>NC_040880.1:39604946-40881661 GCF_003676215.2 Rhopalosiphum maidis | reverse complement strand
GTAAAAAGGAAGCAATAAGCGTTAGTGTTCCAAAGTATTCTGACGTATCTATACTTGTATAGCCTATAAATTATAATATTATATACAAACGTGTTTACACTGCACGTATACATATAATAAATTATCACTTATAAGTAAGTAGGTAAAGTTGTGTAATTAAAAAGAAAATGTTTATGTGTAATATTGTGTACAAGAATCATTGACAAAATTCTGGTAAAATTTCTATCAGAAAATATATTTTGAAAATGGAAAAAATATTATAAGAATATTGTAATGCACGTTAGTATTAATAGTATTTATTATCGCTGTCATGTATTGCAACCTATTTAGGACGTTTGAGTGATAGAACAAAACCATTATTGCGGGACGTTAGTATACCACCAGGAATGAAAATCAACAACTAATGAAAAAGACTTGAATTACGTCAACGTTATCGCGACGGAAAAATTAAAAGATAAGTATAGAAAAATATTTAAAAGGAGAAAGTTATTGTATTTTAATTTTAATAATATTAATATTTATTTATATTTTAAACTATTATATTTAAAATAATGTGTATAAAAATAATGTAATTATAGTAGAATAGATAATTTCCTGTTTATTTTTCAATTTACCAGACACTTTTTTCCGTAAATCATGTGTAATTTTTCGCATCCAAACCGAAATCGTTTCCGGGATAAAATTATAAGGATCAAGTTCGGTTTAACTATATATTTAATGTTGATTATTATAATTTGTTATAAATCACAATCATAATATAATTTATTTAAATAATAAACTATTACAACCATAACGCAGCATATGATAATATATTGATAAAGAGTAAAAAGAATAATGTTTATAAATCAATTACATTTTGATAACAATAATAACTTGACGTTTGGATCTATACATTTAAAACTGGTTGTATGTAAGAAAAATTCAGTATAAATTAATAACAAAAACTTAACTTCGTGATAAGTGATAATTAATATAAAAAAATGATTGTCACTTAAATTGTGTATTGTGTACCTATATTCGTTATAATAATATATGAACCTACTACATGAAAAGTAATATATAAAATAAAAAAAGGTAATTTCATGCTTTTGTTCGAATAGGAAGAAATAATATTGTTATGATTTAAAATGTTCCTACAGTCTGTCAAATGATACTCGACCAATTGTGCCTACTTAATGCTCTTAGTAAAATAAAATGATTTAATTATAGAATTCAGGTGTATAATATATATTTATATATATCAAATTGGTGGTTGTAAATTCCACTGCGATACTACCTTTTTGTATGCAAGTTCCCACAGTAATAATTTCTTACTAAAACATTTTTAAATTTCACTTGCACTTATTGACTTTTACCAATAAATCAACGTTAACTTTAATATTATTTTTTGATCAATTTTATGTTTCAATAATTTTAAGTTAAGACTAAATTTAAACATGTCATAGACTTATAATTTGTATTGCTCAAAAGTTGCAATACTGCTCTGATAAAGCGTATCATTAAACTTTCCCAACTGTACTTTATCATAATTAGCAAATTTAGTTTTTATTTATTTATTTTGTATATATAATTAATTGAATTTGATTTTTTTTTAAATATCGAAGGAATTTATATTACTAAATATACCTTTAGATAATTTACATGTTATAAATCCGATCCTAAAATCGACATGCACCTATATATTAAACAATCGAATAACTTTAATGGGAAGTGTATACATCCATCGTACATCTAACCTAACGCGTAGTGTATATATGTAAGGATACCGGAATGGTAAAAAAGATCAATGCGAGTACGCGAGTAACGTTAAAAACGTTAAACGGGTGTTACGCGGAGACAATTTAAATTTTATAATTTGCTCGTACCATCCGCGAACAGCCTTTACAGTAAGTTGTGTCGGCGGCAGGTCACATTCACGTTATATTGGAGGGTAAATGTACGTCTTTGATCGCAAACAAAACGGTTTTCAACGACCGTCGACCAGAAAATTGTTACAATAAAAAGGTCTGATCCCGGGTAGGATGTTAACACATTGTAGATATAATATGTACACACACACAAACCGCCCACTGCGTTTGGACATACGGTTGGAACGTGTGTAGGCTGTGGCAAAAACTCGTAGTTGGTTAAAAGAATAATAATAATATCAAATGGACCAGAACAATAAGCATACGTTATGTATATAGGTATATAAATCGGTCGGACGACAAAGCGATTTTTGTTGGACACGTGCAATATTATTATTATTATTACATTGCAGAGTGCTTGTCGCACATATTGCGGTGCAAAACAATTTATCAACGTCGTACGTATTTACGAGTGTAATGCGTATACCCTTGAAGCGAATATATATATATATGTGTGTGTGTGTGTGTGTGTGTGTTGTGTATGGTGTACACAATGATTGCCGTCGGTTCGCCACCACACACCAGCCAATAATTTAACGGTACCAATGCACACACACACACACACATATATATTTTTATTACTATTTCGGGTGTACAACAGTTTGAAAAAAAGAAAATTTTTGTCCGCTACTATACGATATACACACACATATTCATATATATGTTCATCGGTGCGCATCTCTCTCTTTCTGCAGCGTTGTGCGGGTTCGGCTCGATAAGTCCCCCATAGTGAACGGTGGCGATTCGACCCAAATTTCTCGGTAGTGGCAGGTAGTAAAATAGTAGTTATATAATAATAATAACATTTACCATACAATTGGTGGTGTGATATATCATCGTTTTTCGATATGACGCGTCATCCCGGTTGCCTCGTACACCCAACAGCCTAATTTTTGTTGCTCTTACCCTTAAATTTGTAACGGTACGGATTATGTTATTGTCTGTGCTTAACTACATAGTGTATTATGGAAAGAGGATCTGCCCACGTATAATATAATATTTATTATTATAACCATGTTATATATATATATATACGACCACCCTGCAACCCAACACGACCTAACCTTGCAGTCAGTCTACAGATTCGCTACTCCAGCTGCGCAGTTTTAATACACATATGCGTACGCCGTACGATCGTAACGGGATAATTTGTCCGCGCTGTATATAGTTCGAAGGACACCTCACGCATAGTTCGGGAAAAGGACAATTATCTTATTGATTTATAAATTCCGTCGCGGAATAGTGAAGAATTTTGATGTGTATACGCCGTCTGGAGAGAGACCTTAAGCTTCGCCGGGAAGGTAATATATGCACAGAAACTATAATGCGTATATACTGCCAAACGTCTAAGGCCGTGCAGACGCGTTATACCAAACGATTCCCAAGGCTCGAAGGGTCTATATCGACGTGCTAGGTATATTATACGCTTCATGCGCAATTGATCAGACGAGAAAATTGACTTGATGGTTAATAGTGTTTATATACGTATATACACTTATTGTCGACGTAATGAACATGTGTTGTAACTATCGTAACTGAATAATTAGACATTGAGACAATACAATAACCTGATGAGGTTAAATTCAGCCACCGTTATATTATATTATTATTATTATTAGCTATTGCCTTGATAGTTGATAGTAAATAAAACTCCAAAAAACCACAAAATCTTTTTACCTACATTTTTTTTTGTTTATTAACTGTGTCATTTATTTAGCTCGTAGGTAAGCGTTCTTAAAAAAGACACATCTACATTTTTATTCATTTGAAAATAACCAAAACTATATACCTACTTGGCCACTTAGGTATAGGTGTATTGATATATAGTTCCTACAATTATTGCAATTAGTGCGTACCTAAATGTCTCGAAAATAATATTTTTTTATGTGACGACATAAGACGACGTCGTCAATGAGTCAGTTACGAGTTACATAACCCTTTGGACATTCCAAAGTATGTATATATATTATATATACAACACCTCTCATTGTGTGCTACTGTGAATAATAAATTCATGGACAGTGTAATTTTTCTATTTTTTATCAATCTATAGTCCGGTTTTCAATTATCTGATATTCTTACACATTAAAGTGTTCATAATTTTGGCGTCGTTATTGTTTAAAAATAATTTTCGGCATTGAGCTCAATATACTTTATTATCTATTATATGTTTTTGACACTTGTAAAATACGTATATACATTATACACATGACTAACTATAAACATATTATGTATTACATGTACACATTATTTATATATATATATATAGCTATGTCATATAATAACTTTATTTATTTGTATTTTTCAATAGTTACATACATACATGGTGGTCGACTAAATATTATATGCTTAAAAATACAGCATATTATATTATCCCACAAAAAATAAAGGTCAAACAGAAAAATATTTATCGATACTACCTATATTATAGTTAAATAGATAGTGTAACAGAGATGTTTCCGCTTACAAATCGGGATTTTCATCGTATGACAAAAAACAAAAACAGCACTCCTAAAACGGTTTGTCAAATGCATACAGACGGAATAATAGACTAAATAGAATGATTAACGAATGTAAAAAAAAAACGACCGGAGACAATGACACGATACGCCGACGCCACAGAGCTGTCACCAGTCATCCGGACAATCGATTGCGGGGAAAAAAAATTGAAGGAAAAAAGCATTGACCCACTTGCGGGCCCGTTGGATACAGTTCAACCGTGAAACAGCCCAGATATGAATTGCCACAAAGGTAATAATAATAATACAACCATAGACAAGATAGTAGGTATATAGTATAATTTTTACGTGGAAAATAATAAAACACGGACACGGCTTATTTTTAATTTTATGATTCAAATTAGTGCGAGTGTCATTTGAATGGGTACGTAATGATAAGTGTACAGGTTCTCACATACATATAATAATATATAGTGTATATATAAAATGAATATAAAGAAAAAATGCACAAATCTTAACAATGATTTATTAATTGTTAAAATATATCTTAAACAATTTCGTGTCAATATTTGTATACACTTATTATAACTGCACAATCACAATGTAAAACCAATACGTAATTATGAATGATAATAATTTTTTCTATGTCATTATTATACAGACAAAATTACACCTATAGATACTATTCAGAAGTAATTATTTTAAAGACTTCAACGCCCGCTGTGTTCATAAGACTTGTGATATTATATTATTATGTCTACTGCAGTAGGACCCATCACTCATTATACCTTATCATATATCGTGTAATAATAACGATTCAAATTCACTACTTGTTCCTCCTAACTTAAATCTTTATATTTTATATAAATTAATAATGTGAATACTATTGCGTTAACATAATGTTTTATGTTATATACAGTTCGAAGACATATATAGGTTATATGTATATACTCGTATGTATACACATGTAGTAATGGTTTGCATAACCTCATAAATGTTTGTACGTAAAATGACGAATCAATTCATACGTTTATCAATCATATAATAATTGTGCATGAGGCATAACTATACATAATATATATTAATTGACTACGTGTTTCTCTGTATATATTTTGAGGTTCGATGTTACACGATACATATTTGTGCACGAAATATTCGCGATGACTCGGCAACGATGAGTGATAGTTTTGGAACGAGGGTGATACGTTATTGTATACGAATAAGTAATACGCGCACAATTACCTACGGCGGGCTACTACACAACTCGTATAATATAATATATAGGTACACGTTTCGGCGGAATGGGTGAACATTTATCTGAATAATAGGTTTATATTATAGTGTCGCGCGGGTGTATATATTGAAAACGTCGAGAATATTCTCAAAGAATTCGTGAAAAAAATAATAATCTCCGCAAATAGATTTATGCACGATGTCGGTCGATGGCCCCCGCACGTTCGGATATACGTATAATATACGTATTATATATATATATATATATAATAACATGACAACCACGGCCGCATAAAGCCCATAAAGGTACAGCCGCAGCAGCACACACACACGCGGGTATAATGACGTCATCGAGAAGAAGAGAGAAAAAATAACAATGTATCACTATATACGCGAGACAATATATAAAAAAATGGCGACCAGTCCGGATGAGCCTCTTGTGACCGTTGTTCGCGGTGTCAGCCGTTCAACATCATCGCGGTATATATCGTCGAGCGAATAACATACTGCGGCATTTACTATACATGCAACGCGTATAATATACATATATTATGTATAGATAAATACGTTTTGTATATCTAACTACGTGGACGCATACAGTATATTATAAATATGTATAGGTGGACGTATGGGAAGTATAGACTGGTGGGACTAAAAAATAATTGGAGGGGGTGGAGGAGAATGAATACTTTTACTGAATCTGTTCATTATTATATATACGTACTTATATACGCGACATACGGTCAGGATAGTATGAAGTATATGTACAGCACACACACACACACACACACACACACACACACACACACACACACACACACACATACACACACATATGTATACGTATAAATAAATACATACATGTAAACGTGTATATACACTCGCACAACATCCGGCTAGACTTATGACACGGTAACCCGGTTCGCGTGCAGCTTGGCCGACGATCCGGACTGTCACTTTTTATCGTCCGCATGTACTTCCTCCTCTCTTCCTACCACACACTATTCCGCTCACGAAACACACACACATTCGTACATTTCTTCCGACTTACACGCCGAGGCTTTCCCACCAGCTCCCTCCTCATGTTTTGCGTTCTAAAACAAAACACTATAATCACTTACGATTCGTTCTAGACACATACGAGTTTTTGACGCATAATAGAAAGACAATTTTTTTTCGTCATAAATGTGCCGCACATAGGTATCTAATATCTATTATAATTATTATTATAATATTAAGTATCCGTCCACCATCCATTTTGTATAATATATAATGTATGGACGCGCGGTTGCGATAAACGCTATATAATAGTTTTATTATGGTTCTATAGTATTACTATACTTTATAAATTGCAAACAATTAATTTGCTTTGATATTATATATTGAAAATACATTATGACTTATGACTTATGAGAATTGCATATTTATTAAAAACCGTGAGGATTTAATTGATTGAATACCATTTATATAGTACAGATATAGATTACACTCGTATGTACGGTATACGTGTCGTATAGTGTAAAATAAACTCAACAAAAAAATGATTTGACAATCGTCTCAACTATTATACAGATATAATATATATCCTTAATTAAAACCGGAGATTATATAATTTTTCATAGACTTTAAAAATATAATTAGATTATTTAATTTTAAATTATACGTTATATTGTGTTCTTTATTATTTTTCTACATTATTAACACGCATGCAACTATGAAATATAATACATTTATTTTTAACAATATATATCTCAAAAAAGCACAGATTTATTTATTTTCTGTGGATGTATGAAAAATACAAATTAAAAACAGAAAATGAATTAGTACAAATTTATAGGACATAGATATAAGATACTAAACTACTAATTTACTAAATTGTATGTGCGTACAAAATACATATTATTATAGAATACACCAAAATCTATTGGTTTGTAAACATGTCAGCGCAAAAACAAGATGGCATAAGTATATAATGCTATATATGTATATTTTATTCTTAATGATTGTAAAGTAACAGTTAAAGTAGTGTTTAAGGTTTGTAATTAAGGAGTTTGGTTTGTGTAAAACTATACAGAATTTAGTATTTAAAATGTTCACGTTAAGATAACATAAATACATAAATACATACATACATACATACATACATACATACATACATACATACATACATACATACATACATACATACATACATACATACATACATACATACATACATACATATATAAATACGATTCCAAAATTACCAATATTATGTTACGAATTTCTATACACAAAAACCCGATTTTTGTTGAACAACGCATTTTATTTAAAGAAGTTTTACCACTTCGAGTGACCTCCTGACGAGCGAACGGTACTTTTAGAACATACCGTATATAATTTTGGAATAATTATTTAATATCATTAGGAACAGCAATACATCTAGGTAATTCAGTTATCATTTGTTAATTTTTAACAAAATTGCAATTCTTAATCAGACCATATTATTAAGCTTAATAGCTGTAATATTATTATGTGTATAAATCCATTGCATTGCATTAGTTAGTTAATTACCTATGTAAAATATATTATTATTTTATTTTTCTAAATAGGAAAACCACAGTAACTTGTGATTTAATTAAATTAATTTTAAATCCTGTTAATAAAAATATTTCCGTTATAGTTAGATATTTTTTCATTAATTAAAAAATGATTAAACCGTCTACTGTAGAAAAACCCGTGAGCCGTATAAAACGTACTTTAGTAAATAATCGGGAAAACACATGGGTATAAATGTTTAATAGGTAAGAATGTTCAATAGTTTTTAATTTTATTAGTTAATAATTATAATATAGTCAATACATTGCAACACATTTTACAGAATTGTCCTTAAATATTCATAACTTAATCAAATTGAAGCAAATATGTTTTTAATGAGTTTTACGAATGTTTCTTCAAAATTCAAAACATTTTTGGTCTATTGGTATAAAACTATAGAAAAATTATTAACAAATTTAATTTTGATACTTATCACAATCATACTTATTTTTTCGGTTTAACATTGATGAATGAAATATATTATAAATTGATAACACTTGGTTTACGGCTATGGTGTGTGTGTTTGTATGTGCGAGGTGAGTACCTCAACGCGGCATACACATATACAATATAACGTGCCACATTCTCAACAAACATAACGGTATACACACCTACTCTTCAATTGGTTCTCAAACTAATTAAAATAAAATAATTTTTTTTTAAATGGTTCAATGATTGATGTAATAATGATAATATTTATAGATAATATTTTTTAAAATAATGTTTAATATTATATATATATTTAAATAATTATTTTCAATGATCCAAATTGGACGATTCCTATAATCCACTACAAATACGGTATTGTGTTTACAAAAAAATCTAACTTATTTGTAACAAGTATATACGTATAAAATTACTATTATGTACTGAATATTTCAATAAAATTATGAATTGTTCTAAGATATATTACGGATTTAATTTACAAATTGTAATTGAACGGAGCGCACATAATAGAAACCACTGGCTGACGATGGTCAGCCGTTCGACCCACTGGCCCATAACTTCAAGACGCATGAGTACGAATAGTATGATTTTTATTCTTCTTATAATTCTAGAACCCAACCATTCGACAAAATTATATTAGTAACAATACAAACCTAATGTGGTTTTAATTGTTTGTACATTTAATACATAATTATCTAAATATTAAACCAATTAATAGACAACAATATTCAAAATATTTTGCTTTAAATGTCTGAAGTGTAACATAATTTAACAATATCTATTTTGTAAAAATACAATTATTTTAACTGAATAAACGCACAGATACATACATAATATAGGTAATTTATAGATTTATACTTGAATTTTGAAACTCATTTATAACTAAGTTTGAAATTAAAAATTTACAAATATATTCGTATAGGTACTGTGGACAATTGGAACAAAATTGATATGAAGATAAACGATTTTTCCCGGAACAAAAATCTAAACCGGATGAAAGAGTCTTCGCGGAGATTTTTATCTACATCACCTTATATGAACGCTGATAATTATACTAATGTCACCTGCTGATGCGGGAACCTAGGTCCGGGAAGCCGAACACAACAACTATATTATACAAACACGACCAAAATCACGTTAATTATAGTAGGCTATTATAATATAACATGCATTTTGTTGACGGAATGTCCCCGAAGTCAAATATGCTGGTTATTTGAGCACCTAATTTATGTTATATGTCCCTAGATCCGAATTCAATTTTTTTCGAAGAGTAGTCTGTTCGATCACGGATATATTATACACATAAAATGATATAAATACTAGCTACGTAACACTGCGGGACACATGAATAATTGACAGACGAAATTTGCATCTTTTGTTTTGCCAACATTTATGGATATGGTAAACAGTTTAACAGCATGTGATCAATTTTAGGTGTTTATGTATAAGTAACAAATTTTTTATAACACAATTTTGAATTGAACGAATTCAGTCGTTAAAGTCTCCGGGCCAAAGCAAATTATTAGTAATCGCATAATATTACTGACTAATGTTGTTATTATTTTATTTCAAAATATAGTAAGTATATTGGATTTTTATTCGATGAAAAAAAAATAATAATATAGTTATTATACAAATGGAAGCTTTTTATGCATATATATAAATATGTATATTATATATATATATATATGTACATTCGTGCTAAATATATTTATATTAATATTGGTAACTGGTAAGTGTATAAAGATATCAGCCATCGTATATATATATTTATGTAAAAAAATAGGTATATTCATGCAACAGGGATGTTTGACGCACTAATATAGAGAATTAAATTGGACGAAAGAATTTGTATTTCATGTATAAGTTCAATATTTGGTTTGTAAGGTCACGAGTAAAGATCCGGAAGAATGTGCTTTAAATCACCGACGGAAAAATTGTAATCCAAAGTTTGTTGATGAATTTACCTGTTGATCATTAAAGGGCGAGTCCTCGTCGACGGTCATTCACCCCGAGAAAAATTATAAAAACAATAGCTATTTTTCACAAGGTCATATTTGTTTACAGATCATGATTTAAAAAAAATAAATGTTCGAATTTGTTCACCTGTAAAGACAGAAAAAATCGGCCTCGGATTTTTCGTGGAACCTACATGTGAATTGACCATAAATTAAGGATACGAAAAGGGAACTATCGCAAGGAAGTTGAAAGCATACGGGAAAGTGATAATTCCCGAGGGACATTTTGCTAATTAAAAATAAACATACAACGTGTTCCAAACTTCTGGAGCTGGAAATTCCAAACAAAGAAAAATACAAATCATTATCGAGTAGGAATGGTTCGGAGGTAAAAGTTGTGCTTTTTTATAAGCTGGCAGACGTTTGGAACACTATGTATTTTATGAAACTACAGCGTATGTATGTTTTATGTCTAAAATAATCGAGCTTACTGTTACAGCAATCAAAAGTAATCGCGCAGGCTTTTCGTAAACAATTGCGGTAGGTAGGTATATATATAATATATTCGCCGAATATACAAGTCTGCCGAAGACGGTCGCACTGCTGGGTTAAGACACACTCGTATGCATACGTCGCACTACACCACCGCACTTGAATAATATTATTATAATGAACAGTGAACAGATATAAAAATATATTATCGCGAAAATAAAACGACTTCGACGCTTATAGCACACCGAAAATAAAAAATAAAAATAAAAAAAATGCCAAAAAACTTATGAACTCGACGGAAACGGCGACGTTTGGTATAGTCAAAGTACTGTGGGCATATACAGTGTACACTGTCGAAAAAGTTATCGTCTTCGACCGCTCGTCGGCATAAATCCACGTCCGGCGCGTCCGCGAGATACTATGCGCACCGAGTGTATTGACGCGTATGCGCGTGCACCGACGGTCCAACCGAGCGGGGCCTCGGCCAGGGGGTCCATGGCGGGGAGACCGCGGGGTGGGGCACCGCCGCCGCCACCGCCGCGGTGGGGCGGAAAGGAGGTAACGCGGCGGCTCGCGTTTTTTTCCCTTCTCTCTTCCACCTGTGGGTTTATGCCATATAAACACGGGTACGGCGTGTATACGCTTATGTATTTATATATATATATATATATATATATATATATATATAGGTATATGACGACGACGCGTTCTACCTGCTCCGCGGCGGAACCGGTCCCCCTTTTTGGTAGGAGTCGCGCACGCGGCGGCGGCGTTACACTAACCTAGTTAAAAAAATACTACACGCGGGCAATGACGCCACGCCACGCCGCCGCACTGCACCGCACCGTCCACGGTGTACACCTGACGAAGACGACGTCGGTGGCGACGGGTGGTACCTATACCCATACCTATACCTATATAGTCGTAAATGTGTATATAATAATAATATAATAACATTTACCTCTGCTAGATTATAATGTATAGCAACGCGGGTCGTTCTCCTCCCGAAATTATTATTGTCCTTCAACTTGTGCGCTTACGCTTGTGTACCGCTGTTGTTGCTGCTGCTGCTGTGCTTCTCCTGTACGTCTCATCTCCTTTTGCCGGCCACGGCTCGTATTCCGGACAACATTCGGTCTGTTTCGGACAAACCTCACAGAAAGAACGGAAAAACGTTTTTTTTTCCAACGTCCGTTTAATACAATTTTTTTGTACAAAGAAATATTAGTTTTCAGCGTCTATAATTAAAATAATAGAGTATATAGGATAATATTATACATTTCCCGCCATCGCGATCCGGTAAGCCGCGCAGAATTGCGATTTAATTTAACTCGGACCGTCACGGTTCCAGGTGAGAACTGACGCCTGGGAGAAAAATGAAAGTCTTCAGTGAAAACATAACACACTTTTGTTCAAAAAATACTTGATGAAATTTTGTTACAATAATAACAGGGGGGAAATTTAAGTGTGAACAAACTATAATAATTGGTCCTTATGTTTATAGTTTTTAAAATTTGTAACTAAAATAATAAAATAACGAATATTTCAATGAACATCATCATTGCAATAATATATATATAATATAATATACATTTCATCGTACAATTCATACCCGGATAGTAACTGATTACTTGGGAGTTTGAATTTATATTTGTTTGACGATAAGTTTGTTGAAGTATAGGATTCGTTAGATTTTACCAAAACTATACAATTGTCGATATCATTGATAAAAAGGTTGATTATTAAGCGATAAATAGATTATCATCGTAAACAGGCGTACGTGTTAGATACGACAAACTACGACTAACCAATTATGATTTTTCTCCACAATTTTACGTTTATAAAAATACGAAATATGCCCAAGTATGCTAAAAATTGTTCAAATATGCGCTTTTCTTAAAATATGATGAAATATACAAATTCAAACTCAGTTTATAATTTCGTAATTTCATAAAATAAATTTAAAATAGACTACGATCACTACAAAAAAACATGCAAATGCAAGAAGTCCCGAACCCTATATATAATCATGATTATACAGTATGGTTGTATGGATTAAACCCCTAACTACCTCAGTATATTTCAAAATTAAAAAAAAAATAATTGAAAACTTTTCGTCTTATTGTGCTATACATTTAACAATATTTAAAATAAACAATAATATTAAAATAGTTATTACTTTAATAATGTCACGGCTTATTTATTTACTTAAGATAAAAAGTAAAGGTCATTGTTTAGATAATATTCTTACCTTTAAATTTGATAATAGGTAAATTTACTCTAATATTAAAGCTAATGTCACAAAATGTATTCTACTGAACAAAAATTTGTTATGATGTACGTTAGTAAGACAGAAACAACACATGTGAGTATGGCGTCCTCTTAACCTTTTTCAAAAAGAATTTTTTATTTATTAGCTAGGTTTTAGAAGATACTAAGATGGGTCAAAAATTAATACATATCAAAACAATATAGCATTTTAGCTATATCACATTACAATCGTATTTATAAGCATGAAAAGAGCTATTATAGTATTTTTAATTTATATGTTATATTAGAAACAAATATATGTCATATGTATATTGTATCATGAGCTAGTAGGTACCTAATAAATAGATTTTTTTATATTAAATCATTGATATTTAACACTATATTATATTATATAATATACATTACAATATATAATATAGTGTTAAAGTATTAATTGTCAATTGTTCGTAATATTATAACATTTACCATTAGTTATTTTATACGTGTTTTTAATTATTTAAAAAGTCATTAGTAAGAAAATAATTAAAATATAATGCGTATACATGCATTTAATGGCAATTTAAAAGTTATATTAGGTACCTGAATATAATATAGTTAATGCAATATTACTTTGAAAATTCGAATTGAAATACACAAATTACCTACATGTTTGAATGTTTCTGAAAATATAAATCTATAATATAATAATTTAATATTAGATAGTCATTTTAATTTTCAAAATACATTTTTTTTTATCGTGGAACTCCATTAATTGCAATATTATAATATATAATTTAAAAATATAATTGTTTAAACATTATTTCCTTTAAGGATTTAACACTGTCAACGAATTATAAAAATGCGAAGTATATAACCTACCTATACTAATAGTAATATTATAGTATATTTATTAGTATATTAGTATATTTAATTTGCATAACGTATGTTAGTTTTAAAGTATGTAATATGTCGTATATACATTTAGTATATTTCAGACATTTAAATTTAAAATCATATTAAAGTAATAATATACGTAAATTGTTTTTTTAAATTAATAAATAAACCGGTATTTTTAAAAATCTAACATACCTACGAATAATTTAGTCAACTTGGTTTCCTATCGGAAGTGTGATAAACTTAATTCATTAATCCAATAAATACAAAAATGAATAGGTATATTTAAAAAAATCTGACTTTGGACTTGTTAATAATTTTTAGTATAAATAAATAATACTTTTAAAACTTACAACATTATTGTATGTTGTACAATAATAATTATTTAACTACTATGTCAATCTTATTGGGTTATGATGATGCCATAGGCGAAACGTTGTTGTTGACTATTATTGTCAACAAAATATTTATATATATTATGCATTATTGTGCCTACTTTACTAGTATTTACCATAAAATTGAGAAAAAAAAATATATTACAAGAAGTCAAGAACTATTAACTTCTAAGTATATGACTTTAATTTTAAATGAATTTATACTTTTTTAAGTAATTAAAACATGAACACACCAGTATCTTCTAAAATTTGACGAACACTATTGTTGTAAGTATTCGTTACTTATCTAATTTTTAAAAATAATTTATTTGTGTAAGCATAATAAATATGCCATTGTACTTAATATTGTAATTAAATACCTATTTTTATTTATTTGTTTCATAGAAGCAAAATAAATAGTATGTATGTTAGGTATTGTGCAATTTTGTTTTGTTTTGGTCATTATTACTTTTGAGTATTTTACTAATGTGTACCCTGTACCAATTTTGTAATGCACATGTATGAGGTTTGGCAAATAAATTGTAAAAGTGAATATTATTTTAGAATTAAAACATGTATCAAATTCTGATATTTCAATTAAATACTGTACAATTGTTTTGAAATTAGTTATTTGGTTATACTTGTACAAACATTTTGTTAACACAATAATTAATATAGGAAAATATAGTTGTATACTCTTCTAAAGAAGGAATAGAAATGTATGTAAAATAATTATAATAGTGATTTTTGTTATTTACTATTGTTGTAAGCACTGATCGCAGATACAGTTAATATTATTATTTGTTAGGTTTAATTTTTCTTAGATATATACATTGTAGTATAATTGTACACCTTTGTACAACGGCCCACTATCAATTTACCTATCATTAAAGATTTGAAGAGCTCATAAAATCATACACAATTTTGCCGTTTGTTCCAACGCACATTAATGCATTCATATTAAATACAGTTAGCCGTTATCCGTTAGATAGGTTTATGAATAATATGATATATGTATTGGGTATAGAAATAAGGAACCGTAGGTATTTTAAAAATAAAACTTATACAATCACTGTACTTATACCACTGCTTACGTTTTAAGCAATGCTCACTCAATATTATTGGTGCTTATGATTTTCATGAAAATAAACAATTTATTATTTGAAAATATGAGATCACTGATCATAATAATAATAGTAAAATCTATTCATTAATTCGTTATTTTATTATTAAAATAATTTAATAATATATATGCTAGCGTTATAATGTATGAAATTCCGTAATTCTAGAAAATAACTAGTTATTCTTTAGAATTACGAGTACTTTCAGTTAATGTATTGAATGAATTCATAAATACATACTTCAACTAGTTATTCTACATACTAACTAGATATTTTATAAGCTAACAATAAAGGTTTAGTTAATGTATTTAAAACTATTATTGTATAAACATTTTAATCAAATTACAAATTACAAAAAAAAAAAAATTCAAATGTTAGTATTAAGCTTTACATTGTTGTATAAATATAAATATTAATTTATTTCACGTCAATTTATTAAAATAATTATTAAAATTTTAAACTAATTATAAATAAAAATAAAAAATCTATTAGAATTATAAAATATTTATAGTTATAACTATTAAATTATTATTTTTTTACAATTTACAATCTATTTATTAGTACAGAAACTTTTTGGATGGCATTTAAAGTTACAAAGTACATTTTTTTTAAACGACAACGGTAACAAATCTTGTTTGTTATCTAATCCAGTCCCGGTCATCTACCTAATTATATAAATTTCATACATTAGCGAAAACCCAATCGGTATTTTAAATAATAAGTAGTAAAACAGTGTAATTTATATATTAAAAACTATATTTAAGAATTTTATAGAACCGCTAATATATTAATATTTAATTAATTAATCTCATGACAATGTAGCATTCATCTATAAATTAATTAATGGTAAAATAGACTGTGCCGAGTTACTTGATTTAGGTAGTAAAATTAAGAGTTCCTAATATTATGACAAGACCCTCTTCATAGTCAACAAATAAAATTAATTACACTGTAAATTTTCCATTATGTCGCCTCTTGTACAATAATAAACTTATAAATTATTATTTTTTTTTTTTATTCATTACAACTATGTTGAAAATGTATGTAAGTAAATAATTTGCTAGTTTAACTTTAGTGTATTATTATAATATCTCATACCCTACTAGATGATTCGTTATTTATCTATGATTCTATTTATATATGCATAATTATACTGTACACTATAAAATAATAATTTACCCTTATTAATAAATAAAATAAATAAAAATTAATTGGTGTTGTTTTTATTATTTTAAATTTCTAATAAAAATGATAACTTAGAAGTATATCTTAATTTATTCAAAATTATATTTCAATTAATATTGTTTTATTTCATTGTGTTTGTGTAAGTTGCATAAGATAAATCATCACAATTCTTGTTTTAAATTTCAGATACATATCTATTTTTAAATTGAAACAATAAAAAATCAAAATTATATATTGTAACTATTTTAATTATATTAGTACATTACATTAAATTATTTTATCGCAAAATGTATCAGTTAGATTACCAAAAAATATGTCTTATATATGGCGGTACTAAAAATGGGAACCTCTTAATTATTTTGTCTCCCGCACAATAACGGTATAGACCGCGTGTGTATATCTATGTTCTTCCATCCAAACTGTATACCTTCACAATACTAAGGTCATAAGGTATCTTCCTCGCCTCAAAGCCATATCGTGGACCGGCAATTATCATCTATACGTGACGACCTGATGAATACATGAAGAATTACTGCCCATTCCAGTGGCCTAACAACAAAAATATTCAGCAAAACTCCAAAGTCATGTATTAATCATGAAACAAACGGTTTTTACGTTCCCGTTTTCGCATCACCATCCACGTACCTATGTTATAAAAGACAAACCACAGGCGGTCACTAAAAGGTCTCACACAAATTCAGATAATGAAATTGTTTAAAACAAACCAATACCGTTTTCATTCATAACAGACTCGTTGACAAAAATTTGCGTGAAGTTCTACAATAACGTATTTGTATTTAAAATTCTAATTACCTTTAGAGTAGAGACTGTATACTATGAATATATATTTTAAATGTCATTAAGTTTTAACCAATATTATCTTAACTTTCAAATCAAATCAAATCAATGTTTCCTTAAAAAAATTCGTGTAATTAATATTATTTATTCAACATGTTTGCGTCCAAAAATGATCATATATTCGCTAGTTAAAATATGTTTTTGGAACAATGGACAGAAACGAACACTTGATTTGTATGTTTGCGCAACCATGATAAGTTTGTTGTACGTGTGTATGTAACTTGCTTTATGGTTTTAAATAACAAACTCGTTTAAAAATTAAAACAATTATTACAATAAATCATTTCAACTTTTCAGTGAACTATTTTTTTTTCAGTAACACTGAAATGTTTAAATAATATATTATACATATTATACGCACGATAAAAAAAAATTAAGCTTATTGTAAACTTGTTTATGGATTTGAATAAAATAAATAATATTGTTATAGTAATTATTAAGAAGCTCTAAATTAAATTTCATGTTTTTATATATATAAAAATGAAAATAAAAAAACCTATTAAAATAGGTTTAAATCTAGTAAAATACATTTATTTTAATTTTAAGATTTGCGTTATATTATGTAAAAGATAAATGTGATTAAAATACAAAAAAATATATATATAATTAAATCTGCCATGGCTAGAAGAATGTAAATATGCAAAACTCATTAAATTTTATTAACAGATTTTAACTGGTAACAATATAAACAAATGATAAGCCACGAGCACAGATGTACATAATATAATATATACCCATGAACTATACCTATAGAAAAAATCTGTCATTCAAACACAAAAATAATAAAGCAAAAGAAAAAAGTGGGGAACATGTGAGAAAAATATAAAAATATGAACAGAGAAAGAAAAAAAGAATAATAAAGAGGGGGGGATGAGAGAGAAAAAGAGAGGGGGAAAAGTGGCCACGACAAATTCAACTGGTCGAATTTTATTGGGCTGTTCGTAAGAGATGCGCGTGTTGGTACAAGCCGACGGCGATCCCGGATGTAGGTCATCGAGCCGGATGCGTTCTTATATAGCCGTCCAGACGTTTGGGCGGCCGCGTCTTAAAACTAGTCGATTTCGGCTCCTCCTGTCTTGCCATCGCACTATCACCACACTGTAATATGTAATAATGTTCGGTTGTAATGATAAAAAAAACTATTGGACAAGGTAAAAATAATAATAAGAGAATCATAATGGAAAATAACATGCATAACATATATAGATATTCCGGGAAGAACCTTGAACTTGTCGCAAACACAACAACCATCAGTATAAAAGACCTCTCATATTTTCAGTCATTTACGACACCCGCAACAAGGAATTATACAAGTTTTTAACACTATGATATATAATATATATATGTATACTATGTATATAGTAAGTAGTTAGTGCGTCACCATTTTTGGGCAATAAGAACCTTTCCCTTTTAGTCTACTCAGCTACTGTATTTTTTCGGTCATTACAGTTTTCGCTAAAATTATCTTTAAACTGCTAATATAAAAATACTAAACACAAATAACCTACATTTTACCTACATTTTTTACATTAATACTACATTAATAAAGGTTTCTCGTACTTCATGATAATTGTTCTTGCGCAAATTAAAAATAGTTTAATTTTGTTAAAGTTTTGTTATTTTTTATGCAGTATACATTTTTGTACATTATTAAACAATGTTTAATAAACATATATTTATTTAGATCTAATATTCTAATGACAGCATTTAATTATAACTCATTAAATTCTTAAATAAACCCAGAAACTTTTTCCTTGCATTATACTCGTTTGTATATATACTAACCACTTACCCCATACGTAAATTTTATTTTAAACTTATTTTCACGTTTATTTTAATACATTATTAATGTACAATACAAATGTTGCTTGTTGGACGGTATGCATTACTGCAAGATTCGGTACCAGAGATAGTTTTCAAACGATGCTGCACCTTTGTTTAAAACTTGTCGCGTGCTTCGTATATGTTTACAGGTTTCTGTATTTCGCACCGTGTTGTAACAAATTTATTTTGTCTTTGTACCTATTTCCAATGATGTGTTCAAAATCGATTTCTTGTGTACAGGAACGTCAAGAACCCACGTGTCCACATACCACATCTCATCGGTACACAGTGGTCTGAAATATATAATAGTAAAGGTTGAAAACTATTAATGATGAAAACATATTGTTAAAATGACAACAATTAACTGTTGTCGACTTGTATTACTTGAGAGTTTAATTTTCAACAAGTTAGATTGTTGTTGAGCCACACTCTATGTACGCTTACGGTGCGAAGTCTTCTAAAATATTTTCATAGAGACTTCAACATTGTGATTGCGGCGCTGGAAAAAATCAACATAATTATGAAGCATACCTATTTTATTCATCGATTCCTTATTGTACCTAGTTTGTAGTTGGAATAGATACCTAGTTTATTTATCCGACATTCCAGCATATTATATAACATGTGCATGCAGCCGGACACATTGCAGGTGAAGTCCATAAAGTAGTTATGTTACGTGCTGTCCGTGGATCGCGTATACATAATAAGTTACATTTTTGTGATTAAATATAAGAAAAACAATCCACGAGAAAGTGTCATCAGCCCTGCACCCCTACATAATATAAGTGTCATCCAAGCCGATCGCCACTCGCCCAGCATCCCCTAAATATGGGTTTGCCGACGATCGCGTGGCGTCGATGTGTATAGGCAGCCGTACTTCGGAAAAACGAGTTTGTACGGACAGAAAAAAAATATTGATATTAAATATAAACAACGCGCGTTTGTGGCGGGAGCGAGTTTGGAAGCATAAAACGATATTAAAAAATAGACCTATACGATCGGGATTGAGAATCGCGCTCGGCGACGACGTCCCACGTGTATAGCGACCATCGGCGTCCTCGCCCCCCGCCTAGTGCTTGCATAAATCTTATCGTGGCCGCAGCGCAGCACTGCAGCGCACACGATGTTTATATTATCATTATGTAGGCCACGCAAGTGCGTGCCGCCGCCGCGGTCGTGTATATACATATAGACCTACAATATAGTATGTATACATGTCCGGTGTGTGCGCGCTCGCGCGTGTGTGTTTGTATGTGTGCGCGTGTTTGTGTGTGTGTGTGTGCGCGCGTGTGAGCGTATGCGTGTGTGTGTGCATATTATTTACAATACTTTATACGACGACGGCCCAGGCACTAACCTACATGCGTGTGTGTGTGTGTGTTACACTGTATATACTTCTTGTCGTGTGCGAGTGTGCGTGCGGCAACGACGGACACAATAATATAATCCTGAGCCGCCAATCAAGGTCAACAGGACTCTGACGCCCTCGCCGCCGCTGCGCCTCATCTGTTCGGCTGTACAGATACATCGCGTGTGCGTGCCACGACACGTACGACGAGCGGCAGCGTGCAATGGCCTGTGTGACCTTTGCCTGTACCTGCAGCCCGCAGTGTTCACCTCCGATCTAAGGAGAGACTAGAAAAAGAGAGAGAGAGAGAGAGACAGACAGACAGAGATCATTAACGCGACGGGTCAACGACGGAGGTGGGCGACGGAACGCTTCCAACTGCAGATCTCCTCAATTGCCGACATGCCGAAAGGTCGCTTTAAGTGACTTATATTATTAACAAATAATTTAGTCGATATCGACAATACGATTGACATAATTGTACTATATAAAATGCTGCATAAAAGAAAATTGCAGTTTATACGTAGGTACGCTCGCCATATCGCTGTATTGTATTAGTATGGTGGCAGCTCGTCCGCCTCAGCCGTCGTGGGAAAATAAAATTGATGTAAGAACTACTATAGACCGGAAGACGCGGTTACTATACTGCTACATAGCTATATACAATAAATAAATTATTAAATTGCGTGTAAGCCAGCTGCTGCAATGCTTAGTGGGACGGCCGAATGAAAAATTTGAAGATGGTCGCAAGATTATTAATGATCGGCCTTGTATTAAATAGGCCAAACTTAAACTGACCGCGGTTAACCCGCAGTGGTAGTTATTGGGGTATAGCTAGACAGCTAATAAATAGTATATGGATGATTAGTAATATAAAATATAATATTTCTATAGATATGGTATATTTTTACTGTTTTTTAGCTACTATATTATAGATGTTTGAAATGTTTGGATTTTTTTTTTTATAAAGCTTAAAAACTTAATGTAAAAGTTGTCAATACCTAAGTTAAAAAAAAAATTAAACGCAAATTTACAATAATTTTTCGAGCGTTTGAAGTTTACATGATGACAAATTTTGATCATTCGTCTAAATAACGAACATTTGCAAATTATTTTGTAGTTGAAAATTTATAAAATATTCAATTTTTGTAGTTAAAACTTGCAAATTAAATTAAAGATTCCTCATAAGGATAAAGGAGTTTTTACTAAAATTCAGAAATCCAAGAACATACATGTACAATTTTTTTTTTTATAGATATTCAAAGTTTAAATATTGATAAAATTGGATATTAAAATGAAGAATATTAAGTTGTGTTATTGTAATTCAAAAATATTTGTGAGGACTTGATACTTTTATAAATATATATTGTTATATTTGACTAAAGTCTATAAGTATATACAAAATACAAATTGTATATACAATGATATTTTCAAAATATTTTAATTAATTTTAAGTTATCGTATTATATATATTATATTATGTATAAGTGTATTACTGATAGTGGTAATAATATAATAAATGCGATGTTTTCTGCAAAAAATTATCGTCCTACTAATGAGATAAATGTCTATAGTAGCAATATAAATGTTTATTATACCTATTTAACTATTTAAGTAATAAAATATACTAGGAAATATAGGCTGACGACCGTCTCCGCTCAGAATCATATTTCGTTTGTGATGATTTATCATTGAATTCAAATTCAACACATCCATTACAGTGACCTACTCAATGCGACGAAGTTAACTCAACACCTACTGGCAGAAGAGTGGTTATACCGATTCTTTGCTCACTTTTTATTTAGTATTCTGTGAAAACAATATGCAATAACCTATAATTTATGTTATAATATATAAATATGACATATTTGTTAGTTGTTACACACTTTTATGTTCAATAAATTGCAATTTACCTATTGGACATTATGTATAGTAAATTCAATTGTTTATTCCAAGCATAATCTAGTTATTGTATGCATTTAATGCACTAATTGTTGAATAAGTACTCACAAACTAATGACAAACTATAGTCATGACACATCGAGGTTGAAAAATGTAGGCCACCCGGCGTCCAATACATATACTATTCTAAGGAGAAATACATTTTAACATTTAAATAACTATACTATGCTGAAAATGACCTATTGATTTATTATATATTTATATATCAATACTTAATGATGGGCATTATGTCGAATTCAGAACTTCAAACAATCAAACATTAATAGTTCGATTACCTACGTGACGCTATGCTTACACGATTAATTAACTTATTATTATAAAAAAAATATTAATCGACACATAACATTTCCATCTACAGTTATCAAAAATGATCAAAATTAATTATATTATCCAAACTTAAAACTATTAGATTCTATTTAAAAATATTTTATAAAGATTACTTTTTTAAAATTTAAATTCAATTTTTTAATTCATAAAATTTATAAATTAAATTATTATATTTTTGATTTATAATATAATATTAATATTAATAATAACCCACGAGTATAAAAATTAACACCCAAATATAGATATAAAATTTAACCCCGAGGATATTAAAATAGGTCTGTTTAATACATATATACTTTATTATACACGATCGGATAATTTTTATAATATAACAATATGGGAAAAAAATAATACTTATTTCAAGATAATAACCTATGTAATGTAGGCACTTATACGAGAACCCTTGATGAGTTGACTTATTCGCAGTGGAAAATCTGTATTCTTCCAGCGCGACAACCGTGACTAGAAAAAAACATTTTAAAGAATACACCATGGTGTGGAAAACCACGACAAAGAAATGACTTTGCTTTCTCTTTCACGCAGCATCCCGGCTGGAGTTTTCATGCTCTACTTATCTAGCGCATTTAAGAAACAATGCTCAAATCATGGACGGCTGTTCTATAATATTTCCCCAACATTAAACACAGTATACGTTCGTCATTTCTCTTGTATTTTATTGGTGACAAAATAATATTCACAAATATTATACAATTTAAACAATAATAAAAATTTAAAAACAATAATAATATATATATATATATAAATGTATATGAAAAATAAAAATAGCGTTATAGACGGAGATTCAAAATCCCTTTGATTAAAAATTAATAATAACAGTTGTATAAAATAAAATTAAGTACGATAATGTGTATAATTGTTTAGTTGGAATGTTCGTTTCGGAATGTATGTAAAATAGTTTAGTTATTGTTCTGTTTTAGTCTTGAATTTTAATTAATATTAAGCACCAAGTTAAGTCTTTACGTGTGTGTGTTTGTGCGTCAAGTATATGTGAATGGATGTACCTATATACAATAAACTTCACTTTATCTTAGCAATAATACTTAGAAACCTCTTCCACGAGTTTATCCACGTTTTCTTCATTTATCTCAACAAATTTTTTACTCTGTCTACTAAAATAGTAGATATCCCCGGTATATATGTCAAACCAAAGAGCGTGTATATGCAGGTCATACGCCTCTAGACGCTTCCTAAGGAAACCGTAGCTGGCAATATTTTGCATCTGCTGTAGGGTATTAACCTAAAACATACACAAATACACAAAATGTCGATATATTAGTTTCTGCCTAATATATTTTATAGTGTTATATAAGCTTATGTAAAATCGCATAATATTCAATCTTATTAAATCTATTACATTGTAATAGTTCAAAATTGAAATTTAAAAAACCAGTACAACATGAATAAAATATTCATTATCCACTATAAATTATTATAATACCCAGTACAAAAATAATTAGATGCTTAATATGAATAAAATAAAAGTATATATATATATGCTTTAAATTTGTAAATTTATGTAATTAGTTAATTACGTGTTAAATACTCATCGAAGAGCTAAAAATTAATTCATCGATTAAAAAAGATTGTTATAACAATAACAATATTCAGAATATATTCTAATCACGCGTATAGAAGAGATATTTATTAATGATAGAAACAATGTATTTTGAATTTACGAAAACCATTTTCAGATTTACTAAAAATTATGTTAGTATAAAAAAAAATATACTAATTATCAATAAAATGTAAAACAATTTTATAAATATATTTTTTTTTAATAGCAAATCGTATGCTAATTTATTGTTTAGAAATTATTTAAAATTCAATATTTTATTTAAAAATTATATTATATGTACTTAAATCAGAAAATCAGTATTATAGAGTTAATAATTTATATATGTACCTGTGATAACTTATCTGTGATAGAAAATTTGTCTTCCGGATCAATGTAAGCAATAATCCTGCGTAAAGGTGTCTCTGCTTGAAAAATGAGTGGTGTGTCGAAGCCTGCTGCTTCCAGCTGTTGATACTTTTCTAAAGATGATATTGCATGAGTACAGAGCCATGATCGGAGCGGCGACATCCGACGGTTGTCGATGCTAGCAAATTCTGTGTCCCTGAGTAGGTGCAACAAGTTCATTGCCTAATAATACGTTAATTAACATTTAGCTTATTATAATAACAACATTTATTATTATTTATTTTTTATATGGACTAATGGAAAAATAAAATTCAATCCAATGTTATGTTTTAAGATAAAACTTTAAACTCATAAATGCTTCCATATTTTATTTTTATTCATATTTAAAGGCTATTAATTATTATCAACGTTTTCTAAATCACAAAATACAACACAACAAAAGTTTATATGGAATGACAAGAGTCATATAATCATATGATGTACAAAGAGAAGTGTTTAACAGATTTTATAAAATTTGCCTAACCTTATCCCTTCTAAAAAAATGATACTTTTTCAAATAAACGCGGGCATTATAAATGTAATTTTTAATACCAATTACCTATAATTTATTCTGTAGTAAATGTACCTAATCAATTAAAAATGCTTGACATATTTAAAATGTTGTAGGTTTTAAATTATTCACTTTCAATTGCATAAAAAAAATTAATTTAATTTAAAAATGTTTAAAATTTTAAAATAGATACCTACTTAATTCTGTTAACTTGAATGATTTATCTAAACTATCATGGCATATTACTACTTGTATTTACCTACATATACATTTAAAACACATTTAATGAGTTTACAATAATTTAATTAGGTACACTGTATTGATTATATGAAGTAAAAAGTGAGTGTTAAAAATTAATTAAATCTTAGTGTTAAGTTAACATTTTTTATTCACCAGTATTTATTTTTAAATATAACATTACTTTGCAATCAGAATGCCCGCAAACAATCACATGCCTTATATCGTTATGTACACATCCTAGTTCCAAGGCAGCTGGTTCACATGTAGTATATTCATCTAGGAAATGTTGCGAATGTGGAATCAAATTTCCAGCATTTCGAACTAAATACCATAACATAAAAGTTTAAAAATTATAAATTTTAGCTACTACATCGCAATTAAAAATAAAATTTACGCAAATGCCCAAGTTATTATAAATCACTAGTATTATTTATATAATATAATTAATATCAAACAAAGTATGTTACAAAATGAATAACGTTTTTGGCAATAATTTATTAATTTATAATAAGTTTAACATATTTAAGTATATTACAGTAAAGTGTGTAAATATTAAATTATATTATTTATTATTATATACCTACGTCATAATATAAAATTTTTATAGTAAACTACTCCTACAATGTAATTTCCCAATTCAAAATATCGTTTGCTTTTATCATTTATGTCCGTACGACCGTACCATAAATTATACTATTTTAGTACACACGCTTAATGCAACATTCATTTAAAGATTGTATGTTTAAAAAAAATTAAATTAAAAATCCTGTATAAATTTAAATAAATAAAAATATTCCAAAAGAACATTAAAAGTAATGTTAAAAAATCTAAAAATAAGCATACTGTATTCTAAACTATATATTATTATTTAGAATGTATGCTGCTCCTGAATTATAAAACATATACTAACCAATGAACATGTCACCAATATTAGTTTCAGTAAATCGGGCTGGCAACATACGGCTGTCCATACAAGTGAAAAATAAAGCTTTAGGCTGAAACATATAATACAATAATATTAAAAGTCTATAATTTATAAAATGTATTTTTATAGTTGTTATTAATCGTTAAAATATATTTATGGAAATATTAAAAAACGAATTATAAGATTAATGGTCAATCGTATTACATATTAATAATGATATTATAATATTTTAATATTATATACCTATAGTATATACCAATTAACAAAAACCAATATTAGTGAAAAATAAACCATGTCACCAAATATTTTATATTTAAATGTTAATATATAACTCTGAATCTATAAAAGTAGCATATTAATACAATTATAGAGGGTAAATAAAATATTTAGTTAACAATTTATAGAATTGCTCACCAAAACAATATTTTACCGTAATAAAATATTAAAACTTATTTTAATCGTTATGTTATTATTTGTTTTTAACGTTCATAAATACAACGGTAGATATTTTGTTTACCTAACCTCGTTTCATCTGTAATTATCAAAGTGTATTAGTATTTAGTACTCAATTTTAATTTATTGTAATATTGTACTACATACCCATATGCAATACAATACATTTTAATGCGTATTTAAATTAATTTTCTTACTTTTTTAAAAAAAACATTGATTTAAATGTAAAATATTTTTATGCATAATATAATTTTAAGTTTTAACAGACAAGCTATCTGCTGGATGTTACGTACACTCTCGTTGTATTAGTGTTCAACAATAACTTATTTATAACTCGTTTATGTAAAATCCGATCGTAATTAATTATAATGACTGTAAGCTCAAATATTAATTTCCAAATTTGAAATAAAATTATATTTAACACATAAACTTATCGAGTATTAAACACATACTGTGATTTAAAGCTTAAAACAACCAAGCTTGCAAAGTCTTGTTTGTATTAAATTACCTAAGCAATTTAAATAATTCAAATTTAAAAATTATAAACTAATAATATAATGCACGGAACATTGAAATACGAAATTTATGTATAATTGAGTTTCTGAAAAAATTAAGCTATACGTAACAAAACTAATTTAACATCTAAAATAAAGTCTCAACAAATATTAGGTATATGTAATTTTTGTAACTTTTCATTAATAAATCAAAATTTCACTTACACTATGGATTCTATTTTTGTGTGAAGCGCAAATGTGTAGAAAAATTTATGTATATTGTATATATATATATAATTGTATAACAGTATAACACAGTTTTCACTTATGTAGGTATGAATGGTATAATATAGAATCATCATAGAATATAATACAGGTATCACACAGGTAACGAAAATAATATGAATGATGATTTTATAAACGATGTTTCCAACAGACATAACAAAACTACTAATTAGTAATATACATTTCTTCTTGATAAAAACAGAGGTTACAATGATTTCCAATTATTAATGGATATAAAGTACGAAATTATTGCTGTCTATAACTAGCATAGATTGGTGCTATAGGCATTAATTTTCCTTTATTCGCCTTTACTTCCATTTTATTATTTAAATTTGAAAGTAATATTCATAGATAAATCATAAAATCAAAAATTTTTAAAAATGATTCTGAGTGGATTTTAATACACTAAATACTGACAATGACATTTTGAAATGTGCTCAGAAAATTAATACAAGTTATGACTTATGAATAAGATGTGTTTAAAACTTTATCTCATATCAGTCATAATACCTTTAAAATAATCTAAAAAAAAAAAAAATAATCCGCAAAACTAGCTAATATAATATAATCATGTTAAAAATATATTGGTACAATTTATAAATTTGTAGTCGTTATAAAGGTGATTGTTAAAGGAAGTTTTTTGCAACCTTAAATGAACGTAACACATAAGTTAGTTTTCTGTCTCTCGTACACAATATTAAATAGAAAAAACAAGTTCAGGAAGGCCAATCAAAACGTATAAACTATAGAAAAGTAATTTTAGATTATTAGCACTAAAACAACTTCTATATAGGTAGACTATTATATATTGAAGAACGTATATTGTTTTTAAAAATATATTTTATAGTAAAAAAATTATCCCAGTTTATTACAAAAATTTAACTGAATAAATTTCATTTTTATGGTAAACCTACTTTTTGAAGTACCTACAATAAAAATGTACAATTATCAATTATTAATCTTTTTAAAGACGCTCAATGAGTATTAAATTAGGGAGTCATAAGAAGGTATATGTTAAACAGATTGTGGTTAAATTACTTCTAAAAATTACTTCATACTCACCATATTTGTACTAACCTAAAGAATTTAATATATAATCGTTTAAATACTTTCGTCTTTATAGAGCTTATATATTTTGCATTCAAACTAGTTAATAAACTCTAAATAAATAATATAAATATTAATTATTAATAAGTATATGACTCTTAGCTATATTTTTAGAAGATAAACATTTATATAATTTTTTATAATTACAAAAGTAACTTTAATAATATAATTCAATCACTAATGTTATCATTTTGACGCATGTACCTACCTAATAACAGATACAACTTTAAAAATAAATAGTATCTAATTAGAATAGTATACGTTAAGTTAAATTACATTAAATTAAGATTAAATAGATTCTCAAGTGTGTTTAAATAAAAAAATTATTTCTATAAAATAAATAAGCAATTATTGAATTATATAATAGGGTTTCTTTATTTTCGAAAAAATGGAATTTATATTAATACTTTTATATGGTTTCTTATGCTTGACCCCATTGTACAAACTAACAAATTGCCAATTTTAATTAATTAAACAATTGAATACCGATTTTACGTATCCAAATCAACCTAGTACCTACATATTATTATACCATATTGTATGTTAATAAAAAACAAGTCAGAGTCTGACATAATAATAATAATATAATTCATGAAATAAAACAAGCCACATTAATAAAAAAAAAACTGGAGAAGCCACTTTGGTGTCGAGTATATCCCGTCATCAAGAAAGAAGGTCACTTTAATGGATGTGAACAATTTGAATTTAATAATAAATTAATAAATCATTGTATACTCTACATACACTGCTCTGATCGGGAATGGTTTTCATAAAATATTTTAAAGATGTCTTACTAAATACAGTGTGATTCACCAAGCATGCTCATCCATAATTTTTCTCTTTAATAATGAGTTTGTACGATTTCTAATTTTTTCGAATTTTAATTGTAATATATATGTAGTTATAAACTCATAAGTATATATGTATACATTAAGACCATATATTTTGAACTATTTTACTTTCAAAGTGTCGTGTGGCGATACTAACTTATTTTGTTCAAATAAAAATCAGTAGAATCACCTTTTTTTCTTTAAATTGTTAGGAAATACTTTTTTGAAAATTGTATGTATTTAAATACAAAATTCTAATATGAGGTCTTTGAGTTATTTAGCTTTATGTACTAAGGATAATATATTTGGAATATATTGTAGTTTTACCGATTGTACCAGATAAATACGATGCCGGATGTAATAAAGAAAACGATAAGCTGTTTATCGAAGTCGTAGTGTAGCTGTATTACACTATTTGAATTTTACACTGTTATACTTAGTATTCGGAATAGTTTTAGAATAGTTAAGTAATCTTTAAAATAATTTTTAAGGTATTTTTTAAGACATTTTTCTTGTTTCTTAGAGTATTTAAATTCACACTACTTATAACCTACTCGTTAGAATTTTAATTTATATACTAGTATACCACCATACTACCAAACAAAGATGTAAATATTCAAAAGGTTATATCATTGTATAAATAGTATAAAATTAATCAAAATACTTAGAAGATATTTTAAATTACTACATAATTTTATTCGTTATTTTTCATAAAAATATCCTTTAATTTTGTTGACATTTGAACTTAAAATTTCTATACCGAAAATTGTGTATTTATCTTTTTTGAGAATTTTAGATTTTTCTAAGAATAACTTACGAGAATCATATTGTATAAGATTTTCAAATTTTTTGAGCTAGCATACATTTATTATTAATATTTATAGAAAATAATTAAAAAAATTCGAAACTAATATCTTTTAATAGCTTGAAATTAGTTTAAATATTTTAAAATTTCACTCTACAAAATAATGATAGTTTGAGTACCAAAAGCTTTTATTATAGTTAGATTTTTTAAATTACCAGTTAAGAAATTTTAGAATTTTTTTCTAGATTTGCATAAAAATATTATGAATTTTCAACTTCAAAATAATTCGCAAATATTTGTGGTTTTAATAAATTTCAAAAATATTTGAACTTCAACATATCACGGAATATGTACCTATACTTAGTGATAAAGGTTGATAGACCGTCGAATCGGTTTTCATATACAGTGATAAGGAACACAAAAAAAATATACACACGCATCATTGAAAAACTGTATCAGTACATTCATCACTCTGTTCAGAATCTCATATAAATAATCTATATTATAAATTATAATAATTTATTTTGATAAATCATAGTCGTATATTAAGATTACATATGAAGACGAAATTTTTGTAGAATTAAATATTCAAATAAAATTCCAGAAAATGCCAAATTTTAATGAATAAAAATAAAAATGAATATTATAAAATTATAAATTCTTGCATAATTAACAATATCGTCCTCTAGGCATAAGTCATAAACGAAAATATAATCTTATCAGTATTTAACATTTCAAGTTACAGTTTGTTAGGTACTTTAGGTACTTATTAGCATTAGAAAATTTTAAATATTTTAACATAATTTATCGTTTATAATGTATCGCTGTTCATAATATGTTTTTAATAACGTAATATTACCAAAACACTATAGGTACCTATATTGTATGTATCTACGTAATATGTAATAACTAGATGCTAGAAAAAAAGTATACAGGTATTATAATTTGTCAGGTATCTATCTATCATTTCATTAAAACGGTCAATGAAAAAATACCATTTTTTTTATTTGATTGTCTTCATTTATAAACACCCTCCTAACGGCTAACACATAATATGGCAAAATTTGAATGATATTGCATATGAAACTGAATAATATAAAATACAAATATTAGAACAAAAAATATGTTTTTATATTGATACTTTATTATATGTATGGTCATTAACTTTATAATTTATTATTGTAAATTATAAAATAATGGTACGGTGATGCATACTATTATCTGTTAATAATTTATACGTTAAAAAAAGCAATATGCGGGCAGAATACCTAAGTAGATTTCACGGCCTATTTAATTTTTGGCAAAAACGACAGAGCTAAAAAATACACTAACTTAGTAACTATGAGTATACAGGGGTGGCGTTTCAACTAGTTTCAAAAGTGTATCAAATTAAAGGATGGCTGGCCGATTCTTCTCCTCCGCAGGACGTGAGCCACTTAGAAACGTCTCACATCGCCGCCCATCACGTAAAAAGTATCCAACAATAATAGTAATAACTAATCAAGTATAAGTAAGGCCTATCACAGCATTTTCCAAAGTGTGTTCCTCCCAGGCACGAATACAAAAAAAAAAATCGTAGGGGGGTGAACCCCCAAAACCCCCCTTTATACGTGCCTGGCTCCGCCAGATGTCTGATGAATGATAAAATTATTTTATATTATATTTGGATTATTTATATTATTAAACATTATTATTTTATATTATTTAAAAAAGGGGGGTACGGTACGGCGGTCGTAGAAATTTGGCCTAACGTTTGCCCCTTCGTCGCGTCATGACAACGCAAATGCTGTAAAATTATCATATAGATATTTAAAAAAATTGATTATATCGAATTTAGTTTAAAATAATCATGAAATATCAATAAACTGTATGAAGAAATCGAAAAAATATTTAAGGTACAATTGAATTGCGTCCGTTTTAGTCACAGGGAAAGTGAGAAAACCCTGCTTACCTCTCAAGTACACATTACACGACGCTAGACCCTAGATCTCCCCTAGGACAGCCACTGCTACGGTTCACGCAATGTTTATAAAATATTTTATTTTATTATCTATGGATAAACAAAATCTACCCAGAAAGTTTACAAAAGATAAATAAATATTAATTAATTAAAATTACGTTTATATCGAAAATACAAAATATTACAGATTGCTGCAGCACCGCCACACAGGCGCCGTTTTTACAAAAATATCGTTATCGTTGCGTTCTATGGCAGCACTGAGTCCGATACTACGACTCGTGAAAACGATAAGCGCGCACGCCGCACGTTTTCTGATGATAACCCGTCGGTGGTTTTCTGATATTATTTCCTGTGGCCGCTATATAATTGTATTACGCCGTTTCAGCAGCTGACAAAGTGACAACTGACAAAACTATCAACGGCAAGTGACAAGGCAATAATTAATAACGTTTTAGGTAAAACATATTTTAAAATAACGCAGCATTTTGTTAAAGTATTAATGTCTAATAGCTCGAACCGTGCCCCCCCCAAACATTGGCGTTGACCTTACCTCCGGGTTATTTTTCACCTGGACGAACTGCTCAACCATTTTCGCCCTGTTCGTTCGCCTGTACTTCATTATGCCCCGAAATATCCGGTCCATGTCGGTCGGTCGCCCCGCTCTGGATCTAACATTAGCCACCGCACTTCGCCCGAGCTCGACTTACCAGTGACTACTGCCTTTGAAAAGTTCGGCCGGTTGCTGTGCGACTTAATGCTGTCGTCGCCGGTCGACCTCCCGACGCTCAAGGGCGTCCGCCGCCTCCGCCTGCCTTGATAGTTAATTACGATTTGGCGCGCGCGCCCGTGCGTACCTACCGCGTGTTATACAACGTACCATACACACGCGAGTCTATTCAATTTCGAATAATTAATCGGTTTCTTTTCCCGCGATCGTAATTCATGCTAAAGCTAGAATAGAAAAAAAATCGTTACTCTGTGATCCAAACACCTGTTAACTTGCGAATTCACGAATTTGCTGCGATAATAAAGCTCTCGGCTACTGAACCCTTTATTTGTAAACATCGCGATGCAGGGCGCGAATCATATTGCCATCGAAGTTCGTCAAAGACAACTGGATGTGTAATTTGTCCGTCTAAAAACCAATAATCTGAACCACACACAAGTGGCGATTTTTAAAATATTGTTTCGAATGAATAACCATAATAATGACGCATCAATTCTGGATCTATTTTAATTAAACAGTGTATCATTGTGTATGCAATATTATTGAACATTAGTCCTTGATAACAAATTGAAAATAATGAAATATGAGTTTTATCTTTTAATTTCTTAAATAGATATTTTACTATTTTAGCATCAAGAAAACTCACACGACAATAGCGTATTTCAATTTGTTTGGGAATATTCTGTTTTTAGAGAATAATTAAATAAATGAAAAAAAAATATTATTTTTTTATTTCTTTACATTGATTATAGTGGCTATACTAACAACTAGTTACAAAACTAAATAATTAATATATTTTATAAGTTTAAAATTAATACATTAAACGTAACTCATAAGTTATAAAAAATATAATAGGTACCAATTTTTGTTTTTAATGATATTTAATATATGTCAAATAAAAAAAACATTAACTAATACTTTTTCAAATTTAAATAAAATTAATTATTTTGACTTATATGTAATTTTTTTTACAGACATTAAAATGGAACAAAACGTAGAAGAAATACAAGAGAACTTGTTAAAATTTGGTTGTTGTCGAGTATGTGCAGTTAGGCATCTTACAAAACCTTCTACCATAAATGTTAAGACGTTAATTGCTGCATCAGAACAGGATCATGATGAACCAAAACGTCTAAAAAAAAATCCTTGTATTGCGTGTTTAGGATTATTCCAAAATCCACAAAAAGATGATATTATTAATAAAATAATTTCTTATCTAAAAACATCTAAATATGATTCAGATACATTTAATTTAGCATTTAATTTACCAATGTGTACTATTATTCGCGGGCATTCAATAGCATTATATGTTTCAAAATTAAGAATAACATTCAATCCAACATTTCCTACAGCTTTTGTGTGTGCTAAAGATGCTTGGAAACTAATGGCTGAAGACGCTATTGTAAAAGCCACTGGTAAACGTTTTGATGTACACTCACCATTACTAGTTACTGTAGGTTTTCATTATGATGATATTAAAGATGAATGTAATTGTTTAAATGCAATTATAAAATTAAGTAACAAAAATTTACAGAGCATTTTATCTCAAATGGATAACAAAGATTTTGTTAGTCAATATGGTGAAATGCCATCAGTACCAGAATCAACAATAGAATTCAAAAGTGTAGATGCTAGACATGAAAGTGTATATATTGCTGGTCGTTATAATAAGTGGTCTAGGACCCTTTCTCAAACACCTTGGATAGTAGACCAAGAAAGGAGGCTAGAGAGTTCAGTTGAAGAAATAATATCTAATCCAATTAAAAAACATGCATTGGCTGATGAATTCAGATTCTCGTCATCTGGTAGAGAAGACATTGATGTCAGAATGTTAGGAAGAGGAAGGCCGTTTGCCATTGAATTAGTCAATCCAAAACTAACTAAATTCAGCTATGAAGTATTGAGGGAAATTGAAAATGAAATAAACACAGATCCTCAAGTAACTGTAACACACTTACAAAATGTTGTTAAAGATCAATTAAAAGAATTAAAATCTGGTGAGGAATTTAAAATTAAAGTCTATAAGGCCCTTTGTTACGTTGAAGGAGAGTTACCAGATATGGAAAAACTTAACAACTGTGCCCCTCTAGAAATAGCACAGTACACCCCAATCCGAGTATTACATAGAAGAGCTAATATGGTCAGGCCTAGAACTATACACTCAATGAAAGCTGTAGCAACCAAAGTCGGTAAAGATAATGGCTGTTCATTTTTTAATGTGATTTTATCTACCCAGGCTGGTACATATGTGAAAGAATTTGTACATGGAGACTTTGGACGTACAAATCCTTGTCTCAGAACAGTGTTGGAAAATGATACAGTTGACATATTAGCTTTGGATGTTTTAGACATTGAAATTGATTGGCCTACACCTGTTAAATATTAATTTAATAGTGACTAATATCATGGTTTACTATTGATACATGTAATAGGTTAAATTTAACCAATTCTATGATTGATATTCAGTACTGAAAACATTTTTTTATATTTAAAAAAAAAAAGATTATTAAGTGATTATATTGAATATTAATATTATGATAAATAAACATGTGATGTCTTAGAAAATATAAACTCTTGTTATACTCCTTTATAAAATTTGTGTACAGATCCAGATTTAATTTTCTAACTGAAAAGTGTGTATTTTATTCAATTTGTACAATTGAATTATTCGCGTACTTATAATATCACATCCTAATATTAAAATATATAGTTTAAAGAGATACAAGTTTTGTTTAAGGAAAAATGATGTTTGTTATAAAAAAACGATTAAAATAATTAAATAAGGTATTATTTTTTAATACAAAAAAATACAATATAAAAATGTAAATATCTTAAATCTAAATAATACTTTAAATAAAATATTTAATCTAAATTGCATTGATCTTAAAATAGCAAATCTTAGTATAATGACTAATTATTAGTGTTATCAATGTATTAAAATATAACTTGGGTGTTAATTCTATATTGCACACGCGCAACATAGCAAATCTATGTACTGGGATCTTACTACAATTTATTTATAGTTAATATATAAAAGTATATTTACAAACTATTGATTTTTTAGAAAAGAATATAAGATTTGTTTCATATATTTATTTTAAAACAAGTTACATGAATTTGAAAAAATAAATTATTTAAGTATTTATTACTAATTTAAAAATAAAAATCTTTACTCAAGTACAACTTATATTAATCATTACAAATTCATTAATATAAACATTTTTTTTAATCTTAACTATAAATAAAATATAGTAAGAATCCTGTGCACAAATTTGTTACATTAAGTAAAATACAAAATATAAGACAACATGCGAGTGTAACATCCATATAAGTTACTTTATTTTAATTGTACATAAAAGGAAAAACAAAATTGAATTTTTAAATATTCTCTTAAGAACATAATTTATTTAATCAAGGAAAGTTATAGAAATTGTATCATTTTTTAATCTTTGTGATTATAAAACACGTAATAAGTAAAAAAAACAAATAGTTTTGTAGTTGAACATTCGTAAATTATACTGTACTCACTTTACACAGATATAACACTAACAGAATATAATGACTGATTTTCTAGAACTAATTAATCCTAATAAAATTTAAGTCAATTAATTTCTAAACTTAAAATTATATTATTGGAATGGTTAAAAAAAAGTTTTGATGTCATAGTACAAACAAATAAAAATTATAGTAAGACATTACTTCAAAATAATTATTAATTAAATGACTAATTATCTAAGTTATAAATTAATCACAACCATATGTTTTCACAGTAGTGGTATTAAAAATGTTTTACATCGTTTATTAACCATTTTTGTTCATCCAACATTTAATTGTATTGATTTTGTGTAAATTAAACCAATATTTTAATCATAATATTAATATACAGATATTAATACTTGACCTTCGATAAATGTTATAATGCAAACATGATAGCAATATAAACTTATACTTATATATTACCATGATATTAAAGAAACAAAAACTTTTTCATTTAACACATTAAAAATCTTTTTCTCGTTGGGATTTCATATTGAGAGTGGGTTGATTGATTTCACCTAAATGTTTACGAAGTAGTGCAAGATGATTTTTAACTTTTTGCATATTCGGATCAATCATTAATGCCTGTAAGTAATGCATTTCTGCAAGATCATATTTTTCCCAACGATGATACAAAACTCCTATGATAATTTAAGAAACAATAAATAATTTAAAAAAATAAAACAAGTTAAGTTAATACTTACCCAAATTTGAATGATATAATGCAACTAATACAGTCTTAGAAGTTCGGTGTTTTAGTTTAATAGCAGCCAAAAAATGTTTTTCAGCTTCCACAAATTTATCTATTTTACCTAATATGTTGGCTATATTAAAATGTAAATTTGGTTCATTTGGTAAAATAGTAAGGGCTGTACGAGCTACATTCTCTGCTCGTTTTAATTCACCAATTGACTCTAGCAGTACAATCATATTGTTCCATGAAATTACATGTGTTGGTTGTTGAAATGTAGCATTTTGCCAAGCAAATAATGCCTTTGTCTTCTCTCCCATTTCCAAATACTAAACATAAAATTATATTATACGAATAAATACCATCAAATATTTCATAAATGCCTCACTAGATTTCCCAAGTTGAAGTAACAATGAGGATAGCTTTTTCTGTGTTGTATGGCTGTTAAGTATGCATCTTCAGCTTTATTATATTCATGTTGAGCAGATAATACAATACCTAAATTCATCCAAGCAGCAGCAAAATCATTTCTAAATAGAAATAATTAAATACATTTTTTATTCCGTACATATAATCTTTAGTTATAATTCGTACATATTTAATATTAAATAAAATATTATCATTATATTAAGAGGAAGTTGTTGTCACTGTTTTGCAAACAATTCACATAGAAAAATCTCAATACTTAAACACATTAAAAATGTACAACTTAATTAATGCCATCATACATAATTAAGGAAAGTGATCATAAGAGTACTATAAATATAATTCCTAGTTAATGTAAATAATTATTATATATTTTAAGTAAAATATTAAATTCTTTTCTCACCTAATAGTAACAGCTTTTTCTAATAAAAATCTGGCTTCTTCCAATTCATTTTTATCTTTTAAAATATTTGCTAAATTATTCATCGCTTGATCATACTTAGGATGTAATCTAATAAATAATACAATTATAATATCAATAATTTACTTTAATAAGAAATTATATCATATTTACAGTAGAGCATGTTTATAACAGTCTATCGCTTCTTGTATATGTCCAATATCGGCTAAACTTTTTGCTAAATTATAATGTACTTTAGCATTCATTGGGCAAACTTTTAATGCACTTTTAAACAAAGCTAATTCAGTATTCCATTCCTTACTGCGTTGATATGTTCGAATGGAATGTACAACAATTAATAGTAAAATGCACATTCTAACTACCTAAAATACAATGAATAAAATATGAAACCAAACAACTTTTTATACAACAAATATTATACATAGATTATATAGGTGATATACTAACTTACTCTTTTAATAAAATAATTTAAACATAATCTCCTGATACCCAAGACTACAATTATAATAAAACCAGCAGAAGGCAAGTATAACACACGTTCTGCTATGACAAACCCAACTGTAAACATTAAATTTGAAGCAGGTAAAAATGATAAAAGACCTAATAGAAATCCCATTTGTATTTGTCTGAAAATAATAATATAATCATAAATATTGATTAATAACAATGATATGTAAAATCTGGAAAAAAAATACATACTTTATATCATAGTTTTTTGAAAATAGAATTTTATAAAATATTAATACAAGAATGGTCCAAAATCCAAAAACAATGAATAATCTTGGATCTTTAGGAAATGCATTCAAATATATCAGAGAAATACAGCCCATTGACCAATCAAAACATAGCCAAACAGGACATATCATTATCCAAATATTAATTAAATAGATGTAACTGTAATTCACAAACTGAAAAATTGTTAAATATGAAACAAATACAAATAAATTTAATTTAATTTAAAAAAAAAAAAATGAATAAATAATTAGGGTATGGTGTGGCGTAGTATTGGATTGCAGTCTTCTGTTGCTAGTTCTGAGATAGATGGCTAACTTAGTTCTTAATGACAAAGTCACGTGTACCAAAAACTTACCCTGCTATACCCCACCGAAACATGAAAAAATATACCACAGCTAACGGCTATAATTGCCAAAGCTTAATAAAATAAAATAAAAAACATTATAAATTTGCTTACTCTTTCAAATGGTGTTGTTAAAAATGATGCAGGATTATCAATTTGCTGGAAAATAGGAGGTGATCCCATAATAGTCCATCTACCATAAAGAATAATACAAAACCCAGCAAATAATATAAACAGCCTTTCTATTGATTCTTTTTTAAGTAATCTAATTATTTTTGAAATTTTCATGTTTTTCATAATACTTTGAAATGTGATTTTGTTAATTACAATAACTTCATACACACCACAAAATGTCTGTAATCAGGTATGTTAATATAGTTAGTTTTATTAATTCATTGAAATTATTAAATTCATAAAAAAAGGTCCTACCATAATCATAAGTCCTTGTTCTTTGCATAACATAGCCATGATACTTAAGACACAACAAAATAATGTAGCTATTATGTTGGTAAATGTATTTATTTGTTTCGCTTTTGCTGTTCTATGATAAATAATGAAGACAAAAAGTGACAAACATGCACTAAGTAGATCAGCACGACCAACTATACCAGACACCTAAAAATAAATAAATCAATAGATAAATAACTTGATTTCCTATTATATTTATAATATACAAATATGGAATAAGAACATACTACTTCTGTGTGAACAGGGTGCACTGCAAACATGAGAGCAGCTAAAAATGAAGTCTTAGGTGCATTTCCATTAAATAACAAATTATAAACATGTAATAGTTGACAGGAGACAACTGCATGTAAAATTATATTGGTGAAATGTAATGACTTTGGACACAAATGTCCATTATTTAACCACACATTAAACCTAAAAACAATGAAATCAATAGTTTTTTATTAAATAAATTTTAATAATTACATACCTAAAGGATAAAATTGTAAGCGGTCTGTATGATTTATGACTAGCGTGGTTTGTTAGTCTCGTACCCCAAAAGTCGTGGCTAAAAATTTTAATAACGGGTGTTTCAAGGTTCACATCATGATTATTTACAACTGCCTCAGAATCATCAAATACAAATGCACCATAATACGAGTTACCATAGCATAATATAGATACAAATGCTACTATTAAAATGTACAACCATACTGGAAATTCTGGAAATCATAAAATATTGATAATGATTACATTATTTAAGTAACAACAATATGAATAAATTGATATTAAAATGTAATTGTCTAACTTGGAATTGGTAATTTTGAATCCCAAGAGTTGTCTGTTGATTGCTTGGACTTCATAATTAATTCTTTAGTTAAATTTCAATGTTAACTGTTATTCAACTCAGTATTCTCAAAATGCATACTAATAAAGTTGCATGTCTGTGGTATAAGTAATATTTGAAACATATTAAAGGTTTTGAAAGAATTGTAATTAAGACTATCGAAAAAACAAAAATAGACAAGTCATTGAATAGTAAAACAACTAACACTTAAAATATTAATAGAAAAATAAGAATCATGCATACTTCTCCATTCTCCCTAAACTTGACGTTAATGAAAAATAACGTTTCCAAATAGGTTTCATGGCAATAAATATTTTAACTGTTCTGTTGCAACAGCAGTAAAGCAATCCATTTAAACTGCAAATTGCAATGACAATTACAGATAAATATTTATACTTTATAGTGAAATGTTGTAGTAGTAGTTTTGTAATAAGTCATTTTACTACTTTAGTAGGATCTACACGATTTGTAATCAGAGTATCAGAACACTAGCTAGTAAGACTGATTACTGAAGTACTAAAATACTGAGTACTGACCACAATACCACATAACATCAATAATATATTTTATGATTGTAATTCCTCCTTAATCTTTATCAACAATATGGCTAAATGATAATATGTAATCGCTGATTTTTTTCCATACAATTTTATCTCGGACAGTTCGGCCCTTAAGATAACAACCAGACTTTTCAACCAGAAATTATCGTGGAAGAAACCACGATTTAAGATACTATCTTTAATAATGGAGGAAACGTTGGGGCCGAACGATAATGCAAGCGTAACAACATTGAAATATAAAATTTCCCAATTTCATTCATAAACTTATGTATTTTTAGTTGTGATCAAAGAATATATTATATATTTAATATTTATAAATTAGGTTAGGTTATATATTTGTGGTCGTGACTCGTGATAATAGTCCAAGAGCCGTTTAAGTGTTTAAAAATTTATAATAGTTAAAAGATATTTTTAAACTTAAAATATCCTCTAATTTCACATTGATTCGTGGTCATGAACACGAAGACCAAGATTTAAATTGATTTGATCGATTTAGGGTTATGTACACCGTGTCATCGTGTTCATCTGTATAGTACAGTTCGTTACGACACTCAACAGTTATTATATTATTTTATACATTTTATATACATATTATTATTAAAATGGAACATTTTGATCCAAAACACGTTTCTCCGTCTGTTAGAAAAACTGATAATGGACAAGTAAGCATACAAAATATTTATGTTACAGTTGAATAAGAATGTTGAATTATTTATTTTTAAATGGTCAAATCACAATTGTCTAATTTAAGGTTCTTACACACTTGGCGAATAGTTCGCGCGCAGACGCGATTTAAAATCGCTTCTAATTTACGATATACAATTTTACGTAGTTAAAATTCGCGCCAAATCATCATAACCTCGTGGCACGATTATAAAGAACTTCTTTATTATCGTGTCTCGTGCTTACTGGTTAATCGTTCCCCACGGTCTTGCTGCTATTTGTACATTTAAAAGTTTTTCATTTATAAATATAATTTATCATTAAAAAACGGTTTTTTTGAGTCGTGCTCAGTCTGTGTCTTGCTTATATATTATGAGAAAAAACGAACAATTAGACGTTATTGGGTCCATCCCCGTAACTTAAAAAGGTCACGTGAAGAACAATTTCAAGTAACATTTATGATGTTAAGATCTCATTCAGATGAGTTCGAAAAATACTACTGTATGTTCTTAGTTATCACATATTAAGCATAGATTGCAAAACAAAAATACAATTTTACGCAACTCAATTCCACCTGACGAAAGATTGTCAGTGACATTAAGGTAAAATAGTTAAACTTGCATAAACAATACGTATACATAATTTTTTCTGAAGGGGGATCTGTAGAAAAATTTTTAAGCCATAAACAAAAAATTAATATATTTATTATGTCCTAAAAGGACATAGAAGATCAATCCATAGATCTCCCATTGAATTGTTATGTACACAAAAGCAAAACTAAAAATTAATTATTAAACAAAGCATTAAGTGCATTTAATTATATAGTTATATTTATTAATTATTTGTTAATTATGAAATAAAAAAAATAATACATAGCAATCTTAGCTTGTGTATGTTATATATTCTTTAAATATTCAAATCATACTTACCTATTAAATAATTATTATTGAACAAAATACAAATAGGTAGCAAACCCATGTCAAATAGTTGTAAATACAAAATAAAAGTAAGATTTTACATTTAGCAGCCTTTTAGCTTAAATAATAATATTAAAAAAAATCTAGAAAACACTTATAAAAAACAATTATGAAATAAATATAAAATATACTGGTGTTTTAGAATACAAATATAGGTAAATTAGGATTGTCTAAAATAATATTAAAAATATTAAAAAAAAATTTAGGTTCTAATAAACTTAAATATTAGTATAATTAAAACCGTTTGAATACGATGATGAATAATATGTAGATTGCATTACAATATTAGTAATAGGATATATTGCAGGTTCCGATAATGACTGCGAATATGAGTTGGTTTGGTATAACTAGCAATGTATTGCTGTATTATCTTCAGGAAGGTTTTTTACTCTTTGTATAGTATTTATTAGCTCAACGTAAAGTATTGACTTTTTGTCTTAACTGACAGATTTCATTTGGGATAAGAGCGACATTCAAAATAATTTATCTGGGTCCGATTCTTCTTCTTTTTGGCTGTTTAAAGATTTCAACAATTCTTCTTCAAAAATTAATATTATTTGTTTTTTACGTTTTTTTATGGTTTTTAAATTTGTAAGTGCTTTTTCGGAAGAAGCACACATAGACTTTTCATTTGCATCAACGAAATCCCCTTCCACCGTTTCATTATGTTCCTTATTATTGCCTTGTTCATCCTCTGTTTCTTCCTCATCATCACTGTAATTTCCCTTTGTTCTAAAATGCGTAATTTATTATAAATTAGTAAATTCCAATATATATTCAAAGATAACTGTAGTACTAGTATTTACCTTCTATTTTCCATCATTGGTCGCTAAAACTCTAAAATTTCTGAGTATATGTATTTTTTTTTTTTTTTATTCTCTGCTTGGCCTGATTTTGTCACACATTTTTTTTTATACATTTACCTCAAATTTTTCCATTTCTTCTGCAGTTCAATGACTTCACAAGTTTTAAATACATGGATTATGTTATACAATAAACGATTTGACGTTAGATAAAGTATACTACTTTGTGTCCGCGGAAACAGGGTAAACTTTATCATTCATTATCCTGTAAATATTTTTCAATTCTGTTTGTGGGACGTTAAATTAGACTAATATGGACATGTTCAAATATTAAATTATTAACTATTTATACATTTTAATTATTTGTAAATTCAATTGTAATAAAAATGTATAGTATTGTTAAAAAATAATAGATTTTTAGAATTTTATTTTCTGAAAATATATAATTTATTAGGTACTTTAATAATAAATGTATAATGTATAATATGGTGTTGAGAACAAAAAAAAAATTAATTTAATACATTTTTTTAAATTTATACGTATAGCTTTAATTTTGCCAATTTCGAGATGAGAATACAAGTTACAAAATACTCGAGTTATACAATTTTAAGTCGGGAATTTATAATTCATATTATAGTCAAATTGAACATCTCGCAAACAGTATTGAAAAACATTTACAGGATAATGAGTAATTAAGTCTATACCTTGTTTCTGCAGACACATGGTTTATAAATGTTATAAATTACAATAATTTTATGGTTTTTATTTATTCATACTATAAATAATATATTTAAATGGTAAATAGTTATGTATAGTATTTATTTATCTAAATGGTATTATATAACAGTACTTTGGTCCTCACTCAGTATTGTATTATTATTATACACTTTTAAAGTTTATTAGTCTCCCCCCAACTTACCCACACAAGTGCTAAAAAAAAAATTATCTTCAAATTATATTAGATTCAGAGTGAAACAATGAATATGTATTAATTTTATAATGTGTGTTTTGTTTTTATTCTTTATGCCTGGAATGTAAATCAAGATTTATAGTAAGACATTTTTTAATACCTATTTATTTATTTTATTTTATAATTGTATTCATCTTGTTAAATTTTTTCATATATACATGATAATATTAAAAAATTGTACTTATGTATTTGCAAATTTAATACAAGGTTTCTCATAAATTGTTATCAATGTTAATTTTATTGTCATTAATTTTAAATTTATTATTACAATTTTCCTTTTTTTAAATTTAGATACTTGGCTACTGGAACAAATTTTTTGTCATTGCATTTCGACTTTTTGATGGGTGTATCGACTATAGCCAAAGTCATTCATGAAACGTGTGTAGTGTTATGGGACGAGTTACAGTCCACTGAAATGACACCACCTATAGAAAAAAATTGGTTGGAAATAGCGGAAGGTTTCTATACAAAGACTCAATTTCCAAATTGTGTTAGAGCGGTCGATGGTAAACACATTAGATTGCAATGTCCAAAAAACAGTGGTACTCAGTACTACAACTATAAGCATTTTTTTCTTTGGTTTTACTTGTGGTTGTGATTCAAATTATTGTTTTACTGTAATCGATGTGGGTTCTTTTGGGAAAAAGATCGATTGCAATATTTTTAAACAAAGCTCTTTTGGAATAAAAATATATTCCGACGAAATAAATTTCCCTAAATATAGATGTCTACCTGGAGATGAAGATGGTGTCTCTCAGCCATTTGTACTCGTTGCAGATAAAGCTTTTGCGTTAAGTAAGCATTTATTAAGACCTTTTCTTGATAGAAGTTTGAACGACAACAAAAGAATATTAAATTATCGCCTTTCTAGAGCTAGGCAAAACATAGTGTTCTTTTGGAATTTTGTCCAACAAATGGAGTTTTCCATTCTACTCTATTAGTAACACCAGATGTTGCTGCGTCTATAACTAAGGCAGCATGCGTATTGCATCATAGGAATGGTTCTAATATTGAGGATGTGATTAATTGTGAGATGGATGGTATATTAGATAAAATTGGTGTTGGAAATGCATCTTCCAATGCTAAAGATATAAGAGAGTATTTTATAAAATACTTTAATGACCCAAAATATGCTCTAAGCTGGCAAACTAAAGTTCTAGTTTGAATACACATTTATTTTATTTACTTGTATAACCTATACTTATTTTTTAACCTTTAATATTAGATTGTATTGTATCCATAGTTTTCAACTTAAGTGGTTTTTTTTATTATTATTATTATTATTACTACAAATATATTATATACTAAATTAATTAACTTCATATTTACCATGTTTTAAACATTACAAATACTTTTATAATATAGAGTTTGAGAGCAGTAATAATGGTAGATAACTAATTATTAATGTTGTCCTGTTATTTTATAATTTTTTATTTTAATTTACCTAATGAGATTCATTATAATATGTTTTTATATGTATTTTTATTATAATTTTAATAATTATTATTACAATTTTTTCAATATATATACATCAATAGACAATACTTCAACACAAATATTTATTGTTATATTTTTTAATTGTTCATGCAACATAATTTTAAAACGATTAAACCGCGCGTCTTGCAAAGATTACTTTTATTTTGTATTTTGCCAAGATCGATTTCCTCGGTTTTTTAATTTATATAGTACACCCACTATAATATTATCTATAATAATTAATTAGTAGTTAGTTATAATATATTTTTCTTAAATAGATAAAAAAAATGATATTATATTTTTCCCACAAAAAAAGTATCTATTTGAATATAAAAAAAAAAAATGTTAACTTGTTGAATATTTTTTTTCTAAAGCATCTAGAATACATATATGGACATTTTGGCGTAGTCACTTTAGATTTTTTTTCATAAAATTATTTTAATCACGTTTAGATATTATGTTTTCTATTTGATATATTTATGATTGTCACAGAATAAAAAAACATTTGTCAATGTTTATCTCACTCTTGTGGGTTTCGTATACGTATTTAGTATTAACCTAGTGGTCGAGATACTTTATTTTGTCAATTACAGACAGGCAAAGGTTCACTAAAAAATACATAGACGCCGATGAATGTATTTTAAAATTAGTCAGTTATTATGATATTCGTAATGTTATAAATTTTTTAAAAGATATAGCACATCATTTAAGTATGATGAATTTAATATTTTTATTTATAATTTTAATCGAATTCTCATTCTTTTTGTTTTAATTAAATTTGTATTTCATTTTAAGTATAAGTAGCTAATTATATAATTATATTTTTATCTATTTCTTTATGTCTTATCAATTATAACACCTATACTTATATAAAAAATATATAAACTTTTAACTATTATATAACTTATAAATAAACGTTAAAATGGTCCTATGCCAAAATTGCCGCACCTAAATATCTTTGGCCGACTAGAATAGTATTCAAATATAAAACAAATAGGTACCTACCTATTAATACACTTTTATTTGAATACTTCACAAACCTGTGATGCTTATAATTTAAAAGTATAATAATAGAGTAAATATAAAGAATATAGCTATGTTAACCTAAGTACGTTTTACTTTTTTTTCGGTTGCTCAAGTTTATCAAAATCATTTAGTGTAGCCCTTGCAATTTTTAACCAACTTTTGTTTTTCAATTTTTTTGTGGTATTCTTGATTTTAAATATGATATGTAGATCACACAATATATTAATTTAAATAACCATTTTTAAATTCAGATTAGAGCGATGAATGTTTTTGTAGAAAAACTATACTATATGAAACCACATAAAAATGTATACCTACATAGTAAAATCAAAAAACCCCTTTGAGTGTTAAAAAATACTCACCTAAATTCCAGATAGCGTTTTCTTGGGATATCTCAATAATAAAAGATTCTGGATCAAAACTAGTTGAACTCATATTGAAAAACAATTTTAAATTATGAAAATGTATACTTCAGACGATCAGACGTATGATGTATGTAACCAGGAATGGCAGGAACGATCTATCAATAACTGACCACTTAAATTTCAAATATTAATATTCTGATATTTAAAATAAAATTTTCGCGGAAACACGTGCGAACATTCGCCCAGTGTGAATAGACCCAGTCAAAACGTGTTTAATTTTAGCCGTATTGGGCGAATGTTCGCCTAGAATTAAACATGAGCGATCGATGACGGATTTTATCCGCTTGTTTTACATAGTGTGAATGATCTAATTTAATATAAGCTGTTAATTTTAAGCGAACGTTAGCGGCGATTTAAAATCGTGTCCGTACACAAACTATTTGCCTAGTGTGTAAGAACCTTTAAATTATTAATTTTTTTGGTACTTCCGTGTTATCTCGACTACTAAAATATTTCCAATTTTTCATTAAAATTTTGTTAAATGGTGGATCTTCTGCAAAATTTTGACGCCAAACAAATTCTGTCAGGTATGAATAACGTGACCATATTTTTTTTTCTTCAAAGCGGGACACCTGTACATTATAATAAGAAAATCATATCATTTTGCGAAAAATTACAATTTTTTTCGTCGTAAAGAACGTCAACTAACTCGAGGTACAGTACAGCGCGTGCCAAGACAACGGAACTACTAAGAAAATAATATTATGTGTAGGTATTCGGCCGTATTACATTTATCGCCGATTCCCGCAGTTGACGCGGTGGCAGCGACAATAACAATAAGATAGTTATTTTTGTACCATTTTTATCTATGGACTGGGTTTTAGTGTTTGACGTAATACATACGTATTATTACTATACGACTATACAGTATAATAGTATAAATAATGTATGATTGTGATTTGTGATCAATAAATAATTACCACAAGTCGACTTTTCTTAAAGCAGGACGTTTTTGGGTTCTTTGGGGACAGCGGGACGTATGGTCACGTTAGGTATGAATCCAAATGATAGCCATTTTGCGTATCCCCAAAGGTGTATATCCTTTGAGTGAATTATTTCAAAAAATCATATTGAATAGACAGAATATGGATAATAGGACCTAAACTAATTGGTTTGTAGTAGTAAAATATACATTGAAAACAAAATTAAATTGTATATTACGATGATACGGAAGTAGTCTTGAAAATATTTGGATAATTGAGATAACACGGAAGTACCATTTTTTTTTTAAACGTTTAAAGTATGGGAACAATTGTAGTTTAGCTACCACGCAATTTTTTGGAATTTTTTTTTTGTGAAACATGTATTTCAACTAAGTAAGAACGATGGTGCAAAAAAATTAGATTAGGTTAAATCATTAGTTTGGGAGTTATAGCGTTCTAAGGTTTGCGATTTTACGTTTAAATGCGTGCGCGAAATGCTGTACCTACTGTATTGCCGTAGGTCACTCTAACGAATTTTTCATTTTTTTTTTTTTGTGGTGTTTCAAATACGTGTTTTACATGCTGAATTCAAGTGTTTGAAAAAATTTGCGGAAACTTACCGTTCAAAAGTTATGGCAATTCAAAGTTGCCTTGATTACGCGTGTATCGACACTCGGCGCCGTCGCTCCGCTCCGTAAATCAAAAATATTCCTCGACTTGTGTAAAACCACCTCGAGTGAACCTTGATTTTCATCAATATTGTTTCTATGTTCATTTATTGCCAGCGTGGTCACTTGCTCGCTGCACTCACTCGGACAATATTAAAAACGAAAATATCCCTTGATTTGTTATGCAACACCTCCTCAAGTAGGGGAAAGGTTTTAAAAATACATTATTGTTCCACCAAGTCACTGAGTATGACAAGTAGTCACTCCCTTAATAATATAATATAATGGGAGCGACTACTGTTGTATAAAATATATCTGAAAAATATAACCGGAGTCGGTAGAGCGCGACTACTAATTGTCATACTTACGATATAGAGTAGAGTATTTATAGAGCGACTAAACAATGATAGCGGAAAATCGTTTGCACCATCGTTTTGAAATACTCGATATACAACCAACCCCTCCCCCCCCAAAAAAAAAAAAAATAATAATTCGGGAATTTTTGAATTTCAAACCGTTATAAATTAAAAACCAAGTATTTTCTTAACTTAGTTGAAATAAATATGTTTCAAAAAAAAATTCCAAAAAATTAAATATATTTAATAACATTAATAAGAATATTTAGTTAATAATTAATTATTTGTAGCGAAAGTAATATTTAATTTGTATTTTATAGTATGATAATTCTCAGTGGAAAATTAATATCATTAATGCATACAAAACCAAATTTGCGGAACAAGCAAATATGCCAGCTAAACAGAAACCTAAGTACAGAGATCTAATTAAATCCATATCTAAAGAAACCGGTATTGGCCAACGAACTGTTTCAACGATTTTGTCCGAATACAAAAAAAACGGTACAGTTACATCTCCAAATAGAAAAATAAATAGACCGACAATAATCGAAAAAGTTGATGACTTTTATAAAAACGAAATTCGAAAAATCATACATGAGTTCTGGCTTAGAAAAGAAGTACCGACTATGATTAAAGTTTTAATGATAATGCATGAAAATTCTAATTTTCCCACATTTTCTAATACTTCTTTTCGCAAAATTCTTAAAGATCTTAATTTCGAATTTATTAAAATATCTCACGACAAATACAACAACGCTCTAATTGAGAAAAGAGATATTGTTTTGTGGCGGCGAAAATATTTAGAGTCAATAAAATATTATCGACAACAAAATCGTCCAATATATTACTTGGACGAGACTTGGGTGAACAATGAAGATACTTCTGACAAAACATGCGTCGATCGTTCAGTCATATCCGATACATTCCTTCAGAGGCTAACCACTGGACAAAAAAACCAGTCGGGCAAAGGTAGTAAGCTTATTTTAATGCATATAGGTTCGTCTGAGGGTTTTGTTGATGGAGGAGGCCTAATATTGCATCTTGAATCAAATAAAAACTCTTCAGATTGCCACAATGCGATAATAAACGGCGATACTTTTCACGATTGGTTTACGAGCATATTACCTTTATTAAAATTTAATGCTGTGATTGTTATGGACGATGCGCCATACCATTCTAAAAAAATATATTCATGTCCGACATTTTCGTGGAAAAATCAAGATATCATCAACTGGTTGGAGGCACGAGGAGAAATAATTGATCTCCCTTTAGTCAAACAACAACTATTGCAAAAGGTAGACAAACTAAAACCTCTCTTTGATTCATGTGTTATCGACGACGTAGCGAGAGACGACAATAAAATTGTACTGCGATTACCCCCGTATCATGACGAGCTGAATCCCATGAAGTTAGCGTGGTCTGCCATTAATAATCACGTTCAAATGTGTCGCGCTACAAATAAACAAATGGACGTGCAAAGGTTACTAAATGAGGGCTTAGAACGAGTTACGCCTATTATGTGGATTAACTTTGATAACCGCGTCAAAGAGGTAGAAGATAAATTTTGGAAAATCGACTTCATGTCAGATGAACTTTTAGACAATGAACCTGCAACGGAAGCATCAGACGTCAACGTAATAGAAATAACTATTTCCGAATCTGATAACGATGAGTGATGACTACGAATAAAATATTTGTATCTCCTGTTAATTAAAATAATATTATTATATTTTATATACACCGAATTACTGAATAGTACATGTCTATTGTATATTTGTTAGGTTACAAATAGTCCAAAAACTGTAGAAAATAATAAAAATAATTCTAATTAATTTTAAAACTATTTGTAATATTAATAATAATAATAAAAAAAAATACATAATATAATATTTAACATTTACAACTAAAAATGTATTATTATTGATGTATACATAATTTGAAAAATAATTTTAAATGAATACTAAGATGTTGGGCAATAAAAAAAATTACAATTACAATAAAATGTATTAAAGGTCTGTCACAAAATTAGGATGTACAACTAATATAGGATCTTCATCTAAAACATCTTGTTCTTGTTCTACACCACTGGACTGTGATTTTGATTGTTGAGATAAGGCAATTAATACATTATCCTATTAAATAATAAATATATTTTAAGTATAATAGAACAATATGGTAAATTTATTTGTTAATTACTTACATTATAAATTAAACGATCTAATACTTTTTCAATGAAACTTTTCTTTTCCAACAACTCAGATTCGTCATTGATTTGATCTTCAATTTGTTCAAGATACCAATTGACAATGCCACTACGTAATAAACCACCATCTTCACTCTCCCCTTTTTCTAAAACATTAAATTGTATTGGAATTTATTTCTTGCCAAAATAAAATATTAGGGAGCTCTGTCATTGTATATAAGACATTACTAGGACTCATAAATAACATTTTGAAAATTATATCAAATGCTATTATGAATATTTATGAAAAGTATCTACAATTATTCTATTTAATTTTTTCAATTAAATTAATGAAACAATATATTTTGTTTTTTTTTTTAAAAAAGTGATTAAAGGTTGAAATTTCCAATTTTCTTACTTATTTTATAATTATCACAATTATTTTGAAAAGTACTGAACGTTTTCACTCCTCAAAAGTACTAACTAAATCTATTTACTATCATAAATTAATATTACTTAAGTTGAAGATTGAAGCATTTTTTTCTTAAACAAAATGATACACAAAAAATAACATATTTTTGTTAACCTATACATTTATGGTTCCACTTGGAATCAAAAATAAACCAGCTAAATACAAACCAGCTATTCGTTTTTCTTCTTCACTTCTCATATAAACAACAAGCATGTTGGTAATGCGTTTATACTCGTCAAAAGCAAGCGTTAATTTTTTTTTAGTTAATCCTTGTTTTTCTGGTTCTTCTACAGAATCAACATCCATTCCTAAATAACATAATATTATTGACATATATAAAATAAATCAAAAATAATATTAATAATAAAATCAATTTATTAAAATTACCATCAGTAGTTTCAGGTATTCCATTCAATAGATCATCACCGTCGTCGTCTAGATTGACATCGGGTTGTTCTACCCGGATTATAGACTTATTAAGTAAATTGAAAGCTTCAGACACGTGTTTAGGCATTACCTGAAGAAAATTTAAATTTTAAAATTAAATATTTGTTTTCTATATAAATAAATAAATCATCATTTACATGATCTGAACATTCCATTTTAGCCATTGCTTCAGATAGACGAATTAATGACTCTAATTGTCTTACTGTTATACGCCATGTTGATTTTGTACTTGATTGACTATCACGCTGTCTTAATTGAGTATATGCATTAACTAATTTTTCTGAAGCTTCCTAAGAATTAAATACAAATGAATAATTATACTACCGCAACTTTCATAACAAAAAATTTACATATATTTTTTTTTACTTACGACTGTGAGTTGGGGTTTAAATTGACGAGCAAAACCAATGTATGTTAAAATATCTTCTTGACTATATAATGTTTCAGTTGTATCTTCCATATTACTGTGGATTTCAACAATTGTCTTTGCGATAGCATAATCAACAACCTACAGTTATATGTCATTAATATTATTAATTAATAAAACTTAACAGTATTGTGAATAAAAATTATTTTTACTTACCTCACTACATTCATCAATAAGAACATAGAATAAATCAAAACGAGACATGATTGGAGCTGAGAGAGATACATTTTGTTGTAAAGATTTACTTCTATCGTACCGGCCGTTAATAGGATTTGCCGCTGCTAATATTGATGTTCTAGCATTTAATGTTGCTCTAACACCAGCCTAAAACCATACTAATTATAGTTTTCATACAAATTTAAATAATAATTTTTGTATTAAAATGTAGTACATCACAAATATTTAAATAAATACAATTTTCCTATTCCTAAAAAGTAAAAATCCTGGAGGAAAACTTAGTAAGTGCATTCTTTAAATGTACAGAAATCCAATTATGTTTATCTTTATACATATCAATGCACTAAAAAAACTTGTCCACTATTCAAAGTTATTACACCTATTTTCATACCTTATTAAGATTAAATTTAAAATAAACACTCCTTTACGTTGTTATTTCAGAGATAAATTGTTCTATTTAGCTTATGTAATTCAAAAATAGTATAACAATTAATAACTAATACATAATATGTAATAGCATATTTAATAAAGTGACAGCTTTTAATAATTGACAATTTAATAGAAAAAAAAGAATTAATATCAAAAAATATTATTTTATACTAATTTTAAGTAAAACCACCTATATAGTCTATTCCAAACGAGATCAGCCTTGCGTGGCAACCAGTTTTTGTCCGGAGGCAGTCGGGCTCCCTTATTACCTAGTAGTTGTTTGACTGTAGCTCTACCAGCGGTGGAAGCCATGCCCATGCACACAACTCAACTGCTGAAGGCTGATCTGATTTAGAATGGACTTTAGAGAATTTAAAACTTAACTATTCTATTTATTTAAAGATATTTAAATTTGTATTTGATTTTAGATAATAAAACAAAATATCTTAAATACTATACTTTTGCTATTGAAATGGTCTGTTGTTCCATAGCTTCATGAATAGCTACTTGATCACGTGGATCCATTTTATCAAATTCATCAATACAACACACTCCATTATCAGCTAACATAAGTGCTCCAGCTTCAATAACAAAATCAAAAGATTCTTCATCCCTAACAACAGCAGCTGTAAGACCAGCAGCACTAGAAGCTTTCCCAGAAGTATAAACAGCACGAGGACACATATCAGCCACTTGTTTCAGTAATTGAGACTTGGCGGTACTAGGATCACCAACTATACAACAATTAATATCTCCACGAAGGGTAGTGCCTTCTAATGTTGTTTTTGGAACTCCACCAAAAAGCATTAATAAAACACCTATAAATGAAATCAAAAAATGAAACATTAATTAAATAAATATGTATGTATAAACTTAACAACCTTTTTTAATTTGATCATTTCCATGGATTGAAGGGAAAAAACTATTTATTAGATTCTGGTATAAATTACGGTCATGGTTCATTTCATATATTTTTTCCCATTGTGGCCCAGTCATTTGTCTCTTCATACGTTCAATTGAGTCAACAGTCAATTCATCATTGTGTATTTCTCCACTTCCACCAAACTACAAAATATATTAATTTATTAAATATTTGTTTTCTATTTTAGTTTAAGGATTTTTTATAATACCTTACCCTTGAACCTGTTACAGATAAGCTGCACGCCAAAAATGCTAACTTGTAATTCAAATCCCTGATTCCTAAACATTTTAATCCTTTGACACCTTCATTATTTGCATCTCCTCGTTTTTGCCCAGAAGCAGATTCAGCTCTGGCAGAAGGTGTGGACATAACACTTACATCTGGGACCACAATCAATGTACCAGTAAAATCATATCTATCGCCCGCTTGCACTGTTTCAACATTTTCATTTCTCAGGATAATTTCAAGACTAAATAATAAAATTATTCAAAATATGCATGAATAAAAAGTATAGTTTTTATTTTATTTATAAATAATTAGAAATATGAGTTAAATAATAATTTTTAATTTTAAGTTATAATGCATGATTTCTATCTATATTTAAGAAACAGATAAATAAACTATATCATTCTTTAATTTATAACTGGTAGATATTTATATTTTTTTTTTTATTTTAAGTATTTTAATAGGGAATGTTTACCTTCGTGGAATGCTCCCTCGAGGAAGCTCTGATTGACATTCTTGTACTCTAATCTTTTGAAAATCAACAAATCGAGATTTATTAACATTTAAACTGAATCTCCTTCTATTAGCACAAACTGGATTTCGGCATATAGTTGGCTGCGTATACTAAAAAAAAAAAAAATATTAATAGGCTAACATTTTTATGTACAAATTGTGTTTTTATTAATGATTCTGCACATATAATCTTAGTCATTTTATACCAATTTCTTTGTTTAGCGATTGTTTAAACAAAATAAACAGGTCAATATTGTTTTATTCAAATACTGAGATAAGAATGAAAAATGAATACTTTAATTTTAAAAGTATATAATACTCTAATGGATATAAATATATAGGAAAGATAAAAGCAATAATTCTTAAAACACTTATAATATATACTTTTTCTACTGTATGGCACTAATTTATTGTAATTATATATTTTAAATGGCAATCCCGCAGTAAATTTCTCTGGATAATCATAGAACTAAGTATAATTTATCTTTTATAATAATATATACATTTAGATTATTTATAAAATTATAGCTTACTTTGAATTGTTGTTCAACATTGGGAACATCTGTCTGGCAGTCCTGACAAGTGAAATGTCCAGCTACTAGTTCTGGATGAATAGGATGTGTTCTAATAACTTGTCCAGAAATACGCACCAACTCACCAATTTTGGAAGTTGTTAATTCTCTTACATTAAACCTAGTGGTAACATCTACAAAGCTCACAAAAAAATCTTGGTGGTTTCCTGTAGCTTCAGTCCGATCGATTACAAAATTTCCAACAGCTAAGCACAGAGCTGGATAAACTCTAAATAAATAACAAAGATTAAGTTAGGTATATAATTAAATAATATATTCTAAACATTAAGCAGTTGTACCTGTAATATTCTTCAAGAATGGTGATAGCAAGATTCTGATTGAATTTTTCAACATCAAGGAAACTAACCTCTAATGTATAACGTTCAGAATTTGTCATCTCAATAGCAGATTCTAAGTATTTAGGTTCATTAGAACCTTCTTCGACAAATCTAAAGTTTAGACAAAAATTATAGAACCGCTATACCGTGGTGTAAAATTAAAGTATAAATCAAACTTACTCTTCTAAGAAATCTTGAAATAGTTTTTGCGATCTGACTTTCAACTGATCGCGTACCCTATTGACTCCTGTCTGAGTTTCTGCGACATCCATACTGAATAATGAATACCAACGATCAGATTAATATTAACAAGAAATTATTATTGTAAAGTACACGATAATGTCTATATAAATTTATGAAACACAGACAACGATGAGAAAAAGAGCGAATTATGATTTGGGAATTGACGATATACAAAATAAATTTTAAACGAACACGGTCTATTTTCAAAAGCCGGACAATAACTATGTAAGCTATAACTAATGTAGTAATGTTAAGTGTTAACTGTTCGTTGTTGTCTACCAGAAATTGGCGGGAAACTATATAACCTGTATAACCATATTTATCTTTTAGTGTACAACTTGTTGTTTTACTCTGTGATACCATTTAGTACCACTTCTCAGGTTATGGTAGTACAGTTAAAGATAATACTATAATATAGATAACAACTAAAAAATAAATAAAAATATTTATTTAATAAAAAGTACCTACTTGTATCTTACTAATTTGTATATTGTGTATTGTCTAATTTATTTGTCCTGGAAGGGGGAATTATCTTTAAAGGCGGGAGGGGAGTCCAAAACATTGTGAGTTGGCATGTAGAAAAATATCCTAGATTTGGAAATACTCAAATACCTATACCTGATGAAATGACGACTAATGGACCGACCCATCATAAGACTAGAGTCAATCTCTATAATAGTCTATTTCATAATCCATAATACAGCACCACTAAAACAGATCCCCGTATAGCCTCTGCACTGATGAATGGGCGTATGCTTAGATGGACATATGAACGAAGTTTTTGTGTAGGTATTAATACTATTTAAATAATATTTTAATACACGATGCGTATTAATACGACTATACCTATTTTTGTTCCGCATCTATTCCAAACATAAACAGACTAAACATCAGGACAACATGTACAATTATTATACATAGATTAGTGTACCTTTATTATACTTTTTACAACAATTTTAGAGTAGGTACCTATACTGTAAAGGTGTATATATGATTTTATTTGTTCAGTTCCCGGGCGGAAGGGAGCACCTGTCCTCTAGACTCTAGAACGCTTCGACATCTGGTCCATCTGGAGCAAGCTTAACTTAGATTAAGTTAGGTTAACCTTCGTCCATGTTGTGCCAAACATGACACAAATTAGTTTTTCATAATATAAGTATAGTTTAAAAATTAAAATTACAAAGTTACTAGCTTACTGCACAGATGGCCTGATTCGGTACAAAAAAAGTTAACAATTTGGAAGAAAGAAAACAATTTTAGCAAAAAGATCATAAATGGTGGGCCACTAAGTACATACAGCTGGTGACAAACTTTATCTGGCTTGCAGACTATAAACATTTATTCTTTAAATAATTTTTTTTATTGGTAAAGTAAATAAGGATTTTATTAATTTTTGTTTTATTTTTTAATTTTACCTTTCTTTGACTAAATAATAAGTACATGATCCCCAAAAATTCCTTGAATATTTAAAATAGCCCTTTAAAAATATTGATTGATGATTGTTGAAACTGAACAATAGATGAAAAATAAACAGCTTCAATAATTATTTTTGCGTGGGATGATTTATGACAATCACATACTTCATGTTACTATAATAAAATTTGATATTTAATATTACTGAATACCTATATGGCTATATGGTACTTACTAATTAAAAAAAAAAAAAATACTATCATGTAGGAAATATTTTCAAAATAATTTTTAACTTAGGTACCTAGAGGTTTCTAAATATAATACATATTAAAATATAGAAAATTGTATACAAATATTGAAAATATTTGAAATGATGGTGTCCGACGTCCGTACATATAAATGGCATATTTTAAACTTTGGTAAATTTAATGGGATATGTTATTTGAATATTTTTCTCCGTGATCTTGGAGATTTTTTATATAAATTTTTGTTTTTAGCGGGGGGGAGGGATAAAATGACATCATGCATTTAGGGTTTTTAAACTTAAGCTTTCGATTATTTCTTAACTTCCGTAATATTTACTTTATTAATAGATGTAAAAAATAGTAAAATACGGAAACGTAATAGGTACCTACATAATATTTACTCATTTTAACACAATCCCGTGTTCAATGAAATGATAATAAATAATAATAATATTTAATGTAAGAAAATTATATATTTATGATTACGTAAATTATATTTTATAGAAAGTGATTAGTAATTTCGTTTTTCTCAATTATATACGTCATATAATATATATATATATATATATATATATATATATATATATATATATATATATATGTATAATGTTTATAGGTTTAGTTTATTTATATAGGTACTATGAAATACTGAATTCCATCAAATCTTGTGATTAAATGAAAAGAATAAGAAATTATTTTTATACTGAAATCATAATAATTGAGCGGATCTAATGTATAATGTATAATAAATAGATATGTCTATGCGTATAATTATGATGGGATATTTGCTATTTACTATAAAAGTAGCAGTGTATATTTTGGCATTAGGTACTATTAGTTATTCTTTACCATTAGACGCACTACATAAATTCATCAAGTACATAAAATGACACAGAAGATAGAAGTTCAACAAACAAATTATTTTTATACTATTGCTACACATGTACAAACAATAATTATTTTATCAATAACAATTCTTCTGCGAACACATGTAAGTAAAACAGTACATATATTATACTTTATACTAGTAAAGTAGTAACTATAGTCTATAGTACAGAAGTTTATATTTAAATAAATATTACATTTTTTACAAATTCATCTACATTCTACATAACCAGTGACGTACGCAGAAAAAAGTTTTGAGGGGTGTTTTTGAAAATCAGACAAATCAGTTATAGAAAAGTAGAACTTTTTTTAATAAACATACAACATTTTTTTATGAAAACTAGCTTTACCTACTTAGGTACAATACCTACTTTTTTTAAGTATAAATATTGATATAAGAAAAAAAATTACAATACTATCTAATTTTCGCGAAGTTTTAACCATTATATTAAGAATATCTTCACAATTAACACCTCTGTGACTATGTCTCTATATATATTTAACAATTTTAATTCATCTAATCTTTTGTCGCAAGTTTTATTTCGTAAATACGTACCCACGTCAATACACAAAAGGTATAATTTTATTTTATTTATAATTCCTGTTTAAGTATTTTTATTTTTATTCAAATTATATTAATTATTTTAATTTTTCAATATTAAATTTTTATTTTACTTTAACCGGTTTTTCACAAACAGTGTGTTAACACTTTAACGTGCTAGGTAAACTGAGTCCCGAGTAATAACATTTTTCGAAAGAATTATTTATAAATAACGACGATGTACCTACTTAAAAATAAAAAGTCGATACATTCAATGAGTACTGTATAGTGACTAGTCATCAATTAATGATTATCGATTATCGATTTGCTTACTTAAATACATTCAAATAGATACATATATAAAAATACGCAACAAAGAAGTAATTAAAATGAAAAAAAATAACAATAAAAAATTTTTTTCTGAGACAAAAAATGTTTAAATACGAAAAAAAAATATTTCAAGATTTGAATTCGTTAAGAACATATCAAATAAATTTTTACCATGTACATAATAACAATAAATAGTAATAAATAAAAAAAAAATTTACTTGAATTTGTATATTATATATTTAATCAACTGTGATTTCTATGCACATTTTTAACATAACATTGCAGATAGTACTACTAAGCCTATAAAAGTGAGAAAGAAAATGTGCTGTTTTGGAAACTAAACCTATTATTACCAGGGACTCAGTTTACCACAAAAACGATATTTCATACTCAATTTATCTAGTCCTTGTAATATCACACCTGTCTATCAAAGTATAATAATAGTTATGACAATAAACATTAAAATAGAATAAGTAAATACCATAAAAAAACAAAACATTTCAGGGGGTGTTTGAACACCCAAAACACCCCCTGTGTACGTCCCTGTACATAACTATCAACTATCTAAAATCTAAATTATTATATTATGTATTTGATTTTCAACTACTCCATATTTTCAAATAGGAAAGTGACTCTAGTTGGTTTTTAGGGGGTCAAAAATAAAGGGTTCCTATACAGTACTTTTTTTTAAAAAATGGTAAAAATTATTACAAGGAATAACGGTAAATTTTACACAAAATCAGTTTTTGATAAACTCGATTTTATATTTTATTATAATTCAAAAACAAATAATCGATATATATATATATATATATTTATTTTATATTCATCCTATATTTAACACTTATATTACATTAGGTCACCCAGACACACAGTGACTATATACACTCGATAACATCTATAAAATAGATTAATAAGTAGTAAGTACATATATAATACATATATTAACTTGACATAGTTATAATCAATGATATAGCCGATATAAGTATATTGGAAATTAAATTACACACTGTTACTATTTAAAAAAAAATGTAGTTATATAAAAAAGTCACAAGTTTTTAAAATTTTTTGAGCATCTTCAAATGCGCGTCCAGCGGTACGTATTTTATATTATACAAATACATTATAAATTTAATTTTAATATTTTTAAAAAAATGATATCAATTTATTTCTGGATTTACTTCTGTTAAATTGTATGTTAACTCCATAAAATCAATATAGGAACTCTCAACTAATGTTATCGTAATCGGTCGTAATCCGTGTTTTCATGTGTACCTAATATTGTCCTCCGTATTCTGTATATTGACGTTTTTACGTAGTTTGTACATACATATGATATTACATTTGGATTTGAACTGAGATTTTTGTTAGTTATGAAATCACGGGGGTAAAATATTAGTGTCCACGACGGGCATGATGGAAATACAAAGTGTCCGTTATAGACAGGTTAAAATACATTTGAATAGGTACATATATTTTTGCCGAGACTTGGTCATTTTATCCGTTATAAGAGAGGTTTCACTGTACATATTATAACATTAAAATTTGTATTTATAATAGGCACAGTCACCATTTTTACACACGGACGTATATCCATTAACAAATGAAGATTACATGAGAAGATGTGCACCACTTGTAATATGTAATCCAAACTCTAAGTATAGAACTTTCAATGGATCGTGTAATAACTTAAGAATACCTACATGGGGCGCATCTAATACTCCATTTCTGAGACTCCTTAATGCTGAGTATAGTGATGGTATGTAATTGATATTGTATTCTTATTTACCATAGGTATATGATAAATATATATGTTTATCATAGATTATTTACATAATTTATGTTTCCTATTGTTTAACTAGTTGAAATGGTTTTTAGGTATTTATAAATTTCGACAGCAATCAAACGGATCTCAGTTACCAGGAGCTAGAGAAATTAATACACAATTATTTTTGAACAATCAATGGTACGATTTTGATGAACTAAATGTACTCTTAATGCAATGGGGCCAATTTTTAGCTCACGATATCACCCTTTTAACACCAGATTTCTCTGTTGGTAATGTCATTATTAATAGTTTAATAATATAAAATTTAATATTTGATGCTGTAATGTACTTTACATTTAACAGTTAATATCAATGCCAAATAGTTTAATTGATATTAGTATTTAAAATCCTGTAAAACTAATGTTAAAATTTTAAAAATATAAAATATGTGCTATAATGAATAACAGTAATAATTTATTTTTAAATTTTATAGACAATTGTTGTGCAGTTCAAAATGTATCTAAAATACCAACTCAATGTCAAAATGTAATTAATATACCCAAAAATGATCCCATTTATTTAAATTATAACAAAACATGCATGTCATTTAACCGCGCAGTAACATCGGCTAATTTCAGTTGTCAACTGATGCCAGCTACATTTGTTAGTACGATTTAAATACTTATATGTTTAAAATTCTATTAATATATATATTTTTTTAATTTTTAGATGGTCGAAGTCTCTCAATATATTGATGGATCTCAAATCTATGGATCTAGTGATGCAATAGCAGCGGGGCTAAGATCCTTCATAAACGGAAAACTACGATCTGATATTCTTAATAGTAACCAAAATACTCGAGTAGAAGAATTTTGCCCACAAGTGAATCGCACTACATTACAATGTAACTCATCAACAAATTCTAGAGTTTGCTTTCAAGCTGGTTAGTTAATTATAGTTGTAAAACGATTAACTCCTTTTGGTATAAATTAAAATTATTTAATTATTAAATTAACATAATACATAATATTAATATTACTCTAAATAGTCTAAACTAATAAATTAAATAATATCATCACTTAATTTATATAAAATTGTTAAAATTTAAGAATAATAGAATTTAAGTTTGAGTAAAACTTATAAAACTAATGTTCTCAAATAAGAAATTTCTCAGTAGTAGGTAATTGGCAAGTATCATACAAATAATTATAGTTTATAACATATTTATATAATTAATATTTAATTAAACTTGTTATTTATAAATCTATAATAAAGTTAAAAATTACGAAATTCAAAGTAAATTCTAAAAAAAATAGTACTATTTTTTTTAAAAATTTCTGATCAATTTAAATGGATAAGTATATAATTTATATGATGTGTCTTGATTCTTATTTAAATTTAAAATACCACGCCCAAGAAAAAATACATTAGAAAGCTTTATTGGTTTTAATTGGACTCCACTAAAATCCAACTTCTAAGTTAACTATATCGAAAAACTGCTTTGGTGATTTGGTTACATTGAATTTAGTCAGCTAAACAAAAAATTGGTTCAGAGCTATAAGCATTCATTGGTGGAAATTTAACTTAGCCTAACTAAATTATATTCTCCTATCCCTAAAATAGATCCAATTGTGTGGTTGTGCCAGTAAGTCTAATATAGTAATAATAACGTTATTGGCATATAATATATACAACTCTATCAAAATATCGTCATTAGAATCATCACTGCATGTCTGCATGTAATAGTATATTAGTTCAAAATGAATTATCCAATTAACCGTGACACGATACTGCAATGCAATAGATACAATTTCAATTAGCAAATGAAATCCGAAAGTTCGTTTACAAACACGAGATGAAGTTATAAATCACTATGATAATCCATTATCTATTAACCATTCAATCATTAGAAATTTATAAAACTTTAAAAGTCATATCATATACGTCTCAAACGTTTGAAACCATTGAACTATACGTCTATACGAGCTTAACATTAACACTATCCATTCATTAGAATATAAAATATCACAACTATTAAATATACCGTATATATATATATATACAATACTTTAGTTTGTTTAAATAATAAGTGCCAAGAATAATTAGGAAAAAAAATTGTTTATATGAATATTATTTGTATTGTTTTATACAGGAGATATTCGCATAAATCAGAATTTGGGAAACGCACTTCTTCATAATTTATTCTTGAGATTTCATAACCATTTAGCATCCAAGTTGTTGTACTTGAACCAATTTTGGTCCGATGAAATGCTCTATCAAGAAACTAGAAGGATCATTGGAGCAGTTATTCAACATATTACTTACGATCATTATTTACCTATTATATTAGGTATAAGTGTATTACAATTATTTTTTTTTACATAACTATTTTGTAAATTTAATATTTGTTAGGAGAAACGTACACACAGTATTATGGTTTATTTACTCCTCAAACAATATACAGTGATAAAATAAATCCATCTACATCTTTAGAATTTGCAGCTAGTTCATTTCGAATACTTCATAACCAAATTCCAGCTCAACTGAAGTATGGTATTTACTATTTACTATTTAATAAGTATTTAAATAAAGTGTTCTCTATATAGTAACTATGGAGATAAGTATAAGTAATAAAAAATATATATTATATTCATGCCATATTGGACATAATATACACTATATATAAAGGAATATCTTTATATCTATATATCTTTAGGAAACATAACAATTTCAATTACTTGTATATTATTATAGTATCTATTTCAGATATTACATTATTAATTATTATTATACTAATAAGTGCTTAACTAAAAACTTAATTTTTTGTAAATTAAAAAGTGAATAGGTATCTAATTTATTTTAAAGATCTTCTCTCCTAATGGCTAATATAATTTTAAGTAATTATAGTATGTATTATGTTATTTCAGAGACGTTTTAATGTCTAATAGAACAGAACAGTGGCATATTTATGAATTTGTGTGTGTTGTATGTGTGCGCGTGGGAGAATACAAAAAAAAAAAATATAGGCTTAAGCAATTTCATTATTACCTAATGCTTAAATTATTATTTTATATACATAATGACATGTTCAAACAATTAAGGCTAATTAATTATACAGTATTTATAAATATTTAATAATGTAAATTGCGTAAAATTGCTTATGATTATAAAAATTGTACTCATATATTTTTACATATTTTCTTAGCTTTATAGATAAAATGTATAAAGTTGCATTTCAAGTTAATTTAACAGATTGGATGGATAGACCTGATTTGTTACCTATGGGAAAAAATGTTGACTGGTTAATGAGAGGACTTGTTGAAACTCCAGGTCGTGAATATCAATCATCATATAACCAATTGGTTAGATTTTTGTTTATGTATAATAATTGCATTTATTTAATAAAATATAGAAATGTCTTTTTTAATAATTTTAATTGCTTTAATTATCCTTAGATTTCGAATTTTCTCTTTCGCTTTAATTTGCCGGACATTACTGGCCAAGATTTATTATCAATTGATATACAGCGAGGCCGAGATGTTGGTTTACCAGTATATAATGAAGTCAGAACTATTTGTGGAATATCACGGGCTAATTCGTTTGATGATTTATTGGATTTAATACCTTTTAAGGTTAATTTTACGATTTACAAGTATAAAAAATAAAAATAAATTATGATCATTTATTTTATTAGGCCGTACAAATATTAAAAACACTTTATGCAACGGTAAACGACATAGACTTACATGTCGGATCATTACTTGAGATGCCAGAAGAAGGATCCATGGTTGGTCCTACTACTAGATGCATATTGTCTGATAGCTTTTTTAGATATAAGTATGGTGATCGCTTCTTTTACGATGTACAAGGACAACCTGGTAGTTTCACACAAGGTATTTTATTTCTATTGCTTGTATTACTTTTTCATTTGAACTACTTAATATTTTTTTGATTTTTCAGAACAAATAAAAACAATAAAACAAATTAATTTAGGCCATATCATATGCGCTACAACTAATTTAATTACTCTACCTTTAGATATTTTTAAAAGTTTACACGAGTATGTATAATTTATTTTAAATAATAATAATATTAAATAATTTTAAAACTTTTAAAAATAAACTTTAATGTTTACTTTATATTAATATTACCTATTAAATTTTTTATTTTAAATTCTGAGTGGAAAATAGTCGATAAAATTATTATATATATAGGTGTAGTTTTTGATAAAAAATTGCTGGTACTGTGACCTCTGAAGATCAAAAGTAAAAAATTCCTAGGACTTTTTTATAATCGGGAAAAAGACAAAAAATTAAAGAAAACATGAATTTTTATACACTTAATTTTCGACAAAATGTTGTTTTTTGGTGTAATTTTTGAAATTTTCACCAAATGTTTATATTACCATTTTCATTGTAAGACAATATTTTCAAAAACTTTTGATTAATTTTGAAATATTTATGGTATGATAAATTATAATATAAAAAATATGTCAACCTACCGTCATATTAATATTAAAATAAATGATTTTACCTATGTACCTATGTACCTACATATGTATGCCAAAAAAAAAAAAAAAAATATAGTTTTTGTCGTTTTTGAGATAGGCTATCAGTTTCCGTTCAGAATCGTTTACGGTTAAAAAGGTAACGAATACCTACGAATTACGATACATAATATAATTGAATTCAAATTTAACACACCCATAAAAGTGACCTACTCTACATATACTGCAGAGTGGTATTAACTTGTCAACCTTTATTATTTATATTGATACTGAAAATAATATTTTATTATTGTTAAAAGTTATTGTATTATTATTGAACATAACTTAAGTAGGTAATACTGATATATTTAAAATATTTATGTACAAAATACAATTTTATTATTTTGTAAAGATTTTTTATTGACTTGAATACATTTAATAAAATAACTCAATGAAATCATAATACACCTATTAGTTATTATTAAGTACCCAATGATATTTTAATGTATATTATAATTTAGTCGTATATTATGTTTATTATAGTTTTTCTTCGATTAAATGGAATTGTGATGAACACTTCAAAATAGATTTAGAAGCATGGAGAGAATTCAAGTGATAGTGAATATTATGATAAATTTAATTTTATGGACTTCAAAAATTAAAACTAATTATACAACAATATTCAAGAATAACCACCATTGGAATCCAATAAACATATAATAAAATATTTTTAAAATGAATCTATGTATTTCACATGTCGTAAATAACTATAGTCTATAATTATAATGTAAATATTTGTAAGTCAATAGTCCAGATGACGAGGTTTTTTAATTGTAGAAATAAAAATAAACAAATAATAAGTATGTATAACAAATCTAAGTTGTGGTTTATTTTGAATTTGTGAAAGATTAAAATTAATTGTTTGTGACTTATTTAGTTTAGCTTTAGTTATGATGATCATTGAGCACCGCCATTATTTCCTTTAATGATTCCTTTCTGTTATGAGGAATTTTTAAGTACACTTAAGCACCATATTTCTAAATACTTATTTTATGCAATTTAAGGAATGTCACGGGGGCTGTAACGAAATTCCAAATATTTTTTTTCAAACGAAAACCACTTTTTTACTGTAAGTTATTTATTAAGTCTATATATTGTTTTAAAATTTTGATTTATTTAAAACGAAAATAGAACGAGTCGTTTTTGAGAGTTAGGTATTCAATTTTCATGTTTAAATACTGAGAATTATTATTATTCTTAGTCATATTTAGTCCATCCTAAATGCTCAAAATAAATAGGTATAAATCTATGTGGGTTATAATTTATTTATTGTATGATATTACATCAAAAATATATAGTATTTACTAATACTACGAATTATAAGAATGAAAAATATAAGAATGTAAGATGGTAATAATAACGCAACAATAAAAATAATAATATGCACTATGCAAATACATACCTATTAATAAAAATTACTGGTACTGTTGTACTGGTAAACTCGTAAGCTACATGCACAGTTATATGGTAGTTAATTAAAAAAATCTGTTTGATTTAAACTTTAAATTTGGTTGTCTAATTTTGAGATCCGGTTGATGAATTGAAGGTATCCGATAAGACCGAGACGCGCGAGTCTCTGACCTGGAGAACTTCCTTAAAGCAAATTACTAGATAATTATTAATATTATTATTCCAATAAATTATGTTTAAACAAAATCGAATAAGTTATTGAGCTTATCATTTCATATAGGTACATATCGAGTATCGACAATCGTGTTCGAGTGTTCTTAACATTTAAGTATTTAGATCTTAGGATTATGTCTCTGGAAGATATAAATATAGGTATATATTTTTTAGATTACTGATTCAAGAGAGGCTCCGTCTCTCCTCCTGTTGACTTAAAAAGAAGGACTATAAAGTGACATTTTATTTATTTTATTCTAGCATCATTCTAAGCGGACAAAATGGTTTTGTAAACACGTAACGACAACTTGTGAGACTGTTTTCAGTGTTCATGAAAAAAAAATGTTTTTTTCTTATTTCTTTAATTTTTAATTATAGTTAATTCTATTATTTATTTCACGGAAAATTTTATATCATCTTAAATGATGGTGTTTCAACAAAGGTAAGCTACTACACCCATAATTTACATTATCATAATCAGCAATCACATTGGATAATATTTGATAACAGAATTGTGAATTCAAATTTTTTTTATCATATGGCATATGCATTATGCTTAATTCTATACATTTTAAACTAAAATTGATTTTTATTTATTCAAAATTGTTGTTTAATATCTACAGTGTGCTGTTATAAAAATGCCTGATTTATTTTTATTATTTGTCTTATGCCCATATTTTCATTAATTGTAATTATTGATATTATCATTTTTATTATATATAATAAATTGTCTGATCTAACTGCTTAATGTTTCTCTGTCTGTCTACTTTTAAATTTAAATCGCGTCTACTCTTTACCATCCTGGTCTTGTTGATTATTGCACCATTAATCGGTCATTATTATCTTTCAAAGGTAAGTAAATGTTTAACTAAATTAAGTTATTGACATTTCTATGTCTATGTACATTTCAGGAAGAAAAAGATGGATTTGAAAATTCTTATAACACACATTCAAAACTGGAAGTTCACGGGGACTACGGTGTTTTTAGAGCTACCGACTTGAAACATAGAATAGCTGAATTAATTAGAATAAAAAGTAATTAAATTAGTATTGTATATTTTTTATATCTAATATAATATTAAAATATACATCTATTATTATTATTTATGTATAAGTTATAGTTTGAGCGTTTAATTATGTTATTTTATGAAATAATTAGATAATTTATGAATTACATGCAAAGATTAATTAAAGTATATAATAATATATGGGAAAATACTATTTATTAACTAGCTAATAATATATAATAATATTATTGCAAGTACTCTAAAAAAAACCCGACTAATTCCAAGTGATAAAACAATTGAATCAGATTTTTTAAACACTCACTACTGTTAATACATATCTGAACATGTCATAAACTTTGAACTAGAGTAGAGTTTTTTAAAAACTTCTATAATATAGCCTGCATGAATTAGGTAGTTATAAAATCTTATCTGATCTATTATAATATTGGATAGTAAAAAAGCAATATTGTAAAATTTAATATATTATTATTGGTATGATAAATGAGAATGTATGAAATAATTTGTATAAGTGTATATAATATACATATTTCATAAACTAACTTATTCAACACTCTAATTATAACATATATATGCATCAACAGCAAGGTTACTAGTATACATTTTAATATGTATAATGTTCTTAATGTTTTTTTAGATTCTGTAAATAATGAACTAAGAAATATTGAAGGAAAACGGCAAAAACTTCTTAGTGAACTTGCTCTTAACCATAAAAAAATTGAGGATTCTAAAGCAGAACTTGTACGGCAAGAAGCAGAATTAGAAAAATTAAAAATTTCTGTGAAACAAGTTAATATGGCACATTTAATTGCTATAGAAGTATAGGTTTGACAGTTTATTATTTTATTTTATTTTAGGCTCAAGTTGCAGAAAATGAAGCTATTATACAGAATTCTCCCAACCTTGCTCCACCAAGAATTTTATTACCTCAAAATCCTCCTTCATTTATACCTTTATCTGTAAACACACATTATACATGTCGTAATATGAAAAATTGTTTTGATTATTCTCGCTGCTCATTAACTTCAGGATTTCCATTTTATTTTTATCTCCCTGAAGAATTACCTGAATTAGTTTCTACGTCATTGAATAAAATTGTTTTTCAAGTTTTACGCTATAACCCACATTTTACAAACAGTTCAAATAACGCCTGTGTGTATGTAGCTTTAATTGGTGAAACTCATAATTTTATTAACATAACTCATTTAGATCATCTTTCTTTTTGGGGCGGTGATGGTAGAAATCATATATTATTTTATTTAAGTAAAAATATCTATAACAAACCAAATTTTGATCTAAATATTGATTTTGGACGTGCCATACTTGCTCAGTCTGTTTGGAATGAAAAGAATTTTCGTCCCGGTCATGATATAATTTTGCCTGTTAGTTTTGGACCACCTGGTGGAGAAGTATGGATGGATTCTCCATACATGTTACCAGCTAGAAGGAAATATTTGTTATCTTTTGAAGGATATAAAAATATTAACACTACCAAACGGCAACAACATTTTGGTAATTTAGAAATACTAAACCAAACTTATATTATATGTTAACAATCAATTTTTTTTTTTTTTTTTTAGTTGATATGTTACAAAAGTTTATAACTCAAACAACTGTTGATCAGTTTTACATAATAACTGATTGTGAGAATCAAAGAGTTGAGAGTAATATCACTGATTGGTGTTTGTGTGGTGATGAAACTAAACGTAAAGTTTTTATTTCTCAGTCAACTTTTACATTGATTCCAGCACCTTTAGATAATGACATGATATCTACAGTAATGATGCAAACCCGTATTTTTGAATCACTTAAATTTAGTGCTGTTCCTGTATTTTTAGAATATGACAGAATTGGATTACCTTTTGATGAAGTAAAATCATTATTAAATATTTATCATAGACGTGTGCATGAAAACAGCAGAAGGAGTAAAAGGTTTACCTGTAGTATATTATATTTTTGAGATATGGCTGCCAATTTCTGATAATTTTGGACTGCTGTAAATTTTATTTTTTTAAAATTAAAATCTGTTAAATAACGTTTTTATGAGTTAGGTTAAATTTTGATAAATTTTTTTTTCTATGTAAACTTTTAATTTACCCAATGACAGAATAATTTTTTTTAAATTAATTCAATGTTAAATCAAGTTATAAAATAGGTCGGTTTATTTTGTTTTTTATCCAAAACTACTGAAGTCTGCACACGCCTATACTTACTATACAGTATATGACAATATCTTACAAAAATATATTTTAGGTTATTGATTGGTGTAGAGCTGCTATATGCATAGCAGGGGAGAGAATTCCAGAACTTCATTGGTTGTTGAGAACTATACCTGATAATGATATTCTCTTAATGCGACGACAGGGTAGAATGCTCTACGAAAAATATTTTGGTACTATTCAAGCTATTTTGGATACAACTCTTGCTGTTATACGTAACAGAATTGGTATACCTCCCTTGCCAGTAATTGATACACCTTCACCAAGTATATTCAATGAAAATTTTAAAGTGAGTTTTCTTTAATTAAATTATTATATAAAATATATATGTATAATAATAATTTTAAATATAGCCGATTAAAATGGATCCAATTATACCGGATGCTGAACCCGAAGAAAGTTTAGGTCCCTTAGAGCAACCTTTTAACTCTCCAGTTTTTAAAAGAAATTATACAATTATGAATGTTCAAGGTTATGAACTATGGAACAGTTGGGGAGATCCATTTAAACTTTATCCCCATACGCCTTTTGATCCATTGCTTCCATCAGATGCAAAATTCATTGGTCAGTAAAACATGTTTTTCAGTAGTTTTTATTAAATTGTATACATTATTAAATTTTTTGTCTTATACTTAGGTTCTGGTAAAGGTTTTCGACCAATTAACAATGGTGCAGGCGGAGCAGGAAAAGAATTCTGTCAAAGTCTTGGTGGAAACTCCCCTCGAGAACAGTTTACAATCGTTATACTTACTTACGAACGTGATCAAGTATTATTTTGTTATTTATACTCTTTAATTTTATGATATGTTTATTTTATTTTTTTATTTTTTGTAAGGTACTTATGAATTCTCTTAGTCGCTTACATGGTCTGCCTTATTTAAATAAAGTACTTGTTGTGTGGAATTCTCCTAAACCTCCTCTTGAAGACTTACGATGGCCTGAAATTGGTGTACCTATACATGTTAGTGTTGCATGAATTATTTTGTTTATATGCTTGAGATTTATTTACTTTAAATTTTATTGATTCAGGTTATTCAGGCAGCTAAAAATAGTCTTAATAATAGATTTTTGCCTTATGAAGCAATCGAAACTGAAGCTGTCTTGTCAGTTGATGATGATGCTCATTTAAGGCATGATGAAATTATGTTTGGTTTCAGGTAAATTGTATTTTCATTATTTTATTTTTTAATTATTATTTAATGCCAATACTGATTTATTATTAAGGGTTTGGAGAGAACAGCGTGATAGAGTTGTTGGTTTTCCTGGACGTTTTCATGCATTAGACCTTAATCATGGTGGTTGGCTTTATAACTCAAATTACAGCTGCGAATTGTCTATGGTTTTAACAGGCGCAGCATTTGTACATAAATACTATTTATATTTATATTCATACTGGCTACCTCAAGCTATTCGCGACAAAGTGGACCAATATATGAACTGTGAAGATATTGCAATGAATTTTTTGGTATCTCATGTCACCAACAAACCTCCTGTAAAGGTAATTATGCGACTAATTAAAAATTTTAACATTACAATAACATGCATATTATTTAATTTTAGGTAACATCTAGATGGACTTTTCGTTGTCCAGGTTGTCCTGTTTCACTTTCTGAAGATGAAACACATTTCTTAGAACGCCATAAATGTATCAATTTTTTTACAGAGGTAAGATATTTTATTTAAATTATTTTTTTTTTCATCAAATTTAAAATGTTATGATACTAGTAAATTTTTAAACACATTCCTAATTAATACAATTTTGTTATATTAAATATTTTTATGTTTTAGATATTTGGATATACACCTCTTCTAAATACACAGTTTCGAGTTGATTCAATTCTTTTTAAAACTCGAATACCACACGACAAACAAAAATGTTTTAAATTTATTTGAAATATGATAGAAGAATAAGATCAAAATTAAATATATGATTTTTTCAGTCCACGTTCCGTAGAGTTTGGGTCATGTATTTATATGATTTAACAAGACTGATAATTTTAAATTTAATTAAAATTATTTACCCTTTGGACTTTTCTTGACTAATGTAATTGATAAATTATTAATATACACAGAGAAAATATGTATACTTTTGTGACACAAATGATTACACCATTTTTATGTGATAAAAGCTTTATTATTATAAATTAATAATTAAATGTTTTAAATTATTTTTTACAGTGTATCTAAAAATTAGGGTGAAAATATTAGATTCTTTAGAAATATCTGTGTACAATAAAAAATACATGTACAATATGGTAAAAGTATTTTCATAAATATTGCATTTTTCAATAAATATGCACAAAATTTCTAATTTTATCTTGTCTGTAAATAAGTAATATATTACTTATCTTTGATGAAATTACTAAATACTATGATATACTGACAGTTTTTAAACACAAAAATTAACTACTAATTTTAGTTAATGTTGGAATATATGTATGTGAATAAAAGTGCATTTTGAGTTATCAAAAAAAAAAAAGTTTTTATAGGATTTTATAAAGCGCAAGTATTAATAAAAAATTAAAAAAATGTATAATTACAAAATACAAACAATGTCTTATTCATAATATTAATTTAAATAATGTTCATCGTAAAGTTTTGTGCTATACCTACCTGCATAAAAAATAATAATAAAAGTGATAGTCACATATAGTTCTATAGTTTACTTCTTACTAATAGAAATCTTTGTCTAACACCAAGTACTAAAAATAATATATTTATATATGCTTTGTAACTAATGAAACTATACAGTTCTATAACCATCATTTTAACAATAAATATTATATATTACAATGATTTAAAATTGAAATTAATTTTATAGATATTAAAAGAAGTCAAAATTTAAATAATATACACTATAAAAATGAATTAAATTTATTATTTAAAGTCATGTAGCTATGTAAATATACAAGGTGAATCATTTAAAGAAGAAGACTTATTATTTTAAAAATATTTTAGTGTCAAAGAAAATATTTATTATATAATTTTAACTTTTAGGTATAAATATAAGAAAATATAATATAATTAAAAAAAAAATAATATTTTTTTAATTATATGTAGTTTTTATCTTTTTAATAACATTATACAATCATAATTTATTATTCCAAATCATAATAATTTTTTGGAATTTTATGTATTTTAAGTTTATTTTAGCTGAATAAAGTGGTCAGAAATACCTAGCATAAAATGTGCACTCTGCTCATTTATACTTTTAATAGGAAGTTCAATCCAATAAAATATCTATTCATATAATCATTTAAATTTTGATTTTTATATATTATAGTATTTGAAATATTTTGTTATGAAATTAAAATGTATGTTGCCATTCAAAAATATCAATTTATAACCAATAAAATATCTAACTATAGTTTTTGAAATTGTATCATTTGGTATTATAACATATAAGTTATGTACATTTGTTTGAGACTTATAGATTACTGAAAAAATTGCTATAACATTTTTCACAAAAAAATTTTTAGAAACAAAGAGTTTTCTACGTCTTATTGTTCATTCATATAGCCTATCTTGACTCATAAAAAATATTTTTTTTTGATTATATAATATTATTGGGTTATTTACAAAACAAAAAATGATGGTATAAAATAAACTAACCGATCGATTATATAAAAAAAAGAATATTTAATTTTTTGCAAGTTACCTATTAAAGTTCACAACATAAGAAAATATTCATAGGTATTATTGCAACTCAAAACTACTTAAAACATAATTGAAAAATGTGAAAGAAAGTTAAGATGGTAGTTGAAACTACATGTTTGTAAATATACCATTAGTGTTAGATTAGCAAAATATAATACTTTCTTGTCATAATTTAAAATGTATTCATTACTTATATAATTTATTAATTACTTTTGATTTTAAAAATAATAGAAAAGATAAAAGTCATACTCGACTAGAAAGAACTATAATGTTATTATTATATGTTATATTTAAAATAATTATTAAATAGAGAGCTGGGGAGGTTCATTCTTCTCAGGTACTTCTACTGTACACAAATAATAATGAATATCAAAATAGCTAATAGGTACTTACAGTTACAAAGCTCAAATGTTTAGAGAGGTCCGTAAAATAAAATATCCGATTTCTAATCTCAAATAAATGGCAACCCTATTTTGTGTGGTCATTTACGTTATTGTTAAAGATTTCGTATAGTATTGTGTTTTACAAGATAATTAATAAGAAGTTCTTAAAGCAACCAAAAATACATAAAATTTTTGTTTCCATAGATATTTGAAGTCCAATTTTTTATAAAAATATGAAATCATTAAATTTTCTAATCTTTTTTATATTAAGGCCATTGGCCAACTATAATTCTTTCTTGTAATAATTTAAAATTTATTCATAAGTCGAATAAAGCTATAAGGCGTTAACTATTTTGTAAAAAAAAAATTAAGCCCCATAAATCATTAAAAACAATTACAAAGAAGTTTTATAATATAAAAACAAGGTGAAAAACCGAGAAATATTGAGAAAATTCGAGAATGCTCTATAACGCCATCGTCATAAAATGGTTATATACATATATATATAATATAGTGGATGCAAGTGCATCATTGGTAGCGGTATGGCAAGGGGACGGCGCAACAGTCATAGCAGCGCTCGCGAAACGTATAGAATATTCTCGAACGTTCGGTCGGATATATAAACGAAAGCGGCGCCCCAACCGGCATCAGTTTAATTTCTAAACGGTAACAGCGCCATTCATTGAACGAAGCATATTATCTTGTGCGACTAGTGCGATTTCAGTGTTTTACGAGTCTATAAGTATCTATTAATTATTTTTCTGTGCGAGTTTTAAAGTGATTTCAAATATTTTAACACACTTACCTACAGTGTCCCATACGCGTTTTTAATTTCGTTTCGTATCGATTTTGTGTTTGAAAAAATTCTTCAACTGTTGACGAGATGACTGGAAGAACAGCAATCGGTATCGATTTGGGAACCACCTATTCTTGCGTGGGTATATGGCAACACGGCAAAGTAGAGGTTATCGCCAACGATCAAGGTAACAGGACCACCCCGAGTTATGTGGCGTTCACCGACACCGAACGGTTGATTGGTGACGGGGCCAAGAACCAGGTGGCGATGAACCCGGTGAATACGGTGTTTGACGCCAAACGTTTGATCGGACGTCGGTTTGACGACGAGAAGACACAAGCGGACATTAAGCACTGGCCGTTCAAAGTCGTGAACGACTGCGGGAAGCCTAAAATCCAAGTAGAATTCAAAGGCGAACGAAAAGTGTTCGCGCCGGAAGAAATCAGTTCGATGGTGCTGACGAAAATGAAAGAGACTGCGGAAGCGTACTTGGGCCGAAACGTGACGGACGCCGTCATCACGGTGCCGGCGTACTTTAACGACTCGCAGAGACAAGCGACCAAGGACGCGGGCGTCATAGCCGGCCTAAACGTAATGCGAATAATCAACGAACCGACGGCCGCGGCCTTAGCGTACGGCCTGGACAAGAACCTGAAAGGAGAGAAGAACGTGTTGATATTCGACCTGGGCGGTGGCACGTTCGACGTGTCCGTTCTGCAGATCGACGAGGGTTCGATATTCGAAGTGAAGTCGACGGCGGGCGATACGCACTTGGGCGGCGAAGACTTTGACAACCGGCTGGTGTCTCATTTGGCGGAAGAGTTCAAGCGGAAGTTCAAAAAGAACGTGCACGCGAACCCGAGAGCGTTGAGGCGGTTGAGGACGGCCGCCGAACGGGCCAAGAGAACGCTGTCGTCCAGCTCCGAGGCCGTCATAGAGATCGACGCACTGATGGAAGGTATCGATTTCTACACCCGAGTGTCCCGAGCACGGTTCGAGGAGCTGTGCGCGGATCTGTTCAGATCGACGCTGGTTCCGGTGGAGAAGGCGCTGGCCGACGCCAAGATGGACAAGGGAGACATACACGATGTGGTGCTCGTGGGCGGTTCGACGAGGATCCCGAAGATCCAGAGTCTATTGCAAAACTACTTCTGCGGCAAGCCGCTCAACCTGTCCATCAACCCCGACGAAGCGGTAGCGTACGGCGCGGCGGTACAGGCGGCCATTCTCAGCGGTGACACGAGTTCTGCAATTCAAGACGTATTGCTGGTGGACGTCACACCCCTGTCGCTGGGTATCGAGACTGCGGGCGGCGTGATGACTAAAATCGTCGAACGCAATTCCACCGTTCCGTGTAAGCAAACACAAACGTTCACCACGTACGCGGACAACCAACCGGCCGTCACCATCCAGGTGTTCGAGGGGGAAAGGGCCATGACCAAGGACAACAATCTGCTGGGAACGTTCGACCTGACCGGCATACCTCCGGCGCCAAGAGGCGTGCCCAAAATCGAGGTGACTTTCGATTTGGACGCCAACGGCATTTTGAACGTGTCGGCCAAGGACAACAGCTCTGGACGCTCCAAGAACATAGTCATCAAGAACGATAAGGGTCGCTTGTCTCAGGCCGAAATCGATCGGATGCTCAGCGAGGCCGAACGGTACAAGGAAGAGGACGAACGCCAAAAGGACAAGATAGCGGCCAAGAATCAGCTGGAGAGCTACGTGTTCGGCGTCAAACAAGCTTTGGACGAGTCCGGCGACAAGCTGACGGAAACCGAGCGGGACACGGGAAAACAGCAATGCGAAGCCGTCGTCCAGTGGTTGGACAACAATCAGTTGGCAGACAAAGAAGAGTACGAGTACAAACTGAAGGAGATCCAAAAGAGTTGTTCGGCTCTGATGATGAAGATACACGGCGCGGGACAAGGCGGTAACGCGCCTCCCGGTGCTGCAGGTAACGGTTTCCCCGGTTCACGTCCCGGAGGACCAACGATAGAAGAAGTCGATTAATTTTCCTCTCGTGATTTCATCTTATTATATTTTTGTAAATACTAAAATACTACTTTTATTTATAATGTTATGTATCCATTAGACTTATGTTGAGACTGATTTTTTTTTTTTGTAATATTTAAGTATTTATTAAAATAAAAATTTTATGTTTGAGATAGCTGTATATATTTTGTGTTTTCATTTTTCCCTAGAAAAGTACTAGTTATTAATTATAATTTGCATCTGAAACAAATACGATGCATATTTTATCATTTAAATGTCATACAAGAGTCAAGTATAAAAATAATATGAGTAATATATATAACGCTTAATGAAGTGCTTAAATATTTTGTGCTGCTTAAAATGAATTATTGGTTGATTTGAGAGGTCAAAAAACATACAATATGCAAAATCATAAATACGATGTAAATATAATAAATTGTAACGTTTGTTAAATTGTTATTAAATTAGGATATAATCTCATAATGGATGCACACTGTAAAGGTGATATTCACATAAAAATATTAAATAAATGAGACAGTCATCAATAATACCAATAAATAATAATTGTAACGAATCTTCTATTAAGTGGTATTCTCATTTATTCGACGAATGTGAACACTTATCGGTAACTGAGTCGGCACTACAATATCACGAACTTCAGAACCATCCATTTTGGACTAAATGTGGTGACGTTATGTATTGACAAATTTGTGGGTATTATATATATATATATATTAGAGAATACATAAATATATTAAAAATTAACGATAATACTAACAGTAATAACAGTTAAACAGAGAGACATTTAAAATCAAAATTGTAAAAGACAAATTTAATCGTAAAAGGGTGGTTAAGTGGATATCACTTTGCTGTATAGCAGAGGTGGATAGTAGGTTACTATGGTCTATATATTTCATAATAGATATAGTTATAAATAATTTTATATATTTCAAAGCATATAGTATTGTTAAATTAATTTATAGTAAAATTTTTAAAATGATAAAATATAAATAATTATAAAATAAAAAAATAAAAAAATTATATTTTAATATTAATAATAATAATAATAATAAACTCATTAACTGGTGATGGCGATACAGCTTTTTTAACACGGGCCACAACGGCTCGAAAACGACGAACTATTAATTATGGCGGCCGTGTTATTCTGCACGCCCACTAGGTATTATAGATATGGGCAATTGTATCTGTATTTTGAAGTTTGAACGATAAGTATCTCACAAAACTTTAACTTTCTTATAGAGATATAAATATAATTTGGATAAAAATGAGATATACATATTATATGCGACGAATAAAGATTTTAGTTAATTTTTGCTATAATTTAAAGATTTTGTTTGTGGTAATTTTTAACTTTTACGTATAAGTTATTACATTTTATATAAATAATTACATTTTTAAAATATTTAAATTAATTTTATACTATTGGCTATTTATAACACAAGCATTGCAGCTATATTATATATTATAGTATTATATATATGTTATTATAAAAACAACAACCGTTTTGTTTATTATGGATACGACGAAATAGATGTTATTTTGTCATATTTTGATATTCGACTTTGATATACGAGTATACGGCTAAAAATGTTTTGGTTTATTTTATTAATTGTTGTGGTATGCATCAAGTACGATGAAACAGCGTCGGTGGTCAGCACGTCACGGTCCCTGCAAATGTCTAATTTAAAAATGATTGAAGATATATTGGCCAACATTATCAGGATACAGTCAAATCTAGTCCAGTTCATGGCGGCTATCCACTGGTTGGCCGGAAGTTGTCGGCACGTCAGACGCGGTGGTAAATACCGTCAATACGGTAGCTATTATAGGTTAATATAATCCAGGGAAAACGGATCAAAGCAGCCCATGTACCGCAAATGTAACATCCCCCTCCCCCTGCAAAAAAAACATAATTTTATTTAAATTTCAAAGTTTGCTTAGTTTCCCCCACTAAATGTGTAAAAAATATATTACTTAGAATTATAGCAACAGTTTTGGGTTAGTCAGGTGAGGATAACCTGTTCTAATTGGAATTTGAAGTTTGATCTTATTGCATTTTTAAATATTTACAGAAAATATGATTAAATATTTTGTAACTGATAGACATTCAATTTAAACTTTAATTTAATGTTCTAATCCTTTTATAGAAATATTAAATAGGAAAAAGCGGGGCAATACCGTATCGTTAAGTTTCCGTGGCTTATAAATCATATAATTTCTTGCGAAATTAAATATTTTCAACTGGTATACATAGAAAAACGTGCTTTCTATAACTTTTATTTGAAACTAATCTACTTTTTTTTTTATATAAATAAGTTTAATTTGTGTTATTGCCGGCTTATAATCCAAAATCTAACTTTTTACCCTCAGTATTTGATGTGTGATTACAATAATTATAGTTATATATTGTATAATTGTTTGAAATTGTTTTCTTGTCAATAACTATTTTTGACGCGTTAATTCCACTCATCGAAATTTTATTCGGGGGTGGGCCCTCGAAGAAAAATTTTTATGTCGCGTCATAAAAAGTATTAAATCCTTCCTTCACGCAGCCATTAATTCCAGTAATTCCTTTTGTGTAATGATATGTTTGAATGTTGCAAATATTGATCAGTTTCTGCTAGCTTTTTTGATATGATATGGATATCGTTAATTAATGATTTTAGTTTTCTCCTTGTATATTCTTAGGTTGTTTTGAAAAAAAAAACATTTTAAATTATTAGTTTATCATGAATTCCAATGTTTTATTTACCTTTTTTTCATTAAATATTTTTAGAGGCGTGCAGTTCGTAAATAAAACTAATATACAGGTTGCGATTACTCTGATCTTAAAACATTTTTTTTATATTATGATGTAACCTTATTTCAAGTGTTTCTTTTGTACAAATACAATCTTCGTCAATCTACAATTAATTCAAAAACAATATTATTTCCAGTTATAAATTATTCGAAAAACAAAATACTTACGTACAGTTATATATATATATATATGCTAAAAATTATTCATGTTGGGACTTTGTCGTTGTTAATAGATAAACTGACGAACGATGGTAAATCGAAAAACAATGTTTATATAATGACTGACTACGTATTAATTGTTCCTGTGATATTTTAATATGGTATCATGCAGTATTTTTATTTTTTTTAGCCAGAACACAAAAATTAAGGGGACTCGATACCGACCGTTTTTTTTGACTAAGACATACTAATATTTTTTCAATCAGTCCAATGGATCTAATAATGCGACAAGACATTTAAAAACTGATTTGAATTTGTTATTATGTCTTCCTGAGATCGGCCATGCCACTTTTTCGAATTTACAATTTTAATTCAATGTAATCAAAACTTACATTTTTTCTTAATTTCACAAAATCTATATTTAAAAAATTAGGGGCTAAAATTTAAAAATGTGATTATTGATAATGTTTAAAATGAAAACGAAATAAATACTTTGAAAATAAAATTCACTATAAATATTAAAAGATAAAACGAATTATGAAACGAATTTGTCCGTGTACTGAAGTATACGGTTGGAGGCGTACTGACCGACTATTGATAATTATAGGATTAGGCGATTATTGATTTTCAATATATTTAGATAATGACAACAAATTAATACATTCATTGCTTTGCTCGGAATCTAATATAAAAATGTTACTAATATAATTACTTAAAGAATATGATGGAAAACAGATTTAATCTCCATCGTACTATGAAAATGGTAAATTATTCTGATTATATAGACTAAACCCTCGCTTACTTAATGCAGTATAAACTTAAATTTTACGTTATAAAATTAAAAGTTATTACACACTTTAATTATTTAAAGTCATCGATGTATTACTTAAATGTTGTTTAGTACATATATCAATTAAAATTGTTTAGTTGACAGAATGAGATATATGCAATAAAAAATCGTAAAATACAGAAATATGCACTACATGTCCAAAAATGACAATATATGCAAAAATATGCAAAATAAAACTGTATATTTCGGATCTATTGACTAAAAATTAAACTTGTAGCTTACCTAGCTATTTTTTGGACTGTTCAGAAAAAACATGCAAATGCGTATAAAAGAAAATTCAAGCATGCTGTCCGATAATTCAGGTCGCGAGTTCGTGACATAAAATAATACAGGTTTCATGAACTTTCCTGTTTTAAATTGATAAGAGAGATTATACCTTATACGACCTTATACGTTGGTTATTTCAGTTATTTGTAACAAATATATCGCGGAACAAACATTTGATATATTACTATCAGTAATTAGGCAAAATTGTATACATCCAAACGTCATATGGCTGATTTTAGAAATTCTGTCGTTTCCTTCAATTGACCTTTTATCCATCATAATGATTGTTGGTATAATTTTGTTCAATTCATAAATATGTTATTGATAAACTACTTTGTTTATACCAAAGAGTAATATTACTCTATGGTTTTGATGAGTAATACTAAAAATGTAAATAAAATAAAAGAACTATAATGTTATTATTATATGTTATATTTAAAATAATTATTAAATAGAGAGCTGGGGAGGTTCATTCTTCTCAGGTACTTCTACTGTACACAAATAATAATGAATATCAAAATAGCTAATAGGTACTTACAGTTACAAAGCTCAAATGTTTGGAGAGGTCCGTAAAATAAAATATCCGATTTCTAATCTCAAATAAATGGCAACCCTATTTTGTGTGGTCATTTACGTTATTGTTAAAGATTTCGTATAGTATTGTGTTTTACAAGATAATTAATAAGAAGTTCTTAAAGCAACCAAAAATACATAAAATTTTTGTTTCCATAGATATTTGAAGTCCAATTTTTTATAAAAATATGAAATCATTAAATTTTCTAATCTTTTTTATATTAAGGCCATTGGCCAACTATAATTCTTTCTTGTAATAATTTAAAATTTATTCATAAGTCGAATAAAGCTATAAGGCGTTAACTATTTTGTAAAAAAAAAAATTAAGCCCCATAAATCATTAAAAACAATTACAAAGAAGTTTTATAATATAAAAACAAGGTGAAAAACCGAGAAATATTGAGAAAATTCGAGAATGCTCTATAACGCCATCGTCATAAAATGGTTATATACATATATATATAATATAGTGGATGCAAGTGCATCATTGGTAGCGGTATGGCAAGGGGACGGCGCAACAGTCATAGCAGCGCTCGCGAAACGTATAGAATATTCTCGAACGTTCGGTCGGATATATAAACGAAAGCGGCGCCCCAACCGGCATCAGTTTAATTTCTAAACGGTAACAGCGCCATTCATTGAACGAAGCATATTATCTTGTGCGACTAGTGCGATTTCAGTGTTTTACGAGTCTATAAGTATCTATTAGTTATTTTTCTGTGCGAGTTTTAAAGTGATTTCAAATATTTTAACACACTTACCTACAGTGTCCCATACGCGTTTTTAATTTCGTTTCGTATCGATTTTGTGTTTGAAAAAATTCTTCAACTGTTGACGAGATGACTGGAAGAACAGCAATCGGTATCGATTTGGGAACCACCTATTCTTGCGTGGGTATATGGCAACACGGCAAAGTAGAGGTTATCGCCAACGATCAAGGTAACAGGACCACCCCGAGTTATGTGGCGTTCACCGACACCGAACGGTTGATTGGTGACGGGGCCAAGAACCAGGTGGCGATGAACCCGGTGAATACGGTGTTTGACGCCAAACGTTTGATCGGACGTCGGTTTGACGACGAGAAGACACAAGCGGACATTAAGCACTGGCCGTTCAAAGTCGTGAACGACTGCGGGAAGCCTAAAATCCAAGTAGAATTCAAAGGCGAACGAAAAGTGTTCGCGCCGGAAGAAATCAGTTCGATGGTGCTGACGAAAATGAAAGAGACTGCGGAAGCGTACTTGGGCCGAAACGTGACGGACGCCGTCATCACGGTGCCGGCGTACTTTAACGACTCGCAGAGACAAGCGACCAAGGACGCGGGCGTCATAGCCGGCCTAAACGTAATGCGAATAATCAACGAACCGACGGCCGCGGCCTTAGCGTACGGCCTGGACAAGAACCTGAAAGGAGAGAAGAACGTGTTGATATTCGACCTGGGCGGTGGCACGTTCGACGTGTCCGTTCTGCAGATCGACGAGGGTTCGATATTCGAAGTGAAGTCGACGGCGGGCGATACGCACTTGGGCGGCGAAGACTTTGACAACCGGCTGGTGTCTCATTTGGCGGAAGAGTTCAAGCGGAAGTTCAAAAAGAACGTGCACGCGAACCCGAGAGCGTTGAGGCGGTTGAGGACGGCCGCCGAACGGGCCAAGAGAACGCTGTCGTCCAGCTCCGAGGCCGTCATAGAGATCGACGCACTGATGGAAGGTATCGATTTCTACACCCGAGTGTCCCGAGCACGGTTCGAGGAGCTGTGCGCGGATCTGTTCAGATCGACGCTGGTTCCGGTGGAGAAGGCGCTGGCCGACGCCAAGATGGACAAGGGAGACATACACGATGTGGTGCTCGTGGGCGGTTCGACGAGGATCCCGAAGATCCAGAGTCTATTGCAAAACTACTTCTGCGGCAAGCCGCTCAACCTGTCCATCAACCCCGACGAAGCGGTAGCGTACGGCGCGGCGGTACAGGCGGCCATTCTCAGCGGTGACACGAGTTCTGCAATTCAAGACGTATTGCTGGTGGACGTCACACCCCTGTCGCTGGGTATCGAGACTGCGGGCGGCGTGATGACTAAAATCGTCGAACGCAATTCCACCGTTCCGTGTAAGCAAACACAAACGTTCACCACGTACGCGGACAACCAACCGGCCGTCACCATCCAGGTGTTCGAGGGGGAAAGGGCCATGACCAAGGACAACAATCTGCTGGGAACGTTCGACCTGACCGGCATACCTCCGGCGCCAAGAGGCGTGCCCAAAATCGAGGTGACTTTCGATTTGGACGCCAACGGCATTTTGAACGTGTCGGCCAAGGACAACAGCTCTGGACGCTCCAAGAACATAGTCATCAAGAACGATAAGGGTCGCTTGTCTCAGGCCGAAATCGATCGGATGCTCAGCGAGGCCGAACGGTACAAGGAAGAGGACGAACGCCAAAAGGACAAGATAGCGGCCAAGAATCAGCTGGAGAGCTACGTGTTCGGCGTCAAACAAGCTTTGGACGAGTCCGGCGACAAGCTGACGGAAACCGAGCGGGACACGGGAAAACAGCAATGCGAAGCCGTCGTCCAGTGGTTGGACAACAATCAGTTGGCAGACAAAGAAGAGTACGAGTACAAACTGAAGGAGATCCAAAAGAGTTGTTCGGCTCTGATGATGAAGATACACGGCGCGGGACAAGGCGGTAACGCGCCTCCCGGTGCTGCAGGTAACGGTTTCCCCGGTTCACGTCCCGGAGGACCAACGATAGAAGAAGTCGATTAATTTTCCTCTCGTGATTTCATCTTATTATATTTTTGTAAATACTAAAATACTACTTTTATTTATAATGTTATGTATCCATTAGACTTATGTTGAGACTGATTTTTTTTTTTTTTTTGTAATATTTAAGTATTTATCAAAATAAAAATTTTATGTTTGAGATAGCTGTATATATTTTGTGTTTTCATTTTTCCCTAGAAAAGTATTAGTTATTAATTATAATTTGCATCTGAAACAAATACGATGCATATTTTATCATTTAAATGTCATGCAAGAGTCAAGTATAAAAATAATATGAATAATATATATAATATTTATTAAAAACTATTATTTGGAAGAATAAAAATAATTTTTTTCTGGTTGAACAATCATGCTATATAAAACCATAAAATTGTTAAACATGTTTAAAGGATATTCAAAATATAGTAATTGTACTTAAAAAGAAAAAAAGTAAATCCAAAAAGAAACAGGTTTTTGTTTTTTCGACTTTGACCATTAATGGATGATGACATTTTGATTTTCCCTAAAAAAAATAATGTATATTATATTATTATTATAATATATCTTACAAAAATATTACATTTATTGTATGTACACCTTTGCTAAATTATGACCAGCATAGATAAATTTTTTTTAAAAAGTAATTAAGTAAGTTTAAATTTATTTACTTTTTACCTGTAGATATAATCAATGAAATCACTTTTCAATGAGAAAATATTTTTTTTTTAATATTTTTTTATCAATATGTTGATTGAAGTTTTTTAATATTTATTAGTTGTTTTTTTAAAAAGTTGTTTATATAATAGCAATGTATCTAAAAAATGTATAAGCACAGTTTTTTTCCAAAGACATTTTAAGTTAAAAATTGAAAAGAATGAGATATTTTAATAAAGAATGATGATTTTAGTCATAGTTATTTTGTTGTTATTGTAATTTTAAAATATTCCTTATTGCTGTTGAAACATTAAATGTATCTATATCTATGAATTTTAAAATGTAATTTTTTGGCAAAAATTAATTCAACCTGTTTTATTTATAGTACAATTAATTACCTTAATAGTAGTTTAAATATATTATCATAAAATACTTAAGAAAAAACGACTAGTAAAATTACACTTGAATTGCTATAATGTTTGTATTAGTCGGTACATATTAGCTATATTATCTTATCTGATTGTTATAATATTAGTACCTACCTTACCTACTTATTAGTTCTAAGCAATGTCAGCAATGATACAGTTTGCTTTGTTTAATTTTATTATATAAAATTTTAAAAGATATGATAGACAATAAAATTAATATTTATTTGTAGGTATCGAATATTCAAATTTGCGTATCATATCTATGATGCCGAATACATGTATACTACATTTAGATCAATTACCTTTATTAACATTGATAAAATACATTTATAACAACAAATGTATGTCAATTTAACATAAATAAAGAATGTTTAAACTTTTTCTATGATCTATGAGTATAATGTATAGTTTATTAATAATTAATAGAGTTGTTAAAATGTTTAGTAGGCATACTACTTACATTTTGTTCCAAGATAATGATGGCAACAACAAGTTATTAATCGATCAAATACTCCACAGTCCCGAACAGTAGGTTCACAATTTCTAGATCTTAGATAGCAAGTATGTACAATGTATGGGAATACTTCTATAACATAATTTAATATATCAAAAAAATGTATTTATATAGTATAATACATATTAATAACATACCATGGTATTTTCTTTGACAACAACAATGATCCTCAATGACATCATTGGACAAACAATATTCAATTTCTCTTTCGGTACATTTTTTGCATCCGAATCCTATCACTATTAAGATAATTATTTAAATTACAATCATACAGAGTAATTTATTATCAATTATACTCAAATCTGGAACAAGATGTTGAATTGCATTTTCAGCACTCTCTAGAGTGACACTATGTTCGATAAGTAAATGATCATTTGATGAGTTTGTATTACCATTAGGAAAACTTAATACACTAACAAATAGAAAACTTAGTAATAAATACATGGTATTGGATAACTATTTGTAAATAAGTAATTCCATGGATTGGAATATATCAAAATAAGTGTAGTGTCATGGTACATTAAAGTGAATTTCACTTTTTATTATCGATTTGTCACGCAATGATATTTGAAAAACAATCATATTACAACTATTTCAACAAAAAATGAAAATAATTTCTTAATAATATATTTCTTTATTTACATCAAAATACATCAATTAAATATTAAAATACATTTAAAAAAGTCAATATTCAAATATATATATAAAAAAATGTAACAATGGACGGCATTAGTTGCAACTTAATAATAATTTGAAGTAAAAAATCAGTTTAAAATAATTTTAATTTAATACTTAAGTCGTAATATTTTTGTAGTGAATTACCAATTTTACAAGTTTATGACAGGTTATCTAGGTACATTTATTTAATCAAAGGTAATAAAAGGATATAATTATACTAATATATTTCAGTGATTTTTGAAATGTTTTCCATCTTTTTTTTTTTATCTTTATATCGTATACAAACTTGGCTACCAAACAGTTTTTAAATAAAATGGAACACTTTACTACTGAATCATATTTAACATTAAAATAAATATACTTAAAAAAAATTATTGATCAAATTATGAGATTCAATGAAGTATTAAGTTGGCAAAAAAAAAATTTTTGGTTACACTAGAGATTTTAATTATTTTATTTAAAATTAAAATTATATTATTAAGTAATATAATAGATTTTTTTTATTACTAATTATTTATTATTTATTATTAGAAATTGTTCAAAGGAGGAATTTTTAATGATTAAGATAACCTACATATTATAAAGAATAGATATAAAAATATTATATTATTTTATGGCATGTGTAAAAATTTAGCAAATTAAAAATACACTTTGCTGATTAAATATTAGTGTCATCATAATATCATAAAAAAAGCTTTTAAATAAAAGTGAGTAACGCCTTTTAATTAGTTGTACTACACACAATGGTGCATTATTAAGAGTACATCATTTAGAAATAATAGTATGTGCGTTTGGACTACCATTATGTATCTATGGATTTATTTCCTATTGTCCTATAGAGACTGAATAGCAATATATATATAGAACCTGTATCTGTTATGTGTTATTATGAATCATTATTACATTTATTTTTATTTTTTAATCAGTTTAAATTGTAAGCAGATATAAAAATATTTTAACCAGTCTTAGAATATCTAATTCAATTTATAAAAATATTGCTTAGTTTATTAAATTTAGGTTTATAAAGTGTGTTTAATTAATACTTAAATTTAAACTAAAGCACCTAATAATAAAATTATATTATGTAATTAAATTGTAGTAAATGTTAACTACAAGAATAGTAACAATAGAGATTAATTTTATTGGAATAGACAATTGAACAGCGTTATTGAAAATTGGACAATAAGGACATTGACTACTACCACATACTTCACAAATATTCAACAAATATGTTGGTAAGGCGTCAAATATTGTTTCGTTGAATCGTTCTAAAAAAAAAAATATAGATAAATTTGAAATAAATATTACTGGTTTAAAATAAATAAAAACATACCAGGAGCATAATAATCATATACACGAACAGGCAGATAACGTGACATATTTGCTACAGGATGCCATCTTTCAACAGTAAATTTAACACAGGTTTCTGACTCATCCAACTATTAAATACATAAAAAAAAATTAATTTTTATGTTGCATGGATATAAAAATATAAAAGTATTATGTTACATAATCAAAGTAAAACAACAGCTTTCCAGGGAAAAATCGAGCTCTTTGTAAATTTCGAACAGTTCTTTGCAATACATAAGCGTCCAGATTTTGTTGTTGCACTATGTATCCAGTTGGAATAGCAACATCCAAAACAGCCAGTCCTGATCTAGGAGACTCATCAATGTAAGTCCATCTAAATTATAGATCATTTATTAATTTAAGTCAAACAATTATGTCTTTATTATTTATACTTTTGGCAACTACGATAAGTAATATGAGATTGATTGCGACCATGAAAATCTGCACGTGTTACTATTCCAAAGGCTTGTTCAGGTGGTGTTGTTTGGAATTTTGCCACATCAACATTATATTGAACAGACATTTGTAAAATAGCATAACCTGAACCTTTAGCTTGCACTTTTACAGTACCCCAAGCTTGTGGAATCTACAATAGATGAAAATAATTTCAATTTTAGACCAGAATGAAACATTTAAAGCAATTTTTACCTCTATTTTTTGTAACTGAGCAATATTTGCACTGTTAACTTTCAATATTTTTGTTTTTCCTGAAAGAGCTGTAGCTTCAACCGTAACAGTCAATGTAAATACATCTCTAAGTCTGTTTCTGTTTGTATATTCAATTAGAGCTTTCATGGCAATAGCCGTATCTTGTGTGGAGGCCCAACCGCCATCAGTAAGTCTTTGAGAATTCAACCACTTAACAACATCGTCAATATAAGGTTCTTTTCTAGCAACATAAACAAGTAAAGCATATGCTGTTGTTTCTATGTTAATAGAGTCAAATTTATATGGCAGACGTGGTAATAAAAATGGTTTCTGATTTTCCATTTTTGTTGGTGGTAAAGGTACAAATTCTTTACCCCAATACATCAATCCTCCTATAAAAATATTCAATAATACATTTTATTTTATCATAAAAGTAACTAATTATGCAAACAACATTCTGTAGAATTATGAAAATTCTAAATGAACTAAAAATTGATTTGTTCACATTACCAAATTTCAACTCATTTAAAATTTTGGCTGTCATATAGTGAGCAGTTTACTAGTTTTCATTGGTTTACACTTTATACTTACTAGTTTATTAACTCTGTTAGAAACTAATAAAACTTTATAAAAGTATATGTTCAGTATGTCACTTATTGTAAAGCACACATACACACACACATATTGATAAACAATGTTTTATCATAATAAGTAGTGATGACCAATTACTTATTTTTTGATTAGTAAAAAGTTTTAACGAACAATGAAAATATCTAATGTAATAAATGTAGAAGTGAAAAGAATTTGTACATACGTAAGGAGTGGAGAGCAAAGAAAAAAAGAAAAAAGTTCTTTTCCATTTTAAAAAGTATTCTATTCAATTTCTTTTAATCCCTAGTAATTTTAATACATAATCGACAATTGTTTCTAAGTAAGTTATTTTAATAATAATTGTTGTAACTAATGGTTTTTACAGTCGTTGCAAGATAAATTGAGGTGGATGCGGCGGCGCGATAACGAAAGGGGTTCTCCGTACTATATTATTACCAAAAATATATACATAAATGAACATTTTAAAATTAATTTAACTTTAATAATTTAAAATCAAATATTCTGATAATATTCTTTTATTTTATAATAAAAAATAATAATAACACACCACAACTGGTTTGGCCTACACTTACTGAAAAGCGCCGTCGTTTCAATTTATCTGATGACTGTAACCTAGTTTTCTATAATAATTTTCATTTTGATGATTTTTTTTATATCTTTTAGTATAGATTATAGATTAAAACGTACTAGGAAATATAAATTGTCATTGCTTATCATTATAGTATACTTTTAAATTCAGCGTAGATCTCATACTATATTTGTAAATTTACCAGTAAATCATATACTACATGACAGCCATAAATTTATACTTGTTAATTCATAGCTATAAGTATTTTATACTATTTGTATATTGTATTTTATTGTATTTATTTATTTATTAACAAATGGTATAATTAAATAATTTGTGTAATTGGGTCTTTTGGGTAAATAATTAGATGATTGTGACAACTTGAATAAATATATAAAATACTGTACAATATATATATAATATAAATAAAAATACAAAACATACCTTCTCTTCTAGCATGCCTAGCTAATAAGGTGAACGCAAACTCAGCAAATGATGACTTGGTTAACATTAATGCATAAGTAACAAGTGCAATTTCATATGGTTCACCAGTCATATTTAATAAATTCATATTTTTTTCTAAATATTTTACAGCTCTACTTTCACCCTGAGCCAATTTGGAACCCAGACCCTATCATAAATTAAAATAATACATATTAATTAAATTAAAATATATATTAAATAAATATTAACTAACCCCCGATAGATCTTTTGCATTTGTTAATGTGATGAGAACTTGTGCAGTTAATGATATATTAGAAAATCTTTGTTGTCTATTTCCTCCAAATAAAATTGATCTATGCATGGAACTATTAACTTTACGATCAGGAAACCATGCCACATCATAAAATGAACCTTCTTCGGTTTGATGTTTCAGTACCCACATTAAAGCTTTTGAAATTACCTAATTGTTTAATCATTTAATTTTGATATATAATTAATATTGAAAACATTATTCTACTAAGAAATATTTATTAATTACCTGTGGATCAATAAATATAAAATTTTCCCACTCATAAAAGTTTGCTTCCTGGAATACTCTAGCACAATATGAAGTCAACCAGACACTTGGATAAGACATATTCCTAAAATTATAACTTTAATATTAGAAGAAAAAAATAATCAAAAAAGAAGAACCATACCAATCACTTCTGAAAAGACTAAACGATCCATCTTCATTCATAAATGATAACATACGCTGATATCCAATATTCAAATGATAGAATGATTGCTTCTCCAATGTTCGATCTCGTTGATTTGCATATCTCATATAAATTGTTGTATACAAATTAGCTGCAAAACTAAACATTGTTTGTTCAGCAGCATCCTGATAAATAAAAATTAAACAATCAATTCGATAAGTATTGAATACTATACTAATAATATGATGAATATATTACCATGGGTAAATTAAGCAAAGATGTTGCATTAACAGGCATGGTGGGGAAAATTGGCCCAACAACGTCTCCGACTAATGAAACATGAGCTTTGTTTGACCCATACACATAGTAACGATCTATACTGTATGGTATAATTGGAGTTTCAGTTACATTTACATGCAAATATTGGAAAACATAAGCTCTATTACTAAGATCCAAAATCATTGACTGATGTCTGTACTGAGGTACTCCATCAGACTACAAAAAAGATAAAATTATGTTTATGAATATAAAAATAAATGATAAATATTAATATTTAAAAAATGATCATACATCGACATGTAAATTTCTTGTCACTCGATCACTAGCTATTAGAGTGGTAGCCTCAATATTTATAGTAATATCACCAAGTTTTGTAGGTACCACAGGTAGGTAAACAGTTTCTGCATCTTGTGCTTTAATATAAACAAAAAATTGATGATCACCGTGAGATGTTCTGGGGTTGTATGAATTTACCTAATAACATAGAAAAAAGTTAAAAAAGTAAGCATATATTATGTTATAGATATTTCATACTATTCCATCTTCTTCAACGTGAACAAATTTATATGATTCTGAACCAAATAAAACAACAACAGCTTCAACACTACTACACATATAATTAAAAACAGTAACACGAATTCCAATCTGTTCACCTTCTTTACAATGTGTAGGCATTTCAACATTCATAAAAAAGGGTAATACTCCAACATACTGTAAAAATATTATTTTTAATTAATAATATTAATACTATATTATAAGACATTTACTTACTTCAATAGGCTTTTTAATCATGCCAAAACCTTTAGAAGGACTTAAACTAAATGCAGTAATCATCCAGTTGGCAGGTCGATGAGGTACATCTAAATCAAATATGAATCGCCCATGAGGTCCAATATTAATATCTCGCCACATCCATACATTATCATAATGTCTTTGTATATGATTATAACGGAACTTTCGAAAGTTATTAAATTCTGTATGATTATACAATGGACCTAATACATACAAAAAACAAAATGTTATACTAAATTATAATAATCAAAACATTTTCAAATATAATAAACAACATAAGAATAGTTTATAAATACTAAAATACTGCAATTATAATATTAAATTAATTTATATACTTAGATTTAGTGTTTTACAACAGTTAAGATATGTTTTTATTAAAATTAAAATTGGTGACTGTAGTCAAAAACTAAACTGCATTTAAATCATAATATAATAATATTATAGTTATTTTAAATATTTCAAAAAATTTACATAAAGCTTCATCAGTGCCATCATCACAATCAATATGTCCATCACATTTTCTATTAGCCAAATAACAGCGTCCACTGAGACATTCAGAATATCCTAGAGTTTGGTTACATAAAGTTATTCGCCTTGGTAGAACAACATCAGTAAATACAATTACACCAGCAAATCTTAAAAGAAAAGTATTATAAATACTAAATAGTATAGATTTTCAATGATAATATTAATAAGTATATATTATAATTATTAAATGTAATAATTTATACATAGTATTTTATTAGTTTACTTACTCAAATGTACGGTTAGCATCTATCCCAAAAGTAGATGATGGAAAATAAACTATTTCATCCGGAGAACCTTCATGAGAAAGCCACGTGTGCATAATTGTACCATTTGTATCCTCATCAAACCTTTCCATTTTAGTTAAAATCTAAGTTCCAATAAATAAGTTAATACAAAACATAATTTTGAAACCATATCACAAATTTTACTTTAGCGTATGTTAATTCATTCCCTGCTTGTAGACTATAGAATGGATAATCTAAACTAGATAATCCAACATATGCTCCAGGTTCACCATATACTGCTACTTCAACCTTTTCCCCACTTCTGCTTTTACGATTATTGATAAAAACAGTGAACTGTAATAATATATAATAAAAACTTTTCGTAATATACAAAACCATAAATTGAATTAATATTTTTAAATTTATAAATAATTTTTTAATATAATTATCATGAAAGAAATTTAATAATTTCTTAGAATGTAATAAATATATACGTTCATAAGATTATAATATATTTTATGCCTATGAAAAACTTTGATATGCAAACATTTAAACACAACAACTTCCAAAAAATGTATGATATTGTATTAATTTTGTGCAAATGAATGTAAATGCGTTATCATAATAAACATAAGTTGTTAAATGCCAATCTCAGAATTTACATGACCGATTTAAACACATTTTTTTTTGTTAGATTTTTAAAGACTTTTTAATTAACCTCTATATTAAGTAGTTATGGTACCTCACACATAAATTTCATTTTGGTTCACAAAGATTGAATTTTTTTTATATTTATGTAGTTTCAATTAGTTACAAATTAATAATTATATTACTATTAAAATTATTAGCAATATAGACTATTTTTCAATTTTCATCTAAATAATATATAACTTGTTTCACATAAAAATTGTTTAAATATTTATACATTAATACAATTTCTATGAGTATTGACTAGCTCAAAACTTTTTTATTTTATTATATTTTTTAAAACTTACATTATTTCTTGATATTCCATTTACTGGAAAAGTTAAACTATCTGCAACTACATCCCCAAATTTACCAACATGATACACGAGAATAGTAGCAGCTGGAGCCATTTCAGCAGATAAAGTAACAGCAAATGTTCGGATTGTTGAAGCATGAGTGACTTCATGTCCAGTTACTAATATTAGACCTTTTGAGAGCAAGATATAATCAAATGATTCCAAGTAGTAATTGCTCTGTACGTGGAACACTATAAATTGACCAACCTATAAATCATAAATATATGTCAATAAATATAGAATGAAAAAAAACAGACAAGATAATGAAACTGATAGACATGTCTTGTTTCTATCAATTTGGGACAAGCAGTATTGTATTTAAATCTAACCATCAGTAACATTCTATAGCTTTTGATATTTTTTTTTTTGTAATATATATATACAAATAACAAAATAAGCTATACAATTATTTTTTGCATCAAAGATTACAAATATAAAATTGTATATCGAGTAATTTAAACATTTATGATGTTTTGGTATTATTTCGTAACTTTGGTGATATTTTTGCTAATTTACCATTTAAAATCTTATTTATTTTGTTTTTTTTTTATACATTTTAGTTAAAGAAGACATGTGCTCAATGCTCATATGTAATGTATTTATAATTAATTCAACACTAAAGTACAGAATAATCATTTAAATTTCAAGTTAAAACATAATCTGTGTGCTCTTGTAGTTTTTTGTGATATTAAAATGTTTAAGCTAGTTATGAATATTTTTAAATTTTAATATTTTAAACTTTAAAAAAAAAAGAAAATTAAATAATTGAATATTATTAGACTATTATAGTATTAAATAACCTAAAAAATAAAAATGCATTTATTTATTTATTTTATTTTTAGTGTACTTGTATATTATAATAGTTTTTAGTACTTTAAGAGGCCGTTCTGGTAAAAGCAAAACGTATACAACACTCAAGACCCCTAGTAATGTTTAATAATTGTTATTAAAAAAAACTATTCTGTGTAGAACTTAATTTACATAAAAACAATCATTGTTTGGTATAATATCATTTTTTTAATAGTTATTTTTTGCTTAATTTTGTTGTTGTTGTTGATTTACTGTTTATTCTACCATAAGGTAATGCCAAAAAAATTTAAAATAGTACAAAAAAGTCATGATTAAAAAAAATTTAAAAATATATTATTGGTAACCAATCTGTTGTTATGCGCAGAGCTTAAAATTAATGTATTATATAGATTATATAGTGTATAGATAATAAATATTAAATGAAAATAATACCTTGGCATCTTTAGTTGAAGTCCAAACTTTAAGGTGATGTTGGCTAGGCGAATAATGAGTGAATAAAAGTAATTCTGTTGTTGATCTTTCACCATACATATCTTTAAATGATGCATATATTTTCATTGATTCAATATCTTTCAATACTTCTGAAGCACGTTTATCATTTTCAAGACCTAATAAAGAATAAATAGAATACATATTTATTTTAAAGGTTTACATATTTTAGGTATATAAAATTTACCTAATTCTGTACGTAAATATAATTTAATTTCGAATACTCCTTCATGATCTGTTGACATTTTTAACATTCTCGTATCAATAGTCCTGCGACCACCAGATTTCATCACAACTTCAGCAGACATATCTAAACGACCAAGCAACAATCTGTATCTATCCAATGGGGATCCGTCATGATGAGAAACTGTAATCTAATAAATTATATTTATATTTTGTTAATAAAAATAAATGAAAATACTTATAAATTTAAAAAAAGAACAACTATTATACTTACATAAATAGAAAATGGCATAGCTGGTTTAAAAACTTGTGGCGATCCACCCAAAAATGCAACTCTAACTGAAGAGTTGAAAAATCTTGCAGTTGAATAGCCTTCTACAATTTCATTTAGATATCTTTCTCCTACTGTGGCTGTTATAGTTACCTCAGTCTCTTCTAAAGTAGAAACTAATTGTTGCAACTCACTTAAAGGATATCTGAACTTATAAACACCATAAAACTGAAAATAAGAATATTTAAATAATTATTAAACTTAAAAATGAAATGCTAATTAAAATTTTGAACATTGAATTTCTTTTCTTAAATTTACTATATAAATGTATAAATTAAATACACTAACCCATTGTAAATGTGGTATTTGATTTATTCTTGAATATTCAGATTGTTTAGGATACCAAGAAGGATGCTCTTCATCCTGAAGGAAAAATATAGGTAATTTTAAATATATTAGTATGGTTATCAGATATAGTATGTAGATAAGATAATTATTAGTATAGCTTACAAAACTCAAATATTTTTCAATTACAGGACCATCATAATTTTTAAACCCATTTTTAAGTGGTCGTATTGTTGCTTTTAAAGTTAGATTTCCTTTAACGGGTCCTCCACTAGTATAATTTGCCATTACATAGCCACTCAAATATTTATCCGAATCAAGAAAATAAGCAGCCATTGTAACATTAACCTGAAAAATAAAATAAATTAATAATTTAAGTATTAACTATAAAACAAATATAATATACCTCAAAACGGGTTTGATAATATTCTTCTACTAAAAATGTAACTTCTTCAATCTGCCCTTGAGCTACAACCTGAATGGTCCATTCCCCAAACACAGGCTGATCAGACATTTCATAATTTAAACTTACACATCCAAAGTTTGACTGCAAGCAAGCATTTTTAAATAGAAAAATGTAAATAGATATTAGAATTTATATAAATAAATATATACTTGTCTTGAAAGCCAACGTCTCATAATATAGCGATTTGGATCTAAGATGTATACATCAACAGGATTATCAAAAGCTTTTAATTCTGTATTAATTGGAATTGCTCGGAAGTAAACTAAAATAAATAAAATTTATTCTTATTTATATCAACTAAATTTAAAGAATTTAGAATCTATTCAAAATGTACATACCAATATCAGATTGTTTGTATATTGGTTTATCAGTTTGTATAAATATTGTCATAGATCGTTGTGAAAAATTTAATCGAGTTTCGTTATTAAATGCGTATCCACCAATAATGCCATCGTATAAGCCCTCTACTCTTAATTTATATTCACCAGTAACACTTGTAGCTGGAACCTAAACGTAACAACATATATATAACAGATGGTATTTTTTTCAGGAATTTGAAAAAATAATCTAATATTGATTCTAACCAATAATAATAATGTTTCTTGGATTCCTTCTTTAATTAAACTTATGTCAGAAGCTAATTCAACTCCATTTCTTTGAATTGAAGCTCTAACAGAAATTGGTTGCTTAACTTTATAAACAGTAACTGCTACTTTGTACACTTGTCCTGGTCTAACCATTCGACTCGCAACCACAAAATAATTCCTAAAAAAATCAAAAATTAAATAAATATAATAATTATCCATTTCTTATAATCATTAAACAATAGAAATTGCTTACGCATCAGGGATAATTATGTTATTATCATAATTATTTTTCCAATCATATACATTATTGAATAATTTATCACTTTGCAATTTTGTAGTACGCGAGTAATCATTTTCTTGAGAAATTTTGTACGTTGGTGAAAGATAGTCTTGTCCCATACAAAGTTTTAAAATTAAAATAAGTATTATATAAATAGACATCATTTTGGAGAATCTGAAAAAGTGATAAAATAAATTGGACTGTTAATTGTATTATGCCTAATTACTACTATGTTAACAGCTTATATTAAAAGATATAGAAAAAAACACAATAAATAATTAAATTAAGAACGATCAAAACAATCTGATAGGTGGATTCAATAACTGTACTGATTAAGCACATTTGTCACTTTGATTGTTTACTAATAGCTTGCTAGGTTATATATATTGATATAGATGAATGTTAAGACTCTTAGTAGGTCCCTATCAAAAAACAAGATATTATAGTAAGCTTTAAACACTAATTTATTAAGTATGTTAGTAAAATAGTAACTTGATAGATTTATCATATATGTTAGACAGGTTAAAATTTAAATTCACACAGTTATCAAACAAAAATAGATCAACAGGTAGTTGGTATGTTGCAAAAATACTATCATTAGACACATTTATGTTATTACAAATATATTTTTCAGTTGAAATTAAGTACAAATCATTATGAAAAAAGCATCACATTTATAAATATTTGTATTGGGCAACTACACGAGTAGATAACTATGTGATTTTCAATATATTTAGGACGAGATAGTATATATATATTATATACTACAAAAAACGTGTGAAATTAATTTTTATGGTCCATTGATAGATAAATCATAATTCAGAGCATCAGGAATGAAAATTTAAACTATATTTGATTAACAGTTACAATTATATGCACCGATCATTTATATATTTACTATAATCGAACTACAATAGGTTTACGCCCAAACATGATAAATACCTTAGATTTAAATTCCATTAACGAGTTATCAAACACTGCATACTAAAAGCACTAAAAAACAACACTTATAAATGAACCCGTAGGTCAAGAAAAAACAATACCACAAGATATGATTAACTAAAATAAAACTTAAAATAAAATTACTAATTAAGCGCAAAACGCACTGGACGGAAATTACAATAATATTTTATTTACTAACAACAAATTTAACGTAACCTGTCACATACAAGCTAGCGTCCGGTGTAACTATTCAGTATTCAATGTTCATTGGTGGGTGGCCCCGCCCCGATAATCAGGTGAATATTTTGATAACAAAATTAAATAAAATACTCGCGCAGCGGTCTCTAGTGAATTATTTCTAACAGTCATATTTGGATACACAAACGACACCAACAGATCCTGTTACTTTCATGAAGATTAGAGATCTCTCATTTAAAAATTAAAATTTATTAATCTCATGTTAATTTTATTCACGCGATGCATACCATTGATTTTATGACCCCCCCTCTAAAGTACCAACTATATAGATGAATTTTCCTTATCAAAGATGGGCTGAAGTCAAATATCAAAGCATTATTACTTCTCCAAAACGCAATGATAGACACAAAAATAATAATAATAAAAAAAAAAACATACATCATTGTAAAATCAATACATTTCTCACTTCGTACAGAATCTAAAATGTAAATGTTTAAAAGCATTTTAATAAATATAAAACAATTAATATTGAATTACCGTTAACTATTAATATTTTATCAATTTATTAAGCTATATATTAAACGAACACAATTTTTTTATTATTCAATGTTAAAAATGAATCTTGATTTAATTTTTAAAATATATTATTTAATAAATAATAAAAACTCAAATTTTATCAGGTATATTAATTATATACACGAGTAGGCAGTGATTTTTTTTTCAGTTTTCAACACAAAGAAAATATAGGTGTACCATAAAAAAACATGTGCACAATGCACATATTATATTATATATGACTATATTATAGCCGTGCTGTGCATTGTGCAATTGTGCATATACATACATATATATACCACACATATCTTGCATAATATACAAAATATATTGTATATTTGTGGTGTTTACTTAATTTATTAAATTAGTAGAGCAATGAGCGAAGAACATATTGCGTATCTATTACGTTATAATTAAAATAAAATTTTGTGATCTGTATGAAAAGTTATATAATCATATACCAAATTACCATAATCAATTTAGATAATATAATATATCGATGAATAATAGTGTTTGGAAAAATAAACGGGCCGGAAAAATCCTAAAGTCAGTCGTAATTAGAATTGATGAACATATACATGCAGGCAGTGATGCATTATTTAGATAAAAATAATTTTAATTATCTTTTTATCTCATCTATTTAAATAAAATGATTACCTAGGATAAATTATCTAGATAATTTTATTTTATTTTTTTGTGAGAATTATATTATTTAAGTTTGTTATTGCATTTTTTTATTGAATTTAACTTACAAGTTCTATTTGTAAATACCTTCAGCATAGGCGGAAATCCATTGAAAAAGTTGTGAAGCTACGATTTTTCTTATAAACCAAAGCTGTTAGAAATGTATTAATTGTATGCAATATGTATATATAATGGATTTTATTTTCATTTTCATTGTGAGATAGATCTCTAAAACTTGAGAGCGAATTTTTGTTGTTTGGGGTCTTGTTAGATTCACATTGGCTAGGAGAAGTGCAGTGAAGATTTTCAGAACTTTATATTTTATATTTAATTCACTACAGAGCTTTAAAAAAAAAATTTAAACATTTAAAACACATTTTATTGGGAGTTTTTTTTTTATGTATTTCAGCTTTATAGCTTTGTAGTGAGTTAACGATTGAAGATAAAGTTCTGAAAATCTTCACAGCACTTCTCCTAGACTAAGTGAATCTAACAAGACCCAAATAACAAAACCCGTTCTCCAGTTTCGGTAATCTACCACTCTAAATGAAAATCAAGCAAAAGTTAACAATTTTTTTAACTGTGAAAAATTATTATACACGGTGATTCTTTTATCATAGAATACTCATTATTTCAAAAAGTATTCATGTTTTTAAAAATATTTTTTTACATAGTTTCAAGTTTTTGAAAAAACAACGTTTTTATTAAAAAATAATATTTTTAAATATTTGTTATCCTTATATTTTTTTAAGATTTTTACTTTTTTGAATGATAACATAGAGTTTTATTTTTCACATTTCAAAGCAGAATAATTTTCTGAGTATTTTGATACATAAAAATCGAATTTAGGGCGAGTAGTTTATGAGTTATAAGTATTTAAAATTTGTATAAGTGGTATAGATACGGAGTTATCCCGCAAAATGTTGGTCCATTACTCCGCTTGTCAAAACATTAAATACGTATAATTTATTAACTACTCGCCCTAAATTCGATTTTTATGTATCAAAATATTCAGAAAATTATTATGCTTTGGATTATGAAAATTGAAATTAAAACTCTGTTGTCATTAAAAAAAGTAAATAACTTAAAAAATATAAGGGTAAAAAATATTTAAAAATATAATTTTTTAATAAAAACGTTGTTTTTTAACAACTTGAAATTATGTAAAAAAATGTTTTCAAAAACATGAATACTTTTTAAAATAATGAGTGTTTTATGATAAAAGAATCATTGTATATTGTATTTCCAATATAATATATAATATATATTTTGTTATATTCGACAGACGATAAAACAAATCACTATAGGACAGTGTTCCAACTTATAATTTTAAATTTCGTATAAAATATTATACAAACAAATTTATAATATAAAAATTATTATGTGTTATATCTTGTTTTTTAAGAATATAATACATAAAAATGAAACTACAAAATTTTTATGTTTGCAAGAATGTTTGAGGGAACTTGGTGGGCTTTTTTTTGGGGGGGGGGGCTAAGCCCTCTCAAGCACCCCCGATTTCCGCCAATGATCTTCAGTTTGACTGTATGAGTCTTATAGTATTTAACGCATGTTGCCCGTGTAGCCGCGCGAAATATTGGTCCCATAATTAATACAAGCTTGATGAAATGTGAAACTTTTTAAAATTATCTGTTTTTTATCTAGATAAAAATGGTTATCTTTTATGTATTATATAGATAAATATTTAAAGTTTTATCTATTATCTTATCTAGATAATTTTTTAATGAATTATCTGTTATCTTATCTAGATAATTTTTTGGTTATCTTTGCACAACACTGCATGCAGGTATCTGAAGTATTTGCTGGTTTTTAATGAACAACGCTGTGCTCGTCGTCCGAGTGATTTTCGAAATCATCTACCACGGCAGTGAGCGACGATGATATTCTAAACAATTTTATTTGTCAATCTAAATCCCAAGACGTGTACACAATTGCACATTTCCACGTATAAAAATGGCCTCCAAAATCGGCGAAATCAATACGGCCCTAGCGTTCTTGGACTACGCATTCCAGGAATTCCAGACCATTCTGGACCAGATTGTAGCAATCGAAAACGCCTCGAACGAAGCTGACGAATCAGCAAACTTGTCAACGGACTTGTCAGCTTCATTCAAGGCGTTTTCGATTGCTACGATCTGGTCCAGGATGGTCTGGAGTTCCTGGAATGCGTAGTCCAAGAACGCTATGGTTGTGTTGATTTCGTCGATTTAGGAAGCCATTTTTCTATGTAGAAATGTGCTGACGAGTCCGCTGACTTAGTGATTCGCGATGTCGTCGAACATCTGTTGTCGTCCGTGTGCAGACCACCGGCTGATGTCGCCCGATGTCGCGCTGCTGCTGGACATCATCGATACCTCATGGCGCATCAGGGACGCCTGCCGTAGTCGACGAAGACCCGCTGCGTAGTCTCGGAGCCGGCCAAAGGTCCAAAAGTCAGGAATAATTTTAGTGAGCTTGTGGGTTGGCTTCACCCAAATGAGACACCCATACACAACGCCGTTTTTCCACGGCGTGGCGAAGCATCAAGTTCGTTGTGTTGCGCGCGTGCTGCATCCGGCGGTATATCGTCGGAGCACATTGTTCGCGGTCACCTGCTAGCGCAACGGGTTTGCGGTCGTCAAGCGCTCGGGGTCGCCTTGATGCGCTTGACCCTCTGGCGGTTGTGCAGGCACCAGGACGCTCAGGTCGCGCGGGACGATGGTATTTATTTAGCGACTTTTTTCACAACTCACTTTGTTTTCGCCTACACCATATAAATTGTTTTTTTCTTAAAGCCTTGTTCTTTTTTTATACTAAATGTTTTGCCACTTTGAGCCACTTGATTGTTTTTCATTTATTTAACTATTTTGAAATTTAAAATGTATTTATCTGCGTAAGTCAGTAAGCCACATTTTTTTCATTTATTAATAATGTTAATAAAATGTCTTTGTTTACACAAAAAATTATTGTTTCTTATTTTTCATGTTGTCAAGGATATAATACTTAAATTATTTTACCTAATTAACGAAATAATGACTAATAAAATCGTTAATATTTATTTATACTAACAGGAGATTAGTTTGTATATAGAATTACATAAACATGTTCATGGTCGATGTATTGAACTGCGTGCGCTATAAATACTATAAATACGTATTAAATAATATTTCAAAAAATAGTTGATACATCGTAAACATTCAACGCACGCAGTAAATTGTAAATACTACACCGACGAATACAGCAAGGATAGGATAGATACATGAAAAACGATTATATAAGCTTGTCAGCGTAAATCACAATAAATACATTTCAATAATTAAGCACCACCTAGCATCAGCAACATGATTATTTCCCAGTTCTTTTTTTTCTGAAATTATCGACGTTGACTGATATGACTATATGAGAGTACAAGTGAATTAACTTTTCTTTCTAATTTACTCTCAGGTAAAATTGACTCCCTAGATCCCCTTTCTTGTATCAATTTAAATTTATTCCTAATTTATCAAATGTAATAATAATTATCGGTTTTATATAGCTTTTTGTAACACAAACTATACTGCTAATGAGCCACTTACAAGAATAATGAAAATTGTTAATACTGAACCGACTCAATCTTCTAATTAACTTCCTGTATTTTATTATACATAATTTATGTTTTATTTATTATTCATTATATGTTTTTCTTATTTTGTTATTTAATTTATCTTTTAATTGTATTTTAATATTTCAACTATTAAATGTTATACTTGTAATGTAGCCATTACTAGTATTGAATACCAGCACGTATTTTCAATAAAGAAATAAATATAGTTCGATATTATATGTTGTGAATAATTAATAAAAGTTTTAAAAAAGGGGAGCTAAGAGAATTTAGCCTTTCTCCTTATATCCACCTTTGATGATAATAATAATGTATTTGTTTGAACTTTAAATTAGAAAATACAATATCTTCACTATTTTGTATATTTTTATTTTTAATTTATCCTATAAAAGTATAAACTACTTCGAAATAATTTCAAATACTACGGAAATAATATATTATACAAACATCTGATGAAATATATAACCTTTTTAAAAATATACTTTCATAACTTAAATGTCAAATAATTGTATTCCCATAATAATTATTTTAATTTTGTGACTAAAATACCACATATTGTGTATTTTAGATATTTACCTACAGCATCTATCGGGCGGTGTGATGTTATGACGCCACGCGTAGAATAAATTGACATTTAAACCGAGTCTGTATTAGTTATTACTCTTAGACGAGTAAAACTTACCTAATTAATTTATTAATATATACATCATCAATATAAAAACAACTACAATAATACAATATAAATTTATGGTATATACGTATAGTAAGAAACTACGAAATAATAGTATTTATTTAAACGTATTTTATAAATTCTACTAAAAATAAACATAGATTTATTAATAAAATTAATGGTAGCGCAAGAATTCTAATACTTTATGTCCTTGATGTATGCACAAAATTTAAAATTTTGGGAAAAATATTATATTATTGTTATTGCAAACAATTACTAAATAGTATAATATTATAATATTAATATTGCAATCTGAATGTCCGGCTATGTGAATTTCAAGTTATTTTAGTTGTTTTTCAATAGTTTATTAATATGAATATACTTACATTTATCTAAAAATATCATCCCATTTAAAAAAATTAATAATAATGACTATATGTATAGTAAAAAATAGTTCTTTGCTTCCTTTAAAAAATTCTTGCGGACACCGTTGGATGATCTGTTTTTGGTATAGCCGCGTATAGGTACATCATCATCTTACTCTTAAGTGAACCTCCATCGAACACACAATTTTTCCTCGATTTATTCACTAATGGTGCTTTGTTCATTAAATATAAATCAATTTAAAGATCTTAGTCCTTTTAAAAATGTATATACGTATATGTATCTACGATCGTAGTTTTCAATGCATTACGCCTTTTATAATATATATGTCTATGTATAATATAACTTACAAACAGAAAATTTCAAAATACATAATTTTATATACGAACCATTAAGAACCCGGACAGTATTAACAGACATATAACTATTATATGGTGTAGTGAGAACACTTAAATATCGGCATAGAATATTGATGTATTAATTATTAATCAACGTACTAAAAAACAATAATCGATTTGAACATAATGTTAACCTGTTTCTCATTAAGGTTTTTACAATTTGACATGTTCATCAAAATTATCAGTTTATTAACAACAATTTTTATATAATGTACCTGCTAAATATTAAGTAAATTATATCTATTATATTTTATTATTATATATTACATAAGATATTTAGATATGATATGATGGAAATATTTCTGTCATGTTATTCATACCAAAATTTAAAACTATCTTAAAATAAAACTTAATATTTGAGAAATATTATGATTTGAGATAAGAACTAATCTTGTAAGTTTGATATAATTTATCTATACTATGTATATACACAAAAATGTTATAAGGTTCATTGGTAGATAAAATATATTAAGTATACTAAAACCAGAGCGATTATAAACTCGGTCCGAGGTAAAAAAAATGTTCAACAGGTCTATGTAAACTCGGCCAGCGTTTTTTTCATGTAAAAATTATTGACATGTTAAGTAGGCCCGAATAAAAATAAACGAATAATTTTCTTATAATATTTTTGAGAACCATTTAGAATTTACCCAGGACACCACCAGGAGGCGATTCTTATTACTTTCAAAAATTATTTTTATTTTCATATTATAATTTATGGTATAAAATTCGTATAAACGAAGATAAAATATTTCAATGTTGGATTTAATTTGAGTACTTAATACAAAAATTATATGTAAAATTGGTAGTGTAAAAAAATGAAAAAATATAAGTAAAATTGTTAAATTATTATATTTATTAGTCAAAATTATCGGGTCGAGTTTACATTTGTTCTAAAATTAGTAACCTTTGTCCATTTGTGTATAGGCCATGGGGTATATCGTATATAACGTTTAAACGTATGGTCGGGTGGACAAACATAAAATACAAATATATCTGTAAATTTCCAGATTTCTTCTATAATCTAAGATCTATAAAGGTAATACGTTTTATTAATTTAATGATGTTTATTGTACCAATAAGCTATAGCCTAATAATATAAGTGGGTTAAAATTGTTTGACATTTTTTGCACATTTTTTATTTTACAAACTCTAAAAATAAATATGTTTACGCGTAATACTTAAACTATTTATATACTTCTTAGTTCTTATAATCAAATTAATGCTTTGTGGCTATAAAATAATAATTTACACAACATTAAATAATATATTTTGCAACTTATAGGCCAATACAAAAATACAATGACCTAACCTTTTGAATTTTCGTAGAAAAACGGAAAATTGGCTGCTTAATGTTTATCCCTGTTAAATTACTTGCCACGATGTTAAAAATTTATTCAAGGTGGATTAAATTCTAATTGATTTGTAAATAAAGTTTAATATGAAATCATCATCTCAATCATTAGAAACAAGTTTTTACAATGCCTAAAATGTGTAATTACAAAAATCTGAAAAAATAGTTATTAATAATAACCATCGGAGGGGGAGGGATTTTATATAAGTTATAATATTATATATTTTTTGTTACAGTCAGTGATTGTGGTGTGCCGTGTGCGTGGATACAAGTTGAATGTTATAGGTAATATAATCTTAAGATATTATTAAAATAAATATAGTGTTTTTATCAATATAACTAGGTTTAAATAAAATATTTGATTAATTTAATTGAATCTAATATAGTAATATATCACAAATCAATAATTTATAATTTAATTTAGTTTTAAGAAAAGTACTCGACATTTTTTACTTTTAATTCTTCAAAATACCAATTAGGTATAGATTTTTAATGCTCCAAAAGCATGATACACAAAAAAAACACACACGTCATTGCAAAATCAATACATTTATTACTATGCTCAAATTCTAAGCCAATATTAAAATATTTAAAATTTTACATTATTTAAATCGCCTAGAATGCAAATCTAGAAAATGCGATGGGTTACAATCTCGACAATCATTCACAATGTAGTTCTGAATTCGAAAAAACAATGATTAAGTATAAAAGAAAAATTCAATTCAATTTAATTTATTAATTAAAATATTAAATTAATTATTTATATTTAGAGCATCAGAATTGGATTCTTTAAAAGTAGCAAAACCGTGGATGTACCCAATTATATTATATTTTTATTTTCACAATATCTGAAACTGAAAGGAGATTTCAATGTAATTAATACCTTACAAAAATTACCGTTAAAAGTACGTTCTTAGACTAGAATTTAAAAATTTAAAATTTATAGCAAAATAAAATAATAGTATTTGAAAATATTAGATGATTCAGAAAAAAAAGAGAAGCATTTGCACAAAGAAAAATAAAAAATAAATCAAGTACCATAATAGATGATACTGATAATGAAAGTGAGTTATTAAGAATTATAAGTAAACAAGTACAAATAAATATAGTTAGTTTATTGTTTATATTATTTAGAAAAACATTTGATGCTGGTGCTAATTTCAAGATGAGGTTGTGAACATGGTGATAGGTGTAAGTAAGCACAAATACTTGTACAGAAAATAAGCAAATACTTATTATATACTTATTTTTCAATTATAGGGTAGTGAAACCAATGCTGAACACTTTGTTTTTGTATTTTACTATTAGCTATTTACCCAGATATCCAAGTGAGTGATTGTCTTTACTACGTTTTCAAAATATTTATCTAATAAAGTCGATCTTTATTAAAAATAAAAAGTGGGAAAGTAGATAAGCGTTTTACTGTATATACTAGTAAGTGTCAAGAGTATATCGTCATTGAGTAAGTCATTATGACTTATCCATTACAATAATGGACGTGTGAAATACATCAAATTTAATGATAAACCATTATAAACGGAAAATCATTTTAATTTTTAAGTGGAGATGGCCGTTATCCAATATTACTTATTTCTACGTATATTTATTAATTTATTATATACTATATAATAAACATATTGGTATGATTAAAGTAATTAATTTTATTATTAGTATAATAGTATAACTACATTAGGCGTTGTAGGGTATAATCAGGCTAAAGTTTAAAATCAAACAAATGTATAATACAACTAAATTATGTATTTCAAATTAAGGGGCTATATTAGGTTATTTTTTTTAATAGGTGTTGATGAAAAGTTTTGAATCCCCACGATGCGTAATATATTTATTTTTCATATTTACATAAATACCACGAAAATAAGAACCAACTTATTTATATTAAATAATTATTACATAAATACTATTAAATGCTTAGAAGAATATTTGGTAATTAATAATTATATAAAGTTTCAAAATTAATTTTGTAAAAAAAGTCTTTACGCAAGAACTATCATTTTTTGTAAAAAGTATTGGGAAATTTGATCCTATGCATCAACTAGATTTGATTTGATATCAGAAACAACCCTCGAAGTTAAAAATGGAAGATTTTTTTTATTGTAAAACATACACACAAAAGCATCATTGTAAAATTAATAAATCCATCGATCTGCTTAGAAACTAAAATAGTTAATGTAAATTGTAAAATTAAATTGAACTATACAAAACCTCTCGATTTATGCTTTGTATCATTTACACGTGACGTATACGCCCCAATAATAATAATAATAATCATCATAATTTATAAAAATAATGCACATCTAACATATTTTAATCTGTGTGATTTTGATACAGCTGAGGAATTTATATAAAACGTGCCATAAATATTTTCTTCAACAAAAATTATAGGTGTTGTTTTTAATAAATAGTTTATTGTGTCATGGAAATTAAAGTATGTACCTATTTTTTGATTCATATTGTTTAAATTTTAGGATCAAGTTTATCATGAAATTTACGACATATTAGGTGACGACGATGAAACAATTAGTAATTTAGGACGCATATAAATTTGTATATTTGGACCAAGTGTTACAGGAAACAATTCGGTTATTTCCAGTATCACCTTAATACTTAGAGAACTTCAAGACGATGTTAAAATTAGTGAATTAATATATTAAAATTAAAATGTTTAAAAGAGATCCGGATCACTTGTTTGTTTTATATAAATTATAAATAAATTGAATTTTTAAGTGGAGTTTTCTATACTTATCTACGATGTTTTTAAAATATCATAAATAGGAATAAAAGATATATTTGAATTTGTATTAATTACAAATATTTTTAATGCCAAATAAATATGTGTGTGCACATTGATTTATATTAAAAATTGCAGAATAGTACTTTTAACATTATCAAATTGTTCGCATTAAATGTTTTAGTGTAAGCTCTTCTCTGACATAATTTAACACCAGATTTTGTTGTCTTAAATTTAAATTTTACATACATAATTTTACATAATTTAGTTAAATAAAATAAAATGCGATTCAAAGAAAGACGGTTGCAATTATTTTTTGATTTATCTTTAGGAATGGATCAGCCCTATATATTATATTTGCATAATACTCGTATAATATTATTAGTTATATAATAAAAATAACTATTTTAAAAAATACACATATTATTGATATAAAATAAAATAACTAAAATATTTTACTGCCTTCATTTATACTCTAAAATACTGTACCTACATGAACTAAATGCAAAATATTATATTTTTTATTTTCAGATAATATGGTTCTGCCAAAAGGAACCACGTGTTACTTATGTCCATTAGCCACTCATCGTGATTCGGTATCGTATCCATATTCTAATAGTTTTGATCCGGAAAACTTCGATATTGAAAATATTGCAAAACGGCATAAAAAAAGTTTTATCGGTTTTAGCGGTAACCCAAGAGGTTGTATTGGTAAGAAATCATAAAGAAACATCTAAGAAAATTTAATACGTATTTGAACCTATTTTATCTGACTATATGTATCTACTATCTATAGGATCTAAGTATACTATGCTGTCAATGAAAGTTCTGCTATCTACATTCTTGCGAAACTTCAGTATCCATACGGATTATACATTTAACGACATCAAATTGAAATTAGATTTGTTATTGAGAAGTGCTAATGGTTATCCTGTAACTATTCGAAGAAGAAATAGGAGACCAATAAATAAATTAAATGACTAATTATAATACAATTTATTATTTTTTAATGTAATGCTTATTTTTTTAAACGATCATTTTTAAAAACTTTTTCTTCTGAACATATTATGTATTTATAAAGTTATTTTTTAATTTTTGACTTTAATACATATTAAATTTACTAATTTTTTCGTAATTTCATTACGTAAATTTCTCTGACTTGCTTTCTCACATTAAAAATATTACAATTTTGCAATCAATTAGCAAGTATTTGCACGACTGTTTTTGTAATATACTGAATAAATACGAATTATATATTACGGTTTACACAGAATCTGAAATAAATGCAAACAAAGTATTTATACTATTATTTTTAGAAACATAACTAATACAGTATTAGTTAAATACAATAAATACATATTGCAAATAAAACTCATATTTTTTTTATAATTTAAAAACTTACAACTGTTTAATTTCACACAAGAGGAATGACAAATCATTTAAATTTAGTTAATATAATATACAGCTAGTCACCTTTAATGAAGAGGCTGCTGACTGGTGACTGCCGAATTTGTCTTGCACTAGTGTTGTCGGCGTTATACGCGATGTGTTATCTAATGCAAGGAAATGAATTCAATATTACAAAACATAATATTATGCTACCGGAAATAAATAAGTCAACTATTTAAATATAAGCTAATATTATTAATATAGTTTATAGTCATTAAACAATATATAATATAGAGAATACTGAATAGTGATTAATATAAAATTAATCTCTTGTTAATTTCACATATTTCCTAGTTTCTATTCATTATCATAATACATAGATTATGAGTGGGCAAGGTGGGTGTAATTAAATACAGATAAATGCTTAAATAGATATTAAGAAAAAATTTAAATTGAAGCCTCAAGTCATGATACTAATTAACGGTCATAGATCGTCGATCTCTAAACATGAGTACATTTTATTTCTGATTCACTTACATTGTAGATAATATATTATACATATAATATTACGTAGATGTAATAGAATATATAATATATTATGTACCATAACCATACAGCTATTAGTAAAAGTTATAGTGTGACCATGACCTTGTATTTATAGGCTACTTATGTAGCCCAAAACACTAATAATTATTTTCACGATAATCCCCACATTTTCAATAGTGATCCACTATCAATTATAATTAACTCTTTTGTTTAAAATTTATACTATTATTGTGAGAGTTGAAAATTAAATAAATATCCACTGTACCCGCTTTCTGAATACTAAACAAACATAAAAAAGCTACAAATACAATACATTTAATTTGTAAATAATAATAATTGTATCTAATAAATTGCAATATATATTTTATTCTGCGTGTAACTAATATAGGTACTAAATGTAATTAATAATGAAAACATTAGTTTCTATAATTTTATTATATTTGCGTTTCTTTCGAATTACCTAATATTCTTTGAATGCTGTGGGACATTAACTAAAACTCGTGACTAATAATCACGGTCAGTCAAATATAGCAGAAATTATGAACAAAATTAGTATTCCAGAATAACATTATAATTATTAATTTATCGGGTACCTATTACCTAATTCACATACGCTAATCGTAAAAATCGTTAAATGGTATTAATTATTTTTATTTTTCGGAACTTTGTAGGAAATAAATATATACTATTAAAAATTAGATAATTTTCAATACATTTTTATGAAGGTTATGATTATATGATATGCATAAATATGACAAAATTAAAATGTATGTAATACAAGTGTTTTTACAAAATAAATGTTTAATATTAACAAGTTGATATTATACCTTTATTTGAATTTCAGTAAATTGCAGCATGTAAGTTGAGGTTTTTATCATTTTAACTTAATTTAAATTTTAAATATTTGCTGTATAAATATATACAAATATTATTTATACTATCCTACTATATGTTTTTCTGAATAAACAAAAAATATGATTATGGAAAAAAAATACTCAATTTGGGCATCATTTTTTGGAGGGAAGGAGTGTTTTTCTATAATAGTGTCAATCATATTAACTTTGGACAAGTTGATCATAAATAAAACCAGGAAAGCCGTTTTGTTGTAAAGCTAATTTTGAGCGAACCATGACATTAAGTAGGTTATCAGTTATCACTCTTATTATTGTAATGCATGTATTAAATTTAAGTTTCTATGATCAATACAATAAAATAATAAAAATCGTTTGAGGATAAATTAAAAAATATTAAAAATTTAATTTCAATCGCTCTTAAAAATTGTTGTGATTTAATACTAAAATTGTTTTTAATATCCAGTATAAACATTTATGAAGAATCTTGTACCAAATTGTCTAGTCTTAAATATTTAATTGTATGTATTTAAGCAAATTTTAGTGATTTTGATAAATCTTGTATAAATTAAACCTATAACCTTTAAATACATATAATAAATATAATGAATATATATTTTAGATATTTATTGTATTACAAAAATTCAAATAGTTATAGACAAAAAAGGAATAAAAGAGCCAAAATATTTAAAAAAATATATTATGTCTATTAAATACTATTATGAATATTTGATGAAAATATCTTATCTTCCGTGTCATTTATTTTTAAAATACAACAAAAAAATAAAATATATTTTGTTGAGAAAGGGTTTTATTTAAAAATTCCCTTTTTTCTTAAATTTTTTTTCTTGTTATTTTTATTTTTTAGGGATCAACTATATCCAATTTTCTATAAAACAATAATTATAATTATTCATGTAATATATAAATAATATAGAATAATATAAATTAGTTTTCATAACATTAATTTGAATGTCAAAATATTGAATTAAAGTATCAGTTACTTTATGATATACTTAGTAATGCTTAAAGAATACGATATCTAGTTTTTGTTAACTTGGTAAAAATCTACAAGCATTCAAATTATTTCTTAGTTTTACTGAACGTCCTACTGCTCCAGGTTGACATTTACATTTATCCATTTTAAATAGGAGAATAAATAACTGGGAATCCTAATTCATAAATCGTGTTAATGATAACTGAATATCGTGACGAGGGGTTGTGTATTAAAAAATTATATTTTCAAATAAAATATATTCCGATGAAGTGTTTGAAAAAAAATATATTTAATTGAATTTTTGTTCGAATACGTTTTTGTTTTGAATAATATAATTTATTGTAAGAAAAACATATTTATATAAATTATTCAAAATTAAAAATATGTTTGTAGAAATGCATATAATGCATCAAATAAGAAGTTTAAATTGTATGCAATGCTTCTTAAAAACTCAATGTTATTTTTAATTCTTTCTTCATTTTGTTTCCTATTTTATTTTCGCAGTTATTCCTTAAAATAAATGATTTAATTTTTGTCTTTCACTATTTAATGAATAATGATGAGTCGGAATTTACGAGGGAATATAAAGTTTATGTCAATATAATAACTGCAAAATTTTTAAACACTAATTTATTTGAACATATCATTTTTGAACATTTTACCCGAGACCGAATAACGATATTTTCAGCGGATATGGGCAAGTATCATTGTGTACCAATTGTAATATTTCACAAGCAAATAAGATTTTGGGTTTAAAGCTCTAAAAATAGAAACTCCTAAAGTGGCAATTGATACAATTATGTATTGATAATACTAATGTCCCTAACATTTTTTGTCCATCTATATTGTACATTACTTTCTTTATAAATACAATAGGTATATTTATTATTTATATTTTTTAACCTTTTAACCTAACCTAAGAGGACCTCACTAGCTTTTACCATTCCATAGCAATGGTTAGTCCGATCCTAGACACCATAATTAATTCAAAATAATAATAAATAAATTCACGCCCCTTTAAAAATAATTTATCGGAAAACTCTAAATTTTCTATTCAGAGAATATGTATTCAAGGTAAGTAAGATTTTGAATGAAATATTTAGTGTTTGTATTTGATTAGAATATTTATTAATTTAATTAAAAAATAATAATATGCATTATAATAAATAGAATATAATAATTATAAATTATCATTGGATTATATTTTATGTAAATATTGAAAAATAGAAGGGGAGTTTCACGTATAAATGTATTATAAAATAGTATTTTAATTTTTTTTATGTTCAGTTATATATTGTAATAAGTACCGATACATGCCGAATTTTGCAGTTTAAATAATATTAATAAGAAAAAATTAAAAGTAACTATTTTTATTTTAATTAAATATTATTATAATATAATATTGTTAAAAATCAACAATATGTAATAAGAACTAAATTTAGAGAATACATTAATATCTTGTTGATATATTACTACCATTTAGCATACGCAATACCTAGAAAATATTATACAACACTTCATTTCATCAATCCCAGGTAAATATCATAGTAACCGATATACGAGTATTTTTAAATAAATTAAATTAAATGTAATTGTATTTTATTGCAAGAGGGTATACAACATACTAATATACATATTCATATTTTACATTCAAATTAATATATATAATTTAAAATTAACTATCTAACTCTAATGATTTGAATTTTTCACCAATCACCAAATTAATAGTATTAGCATTTCCCGGATAACATTTTCGTATTATTAAGTCTCTTTTTGTATTCTTTAAAGACAACTGAAAGTTTTTACTTTTTAGATTTTTAACTTAATAGAGGTAAAAGGTTTTTTATAAGTTTTATTTACCATTTACCATTATTAAAAAATATCAAAAATACAAATACATAATATATACTATTTTACTATAGATAGATATTTCAAGTTAAAATGTTCACAAAATTGGTCACTATATATAAATAAAAAATAACAAGTCTTTTGGTTATAATTTAAAAAATACTATTTGTAGGGACTTTTTTCTCGATTACGTAAATTATTTTTTACTGCACTCAATAATGTTTTAAAAAATTTTAAATTAATTTTAAAATATTATAACAAAAACTGTTTTTCACATTGTTTTGTCAGGCGGGATATCGATGTTAACTTTTAAGTTAATTATAATTAAATATATTATAAAAAATAATTTTATATTAACTATTATATAATATACGTATTTATTTTTTGCAACAATTAATTAAACCTACTGTATTGCCAATATGAAACATTAATATATAATTAAATAACCTTAGAAATATAGTTTGATAGACCAAAACCACTCAGTATTGTTTTTATTATTATTGAATTAAAATTTAACACAATGATTACTTCGCTTTTTTTTAGAACAATTTAATAATTTATTCTAACCTAACCTATATAAATCAATGCAAGTTGTCCTCTTAAAAAGATTACTTAAAAAAATTGTTTATGATTATTAGAATGAAAAATATTATACAGTCATTAAGAGATACTCGATTGACAACTTCAGAGTTACTTGTTTACCATGCAATTTTCTTTTTTGTTGTTATTTGGTGTCGTTTTAAATGGATCCGCAGAAATTTTGAAAGAGTGGCCACAAAAATGATAGGACCTAGTGGGTACCCATTCATTGGCTCATCATTCGACTTTATTGGAACATCCGAACGTAAGAAAATATGAACACTTTTATAACCAAGTATAAAAATAATATGATTTATACGAGCACATAATACTAATACATATATTATATACATATATTACATAATACATATACCTACCTATTTTTTTTTAGAGGTCATGGAAAAAATACTTAAATTAGACAATAAATACAGTCCTGGACCGTTTAAAATATGGGTGGGTCCATATTTTGGAGTAATTATTATTAAACCAGAGGATGTACAAGTAATTATTTTTTTAAACAATTAAAAATAATACATAATTTCAATAAATTAATATTTTGTAATTTGTAATTTTTTTTGTATTTTTAATACCTAACAATAAATATATTATTTTAATTAATAATAATATTACACATTTCTAACTTACATTTATTGAGTATCAAAAAATCAAACATATTGTTCCCTTTTTTTCTTCGCAACGATAACTAATCGACTCTTCTTTAAATAATATGTACAATGCATAATACAAAAATATATTATCCTTAATCCATATACTTTGGTAGTTAGTATGTTATCTAATTTGTTTTAGTCTGTGTTGAATAATTCAAAAGCTCTACAGAAAGATCGTTTTTACGATTTTATTAAGAATATTTTCGGAGAAGGATTGTTAACTGCCCCTAGTAAGTATGGAAAAAATATTGATAATTTGCATGAATTTGACAAAATATTGTCATCCATATAATTAGTAAATCATTATATAAAAACATAATTTAATTACCTTGATTAATTTTAATTTTCCATTGATTCAATTTTTCAATGATAATTTTATATGACTCGATGTCAATGTATTTTTATTAAAACCTTACATATTAATGCCGTTTAAATTTACTAGGAACCATTGCTACATTTGACAATTTTTCATTACGTATAAAGCACAATAGCCGAGGATCATTTGTGTATCACAAATCCAAGAAAATCTAATTTTTAAATAATCTCCTCAATATTGATAAATAATAGTACTATATTTTGGTTTTTTTTTTTAGTGATTAACTTACTGAAGTACTGTCGTCACCAGTACGAATTAAAAATGTATTAGTCAATAAAAATATTATATAAGACTTTTCAGTGAACTTTTTATTTAAAAAATATTATAAACAAACAAAACAAAGAACAATTATAGGCATAATCTCACACTTAATTTAGAATTTAAACTAATGAAGTGTAAAAAAAGTGTATAAAATTATTAAAATATATACATAAGTTTATGATAATATAAACAATTATTAATGATAAATGATAAATTATTATTTAATAAAATTATTAGAAATTATTATTCTTTTTTTTTTAGTTCATAAATGGCGGAAACATCGTCGTCTTATTACACCCTCATTTAACTCCACTCTTCTTAGTCAGTTTTTCCCTGTATTTAACGAAAAAAACCAAATCCTAATTAAGAATTTAAAGAAAGAATTAGGTAAGACGACACCATTTGATCTCTGGGATTACATTGCACCAACAACTCTTAATTTAATTTGTCGTAAGTTTTTTAACACAGAAATATTTAAATACTTAACTTTGTTAAAATCGTAATTTTATTTAAGAAACTGCAATGGGTTATAATCTTGACAACCAATCACAACATGGTTCCGAATTTGAGAAAGCCATGATAAAGTAAAAAATAAATAAATAAATAATTTCCTTAAATATAAAATATATATTTTTAAACAATACATATTTTTAGAGCATCAGAACTGGATTCATTAAGGATAAAAAGCCCGTGGTTATATTCAAACTTTATGTTTAAACTATATCTAAAACTTAAGGGACATTCCAATGTATTTAATACGTTGTACAAGTTACCATTAAAAGTATGTCTTTTATACTATACATTTTAGAAATATGACATAACCAGACTAAAATAATCTATTTTTAATGTTTAGATGATCCAGGAAAAAAGAGATGCCTTTACACAGAGGAAAATATTAAATAAGCCAAGTGCCACGAATATTACAGATAATGAAAGTGAGTGGAAATGTGCAAAAAAAACCAGTAGTATAATAGGTGATAATATATTAATACCATACGTATTATTGATTATTTAGAAAAAAAATTAAAAGTATTTTTGGACACATTATTTGAATTGAACGAAGCTGGAGCTAACTTCTCCGACGATGACATTAAGGACGAAGTTGTGACCATGATGATAGGCGTAAGTAAATTTATATATGTAAATACTTGTATAAAAATATAAATCTATTGAATATAAATATGTAAATAAAATTACAGGGTAGTGAAACTAGTGCTATTACAATCTGCTTTAGTCTTTTATTGTTGGCCATTTACCCCGATATCCAAGTAAGTAATCATATTATTACATTTAATAAACCTCATTTATGGTGACATATAAGGTGATATGCAAATATATTGTACGTTTGTGATGTTTCTTTACACTAAAATTTTAGAATAAAGTTTACGACGAGATTTATGAGATATTTCATGATGATGATGAAACAATTACTGTAGAAGACACTACTAAACTGGTGTATTTGGAACAAGTACTAAAGGAAACACTTCGATTATTCCCTGTATTGCCTTTGATATTTAGAGAACTTCAAGACAACGTTAAAATTGGTGAGTGAATTATCAAAACCGCATATTTAAAAACTTATAATGGAAAAAAAAAATTATATTTTAGTTTCAGACGATCACATACTACCAAAAGGAACGACATGTATTATATCTATATTAGGCACACATCATTTTTCTGAATTATATCCAAACCCTTGGAAATTTAATCCCGATAATTTCGATCCTGAAAATGTTGCTAGTCGCCATAAGTATAGCTTTATAGCTTTCAGTGGTGGCCCAAGAGGTTGCATAGGTATGAATGACTTATAGGAACAATATAAACCATGTTATTTATTATGTGATATGTAAATACTTATAAATATAATTCAGGATCCAAGTATGCAATGTTGTCTATGAAAGTTGCAATGTCTACGTTCTTGCGGAACTACAGCGTACATACACACTATACACTTGATGACATAAAATTAAAATTAGATTTATTATTAAGAAGTGCTAATGGTTATCCCGTCACAATCCAAAAAAGAGATAGAAGACCTACATACATACGAAATAAGAAATTGTAAGCTTTTAATTATGTTTAATTTATTTATATGAGTATCTATAATTTATTATGTATATATTATTTTAATTCAATAAGTTCTCATTTCTTCAATTTTAAGGAACAATTTAATTTAAACATTTAATATCAGGTTTTTCTTATACATTTTTGTTTGTAGAATACTTTAAATAATAGTATAATAATACCATTATTAAGTTTGTATTGAATAAACTAATTTATTTTATATCAAAGTTTAATGAATATTATAATTCGTAATAGCATATAATATACTATTTTAATGTTTAGTTATTATCAATCATATCAATATATAATAATAATAATATTTATTAACGGAAATTAATTTCAGAAATATATTATATTAGTTTCTCGACAAATCACAACGTATTTAAATTGTTCACTGTAGTAATTAATCATACCATGTTTAACGGGAAAATCATCCCCTTCCAACTGGACCTAAAAAAAAACAAAAATACACAGTCTTTGACTGCCATCAGTAAAATTGTTCACGTTGTTAAATTTATCTCACTTGAAAATCTGAATACAACACTACGTTTTGAATCGATTTGTAATAATATATTTAAATATGAAAAAAATATCATACAAAATTATTTATCCATCATAATGTTTCGTGTATCATTCGTGTAGTAAAAATAGCCTGTCTATAACACCACGTGGTTAGTTTTCAAATTACTACAGTGAAAAAACTAAAGTTACGTTTTCGTTTCATTGTCTAAAAGCTTATATAGAAACTTGAAAAATTCGCTATTTCTACTTGAATTATAATTTTCTATGAATAATGAAATTTTCACACAATCTTATAGTCTTTGATATTGACTAAAAATTAATAACAGCTTATAGGATTATAATTACGAGTATATGAAATAATATTATAATTTATAACATATTATGTTCTTTTTAGAGAAAATAAGCTTCCATCCAATGTCCCTTCAGAATCATTTTTTATCGTTTACATTTTTACAATGGTAAAATTTATTCACCTATTTTTTACCGATTTCTCAAACTCCATAATTAATCTTATCCGTATAGTATCATAACTATTATGAGTCACGAATGTGTCTGATATTATGTCGTATTATAGATACGCCATCGGCCACATCCGGGAAATGATGAAGTTACCGCGAAATATAAATAAACGATGGGAGTTATAGCTATATATGCAATAGACAGGTACATAGACTGCCACTGCACTACAGTAGTGCAGTGAGTATGCATGCAAATAACACAATTACTGTTGATTTTATTAGTTTTATGATAGTTATTATTATTTTCGTTAGTTATGTGTGGTTATATTGTGTATATATTTTAAATACACATAATATATATAGAAGATTAATTTTATGATTTTAATAAACCTTTGATAAAGCTGTCTGCCAACTTTGGTCGGCGTGATGTATATAGTTTTATTCAAAAATATAAGTCCATACAATCCTTGTGTTCCCGTGTAGCGGCAATCTTCAATTTATAATCATGTTAATATGTTATTATACTATACACGGAAAGTATGTGTAGCTGCAAAAAAAATTGTATTTTCATCAATTATATATGTAATATGTTGCGGGCAATGTGGAATACTGGGCAAATAGGGACATGTGGTCTTGCAGCTTGAGCAATGTGAACCACGGATACAAGTAAATAATAATTGTTTGTACAATATTTCTTATTGAAATAATGTATGCAGAACAAAAGAGGTACCGAATAATTAAATTTCATTGTTAAAAGTAGCGCGCTCCTTTTCTAATTTATGATGATAGCCAATAGGGATATGATTGATGAACTAAAAGTTTAGCTACCGAGAACAACAAAAATGATATAAATATATAATGCAATTTATTGAATAAAAAAAAAAAAAAAAAACCGTATGGTACATCGACAAATGGGCTTCGAATCAAACGTATATTATATACGTGTACATTTAAGCAATAACAATAGAATAAATATCACGTACATATAACTTATAACGTCATACTTATATCTTCAGCCACGGGTTGTTTTGTATACCATAAAAGCGTTTCTTGACGACGTTTGTGTCGCACAATACTGTATTCATGTACATGGGTGTATTAATACATAACAAGTTTTTTGTAGGTGTATTGATGTGTTATTATAATAACATGTTATATATCTTTAGAAATCGTAATTTAAATTATAATGTCATTGGATGATGTGTAATAAATAAATGTTTCTTTATTTTAAAATATTTTTATATAATAAATTTAATGATTTTTGGGGATTATGAACGGCTGAAGGTGATCCGCACAGTAATATGATATTGAGTTTCGTGTGGAACGCTCGTTATAATAAAATATAATATATACACACTTATAACCATTTGTTATAAATACTAATTTAAATCAATAATAGCACAGTAATACTAAATACCGATATAGAAACGAATACGCATAAATAATTATTTTACTCGTCGGTGTACGGTGTTGCGGGTGATTTGCGGCCCAATCCCTTAATATAATAAGTATATGAGTTGCCCGACCCGAGTTTATAAGAAGTATGTACGAGTTGCAGCCAAACAATAATGTATATCGTATTATAATTACATAATGAATTTGAATTGAATTGAAAGATTTTTTTTATTATTTGATTAACACAAAAATAATTACGAAGTATTAAATAAAATAAATAAATTACCTATACCTTTAAACTTTAGCTTGTGGTGGTGTAGGGAGTAACAGTACACACAATTGATTTTTCAATTACATATATTAATATAACTACATTAAATAAACAAACGCTGTATAATAAAAAGAGAGAGAAGAAAGAAAAATTAAAATTAAAAAAGACTATATTTTACTTATAATATGTACTATGTAGTATATACACACATCACAATGTAATATAAGTATATTGGAAAAGTATTTAAAGTAATTTACTAAATTAATTAATAATATTGAGTATTTCCAATTATTCAAATAAAGTAAATTAAATATGTATTAGGTGTCAATTTTTTTGGCTTAATACGGGCCCGTATTAACGGCCGTTAACCATTAAGGCCATTTGCCACAATTACCACTTATTCCCACATCCATGGGCGTAATGAGGGTGAGGCAGGGGAGGGGCAAGTGCCCTCCCTTTGCATTTCAAACTAAATTAAATTCCTTACACCTTATAAATTGAGTTTTAATGATTTAAAATTGGCTACCCTCGAGTGGCGCAACTATGGAGGTGCTGAAGCACCCCCAGCTTTACTTTAAGCATCCTCAAGTTCCACGTCTTTGTAATTTCAAATATCTATAGTTTTAACAATGAAGTTTATTCTATGATTTTATGACATAATAAACTCAAACACAGAGTTCTTAAAAACAGAAATGCATCAAAGAACAGTTTAAAAAACAGGTTAGATGACATAAAAAAAAAAAATTCTAAATAAAGAAGTATTTCCAAATGTATACAAGTTAATGCAGTTTGCATTAACCATACCTCTTGTCAATTCTGCAACATGTGAATGAAGTTTTTCTTCACTGAGGAAGTTGGAAAATTGGTTGCGAAGCAACATATTTCAGCAGTGCTTTTATGTATTTATGTATGCAAATATGCGCTAAATATGTATTTTGTTTTTTTTTTTACATTAAGATTTTTCGTTTTTGGTAAAAATAATACTTAAACGATGGGGAAAATATGTACAATTTCAATATGATATAATATATTAGGTATATTTACTTCAAGAATTAAAATTTATAACTAGGGATTTTGAATATTTTGATAGGTTTTCAATTACAAATGAACGACAATTATCAGCCCAACCAAGCAAAGACCATTAATTTTTATCAGGTATTTTATATTGGCAACGTTTTTATAAGGACATATTTTTCAAGAAATAAATTTTGAAATATACTCAAAGTTCGACATTATCGTGAAATATTAATAAAAAAATAACACTAAAATGTAATAAAATGCTATTTTATTTTAATATATGCATATATTTTTAAAAAATCTCAAAATATGCGAAAATATGTGCATTCGAATTTAATTTTTTAACTCGTTAGATTGTGATTTATTTCTCATTCAGCAACTTTTTGATGCACTCAGTAAAAATATGCAAATGCATGAACTTCCAGGCTCTAATCATAAATATTGAGAGAGCTCGCAAATGACTTTGTTTCTAAAGAAATATTAAACAAATTGACAAATATTGAAGAAAATGATGTTTGACACTTTATTCTAAAGTATGTAATATAATCAAAATAATCGAATACTATATTAAAAAAATGAATTGTGTCATATTTTTTTCCAAAAATAATATTGCGAATATAATACCAGTATAATCTAAATACAGGGATTATGTAAAGTTGGGGGTGGGGCAAAGCCCCCCACAACTTAATAAGCAATTCATAATTGTAACACCCTCAAGATTTGAACTCTAGTTGCGCCACTGCTGCCCCGCCCTGATTGAAATTCTAACTACGCCCATGCCCACATCCCATGGTTCTCTATTTTTGTCATCTCTTCTTATCCTATCAAACTTAGATCTTGATATACATGGACAACATGATTACGCTCATTCGTCCGATCTCCGTGAACCGTTATTTTATTTAATAGTTTTCCTATAGCGCGCCAGACATGTCCTATCCATCCTATTCTTTTGCTCTTCATAACTGTTACTATGTCCGGTTGATTACTTGATTGTATATAGTCATCATTAGTTCTACGCAGTACGCTCATATTCATTGGTTTCCTCATTCTTTCTGGGGCAAAATATTCGTTTTAGTACTTTTCTTTCAAATATTGCTAACTTTTTTTCATCAGTTTTTGTTGAAGGCCGTGCCTCACATGCGTACAATGCAATTGGCCTAATAAATACTTTATAAATTGTTATTTTCAACTTTTTTGAAAGAATTTTAGATTTAAAGAGTGATTTTAGCATTCCAAAACATCTTTTAGCTGCATTTACTCTTTTTTTCACTTCTTCGTATCCTCCATAGATTATGTCTGGTCCTACTCCAGGCCACTTAAAAGTTTCTACCCTATATACCCCTTATAAGTTTTCAAATCTCATTTGTCCTACTGGCTACTACTAACTTTGTTTGATTATGGACTCTGCGTGATAATATCATTAGGTATCAAATCAAAAAAAATAATATAATATAACATAATAAAATAATATTTCACATTTCAAATGTTCGTATAGGTAAATAATATTGTTTTGTCGAGTTTAGAATATAATATAATAATGGTGGAAAAAACCAATAATATTCATAAAAATAATATAACTGTTTTATCGTTTCCCGATAACTATAATGTCGCGTGAACTTTTCGGTTGCGCATAGTAAATAAAAGAGTAAATTATGTTAATACCTGATACCACTCATTATAATATTATATGTGTATGCCACACGCTTGAAGCTCATCGCATATTTGGGTGGCATGATGCTAATCACAACGGTACGGCGGAGATCAGTGCCGCAGCGTGGGTTTCAGCTTAGTGTATGCATTGAAATAGTAAGTTAATAAAATCGTGGGGGGCTACGCCCCTCACACCCCCCTATACTCTTCTTAAAATTTAACTTGAAACATACAATGACAAAATGTTTTACATGTCTGTTAATATATATTACGTAAGTACATAACACAATATTATATTTAATAAACAAATAAGAATAATTCGATAGACGACGGCTGACGATAGCGTATGCAAAACTGATCTTGCATACATGAATGACAACAGTATAGCGCGGCGCGGCCGTAGTGTTGCGGATTAATCAATCCTAATGAACTTAAAAGAAAATTCACAAGATATTATATTATGAAATACTAAATTAACACAATCAAAAATATTTTTATAAATATATTACATTATTAATACAAAAAAAATTATTTTTTCAATTTGTGAAGTGTATGCTGTGCATATACAGCATACGTTCACGCTACGCCACTGGCGGGGATAGAGTTAACATGACGTGACAGATGACAGCTGAGAACTGATAGTAGGTAGGTACGTGTGCGGGCTCAACGAGGCTCAGGTGTCGCAATGACGGTGATGGCGACTTATTGGCGTGACGGAGACGGTACGGATGAGTTGAACGGAATAAAGTCAGCTGCGGTGCCGCCAACTAGTAGTTTCTGGATACGGCGATGTAAGTGTGCGAGACATCGGCGGCGACCGGACATAGACATGACCGACGGTACGATATTACAAATTATAATATAGATTTTCAAACACATATGAACAAGAGTTATTGATTATCTATTTCACGCGTGTATTGACGAATTATTAATTATTATTATTTTAATATTTAACGAATCATTTATTCACACCAGGCAACTCACACGACCGGAAAAGACTGCGCTATACCTTTGTGTGTCCCTGTATGTTTCTGATTTAATACATTATTTGTTTTTATAATTTTATCTATATAATATTATAATATTTTTATATATTTGTGAGTGTATTTTTATTTTATCATGATTGTCGAGCTACAAGTACTATACGCTTCTTATCATTTGCATAATATTTATTTGTAAATGGTTTATATGTATATTAGCTTAACATTTTACCAAATATTTATATTGTCATTTTATCGGAACGCGATTTCCGGATACGACAAAGCCAATGTGCATGGCATTTGTGATGATCGGACATAGACATGACCAGTGTCGGCCTGGCCATGGCCCGCTGGGCCACGAATGCTGCCGAGGCCCCTCCGTTTTTTTTTTTTTTTTTTTTTTTAGTGTCGTCAATTTTGTTCTTGTTGGGTTTATAGGGAATAGAGACTCCCCCCGTAAAGTATTTATCAAAATATTCAGCCGTTATAGAAGCAATTTTTTTTGAAATTGAAATTGAAAATTGATTCAATAATCAGATGTTTTCCCATAGGTTAGGTTAGACTTTGTTCAAGTTAGAGGAGGTTTTTTGGATTAATTGCGCTACTGAAAGTTAAGTTAGGTTTTATCTTTATTTTTAAAAACAATGGACTTGGACGAGACCACGAGGACCCCGCTTACCCGACCCTGCAACCTGTAGGGGCCTCGGTGCTCCGCTGTAGTTGGATTCAGCTATCATAGAAATATTGCATAAAAAAAAATGTATTATGTATTAATTTACAATACCTACTATACGTCTATGATATATAGGTATTGTATATTATGATCCATATTGGTAAAAATGTAAAGTACCTATATTTAAAGAAGTATCTTAAAATGTTGTTTCAACAAAATACAGTGTACATTTTTTGGGGAGCCCTTAAAAAAACTGATCCATGGGCCTTTGGTATGCCAGGCCGACACTGGACATGATCGACAGACGCCTTAGGTGTTAAATATTTGGATTTTCCAAAAAAAAGAAGGCCGCGGTCCATTGCATGTGCACGCTACTACGTTTTTAAAGACTTCGCGAATACCCTACCAACATTAAATATTTAGTTTTTAGCTGAAAACAGCATAAAGTGCGTGTAACAATGCATGTAAAGTATAGGGGTCAAAAAACAAATCCTTCGCCCCAAAAACGTGCATACAACTTTTGACATGCACAAATAATTATAGTCACGACAATTCATAATAATTGTCAAGCGATATAATATATTCACGATGACTCCTACAAAGTGTTATCATGTTTAAAACAAACTATTAACTTGACATTTTAATTTTAATCCATATTTATTATAGATTTAACTCCGACATTTCTATGAGTGCATGACATAATTTCTTATTTTAAATTTTCCACTTTATGTCTTTATGTATAGAAAAACATTTTGTTTTGGTTAAATAAACTGGAAAATTTAGTACAAGGTTTTTCATAAGTACCTAGTTCCTACTAGAACAAAATATTAATAATTAATATAAATAAATACATTTCTTTTTTAATAGACATTATAGAAAAACAAATAATTTGGTTAAAAATTATATATATATATATATATACGACGAATAAATATTTTAGTTTATTTTATTTTGCTATACCTAATTTAAAAATATTGTTTGTGATATATGTATTGTATTTCAATATAAAATTTACTGAACTAAAAATGCATTGTTATCATAAAGTCAATGATTGATATCTACCTCACTATCACAGTGTGATACTGTAGAAAAATGTTATCATAATTCTTTTATCAGTATTTTTTATTAAACATCAAAGTATCAGACGAATAAAAAATTTGCAATAAGCAAAGTTAAAATTAAAATTAATTTGTATTATTTGTAAATATTTAACTAAGTTCAATACCTAAAACATATTGATAAAAATTTAATTTTTGGTTATTCTTTTTGTTACATTAATAATGTTTGTGACGCGATATTGGCGTACAAGTATGTTTGGAAATAGCTTATTAAGAACAGTACGCCAGAACGTTCACCATTCTGAAGCTAGACAATTCTCAGAACCCTCATGTCTACAGAAAAACAATATCAGATATAATAATTTCAAAGGCCATCCGTATGTAACTTATGATGGACTTAAATGTTGGAACTGTCAAAGTATAATAGACATCAGACCATGTCTGTTTTGTAAAAATTGCTCAATAATTCAATCACCTGAAGACCAAAATTTAAATTATTTTGAGCTTTTTAACATCAATGTTCAATATGACATTGATACTGTACAGTTGACATCAAATTTTAGAAAACTACAAAACCTTATGCATCCAGACAGATTTTCAAACAAAACTGAAGTGAATTTTGTTTTTCCAATATATTTAATCATGTTTTAAAATTAATTGTGTTTTAGGAAGAACAATTACTATCAGAATCATTTTCTTCTCTTTTAAACAAATCTTATACTACTCTATTGAATCCACTTTTAAGAGGCCTTTATATGTTACACCTTGGTGGTTTGAGTATTGATGAAGATTCTATAACAATGGATACCACTTTTTTATATGAAATTATGGATTGGAATGAAAAAGTTGAAGAAGTTAATACAAAAGAATCTCTTGAAGGTTTGAAGAAAGATGTTGATGATATGTTGGTTGACTTATACACGTTAGTTAATAATTTAATTAGGAATAATATTTTATCATGGAATATAATCAATATTTGTATGTTAATAGGAAATTGTCAAAAGCTTTCAGTGAAAATAACCAAAATCAAGCAAAAGTATTGTTATCAAAAGCCAAATTCTTTTCAACATTGCTGGAAAAAATTAAAAATAAAGAATTATAAAAAAAATATTCAGTATATTTTTCAAACTGCTAAAAATTTGTTTCAAAAATATTTAAATTAATAATCTGTTGAACTAGAAAATTTCAGACATAAAAATAATAATATTATTATATATATTGTTAAATATTTATTAAAAAAAAATTACAGTGACATTTTTAAAATATTTTTTGTGAAATAGATAAATTGAGAGTAGCCAGCTGATTGGTCCATTTATCAATGGCTGCATAACGGTTGGTTGCTGAATCAACTAGTGTCAAAGTTAACACTTGATTTGTCTGATCAATGCGGCCTTTAATGGTTCTACAGTAAAACAATATAAACATAGTAAAAAATATATTTTAAAAAGGAAATAAACTTACTCATCTAGAATACATGTAACTAAGAGACTTTCTACATCGCTTTCTTCAATATTGAGTTCAGTTGCAATGTATGGTATATGAACACGAGTATAAGGTTTAATTAATTTTATCAATACTTGAGTACGAATATTACTTAACAAGGCTAGAAAATAAAATATATATTTGAGTATAATAAACAAGAGTACAATTTATTAGCATATTAGCCAAGTTACCTTCAATATGTTCCCTAATGAATGGATCATCCATTATATTTTTACGGTGATTCTTTAGGATAGTTTCAAATTCCTTAATGTCATCATTCTGGTAAGCTTGGACTAAATTAGTCATTGCTAATATTTCTGGATCATTTTTATAAGGTTTAGCTTCTTGTGAATCAAATGGATTAATACCAGATTTCATCAACCTTAAATTTAGATAATTATTAGTAATAACTTATCATTAACAAGGTAAATTTAAAACTATTACATGTTTGCCAAAACTAGGTATTTTAAGCAAGTTGTACGGCGAGGACTTCCAGATTCATCATAATTTTTAAAAGCTTCAAAAAAATCAGTATGCGCTTTAGAGAAATGGCCTTCTTCTAAATGCATTTTACCACCACATTCTGTAAAATTATATAATGAGATAAATTTGAATTATTTAAGATATAATTATTAATTTACCTCGAATAACGCCCATAATTAAAGGATGTGGAATAGCAGATTTAATATGGAGTGACTGTTCATAGAGTTCTTTTAATTTCTTATTGTTCTTTTGTGCTGTATACATTTGTATTTCTAAAGCATAAATTTCCAATAGTTGAGTACCTTTTTTAAGATCGTCTTCACCATTATCAGTCTGGAATTGTAGCATAAACAATACATTAAAAAACATATTTATATGATTTATTAAGCATAAACTATACTTGAAACTAATATTGCTAATGGAATAGTCGTGATATTTAGAAAATTCAGTAAGTTGAAAACTGATTTAATTAATAGATTTTAAAATTAAAATATCATCGGGTAAACTACTATTAACAAAAAAAAGTAATCATATTACATCAATTAATTTCAGCTGCTACAAATGCCAAATTTTTTTAAAAACTCAATTCTTAAAATAACATACCTAACTATGAAGAAAATAGAATAAAAAGAGTTACCAATTAATAGTTTTGGAGTCATACAAAGAATTTGCAAGTCTTTGTAGGTCGTAAAAATTCAGTGTACATATTTGATTATAAAAAAAAAAATAAAAATAAAATAAAAACCTTTATTAATTTACCAGAAATATAAAAATTATATATCTAGTCCGTGGGCTAGGTATAATTTGTTTACTGACTGCTATTTAGTTAATATGATTTAGTAAACATATTTAGAGTATTGTTAGCCACATAAAATCAGATTTATTCTAATACTATGAAATATTTAAAGCTTAATTGTAGATGATTTATTATTATAGCATTAATTACAAATATTATTTAGTATTTGAACAGGGATAGTATCTTTTTGTTACATAATGTGACACACTATATTAAAATAATAACTACAAATTATACAATATTGGTTATTATTACTGTGTTAATAACCAAGCATTTAAACTTAAATATGTATATCTTACTTGACAGGAAGCATGCAACTGTTTCAGAATTTTTGTCAGCTTATTGTAATCAGCTAAATCAAAATACAATTTACCCAATTTTGTATTAGTTTTGAACCAAAGTCTATCATTCTTAGCATCTTTTAATGCATCTAAAGTCGTTTCATAGAAATTTTGCAATAAATCCATCTACATTAAAATAATATAATGTGAATAACGTTTTAAATAAATAATAAAATAAAATACAATAAAATATTAATCATCTATAATATGTTTCAGAAACTTACATTTTTTGAAGTAGAAATATAATCTAAAATTGAATTTATAGATTTTTCACTATGATTCCGAGTGACAGCAGTTTTTATGTATGTTAATAATTGCTTATAACGGTTCATCATTTCGTCAAAATTACTCTAAACAAAAATAAAATTATAATTAATATACAATACTATAAAAATAACTAACTAAATATAATAAGTATACATTATTTGCTATATATTTATTTATATAGTACAAAGGAAGTAGTAGATTTATTATTTATTATAATGTTTTATTTATTAAGTAGATTAGGATGATCAAATATGTTTACTTTTTTGTACAAAAACAATTAGGTATAATAATTACATTTATCTAAATTACATTTTCAAATAATAAATTTGTATTAAACTCACGAGACGAAAATTAATTTTGATCATTTGTTTCAAAGCTTTGAAACCCCATTCTCCTTTTTCACCAGCTTCAAGATCCAATACTTTTTGAAAAGACACTAATGAAGCATTAGGATCCTTTTCTTTTAGCGATTTGGAATTATAATATTGATTTTCCAAATCCACATCGGGTTCAGAATTGCTATCTTCTGAATATTCCTATAGAAAAAATTTAGAATATATTTAATACATACATATATATGTGGGTTATTCTTGTACACTTCAACATCAAACATATTAAATAAAGATGCATTTGAAATGCAAATTAAGATTAATAACCAAAAATGAATGTAATAAGTCATTATAACTCTTTTTGTATTTTTCTAATTAAGTTTAAAAACTTCTTTATGTATCTTAAGCAAAATTTGTTAAAATACTGTACACAGGTTCTAGACTAGAACAAAATTGAAAACAAAAGTGTATTTTACATAATATTAGTGTAAGTTATACTTACAAGTCCATAATCTTCGTCATCTTCACACATATATACATCCTCGGTATCGGACATTGTAATTTAAAAATGAATTTAAATGTGAGTACACATAACAATTAACAAAACTGGAAACCGAATAGTTATAATGGTATACTATTTAGTAATTTGGATGATATTCCATTCGATTCGATCACGTTATCGGATTATGTTGTAAACATGAAGACGAGAGAATAGATAAGGAAACCAAACTCCGTCCAGTTTACTAAACTACCACTGCTATCGTTTCGGTCGTTTACGAAGACAATAATAACTGTGACAAGAATGATGGTGGATAATTTTTGAAAATTTAAATCATATCGATTTTCAACTTTAATATATAATATTTATTTGAATCTATTCTGCGTTAACTGAATTAAGCAAATGCCAGATTTACACTATTCAGAAGATTTTTTTTGAAAATACATTTAATGAAAATGCATTAACCTTAAACTTAACCAAGGTCGAATGTTAATACCACAGTTTGCTGTGGTTACCAAACGTCCTTCGCTGTTATCAAAATTATTTTGAGAAAATTTATTGAAAATTTTAATAATCCTAAATCAAATCACTGACTTAATACTCCAGTATGGCTATATCTCTTTGATAAGCCGATTTACTTTTCTTTTATAATTGAGTGAAATTAAAAAAAAAATTAATTAATTATTTTATTCATTTTATTTAACGTTTGAAAATGGCTTTGCCCCGTGTGATTAACGGGATGTTACGCACCAAAGCTATTTATTCAGTGTCTAGCAGAAGTGTGGTGTCACATGAACCCTGGAAGCCCGGTCCATATCCAAAAACTGAAGCAGAACGACTTGCTGCTGCAAAAAAGTATGGCCTGCTACCGGAAGAGTATGCACCCCATCCAGATGATGGTTTAGGTTTTGGTGACTACCCAAAGTTACCAGACATTGGCCAGGATTCTAAAAGTGAATATTATCCATGGGACTGTCCTGAACATAATAGAAACTTTGGTAAGTCTATATAATAGATAATTTGTATCCTTGGAGTTATGGGTTAATTTTTATTTTTATTTATTTTCTTAGGTGAGATATTGCACGTTCATGCTGACATGTGGGGTTCAGATAAAGGTGACCCAAATTATAGAGAAAAAGCTAGATTTCCTGATTGGCAGAGAGTATCATCATTGTTCGCTGCAGTTTTTGGAATAAGTGGATTGATGCTTTCTGGGGATTATTTGTGTAAACGGTATAGACCATTTATGCCTAAACAATGGCCTCAAGAAAATGTTAAATATTATACTTATTCAGATAAATATTTCTGATATTGATTACAGTAAAGTTATTTCTGTGTAGTAACTGGCTCTTAAAATCAACATTTAAGTTTGTTATACAGTAAAATGTTGAATAAAATATGTATGAAATCAAATTTTAGTGTAATAATCAATAAACTTCAACCACCCATTCAATTGGTAGAATTTAATAACTGTATATTCAAAGGAAAATTATAATTCATAAATATTTTCTATTTATTATGAACAGTGAACTGTGATTGTATTTATAATAATAAACTAAAAAACATTTAATATTTTATTTAGTAATTTATTAGTTAATGTATTAGCTACTAGATAAAAAATATTAGTTTAAGACTTGATGATAACAAATCATTAAAAAAATATTTTAATACATATTAAATCAACTAACTTCATTTACTATACATAACTCGTGGATGACTTATGTTTAAAGGTATAGATAGAAATTATGTACTTTTACATGGTGCGCCTAATGGGCAAAGTTTGATTAAGGTTGACAAGTATTATTCAAATAATGAAAAATTAGTAATTTATATATCTTTATCATTTCTACTTCCTTCCATATGTATTTTATATTATATAATTTATAACAGTTAATTATTATTACTATGTTAAATATTAGATACCTAATTTTTAACCATTAAAAAATAATTTTATTAACAGATTAGTAATGATAAATTAAATTAACCTTGAATTACCATTTACTACTAAAAATCAGTTGTTATTTAAAAAAAAAAATCAATTAATTTTAGATTAAAATTATTTTTATTTCATGTATATAATATGCTTTATTTGAGAAAACATATTTTTAATATCCAACTGGAAAATACTTAGCATTGATACATTTGTTGTGAATACTGGTCTGAATTTATTCTCCACTTACCTTCTAATATTAAATACTAAACTTTTAGTGTTAATATATACATAAAAGCATATAGGTAACTGAATTAAATTTGTGGATGTAAAAGTTAAAAATGAATAATTAAGCTTTGAATAAATGATTTTATATTTCATGTTACAAAATAATAAGATATTTTTGATATCCAATTGTTTTGTTATTGAATTAAACAGATATAGAATAATAGAATATTATGAAAAAAACATTACATTTATGAGTAAGACCTTTATTATTCATATGTCATTCCCCAATGCTTTTGAAAAACATAATTTATCTCTCGAATATTTAGTAATGTATTTTTTCAGCAAAAACTATAAATTTAGTATACATTTAATATATTATTAAAATTTAAGTTTCCTTTTTAAATGTGTAATAACTGTTATTTCTAACAGATTTTTATAGACATAGAAGTTAGTACTATTTCAATGAGCAGTGGCAGTGGCATATTAGTGGGGAGCAAGGGGTGTGACACCTGCCCACCTAAACATTTTTTGAGAGATAAAGGTATATATTTTAACCAGGGGAAGGGGTGTCAGGGTTTTGATAATAATAAATATATTACATTCATAATACATTGCTCCCCCCTAGATATTTTCCCAGTTTCACCACTGAGCAGTAGTATATTTTAAAGGTCTATTCTTCATATCTGAATATTTTTTGACTTTAAAATAAAATAGCCCAATGTATTAGTATTTTAATCATTCCTATCAACGATCAAAATATTTACATTCAAACTGCAACATCATATTTGAAATATATTTTAAACTGAGTTAACAGTTTATTCGATGTATCCAGGAATTATTCAGACTTTACTAAGGGATATTCAGAACGGTTCTCGCAAAAGTCATCCAAAATTTGCCACTATCAATGAGTACTTAATGTGAATTTAGCTAAAAGTAAAAAAATAATGGACTTCAAAAACAATATAAATACAATGTAAATTAATAGATATTAGCATTGACTATAATGTTTTTAGCAATAACTTAGTGTGGATTAAGAAAAAAAATTGAATTCTGGAAAATGTTACATATTTAAATTAATAGAAGTAGATACAAATGATGAAAGTAATTTTTTTTAAATTATTATTGAAATTAATCCAATTCACAAGTTTAATCATTTTATAAATTATTATCATGCCCACTTTATTTTGTAAAAAAAAAAATAAGATTCAAATTTAAATAATTAAAAAGAAGCAAACAATTTTATAATGCTATAACATTAAATAGGTGTTATAATAATAAAGGTTGATAATAACTGAACTAGGACATCAATTTTTAGTTTTGGTATATTTCACTATAGGTGGTAACAAGATACATTACTAACTATAGCATAGACAATTAATGATTACTTTTGAAAGGTTTATAGAAATAAAAATTAAAATTAAATAGAATAAGTATACAATTGTTTAAAGATAGTAAATTTGATTAAAATGTAAAATTACACATTCAAAATAAACTAAACATAAATAATAACACAAATTGAACAAAGATTTGAAGTATAATATCATAATATTGTGATAAAATAAAGTGTGATGTTATACTTAAAATTTTAAATCCAGATTTAAAATATTAGATATTTAACATAAGCCAATTTGCTACATACAAACTATCGTCATAGTTTCCACAATAAAAATAAAAAAAGGAACTTTAACTTTATTCACTGACAAGATTATACTCATTTCTGGTGTAAATATTTAAGCATCTCTCAATTCAAAGATGATATTAGTAATAAATTGTAAGTAATAACATTGGTTAATTACTTTTATTCATTTCATAATCTGGATTTAAAATTTAATATAACATCTAATAAATAATGTAAATAAGATTAATAATATATTGCACATGAAAAGGTAAAAATACTAAAAATAATCAATTCTGGTGAGTAATTTTAAGTGTCTAAATAATTTATATCATACTTCTTTGTCTGTTTCGTGAATTTGTATAAGTGATTCTGCTTGTTCGGCATCACTATCTCTAAGCCTGTTAATGAAACAATATTAATGTAAATATTTTTTTTAGCAACATTTTCTGTTATTCACCTAATTAAATTTTTTCTCTGGCAACGACTTAAACAATTGTATTCATTTTGATTATAATTAAATCTGTATGTTAACCAAATTAGACAAAAATAAGAGAAAGTTGTAGGAACTAAACCTAAATAAAATGATGGTAACAAAAATCGCTCATTATCAGACTTGTTTTGACTGGAAATGCCATATAGCATTAAAGACATTGGAATAGTTAGTCCTATAGACATTGTTGCAATAATTGATGATGTCAGCAAACATCCCCTATAATAAAAAAAACAAATTAGAACAGTAATTGTAAAATAAAGTAAATACAACAATTTTACCATAACCATATGACTTCAGGCAATGTTGCTTTTACAACTCCATTTATTAACAATGAAATTGCTTGTTGTCTGTTAGGCCATTCAAAGGTTTCAAGTTCAAAATAATGAAGAAAAATGAACAGTGGCCAGAACATTAGAACATTAAATAGACCAACAAGACCTAGAAATAAAATTATTTATTCAATAATATTTAATATAATACACTATACTAAAATCAATTAGTTCGTGAAAAAGTTACCAAAGTACAATATAATATCTAATTTATCTTCATGATCTACCCAAGATCGTAATGTTACAATATTCAATGCATAAAAAATAGCACTACATAAGGATAATGCAAATCCAACATTAATTTCACTAAAACTAAAATGAGAATCAGGTAAAGTAATTATAACCTGTAAATATAAAATTATTAATTACATAATTTTTAAATACTCCAAATACATAAATTTATCTTAGTTTGTTTAAAATGTTATACTTAATAAGAGTTTTAATTTTATTCTAAATTAATCAACTAGTATTAATTTTTAAATAGTAATTTTTAAATAATTCAACAAATAATATACTATATTTTGAATTTTGAACAAACTATTTTTATTAGTTTTATTATTATCTAAAAATTAGTACACACGTTTCCGGTTATGCTGAATAATACAGTTATTAATTTAGTGACCGTGAAACGATCTGTAGGAGGCGTAACAAAAAATAGAGATAGCAGAAGAGTGAAAAAGCTAGTTGTGGACAATACAACAGACACTAGGGTATGTTCCATGTAAACCATAGACACTTGATGTAATAAATTAGCAACACCCCACTGGAAAAAAAAAGAATAAACAATATATAAATATAATTTTTTACAATAACAAACATTTCAACATCATATTATGCAGTACAACAATTTTTTTTTAAAGGGTGAGAACATTTAATTTACATACAATAATTTAAAAAGCTAATGTGATTAAATTAAATAATATAATAATTTCAATATGAAAACTGTAATACTATAAATAAAAATGTAACATATAAGTGTGTATAATTTATAAAAGAATAAAATAATTGATTCATTTTAATATGTTTTATTTTATAAAGTTAAATGTAATTTATATTTTATAATATTCTTAAAATACATAAATGGGATCATATAACATACAAATATTTTAACTTTGATGTAGTGTCATTAAAGTTTATACTAAATGATAATATTCTAGACTCTAGTTGTATTATGTTTTGATTTAAGCACTTGAGAGTTATGGAGAGGTTAAATTAATTGACAGTAAAAAAGAATTTATTAGTGTTGAAGTAAAAAAAAAATTGTAACTATATAAATGTTTGGTAATTCTTACAAGTGGTGCTACTGTAAAAGCTAGCTTTGCAGTTTGATGTAAATTTAGTAACTGCCTTGATAAACGGCAAATTTCTCTTGCTCTAATTGTAGCAGCATACGATAAACGAGCCATTAATGCTTCTGTTGCTTCTGTTTCAGATAAATGTCTAACCTATAATAATGAATAAATAAATAGATTTAATGATATATTTATGATTTAATAAATAATAGATCTGATAAAATAAATTCCTTAAAATATACCTATTATTGACTGCACATTTTTTTTAGTGAATTTTAAACTATCAACAATAATATGAGTTAATATTTTAATAAAGAGAATTTTCATTGACCTACATTATTTAAAATGTACATATACAAAAGATACATTTATTTTATTTTAAGCAAATTGTAGGTACTATAGCATAATTTATACAAGTTTAAAGGTATTAAAATATAATTGATAGTTGTAACTTATAAAATGTAACTTGATACTTATTCATTTAATATTATTTATATATATAAATAATATCTAAAAATTAGTAAATTACTTTTTTTTTAGTAAATACAACTTAATTACAATCAATATTTCCAATAAATTAGATTAAAAAAGTTTGATTACCAAAAACAAATTGATTTTTAATACTAATAAAAAATTATATTACCTCAGCAACTTTGTTAAATCGAACAACTTTATTATTTGGCTTCACAGTTCCTGAATCATCACTCTCTGTACCAGAAGTCACACTAGGATTTTTAATGGGAACATAGCTTGCTGTGCTCTGTATAAAAATAGTATTGGTTTTTTAGATACTAAGGAAAACAATTTGTGATTTGATATCATAATGTATGTGTAAGATCAAATGTTAATAAGAAACTTAAAAATGTCTAATACTATAAGTGAGAACCACATTTATGTAATTTAAATAGAACCTAATTATAAAATCCTGATTTTACAATTTACAATCATCTGAATCTTGAATGCCTGATTGAATTAAACAAATTTGACTTTTTCATATGAGAACTTTCACAATAATTCCAATTGTGAACTTTCATATTTATTCAAATTTCATATTAGCATCTATGTCATTATACAAAAATATTCATAAGTAGACTTTTGTTTGAATTATTATCCTGTGGAATGGAGTAACTTTCAGAATTGTTCACTATAAAGTGGCGCATATTCTAATTATTATTTACCTAGTATAGATGTATAAATCAGCGTTTCTCAACCAGAGCTTTCGATTACCTTGACTGAGGGTCGCGTAGGTCAAAAATAATGAAACACCGATTTACAAAATTAACATTGTCATTCAAAATTTGGCTTTCCCAATGATATGATACAAATTTATACTTAATATAGATAGGGGGGAGGTCGCAAGACTAAAAAGGTTAAGAAACCCTGGTATAAATGATTACATTTGGAAAGAATATTTAAATTTATAGTGGATGTTAGGGTGCAGTTCTAAGCTCTCTAAAACATCACTAATGACAGTCAATAAGTGAATGTTTAATAGAAGTTTTCTAAAATAGTACAATAACTTCTTATGAATTTTACACATACTATCAACTATGTATTTAAATAATTGTGAATAAATAAATAACGGAGAAATATCTTAATTTCTAATCTGAAGGACGTAAACATTTTTAAAAAACACTTGAAACTTATGAAACTAAATTTATTTCAAATTTGTAATTGAATTGTTTTAGTTCTTTTATAAATTTAAATTAAAATATAAATGCTTCTAAATTTTAAAAGCAAAGACAAATTGTATAATTAATCATATTAAATAAATCAAATATGGATTTATTTTTTTAACTCTTAAGAAAATATTCTTACATAAAATAATAATATAAACTAAAATTCTTACTAATCTTTCAGTTTCATCAGTAAAAACATTATCATCTTCATCATCATCGTCATCATTTTCGATTGTATCAAAATTAACAAACTAAAACATCATAATATAATAATTAACTTAAAACATCAAAAATTAAGTACATATACCTAAGATTACCATATAATTAGTTTGGTTTCCACAAGGCTTCCGTAATTCCTTAAATAATATATATACCAGAAAGTAGAGAGTAAATATTGAAGCTTTGGTATAGGCAAAGAAAAATGGCTTTTTGTAATCATCAGTTTGGTAAGGAACATACTGAAAAACAAAATTAATTTACTTTAATGATTGTCAATTGTAATAAATAAGTTGTAGAGATTTGTTAAAAAATTGATCTATGTTTTATAAACATTTAAAATTAATTCCTAAAATTTAATTCAATACATGACAACACTAATTAAATATATTAATGTTCATGAGAAGAAAAATATTATTTATATGGTTTATATTATATTTATACAACATACGTTAATAAGTTTTGATGACATAATCCATATTATATCTGCCAACAGTAATAACAACAAGCCAAGTGTAAGTCTTTGGGACAGATTGTGCATTTTTTGCTGGCAATTTTAAACTGTTATGGAAATAATAAATCCATTAGACAGCTAATTTCCCAGAATTATACAAGAAACCGAAATAATACGAATACATAGAACTAGTTAAACTAGAAAACTCAATTGCATTAAATGGTCACATTTCTACAATGTTTTTAAATTAATATTTACAAATAAATAAATAACAATTTACATGTTTTTAATCTTTAGGCATACAGCACTAAAGCAGTTAAAAGTTTTAGCCCTAATAAATTTTTAGTTATCAAATTAATGTCTAGTGTTCTTGTTATCACTTATCAATTATAATCACAGAATGCATGATTTAAAATTTTTAGATAATTCTAAAAAATAAATAAATTAATAATATTAATATTAATTAATAATTATACTCTTATAAAAAAAATAATATTTGTAATTTCTTAATCATAGTTATTAGTTTTTACACAAGTTTTCGAGCAATATGGTATTTCTTTTAAAAAATATCAAAAACAGTATGTTTGGCTGCCTACGTATAATGCCTTAATTAATAATGATAAATTTAAGTGTTGTAAACCTACCTATTTAGAATGCTAAAACGCCGTGTAATAAAATATTAATTTATGCGTCTGACATCTATTGATCTATTCAATAAAAAAAATACATCTAATACTTTTACTAAGTTATAATTTATCATTACTCTAACTAAATCATAATCACAGAGTATAGAAATGTAAGTCTTTAATCTTTATACTTATAAATTTATTTTATGAGCATAAGGTAATGCTTTATCTTATTTTGTACGTCTGTATAATATACCATATTGTGTTTGCACACTATGCGATCAATTACTTAAAAATAATAATCCAAGTTTTTTTAACTATCATAAATCACATTTCATTTATTTAAAAAAATATTAGGTTATTTAATAACAATTCATGTGTAATTAAATTATTTACTACAATTCACATTATTCACAATATTTTAATATTTTATAAATAAAATATAGTAGACACCAGGCACCTACTTCGTTGTACATCACTTATTGAGTTTAAAAACAATTTGCAATTGTATTATAGATATAGAAGAATTGAAAGATATACTAATTACTAATACCTACTTATAGAATAAAATAAATCAGCTTGGATAATATAACATCGATGGCTTAATGTTTCCCGTTTTTATTTTTATTTATACATGGCTAAATAACTGTTGTTTTAACATGCTTTTAAGCATAAGCATCTAAGTTGGGTCCGAAAATAATTACAGTTCTAAATTTTATAGGAATTGGATCCAGGTGAATAAAATAATTCGTCTGAATTGAGTCTGTGTACAGTTATTTATCTTATCGTAGTAATAATAGTAATATGAAGTACCTACCTACACGGCTACGAATATAATACGAATTCCGTACTTTTCTTATCTAAATCATTAAATTCGTTCACGGTTATAAACATGCAACATAATCATTTTAAAGGTAAGAACATACGTAATTATCTAAAGAAGATTTATTAAATGTAATAAATTTGTAAAATCTGTATTTTACAAATTTTAACCTAATAATTAACAACTAGGTGAAATAATTTATACCAAATTAAATTTATGAAAAAAACATTTTTGACCACACTTCTATACTTGTAATAAATAGATGACAAATTATTAATATTCGAATATTCCTAACCATGTTAAAATAGAAAGAAAAGTGATTTTTAATACGCACCAAATTAGTACAGTATAATTTATAACACAGAAGTATGGGACTCAATTAGTATACTATTTGAATCTAACTAGGATGTGTCAAGATGACTAATATGCATTATGTTGGTGTGAGGTGCGACAGAGATTTGTTTTAGATTTTATAATAAGAAATACACTGGAACTTAGAAGATAATATAATATACATAACCTATCAATAGTTATTATATTATATATTACAAATTACAGTATATAACATTAATTATTATTGAATAAAAAATAATAAATATAATATAATAATTTAAAATTGTATTATTTAAATTCAGCGGTTTGTGGTGTGCTAGTGATAATATGATTTGTTGTTTATTCCAAGCCGAACAGACATAATATTTGTTTTCCACGATATTGATATAGTACTTGTACCATAGAGTAATAATACTACTTATACAGTCTTACCGTGGTATGAAATTTATATACCGTGGTCCAAGCAACTTTACGCATGATACATATCTTGGTCAGTGAGTAGTGACTACTGACTGACCAGCACAGACTTGTCTAAGTTGTGATTTCAGATTTGTGATTTGAGTTTTCTTTTTGCCCAAACGTTTCACGTAAGGACTTCAAGACGGCTGCCATGACGAATTTAAATGGTGTGTTGACACCACCGTCAACACCATCACCCAATCTACTGCAGATGAACATGGCTCGCGAGAGAGAAAAATACTTGGAAGAGTATAACTTCCCATTTTGTGAAGCTGCCACAAAATTTGAAAAACTGGCAAAGATTGGTCAAGGCACTTTTGGGTATTTAGTAATAATACTATGTTATTTTCATTCAATCTATTTGTAGTATACATTACTCTCTTCTGTTATTTTCATTGTTATTATTAAGAAACATTATATTGTTTATATAGATCTTAAAATAACAATAATATGATTATAATTTTATATCAGTTTTCTTATACAAGGTCTGATAAGAAAATATTCTGATTTTTTTAATTAAAACTATTAACACAATATTATTCTAAATACTCTACCACCTTCAATGTAATAATCTATTAATCTCTCTATAAAATAATTATAAAAATATTGTGATTCTTGACTGATTGATATTTTTCTTTAAGTATTTTCAAATACTAAATAAGTACTATACAGTATACAGTACATTGCAATTGTGTTGTTAACTCACTTAACTAAGTTGAAACAAAAAAATAAACTTATACACAAATCAATGTCTCATAAATTTTGATTTTTGTATACATTCATCATTCATGATTCCATAATCAAATACAATTAAACAGTGCATTAAAGATAAGATCATAGTGCTTTAGATTGACCAATAATGTTATATTTCATTTTCATTACGATTGACTCATATTCATAGAAATATCGACTGATTGGCGACTTAATTCATGTAAAATTAAAACTAATACATTTTAATTTTTAGTGAAGTGTTCAAAGCACGAGACAAAAAAAATCATAAATTTACAGTTGCTATGAAAAAAATTCTCATGGAAAATGAAAAAGAAGGAGTAAGTCATTACTTATACATTTTTACATTTTGTACCAAAGAATGCACAATAAATTAAGTGATACAGTAATAACTGAAAATAGATACTATAAGGTATTTGTCAAGTATTTGATGCTCTAAAATAACATATTTAAACTCATGAGTGATGATTCTAAATTAAAAATATTTTATAGATACTGTTTAAAAAATATTTATTATTATTTATACTATTATAACTTTGATACATTTTTTTATTCAATCTTAGTTTCCAATCACTGCTCTTAGAGAAATTCGAATATTACAACTATTAAAGCACGATAATGTAGTAAATCTATTGGAAATCTGTCAAACTAGAGGTAATTTTAATTTATACATTACATTCATTTCAATTTTTTTATTAAATTAACATCATATGAAAATGTTATATAGCTACTCAGTTCAATCGTTATCGTTCAACATTTTATTTGGTGTTTGAATTCTGCGAACATGATTTAGCTGGTCTGCTATCAAATACTAAAGTGAAGTTCAGTCTTGGAGAGATTAAGCAAGTAATTCAACAAATGCTCAATGGCCTCTACTACATACACAGTAACAAGGTATATTTTACACTTATAATAATCATATTTCTAAAACTGTATACATTTGTGACAATCTAAACCAATGTTATGCTATATGTATCAGATATTGCATCGTGACATGAAAGCAGCAAATGTATTAATTACCAAAACTGGGACATTAAAATTGGCTGATTTTGGTCTAGCTAGAGCATTCAGTGCACAGAAAAATGGTCAACCTAATAGGTAATATTATGTATAATTTATAATAATAATAATAAAATAAAATTTACTTATGTTTATAAATGAACAATAACATTAATTAATAATATTTTATTCTATTAAAACACTGAACCACTTAATTTATATTAATAACAATATTTTAGATACACTAATCGAGTTGTAACATTATGGTATCGCCCTCCCGAGTTGTTGCTTGGGGATCGTAATTATGGTCCGCCTGTAGACTTGTGGGGAGCTGGATGCATCATGGCTGAAATGTGGACTCGTAGTCCAATTATGCAGGGTAATTCTGAACAACAACAATTAACTTTAATATCTCAACTATGTGGTTCAATAACACCAGAAGTCTGGCCTAAAGTTGAATCTTTAGATTTGTATAATCAATTGGAATTGGTTAAAGGACAAAAACGAAAGGTTATTATTCATATGCTCCTTTTTATTTTTGGTTCTTTACTAATTATTTAATTCACAGGTGAAAGAACGACTAAAGCCTTATGTACGTGATCCAATGGGTTGTGATCTATTAGATAAACTCTTAGTACTGGATCCAGCCAAAAGATTTGATGCTGATTCAGCTTTAAATCACGACTTTTTCTGGACAGATCCTATGCCATGTGATCTATCTAAAATGTTGTCTCAACAAACACAAAGTAATTTTGAATATTTGGCTCCACGCAGACTTAATAACCATCAGTCATCTGCCATGCGACCAGCGTCAACCGTTCCAAGTCAAGGGACGTCTACATCTACTACTTCCGGTTTTCACGAACGTGTTTTCTAGCGCAAGTGAATGGCAGCTTAAGCGGCCACTCATAACTATAATTTTTTTTTACATTTTATAGTTTTTCTTATATTAGTTTAGAGATGATTTATTTATGTATAAATAAAACAGTTAATTCTTTATATGATCATTGTTATTATTGGTTTATATTTAATTGTATGTTCCATAGTTTTAAACTGACTTAATATTAAAATAGTGTTAAGGTAATATAAGTTATTATTTTTAATTTGTTTAGTTAGTAAATTACTATCTTATATAGTTATGATTACATTTTTATTTTTATTAATTAATGAATATATTAATACTGATAAAAATTTGTATTTAATTGTCCAATTTTCAGTATGAAAATTATTTGATCACTAAACTGTCAAATATGACTACTTTATTTGTATAGAATATAGTTATGTGGCAAGTGTTCATTTTTAAAATTTTTTTTAGTAAACATTTTATTTGTATGCATTATTCAGTTAATTAATCATTGTTTGCATTTTTTTAAATAAGTAAGTATAAGAAAATTTGTGTTGCTGTTGTATATTATAATAATTAATAACTAATAACTATTAATTTTAATTTATTTTATAAGCTAACATTTATTTAAGAATGATTTAATTTATATTTTCATTCTTTCCAGACAATTGTCATGGTTTTGAATTTACAACCATATAACTTGTAAAATGTAATAGCAAGTGATAATCATAAATAGTATTTATATGTTTATGGTTAGTGCTCAATAAACAAGTTTGATAGATGTTTACATAATCAACAAATTAGTATGTATCATAAATGTCCTTGAAATTTCCAAATAAATTTGTTTTTAGCTATATTTTAATTTTTAATTTTATACTTTTATACTAACTGTGCATAAAATAATTGTTATTGTTAATGTAACAAATTAAACATTAGTTGATGAATGGTTAACAAACTTTTTATCAAGTGCATTTTTTGATGATATGTGGTCTTCCTCTAGAGTAGGATATCCCCCCCCCCCCAATTGTGGAGTTTGGTACTGTCAGTGATGAAATCTAAGAAGCAAGCAGGGAATAATCAAAAGAAATCGATCATCAATGTAGAAAGAATAGAATAGATTAACCGACTAAGTAAACTCAATGAAACGGATAATACCGGATTTTTATAAATAGGCATGCAAGGTGAACGCACAGAATCCTCAACTTCCTCTTAATATCAATGTTATGGGACCATAAATACAAGAACAATTAGAAACAATATTATTGCCCTCATGTTGAAGGACAGTATAATTATTAACTTGGATAGTTTGATATATATCAATGAATATGTGATATCACGACACAAAAATTACCGATAGCGATGTAGCTATAGCCTATACAATGAAAAACTATAGAGGGTTGTAGCCTTGTAGGTCAGTTTGAGAAAAGACCAAGCTAGCAAATAGGTATACATATATTTCTACAGAGCTAATTAATTTTTATATTATATGGATACATGGACATATGGTACCTACTTATTGTTTATACTTAATAGGAGTATAATATAAATTATATTTTTTTATTTGTAATTTATTTTTAACAATATATTTTTTTTAGAAATACAGTTTTGGGGTGGTGAAGAGCTGCCCCTGAACTATAAGAGTCTTATGTTACTATAAACCTAGTAAATTATTATAAGTATTATTATCGTAGGTACTCGTAATATTAAATACGTAATTTGCGTATACATTCATTGTTTGTGCGATTATTGTTCATCATTAAACCTTTAACAATTTTTTTAGGTTCGGTTCCAGTTAAGTTCTTGGAAAAAATGTTTCTGTCTAAAATTATAAAATAAAAATACCGAGTCTATTGCAAACACTATTATAAATATCGGTATTTAGAGGTATAATTATTTTTTATATTACATTACTGTCTTAAAATAATATAAAGCAGTGTTAAAGCCAACATATGTGAGGTATAGTCGCAATAACAGAATACAATTTATTTGAAAATCTTACCATTCGTACTTATATGTGATGCAGTGACTGATAACCAATAAGTATCATGTAATTGTAAATTAAAAATTTAATTAATTTAAATTATTATAATTTTAAATGATATGTTGCAATGTTTGTAAATGAAAGTAGGAAAAAATATATGTCTACAATATTAATAAATGGAAAAAAAGAAAATAAATAATATAAGAATGTAACACAATAATAATTTGTAAATATTTATTTCGTCTACGAATAGTGAATATAAATATACAATGGCCAATATCAATTAAATTATTTTTACATTAATCAATATCATATGCGATCATTATCGGTTACTTTAAAGTTTAGAGCATGAGTTTCGTAAACTGCCCAACTTTCGTCTTTTTGGTGCTGGAATCGCTCCATGTAATTCTTGCAATGCTATTTTACCTCTACTTATTCCTAACTATTCGCGCATTTATAAAAATAACATCTAGATGATTGGATGCACGTCAGTGGCGTGCTCAGCTTTTTTTGAAAGGGGGGATATTCATTTTTGATTAGTCACAGACCCTGATTTTTTTTTCATGTAGATAAAATATCATTACAAAAAAATTCAAAGAGGGGATATGACACCCTGATCCCCCCCGTGAGCACGCCACTGATGCACATGTCCTACAACTGATGAAATGTGTAAAACTTTTGTTCCGAATTTCGCAAAAAAATTTAATAGCCAATAGGTACCTACGATAGTACAATGTTGGCAGTTTATCGTAACCTAGCTAATGAACGTTTCATTTTTCTGATGGAAATACTTGTTTATTTTTTTTAAATTTAATATTTATACCTTTTCCTAACTTTCTATAGACATTTATCGCATTGAGCATTAAGATATTATTTAAAATCGAAGTAATTGAGAACCTCTGTAGCTTCTTCTGTAAAAACCGTCTTTCAATATTTCATTCCATCGTAAACTTTATTTATTGGCAATAATGCTAACTCGTTTGTATAGCAAAAAATTATTTAATGTACCATTGACTATCATAATATGTTTTATATTTGGTTTCTAATCGAACTTCTTGTATCTTGCATTATACATTTTGAGACAAATGATAAACACATCTTTGTAAATTGGGACGTCCGGACGTGATTAATAATTGCAGTATCTATGCCAATATAACTCACTGACCGGAATTTATAGTAGCTTGTTTAAAATCTAAATTTATAATTTTTGGAATTGGTAAACTTCTTGTTTGTAACATTCTTAATGTAAAAATAATATTAAAAACTCTTTTGCAAACCCATAGCCAGATCAATTTTTTAGGAGGGGCAAATCGAGTTGTGGGGGGTAGGTAGGAAAAAAATAATATAAATTACCGTCTTCCTATAAAAATTCTAAGGGTGCAACAAACGAGTCTAGAGCTCTAGGGAGGGGAGGTAATAGATTCTTTTGCCCTTCCATGGCTATGGGCTTAGTTCTTACAAAGGAGTTATTTTTTTTTAAACCACTGCAGTCACAAATAAATCATAATATTTTTTCTCTTAAAAAACATTTAACTGCAAAATGTATTCTTAACTTATTAAAAATTACCATCACAACACCATTTGCTTCATACTTCAATATTCTAATCCTTCGTCAAGTGCAGAAAAAATTGTCCCGGGGAGGCGGAAAATATGGCCACAGAAAAAAAAACCCAAGAAAATAAAAGTGCGAGCATTGTAATATTTTATAAAATGTGGTTGATTGTTGATTATACAATAGTACCTATTTAATAGAACTTTTCATTTTTATTACCTTTACATTTTAACTGGTTTAAGAAAAGTACAGTTTACACTGATATAAAGATATCAGCAATATAAATTAAATTAAATGTCAAAATGCTTATCAAAGGTTGGGTAATAAAAATGAAATTTATTGACAGGGTATAATATTATTGTGTGAAATATACATTGTATTGTTAACTATCACACATAGAAATCTGGTGTTGAATTACAACAAAACGTGTCAATATTAAACACATTTAAGTTTAAAAAATGTCAAATATAGTAAAAGTCAACGAAAAGGGTACCAAAATAATTGTGGGTGGTTACTCATATACCCTTCAACATACTTTAATAAAAACAAAACAGTGGAAATGCAGTAACAAAACAAAGAATAATTGCGCGGGGACACTATCTTCATCGTGGGAGTTAACGAACCCTGTGCTTCAAATTGAGCATAACCACGCAGGGAATAATCAAATTGAAATAATTGAAAATTTTAAAAATGAAATAAAATCACGTTCGCGAAGAACTTGTGACAAACCGAGTCAGATATTTGCGGAAGCTGTAAGTCAAATACCAGCCGAAGCTCTATTGTTCTTACCAAACGAAAGTGTTGTAAAACGAACAATTATAAATCAAAGAACTAGCAATAATCCTGCATTAAAAAGCATAAATGATGTGATAAAAGGTAATTACTATTTATTATTAAACATGGTAGCCAACATATTTTTGTATACATATACATTATAATATTATAAATACCTACCATATTTTTTGACGATAGTTAAATACGCAATTTTTTTAAATATATTATTTTTTTTGACGAATGACGATAGTTGAATAAGTTTTTTTTTTTTAATATTGTTATGTACATATACATTATATTATGGATACTTATAGTAATTTTTTTTAAATATATTATTTTTTTTTTTATGATAGTTAAATCAGCTATTTTTTAATATTGTTATATATACATACATATTTAATATATACCGGACTTTTTTTCCTATGACTTTTTTACTGCGATTCGCACTGGACACTGGTGTTACCTACCTTAACCACCCAAATCACATAACTTACAATTTTGTCGTTCAACAAATTCTGTTAATAATAAATCAACTACAAATTTCTCTATATATGTATAATTTAATAAAGTATGTACCTATATAATTTACTACTATGTATATTATTTAAAATATGTATCTATAAATAAATGTAAATATATTATGTTAACATATTAATATATTTAATTTTTTTGGGCTTTTTTTCCGGAGTGTGTTTTTTAGTTTAAAATTTTTTTCTGTGGCCGTTTTTCCTGCGATTCAAAAAATTGTCCTGTCATCTAAATTAATTTTGTCACCATATACCTAGCAAAAACCATTTGTTTTTATAAACTACTGTGCATCCATTTTTTATTGTCAGTTCAGCCAAAGAATTTGGTTTTAGAGGAATACTTAGTTTTGTAGTTTCGTAGTGTATACGTTTAGTCTTTAGTACCTACTTTCTTCGGAACTATCAATGATCATGACGATGTGTGAATGACTAACTGATGAGCGAAAAACATTAAAATTTATTCATGTATATACATTTTGACGACTGCTTATATTACATTTTAAACGTTTCCTGGAACGATAAAATAATAATTTCATTTCTAAATTGAGTTATAAATTATGTGGTAAAATTTGCTACTAATATGATAACCAGCGCTAGGTGTACTTGCAACATAAATCATAGTGTAATATACACACAAGTTGCAACAGTTGTTCTGGTAAGTTAATTTGGGTTCTAGAAAAAATAGGTAGTTGTTTTTATAGGTCGTTTGGTATGGGTGACTGTGTACTGTGTATCCACTATCCAGTATACATTTTTAATTTGTGATCATACCGCTCTAACATCATGCAGCTGTTTTCTCAATAATTTCCTTATCATAAAGAAGATAAGAGTTTTAAATGCTAGATAATATTATTTTTAATTTTAATCTTGCAATTCATTATTATTGGAATATTTAAAGTGTTTAGTGTTTACTGTTTACCATATCTATGCTGTTTACTTATTGGCTGTTATATAAGATAAAAATGTATAACATGAATATTAGACAATAATAATACTAATTTATATGGGTTATAAGTTATATAAGTTACAACTTAACTTATAACACATAAATTCAGACATTCAGTAGTTATTAATAATCATGTAGCCTAAAGACTTTTAAATTAAGATTTTTGTTTGCGTTTATTTGTTTATTGTTAAATAATTATAAATTATTTAATGTTTTTTTTTGGAAGTTAATTAAAGATTTTATTCTATTTATTTATTTTTATGTCAACATATATTTAATTATTAAACTTTTAATGATGGATATATTAAAAAATCATTATGAGACTTTTGATTTACTACCAGATGAAATGGTTGTATACACATTAAGCTTTATCGATGCAGATACCCTTTTGGATTGCAGACTTGTGTGCAAAAGATGGCGAGAACTTATAGATGCATACGTATTTCAAGAAAAAGCTTCACGAGAAAATAAGTATGTGAATAATGGTAGAGGATACTATAGTTTTTCCAAAATTGATTCAAATAATATCAGAAAGCTAGAATTGCCATGGTACGTGTTTCATGTCATATGCAAATATGACCCATTTAATAGAAATTTAGTGAAAAACCACTGTGGACAAAGTAAGTTGATAAATTCAAAATTATAATATAGGGTTCTAGTTTTGATCAGAACTAAAAATAATTTAGTGTTCAAATACCCATAATAATTTTTATATTAAATATACAGATGAATATACGCATTGGAATATAACTAACGATCATAATTGGTGGACTATTGAACAAACACCACAAGGTGCTCCTCCATTACCTGATGATCCCGATTTTGATGGCCATACAAGCTGTTTTGTATCAACATATCGATTATGTTCAAAAAGGCAAAAAATCATATTCAAAAATTATGGTTTGAATGATATTGTCATGAAAACTCTTCAACCTGAAATATCAGTTAGTGAATGGTAATACATACTTTAAAATATTTTCTTTGCACCAAATAATAAAATAAAATAATTTGCAGGTATACTGGTCGTTTTGATTGTGGCTGCAAATATGCATTAAGGGCAACTGTTCATGATAGAAATGATAAGTTAATAGAACAACACAATTACAATGATATTTTACCTCAGTGGGAGGCTAATATTTGGACAAAAGTTTGTACTTTTTTTTTTATGTATTATATATTTAATCTAATATTTGTATTTCAAAATGTTTTAGTAAAATTATTATTAAACATTATTTTTTAGGCTTCACATTCATTTAAAAATCAGAGTAATGCATCTCAATTAATTCTATATCATTCTGGAGTAGACACACAGTATTGGGCTGGTCACTATGGTACCAAAATATCTGGTTCTGTAGTAAAAATTTTGCTACCAATAAAATTTAAATGTGCCGAGTCTTAGATACATATTTTAATTAAATGTGTTGGTATATATATATATCAATGTTATAATATTTCTTTTAAAATTTAAAATTTATTCAAAATTAATAATTACTTATCACCCAAAATATGAAATATTATAACAGTTGTACTATTTTATATAATATTTAATTATTGTTAATAATGTATTTTTAAATATTTATGAACTGAAAGATAAGAGAAAATATTTTTTTATTATATTTTAAGAAACTTTAAATCTAGTCAGCAATTGTTTTTATTATTCTATTATTGTAGGGCGGCCAGAATGAATTTTTAATTGTAGAAATTTGGGACAACAAATTCCAATTTTACCTAACTTACTTTACAGTGTCTTTTATTTTTATTTTTTATTTATAATATATATTAAGTAATACAATAAGTATATTTGATCAATAGATAAAATAAATAAGTAATAATAACATTATAGTAAGTTATCTAAACCTGAGTTCAAGTATTTTTTTTCATATACATAATTGAGCATAAATAATTAGATTAAAAGTTCTTTGACCCATTTTATTTTGATTTGAGGAGGATGTATCAATTAGATTTAAAGAGCATAAATTTGATATGAGAGATTTAGATGATTATGTTGTTTTTATGTAATCATTTATTGAATTTAGGTGCTTGATAAGGGATCGTTATTAAGGGGTTTTGTTACTAATATACCTAGGAGCATTGATTATTGCTTCGAGAGATATTAACTGAAAATATTATTTAACTCTTAATTAGTTTTCAAAATTAGATTTTATAAGAGGCCAAAGAGAGGATGAATAATTTGTGAACTAATATTATTGTTTTACAGTGATAGTATTGATTTTAATAAGGATGGTAGGATGTGAGTCATCTATCTACAAGCATCCTAAGATATTTTATGGACTATTGGTATTTATCTATTGTTACTGTATCTTACTATTTTTATTTATTAATTTAATTATAAATATATATGTATTATAGGTATATTTTTGTGTAATTACTTTACCATTGATTAACAAATATTCAGTTAATATTTATTAACCAGAAAATATACTAAATTATTTTTACTCTAGTTTGATTTTGGAACATTATAATGTTTATGAACAATGGTCAAACCACAATAACAACACAGAGTTCTAAAGAACTTCTTTGAAACATTGAAATACATGTTTTTTAACAGTGACGGATCTAGGATTTTTTTTTTTGTGTGGAGGAGGGTAAAATTTTTCATATTATTTTATATTATATGTATATTATTTTGTAAGTTCAATATTTAGCATTTGATGTTAGGCTTTACAAATATAATATGACAATCAAGGGGGTTCGACTCCCCTCCCCTCGAATCCGCTACTGTTCCTAAACCACTTATCCCGTAAAATCTGTTAAAAATGGCCAATCTATATAATAGTTAACAATAGAAAACTCATGAAATATTATTGTTCATTGATTAATTTTTTAAACATATTTTTCTAATATGATAATTATTGGATGTTAACCATTTTGTAAGATTTAATGTGATAATAATATATATTTAATTAATCACAGCTTTTATATGTATTAATTACAAATATTATAATGTTATCATTTTTTTAAAATATTATTTATTAGTTTATTACAGATGTATTTGTGTTAGGTACCATTTGCTATAAAATTATAACCAAAATTAAAATGTATTTAGTAGAAGTTTGGAATTATTTGTGAGTTTGTGACCTACAACAACATTTTTACTATAGTGTATGACTTACATAGTTATCACCATTTTAGTGTGTTAATAACAATTCAGCAGAAAAGCCTATTAATTATAATTTAATATTTAAATTACTAATACTTAATTTATAGTTTAACACTTAATCAAAATATTAAACAATTATATTAGTATATTACAGATTAACCTGGTGAGAGACGAGAGTTAAAATAGATAAAACGTTACTTATATGGAGGAAAATGCTAAAATAGCAGGCCATATTCTACTCGGGGATCGAGTACAACTATAATATCAGACGTGTGGAAATGTATGCAAATCTCCCATCCTATCTCTGGGTTATAATTATCAAACTGTTACGTTGACCACTTCAATTGTGTATTTGCATCTATGTGGCCGTGTCTAGGAAACGAGATTCACATACTTAAAATGCTTAATCAAAACAAAACGTTAAAAAAATGTGGACTACGTATGTGTTTAATAAATATTAAATATTATATAACTATATAATAAAGCTTTATTCAATTTTCAGATCTTATTACTTATAATAATCATTTTCAAATTATTTTTATAAACAATATTTATATAAATAATTTATATATAAGTAATTGTTTGGTTTATAAGATTTTTTTATAATATTTAATGAAATTTCCAATATTTTACATAATATATTATATTATAGTGTATATACATTTAAAATAATCAATGTTTATTTTTTCTGAATTAACATCATTAATTATTATTGTTTTATGACTTTGATAGTTGTCAAAATATTTGAACGCCAACTATTACAGATGCAAGTATTTACTGGATTATAAAAATACCCTTTAATATGAACAAATATTTTCTTGGAATGCTAAAAATTATATTAATAAAAAAGGTCAAAAAGTTGGATCTGTCCCCTATAATACCATCGTAAATACACATAAATACTACTAGCCAATAACTCAATTGGTGTTACAACGGAATCACGTTTATTTCCTATTTATTTTTAGTGTGGTTTTTTTAGTTCCGTATTTTGCTTAAGCTATATAATATGATTGAATGTCTTGTTCACAATTTAACAGGAGAAATAGTTTAACTAGAAATTTAACATAATTTTAGTTATGTATATTTGTATGTTTAGAATGATTAATTCAGCCTCAAAAGCTGTAGTGATGTTATATATCGATTTGCGATATTTATCGCAGACGTATCATTTAACGTTTTTTGCCTAATATTATGTTACATATTTTGTAATACCAACTTCACGTGCCTTTATTTATATTCATGAATTGTTTGATTTTTATGCATTGTTTTAAAAACAAAGTTTCAAATAGAATGAGCAATGAACATAACCCAATCCTGATTATTCTTATACACAAGACGACAGGTGTGAGAGAATGCAGTAATTGTGAATAATTTGTGATCGTGGTAGGTAGGTGTTGGCGGTGTTGCTTATATCTTCTGGATTTAATGTTCGTCATCTGCAGTCTGCACTTTATGTTCGTTGTACGCAAGTACGTATACAAGGGGGTTTGGTGTTCATCCCCCCTCGAAATTATTTCGAGTAACGAAGAAGAAATTGTTTTATTATGTTGCGGTACAGTAGTTTGTATTGCTATATTTTGTAAGCCCTTCCCTCGAAATTTAATTTTGTATACGTGCCTGGTTGCACGTTTACTCATTATTATACTCGGAGAGTCAAATTATAATGCCTATAGATAAAAAAAAAACCTTCGGTGCATAATGTATATTATTTATAATAATCGTATTATTATTTAAAGAAAAATTATTATTATTACTTAAATGTGTATGTGTGTTTATAATAATTATCGGCGTTTACACATGAAAATTAGTTGTTTATACTTTTAGGATATATAGGTAGACCGGTAAATCGTTGACATATAATCACTGAGCTTGAAAATTTTTTCATATAACAACATAATATTATATATTAGGATTATTATATAATATATTAATCGATTGCACTTTATGCCAGCTGTCGATTTTCAAAGGCTATGCAATGGTTATGATGATCGTAAAATTCATATTATATATTTACATTTATAAATTTGTTAACCTTGCATACAATATATTACGATTATTATATATTGTATGGCATACACGAGATACACTGGTTTTTGATTTTGAAATTTTTATGAATTGTGTTTTGTTAAACATAAAAATATGGTAATATAATAATAGGTAGGTGTAATACATACCTACCATCTATATACAGTTATATTCCCACAATTAATCACAATTTACAATATACTCGTAATATACTAATAGTAATGTGTTACCTATAAATATTATAATTATTAATTAATTAATATTAAACTAATGGTTCTATTTAATATTACGCCGAATAGACCACTTACTATTAAGTGACTATAACTGTATATTACAGTTTATTATTATTCTTTACTATGTAGTATGTACAAATGCAGCGTTGAAAATACTATTTTAATTGAAAATCAAACATAATATTATAATACATCCTTATTACCAAAAATTTACTTACCGTATTATTAGCCGTAAACATAAAAATAATAAGTTATAGAAGCATCAAAAAATTCGAGATAGTTATGATTATAGGAGAGGAAAATAACATAATTGGAGATAGTAATATAGCAATAACGTCTCTGTATATAATATTTAGTGTGGTGTGTACAAATTAAATTTTTATTTAATTTACTATCAATAATATACTATTTAGGGTTCATCGATCAATCAATTTAATATCAATCGTATTGGAAATCGATTGAATATACTTACGTTGTATGTAGATATACATTTATCAATATAAATTATTAATTATTACTATATTATGATATTTAGGTAGGTCCGTCACACCAGCACCTCAAGTTGTGATTTTTTACACCAAAATTTCACAAGATTATGTAATCATTATGTAACGAAATATAACTACAAAAACTTTTTTTGTAACTTACAAGGAAGTTCAGAATTTCTAACTTTAATTCCGGGTGCTGGCGTGACGTCACACCAGTATCCTGGTACCCTTCAAAATAATTATTTTCACTTGAAATTTTCACATAATTTTGTAACCATTTTGTAACCAAATGTAATTCAATATTCCAGATACCTGATTGTACTTTAATCAATTAAGAATCGTTCTAAGTGACATAAGCATCGTAATATATACTTACGTGTTACGTGTGTATAATATTATACAATGTGTAAAATTTTTATATTTCGACATTAATATTAATTTATTAATTTTGATAGTTTTTACGTATAGTTTTTTTTTAATTTAGGAAGTACTGATAATACTGATTTTATGTTATATATATATAGTTATATTTATAATTTTAATTTCATCAAATCCGACTTTTTTTAGTTTTCGGGAAGTTATTTATATAATCATCGATTTTAAGATGTTTAATACGTATTGTCCGTATTGAGTCATGAATTAGTGCCAGAAAGTACATGAATTTTCAAGTTTTTACTGAGTTCATCAAAAAGTTGCTGGATGAGATATAAACATTTAAATCACAATCTAACGAGTTCAAAAATTAAATGTTAGCATATTTTTGTATATTTTGAATTTTTTATTAATATTCCATAATAATATTGGACTTTGAATATATTTCAAAATTTATCTGTTGAAAAATATGTCCTTATAAAAACGTTGGTTTAATACTATAGGTATGTAGAAGACAAACAAAATTGTACTATTGTTAATTTGTTCAATATCTTATTACACCAGCACCTAAGTCAGTTATTAATTTATTATTAACATTTCACTGTAATTAAATTAGCAACTGTATATATAATCCAATTTCAGCACAATTTATTCATTAAAAAATCTCAGATATAGATATTATGAGTACTTTAAATAAATTCTTATATTATGTATATATCTACATATATCTAAACAATTAGATATACTATTAACCATTAAATACTTATTCTGAACATACAAACATTTACATCGATGAATAAACAAAGTTAATTAAATAACTGGTACACATTTTTTTACATATTTAGACTTAACACATCAAACACAAGTACACAACACACATAATTGAAATTTATATTTACTCCGGTAATGCATACAAAGAGACAAGTGCATATACCTATATATGTATGGATAATAATAACTTTATTTTATATTATATATTTCTACCTATACCTACATATTATTACGCGAGATGAGTAAATTTCGTATCAAATAAATTATAGTTTACCCTTTGCCGGGTCGTGTAGACCTAAATAGGCTAAATAGTCGGATATGGTTACCTATATATTGACAACATATATACATAGAAAAACCATATGGCCATGCGGAGCTAATTTCTTTTGAAAACCATTATGATATTATGTATACCTATGTATAATGTTTAATAGGACTGGAACCGTATAAAGACCGAAAAAAATTGGGATCCTAAGAAAACGATTGCAATTATTTGTAATTGGAACTCTACATCACGGAATCGAAAAAGAGATATATTTTTATCGTTTCTATTATAAGGATATTTTTCTATGTTAATAGTTTTGATTTTCTGATTAATTGTTTTAATATTTTTGGTGTGTCATTTATAGATAATTTCGTAATTAGTTAGGTTTTAATAAAAATATCCGAAAACAAAATCTATATTTTAGTTTTTTATAATAACTACACCATATAACCAAAAATAATAAAAAGATCCAAGTCCACGAGTTACATGAAAATACTCATAGCGATGAAAATTTCAGTTAAGGAAAAATGATTAAACCTGTATAATATTTAGACAAATTTTTATTTGGTCTAAAACGACATTTTATATTGTACAGTTTTTAGGTATGTACCTAATCTATTTTTATAGTAATAAAACATTTAATAAAAATAAAGGGACAGCTTTTAGGGGGGCCATAAGGACCATGACCCCCAACTCTCAAGACATCTTACTTTTTATTTTGTTAAATATTTAATCAATTTGCCTGTGTGAAAAGTAGAAATTTACATTTTATATTATAAGCAATAACAACTAAGGTAATTTGGATGTATGTATACCTAATATAAATCTTATGACATTCAAAACTACAAAAGTAATTTTTAATCGTTTTATTTTATGATTTCAACTTTTCAAAAATGTATGGTCAATAGTCAAAGTTATATAATATATATACCTATTTTTTATTTCATTATTATTAATATTTAAACATATTTTTTTTTCATTTATTGTATAAATAGTAAATATACCGTTAATTTTTACTCTAAATCAGTGGCTAAATCAACTGGCGGACCACTAACACTTTTTTTACGGACCCTTATCCGCGGAGTAGATTTTAAAATTTTTATAATATAAATAAATAAAAATTATAAGTATGTCATATAAAATATATATTACGACATTGTATTGAACAAATGCATAAATAAATAACGATTTAAAAAAAATGTATTTATTAACGTGATGTGTAAATTATTAGAAATGTTAGGGACCGCGGACAGTATGGTAAGTTTCAAAACAGACTTAGAAATTAGTTGGTGACCCGTGCTCTAAATAATAACTAAATACACTAATTTTTGCTGTATTACAATATAAACATTCGCTGACTAATTTTATTATAGTTTAAATATATATACATACCAAAAAATATTGGCTCTTCTCCCCTCAGGCAAAGAACTAAAGCTGCCCTTGAAACAATATAATAATATATATAGTATTATAATATAATTACATACATAATCACTACAATAAGTTACGAAGTATTTAGTATACATTATATATAGGAGTACTTTCTATAGCTATTATAAATAGAAGTTAAAATTTTAATGGATGGAATTCGCTTTTTTATCGAAAAAAATATTTAATATACATATGAGTTATACCTAATTATATCGTGGATGTATTTTTTAAAATAATTTTGTCGAGTTTTCATTGATATAGTGACGTTAAATTTGTAAAAAAAGAGCATAATATGTTATGCTACGTATGTATTATTAAGTCTATAGGTATTGAAATATATGTATGTATCTATTTATTTTATGAATTTATCTTAAAATATTATATAGTATTTAATAAATGTTACTTATAGTCATTATTCATTATTTGTTATATATTATATATTTATATTTATATATTATAAGTATTTATTATTATACAATGAAATAATATATATTATACATCATACCTTATATTAAGTTTATTATGCATACTTTTTGTAAAAACAATATTTACTTTTAAATTGGAATTAATACAATTGAACAATAATATAACTATTTTAAAGAAGAAATATTACAAAACGTTACTTTTAAGGCAAGTATTGTTTTGTAGAAACTTACCGACAAAAGTTAACTAACTTTAAGATTTATTGTGTAGACCAATCATAATGTATATAAAGTTTAATGAAATAAATATTCATTTATTTGAATTAGTATTATTTATTTATTTTTAATTTTTGTTTAATCTTTAAATACAAAAAGATAATTGGTCCCACTGAACATATTTATTAAAATACATAATATACTCATTATACTCATATACCAGTCCCGTGTATTTTTCTAATTTTTCACATCGTAATCATAAGTAGACTTATCGTGAGCTTAGCTCGGGTTCATTTTTACGAAAAATATTTATTGTTTATAATTCTTTAAATACTTACACATGTTTATATAATTATTAATTGTTTCTTTATATTTTTCTTGTCACCAGCATTTCATATCACGGATCTGTTTGAATTCACAGTTCATGATTTTAATCTATAATATGCTATATGTATATCCATAAGATAATATAAAATGACAAAAATTTGAGATTAATTGTGAGAGGAATATCTAAAGATTTAAGATTATTTTAACAAAAGTGCATTGATAATAAAATATAATCATTAATCAATGAAAATTGCTTTCTATAACAGTATTGTGAGTTCATAAAAAAAAAACAATTTGTTTATATCAATTTAGTTTTAAAGTGTATTTTGTTAAACGTATGTATTGATCGAAGTAGGTTCCAAGGAAATTCCCGGTTGATTCATAAAAATGAACAGGAAAATATTAGCCTTATTATCATATCTTATTGCCAAAAGAGAACCGAATAACAATTTCATACATAAATATAAAGTAATAAAAAATCGAAGAATTGTTTTATAGCTATATATAGTAGTTTACAGGTTTCGAGTGTACCTCGTCATTGAGAAATGAGGAGTAGGTTATTGCATGTATGACCTTTTGTCAATAGGAGCAACACACCATCTCTATACAGTCAATGCAGAAGAATAAATGTAGTACGCCAAATATTATTTTTTATATAAAACAATAAAGAATAATACACGATTAATTAATTTTAAATTAAAAAATATTAAATATAATTTTATTTATATTAAAGACAAATTTAATAAGACTGAAATATTAAATACTTTTAAGTTTTGAAAAAAGGTGTGCAAGTGGGTGCAGCTTTGCTGTACAGTAATATCGAGTGGGTTATTGTAATGGGCGTGTTAAATTTGAATTCAATTATATACCGTATATATTGTATAGTAGTTGTACATGAAAAAGTTTCTGAGTGAGGGCTTTTCTAACTTTTCGACGACCTTCAGGATACCAAACAATTATTTTAATAATTATAGTAAAATTTTAACAAATGTTCGTGATTGATTTTGGGATCGAATAGTTTATTTTACAATGATGTGTTTTTTGTGCGTCTGGTGACACTTTATCTAGTAGAATAATGGTCAACTTGGAGGGAAGTTTCTAGTTAGTACTTTTTGAAAGTTAATATTCAAAATTTTCATATTTTTTTAAAAAATAATCGAGAGAAAAAAATTACGAATATGAAATTATTGAAATTTTAATTTAATTATTAAAATAATTTTTATATAACCTTGATTACCAAAAAGTTATACAATCTTCGCGCAGTTTTTAATCGTATACAATGATTTATCATGAAATTAAAATTTAATACATTCATTACATTGACTTACTCAATGACGAGGTTTTACTCGACACCTATACTGTGCAGCAGAGCAATGACCTACTTGACGGTTTATTATTTTTTTTCCCGATTATCTTAAATAGTATTGAAAATTTTCTTTTTTTAACTTACTAAAGTAAAAAAAAGATCTAATATGTTTCCGAAAATCTCCTTCAAAATTGTTAATCAGGCTGGGCATATGAAAAAAAATGTAAAAACACATTGTTAAATTTATACACCCATTGCTCAGCTCAGAATCCAAAAATATCTATTTTTTTAGTACAAAAAGGTGACTAACAACTTGACATGAAGTAATATACTTTAAAAAAAATCTATTTACAATTAATCAAGTTAAAATGATTAGAAATTTTCGACAAAATAATATGTGTAAGAAACCGTAAAATGAACAATTATTTAGATTAGTATATTAAGGTTTATGGAAAAAGTTGGTTGTTGATTTTTGATAAGTTAGTTCCAAAAAAAAAAAAAATTATAAATGGCTTGATTAAAGCTGAATAATTTAATAATTATGTCACGTGTAAAAAAATTAAAATAAATTTTTCATGAAAATTTTAAATATTCTGTGGTTAGTAATTTTTGAATAAAATTGATTTTTTCATAGACTTATAAATCTTCTACAATTACAGTTATTCTGTATTTTTTTTAACCGATTATTTTGAAAAGTACTGAATATTCTTCTTCCTCCCCTTCCCACAACACTAACTAAATTTAATTATTATCTGAATTCATCCTCAATATTGATGATGAAGCATTTTTTTTTTTTTTGGTTTAAAAATTGTCTTCAAACATAAAAAAACTCTTATTATTGTAAAATCATTACTTTCATCGTTTCGCCGAAAATCTAAAATAACATTTCTACGACATTAACGTGAATTATATGACTATAGGTATATATACATAATATTATATTATATTGTTATATATTTACAACCTACTTATGTGTTATGTGTAATTTACTAATACTAAAAACAAAAATAATAATAGTTATATAGTTATTTCATGGTATATCTATTGACTTAAATTTTATATTATATAATATATGTATAAATTAGAGATAATAATCATATTCTTAAAATATATGTGATTTATTGATATAATATTTTCTTACATTGTTAATTATAATATGATGTTTTTATTTTGTTAAAATTGTTCAATATAATATTAATTCTCTAAAAACATAAGAGGGTTATAATATTGTTCACAATATATTATACAATATACATAAATTATTAGATTATAGACTATATGGCTCCCTACGTATATGACGAGTTGGCGATTTTTAAATTACTTTATGGAATTATATATTGAAATATATATATTTTTTAATTTATTTTTTTTTCAATTTTCATTACGGAACATGTTTTGAATCATTTTCATTTTTCAATTAAAACTCTAATCAGATTATTTTTTATAGTCTAACAAAGTGATCAATTTTAGTGTAACAATCAATTTCTTGAACATGATGATGTTTTGGAAAATTAAATTTTATTATAAAAGCTTCTATTATTTACGAAAGATATCTTCAGAAAATGGAAGGCTTATGCTTTGTGTTTCAATATTGAAAAATATATTATAACAATATTATTTACTATATGTCCAATGATTGGGTGTCTATTTGTATTCTGATTTGCACGATAATTTAAATAAATAATTGTATATTTATAGGTAATACGTATTTTATCAATTTATAATGTTATTGGGTTAATACATAAACATTTTTTTTTTTTTAAGATTTTGTACAATGTACATTGTTATTACCTATACTTATTTTAATTTTAGTGAGATAATCGAATCTGAAAATATAGGTACTTCGTACATTATAGTAGGTAAATTAAATCGTGGACAAAACATTTAAATTATTGATTCATATTACATGTAAATTATATTTTATTATTACTTATAATTTTAATATGAATGTATAATGCATTTTACACGTTATACAGTGAGTAGTGAGTAGCAATTATTTCAATAAAATAGATATTCAGTGTAATATTAAGAAATCAGATCTTTTTTCATCTACCATCATATAGTTGAATATTTTTAATGTCATACTGAATTTTTGAATTAATATTCAACCTTTTTTTGTTGAAGAAAATATTCTAATTTATAAAATAAATTTATTCCTGGGACGATTTCCGATGACTAAATGGTGTATAATTTCCGTACTACATAATATAGAAAATCTAATATTGGTGAAAACAAATCGTTTATTTATAATTAAAGTCAGATGATTAACAAAGATCCCCAAGTTTAATAAGAGGAATTTATAATTTTTCTATTTTAGTAAATTAAGATAAAAGAATAATGTGGTCAACAAATACACAAGCATAAACGGTGTAATAAAAATATTCTTCTATAGGTATTTAAATTACGAGGGATTGTTTTTTTTATGTACTTTTTAATTTGTGTCACTCACTCATAAATAAAGGTTATGAAACGTCACTGTAAAATAAATAATAACATATTATAAATATATGCGTATATAGGTAAAAAGTGTATTATTTTTTTATTATTGTTTTTTATATAACGACGTAAAATATGTAGTTAGGTAAATAAATAAAGCTAATAAATAGTGTCGTGAGCGAGAGGTCGTCATCGTAAAAATCTCGAAAATTCTCTCGCCTTCCAGCAATGATATAATAGAAAAAAACTACGTTTTTTTAAACACATTTAATGAATTGTTCTCACTTGTTTACTTTTTATTTAATTTTTTTATCATGAAACATATTAATTGCATTGTGATTATATTTAAATAACTATCTTTATTTATCAAATTGTGTATAAACTATAGTTAATGTTGTATTTATTTTTGAATAACATTGACATATTTGATCTTAAGATTTATATTTTTATTTTATTGTCTATTGATTAAACAATATAATAATACTGACCTATGCATTATGTAGTTTGTAACACACAAAACCGTGTAATACTACGGTACAACCCACTATATAACCACGCATCACTGATCGTATTATTATACACGCGTTATACTTATTTTTACGCTTACTGCGCAATCACACACGTGTATTTACACCTTGTGTTTCTGTCGGATAGTGACTAGCATATATAAATGTATAATATTTTAATATTTTACCTCCACAATAAATCCACTAAAAATTACCAAACATATAGTGAACTGTACGGGCTTATGACTGAACACGTTCTGATAAATGATATTTACAGATCAATTGGCATTTAAAAATTACCATTGTGTAATAGTAATAAGTAATAACAATATCAGTGTGTATTAAATTTAATACGTGATTTAAATTCAAATATTGACATTTTTATATATTTATATATTGTTAGGTAGTATTGCTCCGAGATATAATAGCGCCTTTCGGCTTTTTTTATTATAGTCATATTTACTTACTTATGAAGTTTTAAGATGAATGATATAGATAATTAATTAATAATCTTTTATCATATCTAAAAAATGTAAAAAAAATGATTATCTAATTATTATACTCTTTATTCACGTTCTTGATAAATAATATATCATAAGTTGAAGACAACTAATTGTGAAAATATAATGCGAATTTTGAGAACCCGTTAGGTTAGGTCCTATATTTACATATTATGTGATATATATATACTATCAAGTATCACTATACTTTTTTGAGCTAAAGAGCGAAATATGAAGGTATAATAATTTTTCATGTGGTTTAGTATTTTAGTAACGTAATTTATAACTTATACGACTTCTAGCTCTACGGTTTATACCTGTGTACACTTTTCAACCTCAAACCTAATAATCTAACTCGAACACGAGTATCGAACAAACATCGTGCCGGCTTCTTTCGGGAACCAGACTTTTATATTTGGACATTGCACAACCAAACGCCATAAATATAAATATAACGTCGGTGTTGCAGCTGCCCGCGTATGCAACGATCTCGTTGGCGTTTCCGCGGGTTACTCGAATTGTTTAGGTTCAACGTGCGGCGTCCCGTAGTTCCGCGGTAGCGCCAGGTCTGTTATTCCCACGGTTAAACTGCAGCCTTCTTCGATTTCTAGAACGGTGGTCCGCGACGTTTGCGGTCGATGATTCTTCGGGACGGTATATTTTCCGGGCGTTACGATTTTTCTTTATATACCCTGGCCCACGAGAGAACATAATATTATATTGGCGTGTCTCGATCGAAACGCGTCCGATTCCGCGCGTTCCCAACTCCGTCGATACGTTGACATTCGACAACGGTTCGCAACGTTTAACAATATTTATACAGCGTGTATATTATAATATAGTCAGAGAAATGGTATACCTTGGACCGGTCACTGTCGTAGTTAGTCTGCATGCGCCAAACGGTAATGTTCTCTCGTGGACCGGTGCATGGCGGAGAGTATAGTAGAATAGTAGATTTTCCGTTCTTGATAAACGCAATAATATATAATAATAATACAAATTTAATAAATACCCTTCACTTGATAATTACTTTTCAACAATACCGATATCGTTGTATATAGGGTTGACTGGGTTGAGGGGAAAATATTTTTATACTGCTGAAAAGTCACGCTTTTCGTCCTTATCGGCTTCTCAATGACATTTCAGTTTGAATTACTTCGAGTTTAAAGTTCAAGTTATATTGCTTCTGGCTTCATTGTTTTACTGCAGTTCTGTTTTAGTTTTGTTCACCATTGATTACCGTCTTAAGATTTCCCATGGTAATCTTGGCCGGCGCCAATTAGAGATACAGACATTTTCATAGGAAACAGATACCTGTGTTATGTTAAAAAGGTAACTTCTCAAGTACTGTTAAAACGTGAATTTTGGATTTTAGGTACCTCCTAGTACTCCCGAATATCTCTAGATATCCTTAAAAAATAAGTATAGAATTTCAAAATGGTAACAAAACGAATAAAACGATTGATATTTACTTGGTTAGTACAGATAAAAGTTTCAAGAATATCTTTTTAAAATTTGTAAACGAATATTTTTTCACAAGAGGTATGTTAGATGGATATTTATTTTCTATTCATTGGGGATAAGAGTTAGACAACATGTTTTTAAAGGGATATTTTTGAAATTTTTTTTCTCTGGTTACAGAGTTTATATGGATCAAAAAGTTTTTCTATTAATGGTAGACTATATAATAGATGATTGTCATAATAGTTCGTAATAGATAATGGGTCATTGGATTTAAAAATTGCGGTAACTCGACTTATTTACCAAATTTCGGGGAAAATTAAATTTTGCAATGATGTATTAATAAGTAGATACAGAGGCATATTAAGAATTTCATCGCAAGAATAAAGCAAGATGGAAGATATTCTATTGGAGTCAGTGTTTTCAGTGAACAAGTTTATTTTTAAGATTTAAAGAGGGTTTTCATCAAATAACATTCATCATTAATTTTTACTTAGCTCGTTTATAGCTCGCATATATTTTTTAATGCTTTTTATGTAATTATAATAGACTATTAAAAAAAAAACTCGACACAAATGTTTATGTCGCGTACTTTATTGCATTTACATATTTTATAAATGTTATTTTAGTGATAGATATCAGCAAAAATAAAACCACAAGAAGAGAAACAAAATATTCTATTGTAAATGGTATATTATATAAACAGTTTAAATAACATTATTTATTATGTGTTTTAAAACATTATAAATATACTATTAATATTGATCAAATGTATAATATAAAACTACACGCAAGTTTATAGTATAATATATTTGCAAGTATCTCCTGTTATTCAGTTTGAAGACTAAAATCGTATTTATACTATATAATAATACTCCCATAAAAAATTACCTTATTTTGCATAACATTTTATAATGCATTTTCTTGATTGAATTTTTTTTAAGCGTTTTCTATTTTCAAAATTACGGCTGTAATTCTTCCAACTCGTATATGTGAAATCGAATTTAACATATTGATAGAACTGTTTTATTATCTCGGTAATTACGCATGATGTATACATAGGCAATGTATATTAGGAGTGGTGTATAGTCAGAACCAACGCGGATTTAAAATTTTAGGGGGGCTACATTTTTTTCAAAAAATACAATAAATTATAATTTTAGTACTACATAATATATTATAAATAACGTAATGGATTTTAAGACCTATGAACTATTTATTTAGGTATAAATAAATACATAATGTACAGAATTTCTAAGGCAAGCTTAAACCCCTTATATTTATTCCTACTATGTGGGATCCCTACTACCTATAGTAGTATGGTTATAAGCAGGTGCGGATAAATAAGGGGGGTGGGCTAAATAAAAAAATTTATTTCAAGTACATAAAATCGTAGACATTAAGTTTGTAAGTTTTGAAATATTTGAAGTAGGTACGGTACTTAAGGTACCTAAGGCCTAAGCGAAGTCCCCCTGTATCTGCGCCTGGATATAAGTATAGTAATTTGGGCTATTAGCTATTTGCATTTGGACGTACGAGGTAACATAAAAGGTCATATATGCGTCCCACTTTACCTGTCTTAGCAACCTAGCTAGATGCGTCCCTAAAAACAATAACTATATAAAATCGATTTTATTTATTGAATTATATAAGTACTTATAAGACTAAACAGAATTTTGGGTATTGCTATATTATAATATAGCAATACCTATAGGTACTCTAGATTTATTAAAATTAAAATCTATTATAAATACAATTTTATAAGTAATATACCTATTACATATATTTATTATTATTTATATTTTCAATAATTATTTTTACTTTAAAAAAAAAGTAATAAATTAAAAATTATTAATCATTATAACCTATAATAAACACTTACATATAAAAAATAGTTATATACCTATTTGTATTACATTCTGTAATTGTGTATACTTAAATGTCTTGTATCTATAACTACTTTAAAACTATTAATTAATAATTTAAGTGTACATAAAATGTAAAATTAAATACTATGGCATACATATGAGTAGAACGTAAGACATATTTTGTCAATAGTACACAATAGACATTAATTAATCATATAAATTGGCAATTAATTAAAAACTGTATCTACTATTTAGAAGGGGAAAGGTAAATGAAAAAATGAATACTATCATAATACATCGAAAAAATAATAAATATATGCAAATTAATATTATTTAAAACAACTGAATAAGCTGGCCATTTCATACGAATGGTAAGATTAAATTTAATAATATAATAACGTGTAAAATATACTTAAATAATAATTTCTATAAAATGTTCGAAATATAAACGAAAATTGCCTGTGTTTTAGATGTGTCCGTTAAACTTTTTTACTATGTATATATTAAGTTTAGATAATTAATTTGAATTTATACAACATATTATTTTCAAATATATTAAACCATAATGGATCATAATATAATACATATACGTCACCCACCACTTCCTGTGGAGAGAGGGGTAGAAATGGTAATCAAAACTATGCTTAAGGAAAAAAAATAAGATTGGTATATCCACTAATAAGTTAGGTTAGTTATATAACTATATAGTATAATAGTAACTTCGTGATAAATAGACAGCAACAATGCTGCAGTTATCTGTGTTTTTCAATAGTATCTATAAGCAGTTGCCAGTTTCCATGTGTCAATTGCTGATACAGTTATACATATATTAGTACGAATAATATTGGTTTTTCAAACACTCATATTAAAAAATATTAGTTAAGTATTAGTGTAATATAACACCTATGAAAGGTAAAAATAAATTCCGCTGTTGTTATTTATATGAGTTTGTTCGTATTGATTATAAGTAGAATTATACCTATATAAATACCCTCAACTCATATGAAATAATGTGGTCCATAATACTTTTTACATTGTTATTGAAAATTTTTTTTTGGAAATAAATGCTATTATTTTATTTTTGGTGTCGTTGAATAAGACTCAAGATAATAAAGATTAAAGATTCGACCGAAATGGGCAATACGTCTATGACGGAATACGGATTGAGTATAGTTGAGCACTTGTTATTAGTTTCGTGGTTTAAACTATTCTCTAAACTTTTCTGATAACTTTAAGAATGATCTCTGAGACTTTAGCCAAAATTAGTTGAGTAGTTTTGAGTGTATTTTAAGGACATTGGTTTTTTTTGTATATTTTAATAATAAACAATAAATTAAATATTATTTTTTTTTATTTGTAAAAAAAAAATACATGGTGGGTAAGTCTTTACCGATTTATATTTTTAATAAGCTTGATTTATTCGATGGTAACCTTGAATAAAAATAAAAAATATTCGATTTTTCTCAGCTGAAACTTGTGTTTCAACCACCAATAATAATCTATAGTAGTATAGTTACAGGTGCTTACAAAATACCCTCCGTTTCTCAATTAATTTATTGTTATACGTTTTATTAAAAATAAAACTAAAAAATTTTAAATGTCGGTAACTTAAGTCTGTGATAAGAGCTTCAATTATTTTATTTAGCACGACTGATGATTACATTTACTGTCTTTATAAACATTTTTACCTCTGTGCTATATGGTATATCGCAATAAAACATTTAGTTTTTCAGAAAAAACTATAAAAGCATTTTTGTTATAGTGAACAAGGGAGCAAGGGTTTGCACACCAACTAAAATGTCATATTTTTGGCAAACATATTTTAAAAAGTTGTTATAGTTTATTTCAGAATCTCTCACAAAGTTATGTAAAGTCATTTTGTACCAAAGGGTGAAAACATACAAGCATTCTTCTCCTACAAGAAACTGAAGAAACCAGAAATCTCCCAAATGTTATATTTGAAATTTTTGTTAGTTATTATTATTAATAAATAGTGTGCCATTATAGGACTTATAGGTATAATATAAATTTGTGCCACTAACTGTGTGAAGCGAATGTTGTATAATTTACAAAATAAAATTCAATTTCAAAAATACCATTTGGGTAGGGGTTGTATTTTGCACGTTTAAAAATTGTTTTCTAACGGACAAGTTGAATACTTGCAAGCTGTAAGTGTAAGCTTCTTCTTCAAAAACTGATGCAACTCTCGAAAAGCGAAACATAGTACGTGTAGTTTAACTACTTACAACTTATGGCAGAGTCGTAAGGTAACCTAAACGTAATCTAGTATGCCGCATAGCAGCGGAATGAAATAAGAAAATCAAAAATATTGTTTATCCTTTCGTGTTACGTTAAATTTTAGCATTAGGCAACCAAATTTAACGCATATACATGCAAAAAAGCATTTATTACAATCAAAAAAGTGCACGGGGACAGCTAGTACCATAATTTTCAATTAATTTATTACCACTGTGTTTAATGTTTACTACATACGTATCATATTATAATGAAGCAACTATTTTTTTCTTATTTTATGAATATGAACACCAATATTATTTTTTAAGCTTTTTCTAAAAACATTTTTTCACAACATTTAAGTCTTAACCTAACCTTTGAATATGTCACATACTGTTTCAATATTTACGTAAAGTTTATATTTCGGATGTTATCCACGTATTATATAATATTAAACTATATTGAAACTTAGTTTTAAAATATGATTCGACTAATTCATTACCGTAATATCAAAATTATTTCATATACGTTCTTGAAACCAATTATTTACAAATATGCGCTTTACGTAAGTAGGTAATATTTTTATAAACAGAAAAAATTCTAATTAAAATATATATTTATTATAAATATTGTATTTTCACGTTTTTTTCGAATGTATTTCTGTATTCTTTCATTTGAATATATTCTAAAATATCAAGTCATCGAGACAATATATAGTTGAATAGCTGTACAAAAATTAAAGAAATCAAATAAGTTATAAGTTCAATAACATATTTATAAGAAGTTTGATAAATGTTAAATATATTTTGTTCTATTATATTTCTTCTTGTTCACTTAAAATTATTTCATAAGTCATTATTATTTACCTATAACATTGACTAGTTATTTACAATAAGAAAATAAAATAAAATATAATAATATTATGTATTCTTCGTGTATAAATAAAACCATACAATAGTATATTGAAAGAAATATCAAGAAAATCGCACGCAAAACACGAATGAAGAATATAGCAAAGTACCTATACATAGAAATAAACTAGGCCAATGATGACGATTGATGAATAATAGTACGTTAATTTTCTAAAATATAAAATGTTATTTGTTTAAACTAATAAAACTAATAAAAATCTAATTATTATACCTAAATATTAAATAGTATAGTAATAAAAACTATTAAAAATCATATTTGGTATATAAATTAATATCGTTACACGAAAAAAAATGGTATTAATGAATATATAAAATTTGTCATCTCATTTGAACTCCTATATCATTTGATTCAGCAACCAACTTTTTATAATTATAATAAGTGAAATTTTATTTCTATATACAGTGAAGAGTAAAACCTCAAAAACAGCCTAAAAATAGCGGAAATTTTTTGGAGAACGGGGACATTTTTACTAATTTTTTAAAGGAATACCTCTAAATACCGGACACTTTTATGGCGTTTTAACTTTTGATTTTAATCATTTCTATCGTACCTTTGTGGAATTAGAAAATGCACAAACATACGAAATGACTTGAATGAATTCGCGCCAAAATACGAAACAATATAAAGTAACTGATTTTTTTGATATATATGTTAGTTTTAATTTGTATACTATAAATTTTTTTAATTTTTTTACCTTCGAAATTTTAAAAATACATAAAAATAAATTAAATTTATTATGTACCTACGTATATATGTATAAATAAATCAATTTTTTAATTATAATTTTCAATATTGCGCAATTAATTTAAATAAAATACAATTATTAAACAAAATATTATTATAAGTTTTAATTATGATTTTTAGTGTAAAATTATTATAGTTATATAGGGTACTTATAATACATTAATATTATTATATGACTCTCATAAGTAATATTAGTATATAATATAATATAATATTATTAATATTATTATTACTAGTGCTCAGTGCTCGACTTGGCAAAATTAAAGTAAGGGGACTCTGTTAATTTTTAAAAAAAGAGCGTCCCCATCACTTGTTAAACGTTAATAAGCCGTGGGGGATATGCCCCCACACCCTCTATACCCCTCTTTAAATCATATGAAAAATATTTATAAATAATCAATCTAAAAAAAAATTACTGTAAATATTATATTGTATATTTTAGTTATAACTAATAAAATAACAAACTCAAAAGTAACTAAATAAAAAACAATTCATTTTAACTATTTATTTAAATAGTTCCATAATTTATCATAAGACGTATATTCTAGGATGCAATAGTAGTTGGAACAAATATAATGTGGAACAAATATTTTGTGGCACAATTGGTAGTGATGATTTAAAATAATTAGTTAAATAATAATAATAATAAATATCTTAATAATTATTAAATCTATGGTAAGAAAAATTATTATGATGTTATCACATGCATTTTGATAAAAATTCAGAATGATGCAGTGTCCCCCCGTGTTCCCCTTAAAAATAAAAGTAGGGGTACGCTAAAATTTCTGAAAAATTAGTTGGGGTACTCCGTCCCACTGCGTCCCCTCCAAATCGAGCACTGCTAGTGCTTCTCCTGACGTTTTTTTAAAATTAAATTTATAAAATTAGTTACAGTTTACCATTCATTTACCTGTAATATTAACCTACATTTATAATAATATTTTTTAAATATCAACTTAGCAAAGGTTACTATAGCTGTTTATATTTGGTAAATGTATAAACTGCGAGTAATAAATAACCTCATAAAGTCATAACTCATAAGTAATAAAGATTTGAAAATAATGCGTTATGTATTATTAAATTACTATATTAAATAGGAATTATTTTGTAGTTTATATGCATTGCCTGCAGGCTGCGGGTCCAATGTTATAATAATGTATTATGACGTATCGCGATTTTTTTCTTTCAAATAAACAAATTACAATTATTTATTTTTATTGAATATGGGTTTATATTGTTAATTTGTGTTAAATTAGTTAAAATTTAAGGAATTTTTCATCTTATATTAGATATACTGCAGACGATCATGACTTTATAGTTTATTGTTGTTAGCTTAAATATTAGAGCGAATTGACCCATTATAAAACTTACAGATAATAGCAATATTATATTTATTTTTACGGTACTTAATTCTGAAGCTAGATATAAGTACATAAAATATAAAAATGTTGTGTAAATGGACAACGCTCAATAAACTGAATAAACATATTTAAAATAACAATAAGTATAAGAATAAGATACAAATATACGTCTCATCGTATGTGTAGAGATATTGGGTATATTTACAATCATGACTATTCAATCTTTAGTAAAAATAGATTATAGTAACATAGTATAGCTATAAAAAGTTTGAATTATTAAGTTACTTAATATTAAAATAATTATAAGAATAAAAGAAAAAGAAAAAACAGTATAGAAATTATTGGTTCATAACTTAATAAGTATATTATGTTACTATGGATATTAGATAATAATAATTTATAAAATATGATTTCAGTATGAGATCGCTAACTATAATTATTATATTATAATATACTTATATATTCGAATTTAAATAAAATAACTACTTTAAATTACGTACTTTTTTTAGAAATTAATTTTACATCGTGATGCACGTATTTATAACTTCAAAATAAATGTTGATACATAGGTGTGTTTATGTATCAACATAAATTTCGCTTTAATATTTGCTTTAATTTAAATTACATTTGCGCAATCAAAGGGTTAATTTATAGTAAATTACTGAGTTAATGAAAGAAACCCAAGAATAATATTTATATCTACATATTTAAGTACATATTTGAGCTACAAATCCACAAAACACATTATCGTTGTTCGATTGTACCTATGTTTTAATAATGTTTTTAGTATTTTAGATTATTATCAAGGCTGTCTTTAACCTTTTTGAAGCCCTGAGCAATGATATAAAAGGCCCCCTACAAAAGAGTAATATTAATTATTTTTCTTTTCTTTTTTATTATAACTATTAGTAAAAATCCTTTTTTTCAAAATAAGTTTATTTATCGGTAATAAATATCGATTATCGGTTAGTGATCTGGCAACAATTAGGAGGCCCCATCGATCGCTGGGCCCTGAGCACGTGCCCAAAATGCTCAATGGGAAAGAGATGTCTGTTTATTATTTTGAAATGACGTATACGTATATACAGTAAAACCTCTATTAATGGACACCTCTCAATAGTAGACCCTCCCCTATAGTGGACATTTTTAAATTCCCCGGCAAAAATGTATGTAAATAATAGGAGTTATAACCTCTTAATAGTGGACACTCCTAATAATGGACGTAGCCACTAAAAACTGGTACCAAAATTAAAAATTACATCTCATAAATGGACACAATACTTGTCAAAATTAATGTTTAAGTAATAAAAATTTAAAATACTATATTTATCTATTATATATTTAATATGTTCATATTTTATCTTATCTTAATAGTTTTTTTATTCGAAAAATGACAAATGGTTGCCAATTTACAAATTTACTCTGAAGAGCAGAAAAAATTTACCTCAAATAAGATTACAGAGTTTTCTAATTGTACATGAACATTAAACATTTTTATGTACTTTTTAATACATACTTATTATATAATAAATAATAAATTAATATTTCATGTATATGTAATATGTATGTACCTATATGTATAATCAATTTTCTACAGCATCTCTCTATAGTGTACATTTAGTAATTTCTCACAAATGTCTTCTATGTAGAGGTTTTCTCAATAGTGGACAACCCACTATAGTGGACATTTTATTATTCCCCATGGGTGTCCACTATATAGAGGTTTCAATGTACAATAAATAGATACATATAAAAAAAAAATGCTAAAAATATGCGTTAATTTTGGTTCAGATGTTACCGTATAATTAAATTACCTAAAAGTTAATATATTTGGAAACCACTGAGAAAAGAACTCATATACTGCGCCTATTATTGCCTAACAATCAGTTTAAAACGTTTTAAAGTTTGTTATAGATTGTAGGTAGGTACTGAAGATTTAAACTGATATTTTTTACATATTATACCTATATATGGTTTATAATTGTTTTCAAAACTACAGTTGCCTTAAAATAAGTATTATAGTTTAATTGAAAATGGAAATCACTATATTTACTTACGAGATTCAAGCATCATAAATTATATCTCAATTATAAAGTTTACTGTTTACTATATAATATACATGTTTATCGTTGTCGTATGTATCGATAAATACTCAAATTCTAGACACATTTTTTCATTACAGTTCTTGTTCTTATACGAATAATCGTTACAAATATCAATTTTACTTATTTATTTTATTTTATTTATAATTAATAATTATTAATAGTTCTACATTTGTATAAGTAATTTTTTTGAGATTATGACTATAATTAGTCTACGTTTTTTAGGCTATTTATATATTGTAAATTGTAATATAATAAATTGCATGATACTTAACTTATTTTTAATTTTTACCTAATTTTTACCTTATTATAATATAATATAATATAATTTATATAGTTTTTAAAATAAAAATATTTTTAATATGAATATAAAATATATTTAATCAAGACTGATGGTGTTTTAATTATATAGACATTTAATTCATTTCAATACCTACTCAAAAATATTAATAACATTTATAAAATATAAAGCAAAGAATAATTAGAAGTATTTTTTATTTTTTCTATAATCAGCGTACCGCTGTAAATGAATAGGTTATAGTAGAAGTACTCGTACTTACACACTAAAGGGAGAAATAATAAATATACAATGATCGTATACAAATAATAAAAATGTACAAAATAAAATTTATTGAGAATTTAAGAAACAACTATAACAATAATCAATTACCAGCTATATCTTGTACGTAGTAAGTATATTATTTAGTAAATTAAATAGGGCGTGGTTAATGTTTTTGTCAACCCGCGTACAATTTTCAACCCAGTACATGCTATATTGTACTTGAGTATAAAATAAAATAATATACCCTCTTTAGTCGCTGCTACTACTACAATGATGTAATAAACGATATTGAACAATACAATTCAAACATGGTTAATTTATTTTATTTTTTATAAATTCCATATAACATATTATATATTATCTTAAATCTTATATTTCAAATTTGACGTTATTGTATTATTATAATGGGTAAAAAAAAACTAAAGATCCGTATTTGCCACATTAATGTTATTTTTCATAATTTTTTAGTGGAATTTATTTGCGATCAGTTAAACAATACTTAAATTTATTTAATAATATACTCGTATTGAAATTTGAATTACTCATATAGTAAATTATTACCTCTATACTTGTTATGTGAATAAATTAAACCAACATATTAATTTAAAACATATTTTTTTTTTTATAAATTAATCAAAAATATTGATTTTATAATCTTCAACAAATTTAATTTTGTCATTTATAATGGGAGAATATAAGTACCAAGTACCTGATTTATTAATTTTTCAAATAGCAAAAAAAAAAATATTTTACAAAATAAAAATTGATGATATAATGTCATAATATAAAATTTAATATAGTAGTACATGGATCGGTTATATAATAGTATCGAATTTATAATATTATGTTCAATGTTCACAAGGAAGAAGAAACGGATGTCGTTCAAAACAGCAGTCGAACGGCCCGACGGCCGGCTGCGCAGCGACGCGTACCTACCTATATTATGAATTGCACTAATATACAATACAATGTAAGTATTTTTGGCGTACAAAATAAAAAAAACCAATATCGTAAGTTCGTTCATAACCAATATACACTATCCGGGATGTTATTTCAAATTTAAAATAAATTTACGTATAGCTTTATTTAAAGTTTATGTATAATACCTACATAATTATACTATACACTAAAACGTCGTTTACCTTAATGATATTGTATTAAAAGTCAAAATAATATTCACAATATTATGACGATATAGTGGACATCGTCGGAGGTTAAAAAAAAATATTGACAATAACATAATAAATAAATCAATTGTTATTAATTGATCAGCCAACGAGTCTTTCTATAAAATATAAGTATTATAATGCGTTCAATATAGATTTTGAATTGGTGAGTAAAGTAAGCTATTAAGTAGTAATAGATAATATAGTAGGTACTTTCCTTAGTATCTTATTTATAATATTAGTGATGATAGCACCACGCGAGTATTATTTAAGTATTAAAAAATAAATTTTTTTCCGTCGAATAGTAAGACTACAAAACAATACATAGTTGTTTACCATGTACGTAGGTTGTGATTTTTGCGTTTTGAAACGCAAACGAAAAAAATACGAATACGGTACGTCACGGCGGCAGACAATCGGCTTTCGGTCGATTCGTGCCACGCTAAAATCGGACCGAACCACGCCAACGGCAGACCAACGGACATCTCCGTCGGCGGTGTGGCACTGCTGTCGCCCGTCGGCCGACCGATTGCGCGCTGCGGCCGTCTGTGGTTCGCCGCTGCTTGTTTCGATTGTATCAGCGCGCGAACATCGATAGGTTATGTATAATATATATGCGTGTGTAGTGTGTTGGTTGTAGATTGACTGGTGGAAGGGTGGCGTGTGACACGGCCAGTAAAGTATTAAAACACAGCGTAATTGTTGTAAACGATTTATAAATGATACATTTTATTATCCGGCGTTTTGAAGGCACAGACACGTCCGGCCTACGGCGCTAGTCGACAACCGGGGGAATTAGATTGTTTTATTTTGTTTTTCAAATGTAGGCACACTACTGTTACTGTACACCTTACACATACACACACACTACGCATATAAATAAAATTTTTGGAACGCCAGCGGCCGCGACTAAATTAATGTATTAGTTTTGGCGATGTTGGCGACATAATATTGTAACTCACACTATTATCATATCGATATCATTAGGATGCGACATCGATGGCGCGCGCGACTTTCGGTATATCCGGCGGCGGTCCCGTGGTGTTCACGGTGGTGGCGGCAACGAACTGTTCGGTCGTGGTCGGTCGGCATCGTAACCATCGTCCCCACCATCGATGGTAGACCGAGAGGTGAACACACACACTCGCACACCGACGCACACTCGTACGTCGTCCCGCTTGGCGCTCCCTCTCCACTCGACACTCTCCAGTCCGCATTCGACGGTGATCGTGTATTGTTGTGTGTTCACGTCAGCCGTTCTCGTGGCAAATGGAATTTTCGCCGCGCACATTACAACAGTCGACCATCGGGGACAGTCCAACGATTTGAAAGCAACTTTTCTAAATGGATGGTAAGCATCGATAGTAATTGTCACTCGCCTCGAGCGGGACAAACTAACCGCGGAGGCGTCGGGTCTGTAGACTTTTTTTGTATTTTTCAAATTTTTATATTTTTTTTCCCACAACCATTCCTCCTACTACGGTCCACGGCCGCCTCTTTCACGTGGTGTATCAATTGCGTACGTTTTTTTTTTATCGAGTAACGTGCAGTGTCGTCTTTGAAAATTAAATGGGGCCGCCCGCCACTGAGCAGGTAATAACAGACACGTTTTTTTTTTGGGGCACGTCGGCGGCGGCGGTGTCCGTCGGTTGGCGTGTTGCCGTCGCCGCCGTAGTTACGTCGTGTGGTGCACTTGGCCGCCGCGCGCGCCGTCGCTTGGTTTGGGGCCCACTGAGCGCGCGCCCGTTGCAAACAACAACGCCGCCGCCGATCCCCCGCCACTACCACTGCCGCCTGCCCACAGCTGAGTAAGTCGAGATCTCTACGGCGGATAACGTCATAATCGTCGTCGGGTCTCTCTTTCAGTTCGGCGCGCAGTGCGTACGACTCGTACGGGTACGACGTGTGTTCGTGTGGTTCATCGTGCCGGTTCCGTTTCACGTGTCGGGGAAACTAAGTTGTTATTTTTAATACTTTTAGAGGAGTTACTGTAATAGAATTTATAAGTTTTCGAAAATTATGATGAGGTATTCGCCCGTTCTTCTCGAGGGAGATCACTTTTTTTTGCTTTCGGTATATCTTCGGTATTATTCTGTTCACTGTTTCGTGTTGTTTTCGTATGAAAACGTACCGAAATTTTCGTTTTGATTTTACCGTGAAATCGAGGCAATTCCCTACTCATTTATAACATGTGTCCAAGTCATATCATATCATCATATGTTATATGTACATTGTTCATTTATCCCTGTGAAATGGTTAATTATTTTCCTTTTTTTTTTTATAGAGATACAAAATAATCTCTTAGTAATATTGTAGGCGTTTATGTTTGACTGCGCGTACGACGTATATAAATTATGATCGTCCCGTATAACTGCGCGCATTGTGACGTGTGGTTGTCGCCGCGTACGGACGATCTCGTTTCGAAACTATAGTTTCGTGGTAGTATAATACAGCGTTTTGTTTTGTTTAGGTTATTTGACCGCTAACCGTATGTCGTTTCGAGTGTGTCTCGGCTCTGTCCCGTGTTCGCGGTGTCGTGGGGTCAGTTTCGAAAATAGAAATTGCTCGATATTTTTGCCCTTCTTTTATTTCCACGTGGAAGTAGTTGAAGAATAGTAGGTCTTCATGTCCACCATTCCATTCGAGAAAATGTACACTAGTTTCTCTACTATTATTGCCACGACTATCATTTGTATGCATTAATAGAGTAATATTAAAACATCTCGCTGTGCAAATGTTTCTCAATACCCTATATATTCATTATGTATTAATTATTGCCATTAACAGCCCCCATCTTCATTTACCGCCGTTGCGCCGTAGCATTAGTTCGAGTTTAATGGAAAATGAAACGAGATAAGTTTAATATTTATTGGACGACAATACGTTATTTCAATACTATCGCGTAAATATGACAAGCTATATTCCAACGTTTTCGAGAAAACTGGCATTACGTGTCGGTAAAACCGAACAGCTATTCCACGTGCATCGGAACATACATGCATTTTAATTCTGTTTCGTTATTGGCCTTTTTAAAAATACGTTAAGTCGAGTACGTGAAATATATATTTTTATCTTCCAAGGTGTTGGTAAAATACAATGATTTACTACTTTTATTCAATACACATAATTTCACGTTCTTGCGCACTGCGCAGGTGGTATTATCTTGTTATTATCTTTTTCGCATAATAATAATTATTTAAACTTATCCGGTGAAATTACTTTCATGTAGTGTTTTGCTTTACATTCAACTGATCCATTGGATTCGGCGTGATTATATTAAACAGTTTAATATATTATATTACATTTAGTATTCAATTGCGACGACCGACGACACTTGATTGCGTTTAATTTTTTTTTTTATTGAATAATACAAAATTTTGCACATTCACTTTTACAACAGTAATTCGACATAATATTGTATTTAATTTTTTTTTCTATAAATTCGCCGTATAACAAATAACAACCACGCCTACTTGATGTCGTGCGTGCTAGATCTACTTCTGTTGTATGGCATGGACGTGTAGTCGCAATTGTAATAGTGAATAAATGTATGATATAGACATAGGTATAACTAACCTAGGCCCATGGACAGTCATGCAAAATCAAACATTTTTTTAAGTAAAATATTGTAAATTATTTTATACTTCATAAAGATTAAAACTTTTGTCGCACCAATTTTGAACGCAATGTAATTGATATTGAACTGTTTTATATACTTCCAGCACGGTAGCGCGATACTCCCGATACTATATGTATAATTATTAAATAACAAGTAACACAAATACATTTTAAATCAATTACCTAAGTTTCTGTTTCATTTTGTTCCTATCACAGAATCATTTTAAATTATGTACTGAACATGCCCCATATATTAATTGGTTTTGCAAATTAAAATATATATTCATTTTAATTTAATCACTACCTATTTTAATTGTTTTTTTTTTTTACTTTTTTGCAAGAGTGAATGGTGGTGGGCTGGAACAATATTTTATTTTCATAATGTGTTTCTTCATTATATATTCATATATTTTTTCGTAAAAATAAGTCATAAGTTATACAACCGTCACAGCTGCACATATTGGTTTCATTTCAAAAATGTGTTCTACAGTCATTTATAATGTATAAATAATAAGTGTCAAGCGATGCCCATTGTTTATTTTTATTTCAAGTATACTCACTAATCGCCCGATAATCAACCAATACATCTTTTACTTACTATTATAATATTTTCAACTAATTTTGAAGGTCAACTGTATGAATAGTTTGTGAAATTGTGTGTAGTATCTTGTAGGTGATCTACGTAATTTTATATTACTTTATTTTTATTTATATTGAAACGATTAATTTATTAATATAATATACTTACGGATGTTAATTATACACTAATTTTCCATTATTTATAAATTATACCTACTAGCTACTTAAATATATTTTATTCTTATATTTACAATAAGTCATTACTGTTTATTTACAAGTTATTCGCGTAGTATGTATTATTTATTGTGTATTTTGCTTATGTATAAATGCATGGATTTGTAAATATTTCAATACCTATATTCAAATTATTTAATGTGGCCGTGTTGTGAATAATATTTATTGTTTTTTTTTAAAAATCGAGTTTTTTAAGGTACCTAATATTTTGCAAAACATAATTTTTACAACTTTTAACGGCTTTAATTCGTTTAAGCAATAAAGTAGCCCTAATAAGTACCTCATAATAAAAAATCAGAAAACTCGTAAAATACAATTAAAATTTTTGTATGAAAATTGAGAAAAAGTAACAGTACCTTTAAATAAAACTCCTCTATGTCACCTAAAATGTATACAATTTAATTTTGTATAAGCATAATAGTATAAACGAGGGCTTAGTTCAAGTATTTCTATGTATCAAATAAATTATAATTAATAATCTCTAACATTGATGTTAATTGTTGGGTCTTGGGTGTTATTATTTTATTCAAGTTAATACCGAAAATCATTGTACTATAAATAATACAATATTTAATTGAATTTATTTGCGCGTGTTAGATGTAATATAATATAATATATGTAATACTAGGTGAAATTTGCTAACCATGCTAGAACCAATTTTTGTTTTCATTAAAATTCTAATTTTTTAAATTTTTATATAAAAATACTATGTCTATATTTTAAATTTCTCGATTTTAGTTTATGCAGTTGAAGCCATAAAAAGAGTGTTCTGTAGTTATACACACGTATTTTAATGTATTTTAATATATCCTTTTTAATTGTAAATTGTTATACAGATATTTTTTTAAAGATTATGATGTATTTGAATATAAATTATAAAAAGTAGTTTCTGATATTTAGAATACTCCTTAGATAGCATAGGTACAATAATAAATATTTTGAAGTATGATCTCGATAAATATACTTAATTTAAAACTTAATAATTTTCAAAAGTTTTTAAATTTCGAACAGTATTTAAGAAATTTGTAAAAATTACGTGACGTTATTGAAAAATTTGAAATATTTAAAATATATCTTATTTATTTAGTTATTGCCAAGGAATAAAATTTAAATTTAATGAAAAATAATATACAATACTATATCTAATACCTAAAATAGGAATATGTTTTTATAAAAATGTATTTATTTATTAATTATTTATTTTTCAATCATATTTATATGATAAATGACTTATGACCAATTTTTCCCTGCTATACTCTGTTTTGAACGTTAAGAGAACTTCGGCGGCGACCAGTTTTCGTCGGGCGACGGTCAGACAACACCCGTTTGTCAACCCCACCGAGTCAACTATGTTACGCCTCCTGTGTTGTAGTGAAGCCACGCTTCTGCGCACAAGTCGGCCGCCGAGGCTCCTAGAAGTGAATAATGAGTATAGGTTTTTTTAATTGCAGCTATAACTACTAATATAAATTTTACGAAAAACGGTAATTATCGTAGTATTATAAAGTTATAGAAACTAAATGATTGAATAAATCATAAAATAGTTAAAATTTAAAATAAAATATTTTGAAATTAAGTAAATTTTTTTAATTTATTTTTTAAATGAATTGAAATAATACATAAAATGAAAGTGATGACAACAAAAATAAATGTTTATTCAAATATTTATTACTGTCGTCTGTCTGGTTGTATATTCCTATAATATATGCTATTGCAGTGATAAATTTGGCATTTTATATAAAATATACAGGCGTTATTATAATCTCCAAAATTATTAAGAAAAGTAAAAAATTTATTTAATGACTAATATCGGTAATTCCAGAATTCCGAACAAGTATACTTAATTTGTCACAAAATATTGATGGAAGTATATTATTATAAGTAATTTTTTTTATTTAATTTGGTTGTTTCACATGAAACAATATTGTTTGTTTCTCAATTTTTAATTATACTTTATATGTCTGCGGTGATATAAAATGTGGGGTCTCAATACAAAAATAAAAATAAGGGCTCCATAATGGCTCTTAGCTAGGTAAGTTTAGAAATACACGCGGTTTAGATACAAATCTATTAATGTAGTAAATGCATAGAATAAATAAAATGTATTATCATAGTTGTAGTAGAAAATATTTTTTTGTTATCGTAATTATTGCAACACACATAAAATAACAACATAGAATTACTAAAAAATCTGTGTTTTTACTTTAATTCTTATTGAAATCCAAAAGAATTATTACATTTAAGATCAGTATATATATTACTTATCAATTATGATTGAACAAGATTTAACCTATTATATTATAAATTTTGATTTATATCATCTTATAGTTAATCTTTCAATATTTTTTTCTCAAATCCTCGTGAACCCCATGACGTAGATTCTGCGGGTCTTCGTTATATCGATGGCATACAGTGTTTTAGATAAAACTGTAGAGGACATATTTGTATATAATTGTATTAGTAGCTAGTAGGTAACATATTAAGTATAATAGGTATAAGTCAACGAGTTGTTTGTCTCTTGAGTATATTGGTTAAAAAAAATGTATATACGCTACTTATAAGTAAAATAATAATTTTGTGCATTTATAAAACAATGAATTCATTATACATTATAATAAATATGCAGTTTAAACTTATTTCCAATAACTGATCATTATATCATTATATTGGTAGTTAATTCAACAATATTAACTATTCACTAATCTGTTATCACATTGAACATCAAACAGCAGAGGCAGACACCACGTTGTTTTAAGTAATAACTTTATAAGCATAAAGTAATCGGTAGCGGTTTGGTGGTAAAAAAGAAATAAGAAAAAAAAGGGAGGTGGTTGCTCTCGCACGCACACGCACATTTCGTTTTGCCCAGCAGTCGACTAGTGGCAAGCGGCTCGCGGTTCCTGACGGCAGATAATACATATCATCAGTGCTCGTACAGACATCGAAGTGGTTGCACGTTGCACGTACTTATTTCGTTTAAAAAATACTGTGGTTTGGTTTACGTACTTGTGTCTAGTAACGTATACTCAACGATCCGATAAAAAATATTAAAATTCTTATCGTGAAGTTTATATTCTGGTTTTGCTGTTATGTGTTATGTATTAATTATTAATTCGGCCTAAGATACTATTGTTGTGCGTTGTTAATTATATAGTAGAACAAACTTGATAGAAATATATTATCTAAATTTGAATCATTGTAAAAATCGATCTTAAGTTTTTTTTTCAGTTGTCACAATACGTTCAAATTTAACTTGTAGTTTCTTAAGTTTATATAATACATGTTATTGTGATTTAAAGTTGGCACCACGTTATATTTACGTGATGGGTACTTAAAAATAATAAATAATAGTCAGTAGGTAACCAAAAATTAGAATAATACATAATAACTAATAATTACCTCCTTTTAAACATAGAGAACTTGTTTTCTAGTATTTATTGGTGAGTTGTCGAAATAATTTTTTGAACAGGTAGTATGTAAAAATGTAAAAAATAATGGTAATGTTACAAATAATCTATTCACACACGTGATTGGCTTAAGGAATAAAGATTGTTGGGAATTTGGCAAATTCCTCGTCGAATAGTTTTGTGTTAGCTAGGTATTATTATTTATTAATGTATTTTTATAAATCATCAGTATCAATTAAAGAATTTTATCTAACTTTTTAAAACTGCGCTTATTACGATTTTTACTAGTATTATTTTTTGTGTTTTCGGTAGCACTATGCGATTTTCCACTTAGGAAATAAAAACTATTTATTGTCTAAAGTGTCATTCATACATAAAATTGTTTTTGTCTGGTGATTGTACTTGAAACTTTAGGAGATTTTTTACATTAATGTAACTGAAAAAGTTTTTTATTTATAAAATAGTTAATTATTATAAGTAGTTTATTTATATATACGACGTAATACAGAATTTTGTAATTTTACTATAATATGTATAGGTATACTTATTTATTTAAGTGTAAAGTTTTTTAAATATTTTTACCCACAAATTTCTAAAGTATTATTTTTAAATTCTGAGTGAAGCAATTAGTGTATAGATTTTAGAATAATGTTTTTTTTTGTGTCTGCCACCACCTTTTGGAGCAGTAAAAATGCTTAAATCGTTAACTTTGAAAGTGGTTTTTTTTGGTTGCAAATCTGACCTAGTTGGTACTTGAGAAGTCAAAAGTATAACAATTTTCAGTATAGTTTTAGAAACGTATTTTTAATAAAATAATGACAATTAAGTTATATAAACTTGAATTTTTCACTGCTTATGACATTAAGCATTTTCTAGACATCATGATATACATTTGAAAATGCTTTGACTCTTTTATAAACATTAGAGTTCAAATTTTTTTTCCGAATTATAGGTAATGATATTTTTTTTAATGGGTAAAAAGAGCTTAAATATTTATTAAATTAGTAAATTTTTCATAAGTTGATTTTACGTAAATTAAAATATATCGAAAATACAAATTATATCTAGTCATAGGTTCAATTTTTTTAAAAAAATTCGTTAAGATGTCGAAAATGTGTAAACAATTTTCTAGTTAAAATCCATGTAAATTTTAGGTGTAACACCTTATCTTTGAACACAACAAAATTACTTATAAGTAATTAACTAAAATTTAAAAATAAAGTTTAGCTTTAAAATTATATTTATATTATTACGAATCTATTCACATCGTTCTACGGTATATTTATATTGTCTTATAAATTAATAACAATTAGTAATATTATTATAATATAATGTTTACGAATTTTTTTTTAGCAAAATTTAGTTTATATAAAAATTAATTTACTAATATGTACCCAAATCTATATTAATATAAGCTGATGAGCTTGGACGCGTTAATTTCAGGAACTACCTGATTGATTTAAATAATATCAAAAGATTCTTTGAAACTTGGAGTGTTTTTACCCATCATATAAATTATGACAGGGTGGCGCAAATATGAATTTCGTTTTATGGTTCACAAAAATCTAATTTTTTTTATCTATGTATACAAGGTATTTTATTTTACCTAACTTAACATGTTTGAATTGTTTTTATATAATTATTTAATATGCAGTATACATATTTTTAAGAATCAAGAGATTTATTATTTCCGGAGTTGGGAATTTGATGCTGAATAAACTAAAAAAATGCTTTACTTAAATTGCATTCATGCACTAAGAGAATTTAAGGTATTGGATCTATAAAATTCACTAAAAATCTAAAAAAAAATAGATACAAAATTTTTAAAATTGAACATACATGCGCATTGTGCACAATGCATATATGTATATACTTATACTGTTTTAGTTATTTATAAGTATATAGTACTTATAATATTTCGATGATATTATATAGATTTGATGATTCGATGATCATGAATTTGGTTTATTTGTGTCAAATGATTATGAAATAATTACATACCTATATTATACCTGTTGAATGTTGATCATATTATTTTTTTTGTTTATGAAATTTAATCTCATTAACCTTGATACAACATTTTTTAATTGAATTCTGTATGAAAAACACGGTAAATTATAAAAATTCCATAAAAACCTAAAAAGGTAAAGTAAAATGTGGTAAAACTATTTTTTTTAAATTGTTATAGATTTTATACAAACTATCAATGATTATAATAATATAATTTAGTTTTTTTAAATTAATTACTTAATGGTTTACTAATATATTGCATTATGTATATATATATTTAATTTGTTTTATTATCATTTAAAATTCTATATAGGTAGTATAAGTCTTATAAAAAAAAAATTAATGGCACCGTTTATATATATTTTTTAGATTAGATTATGTATATACGTAATTTTTGGATATGTGTATACTTTTAATTTTGTAATTGCTATTTTAATGAATACAACATGCAATGTATTATACTGCATACCTTATGAAATACTATTTATTACTTTTTAATTATATATAGCTATTGGCTATATTACCTACTTATATAAAAACGGGTCTATTTTATCATCTAATTTTATAATACCTAAGATTACTATTATTTATCAATTATTTTTACTTATTTTATTAATTTAAATTTATTGTTTTTATTTTATATTTATCTGCATAAATTATAATACATAGTACTTTACTAGAGTAAATGTATAGCTAACTATTTTATTATAAAGTTTTGCGATAATAGTGTATAATACCAACTCATAATATTTAGGTTTATCTATATTGATTAGTTATATTCCTTGTATACCTATATATTATTTTAGATTTTGAATGGGGCGATGAAAATGTTTATTTATTTTTTTTTTTGCAATGATATGTGTTTTCGGTCTTTTGTCATCTTTTGGGTTAGTAAAAGTGTTTTGATTTTAAACTTCGAGTGGTTTTTTTGTTAAAAGTAAAAATCTAAAAATTTCTAGGGGACGAACCGGGGCACTTAGAACACTAGGACAAAGGTCTCGACCGAAGGGTAGTTTAATTTTCTTATTACGCTTATTTTATACTTTGTCCCGGGTAAAAAATATGGTAGATCTGGCCCTGAGTCCTAGTATTTTTCAAAATAATCGATATAAAAAAAAAAATTAAAAAGGAAAACGGTATATAGAACGCAAAATTAGTTTCAACAGTAATCAATTTTAGATTCAGATCAAATTTAGTGTTTTTTCCATAAATGTCTACAACAGGGGTGGCACTAATATTAATTTTGGGAACCGCAAATTTATGAAGCTAATTCTAAGTGAGCCACATTATTAAGAGATGCTTATAAAATACATAATTAATAATTGTATTCTAAGCTTGATGTCAAGAGCCGCATGCGGCTCGCGAGTCTTATTGTGGTCACCCCTGGTCTATAAGGTCACTTGGTTACAAAGCTTTAAAATTTAATACAAAGTTCCTCATAGGTTATTATTGAAGCGATTTAAATATATTAAAGATACCTAGGTATGATTTTTTTTATAAGTATTTAAAAACCCCAACCAGACGCCTCAAAAGGAACTAGTGACGCAACTTGATAACTGATTAAGTACTTAATAATATCAAAAAGTGTCGTAAAAGTGTGATTTCCTCTTCGTGTGTTCCAACTAATTTAGCTGTAATTGTCTGTTAACTACAAACATTTTATTTATCTTATAAACTGTATATATCGTAATTTTTCAAAATAAAGACAATTTACTAAAAAAAAAAGTAATTCAAATTCAAATTTTGTCCAAATCAAGTAAAATATACTTATACTGGTATTGTTTAATGCATTGTTTCCACAAAAATTAATTCAATCTACTAATAGTAAAATATTTTTAAATGCCAATAAGAATATATCACATATTACTAATATTTAAGAATTTAGGCTGACAGACCGTCTTTGCTCATAATTGTTTTTCGTATATGCTAATTTACTCAAGAACAAGGTACAATCGTCAGATGTTGTACAGCTCAACCATTTTCCTTCGTTTTTACTTATTTTATTTTAAATCTAACAAATATAATATTATTTAGTTTGTTATATTGTTAATATTGAATGAGTATACCAAATTTGTTATTCGCTGTTGTAAATCAGTATCTAAGAAATTATCAAGTTATAAATGTTGTTACTTACACATAATAAGTGCTCAAAAGTAAAAACTAGATGAAATAAGAAACATAAACCAAAACTGAATATCGGTGTCTAGTGAACACTTATAGAAGATATTAAATATAAATACATAAATTATTATTTTACTTAGAGTTAATTACCTATCTATATTAACCTATATCTATCTACTGAAAAATATATTATTTTGTTTTGTTTTTTTTAGATGTTACTTGTTAGTTGTTATCCATGTATTATTAGATTATGGTATTTAAGTTTTTTTAATATACGTTTCAAAGAAAGCTTCGAGTTTACCGTGAAAGTTACAAAAATTTTAAATTTTATTGTAAATAGATTTGTTTATTATTCTAACCTTTCAGTATTTCTTTGTTGTAAAATTATTTTATTCATTGTACCTAACTTGATATCTCAAAAGTCTAAGTGGAATAAAAAAAGTTGAATTATATTTTTGTCCATGTATTAAATAATTAAAACATAATATTATAATCTATTATAATCTAATAGTATTTTACATTAGATATTGTGCGAAATATTTATATAAATTATTATTTTTCACGCTTATGGTTTGAACAATAACACATTTGTTTATTATGATAACATTGACAACAGATTCCTAATTATACAATTAGTAAATATTGGCTAGTTTTGTATTTTCTTCTTCGTTTTTTAGTTCTTCTCGTATATAGCACTATAATAGTACTAAATAATTAGGTTTCAATATAAGACCTTTATCGCACCAATAGTATAAAATATGGTTGTAAATGTATTGGGATCCCTTCTCTCATATTCCTGTATATTCAAGGCTTTGCTTATAATCATATATTATATAAATATATATAGTACATATATGTACCTAAGTAATTTTAATCTCGTATCATTTTTAGATTTAATTTTTTCAATTTAAATGTTGAATTTTGGTTTTTTATAATGTTTTTAAAATTTACTTGAATTATTTCAATAACAATTGACCAACATTTTCTCAATTATGTAATTTTTGATGACGTAATACTATCATTTTTTAATTTATATATGTATACCAATGTTAATATTTGTTAATATACCATTGAAGGTTGTCTGCTTACCTTTAGTAATTTTGATTTTCTTATTAATGTTTCATCAAGATATACGATTTTGAATATTTTATGTTGATTTGTATTTGCTGATTAATAATTTTAGTCTTATTGTATAATAATAATATTATAGTATTTAATATGCATTACACTTATTTCCATTAAAAATATATTTAGTGACTTTTGTAGGTACTTTAATATATTATATACTATATACATACCTATTACTTAATATTTTACGATTTGTTTGTTGATTGTTCTACAATAACCCAAATTATTATCTAAATAATTCAATTTAATTTATAATTTGATTTCATAGTTTATAAATATTTTCTATTTATCTAGATAGATTCTGTTGAGTTTTAGTGTAGATAGGTACCTGCTTATAACTATATTATAATTTTTAAATTTAATTTTAATAACAAATACAAACATATACAATATAGTCCGCATTTAGCTTATCTATAATGTATTTATTACTATATAAAATGTATAGGTATTATATATTTAATTGTAACGTCTAATTTACATCTAGCATAAATATACCTAAGTGCCTAATTTAATCGCACTGCTTATTTAATTAACGTCAAACCTACACACAGGATTGACGTTAAATGTCGTAACACATTTTAATTGTTAATAATATTTTTTATAAAGTATTGATCATTAATTTCATTATAACCTAACGATTTATATTTGTATCCGTTATTTATGAAGTTAAAAATAATATGCTTAAATACGAATGTAGGAATTATTGTTATATCACATCTATGATACTTAACATTATTTTTTACTTAATGTTTTACACTATATTATCTTATAATAGTTTCTTTTAATTGTTTATACACTTTATAGTATTATATACAGTGTATCTCCAATAAAATTAACTTTTAAAGCCTCGTTATAATATCACCTATATAAAACATAAACAGGCATCACGCAACACTTCGCGCCATAAATGTTATACAAATTTGTAATACATATTATTTTGTTCCTAGTTCATCATAAATTAATATAGTATAGAAAAACAATATTTTCATTATTAGTTGAATTATTTTTGTATTTGTTTTTACTGAGCCAAACTATATAACTCATAATATTATTTAACTTTAATAAATTTAATTTAATAGGTACCTACATTAAAAATCCATACTTTTTTCAATTACTACATTCATTGGCGTAGCAACCCCGGCGTTCGAATAGTTGGCTTCAACCTTGGATTAAATTAGTTTAGGAAACATTTTATTATTATGAATTACTAATAAAAATAATATATCTGAGTATTCTGTATGACATTTTGATATTAATTTTAGATTCTGAGCGGAGCAATGAATGTATTTTACTATTAAATTTAATTGTTATGTAATTAAAATTTTAAATTTAATAATGTTCTACAAGAATATTCTAATTTTTATAAAAAATTTTTAAATCACGAGTACTAAGTTACAGTTGATTAACGACTAATTGATATATCGTCGTTTTGTCGGTAAATTATTTATCTATTATATTGTTAATGACCTTATTAGATATTATACACGGTATTTTTGAAAATTTCAAATAACAAAATATTTGTAATTCATGACCTTATACTGAATTTCTTTTTTCTGCGACAAGTATTAAAATAGCCCCTAAAATAGCCGAATCAATTCAATCTATGATTATTAACTGTGTTAATATACAGTAGTTACCAGTGTTTTCTAGTACCTCTTTTTTTTATATTTTTTTTTCATACACAGTAAATTGTGACAACTATTATTACAACACAAGTACACAACTAACATAATTATAGTAATTTATTTTTCTTACTGTTGGTCATCATTAAATATAAATATATAATTTCGTTAAAAGTACAACTTTCATCAATCTTATAAACTTTTTCTTTGATTTCAGATATTCATTCATGGTGGGAAGTTCCGAGTATTGCTCACTTCTGTTCTTTGTTTCGCGTGTCCTTTGATCTTCTTGACTTTGACATAGAAGTGAGTAAAACAAACCAATTTTTAGTTTACAATTTTAATTGTTAATAATTTTACAGGATTTAGAAGCAGCTTTATTGACAGATGGAACTGAGGACAATGGCAACTCATTGCTACAGGAGCTCATTGCTAGATTGTTATCTGGCTGCTTTGGCAATAACAGTATATCTACTTTCAACTATCAAATGTTTTTACGAAGACTGTTTCGAGAAAAATGCAAGGTTAGTGTATTATTACAAAAATTAAAAACAAAAAAAACATTGTTTAAAGTTTACATGATTAATATTTATTTAGGAGTACAATTTCCAGAACCCCTTCAATTCAGATATTGACTTCCAGTTTTTGCCACTTCGAACAAAAGTGGAAATACTCCATGCATTGTGCGATTTCAGATTGGACGCAGACGATGTCATGGAATCACTTAAGAATCTTGACTCTGATAGTTTAAGAGTGCATCCTCTAGGGTATGATGAAAATAAGTCAGCTTATTGGTACTTTTATGGTACCCGTTTGTACAGGGAAGATTATGAAAAAGTAGTTCCCAAAAAAGTAAGAAATTAAAATGTTTTCTGTTATTATTAATTATGTAAAATTTAATTTAATTTTTTTTTTTAATAGAAAAAGAAAAAACGAGGGCGTAAAAAGAAATGTGAACCTCCCGTTTGTTCTGATACAGAAGATGAATTAGATTTAGGTTCGGGGAAATGGCAGGTAGTTTGTTTTACAGAAAGCGATTGGGAAAGATTAGCTTTAAAAACAGAGGATTCAGAAAATAGAGATGTTCAAGCTCTTCATCAAGTAATCACTGAAGACTTTTTACCTGAAATTCCCCGTTTATTTGAAGAAAAAGAGAGATTGCAAAGGAAACGCATGTTAGAAATGCAACCACGCAGGCAATCTACTAGACTGGAAAAACTTAAACAACAAAAAGAAGAAAGAAAAAAGTATGAGGATTTATGTCGCGAGCATGAAGAAAAAATAAAAAAAAAAGAAAATCGAAAAAAACATCAAGAGAAAAGACCTAAAATGAAAGAAGAGGGATTATCAGATAGTGAAGCTGAAAGTCATGGGTATTCTTCGAGTAGTTCTAAGGTGGCAGGCCGACAAACAAACAATTCATTAGCTTCAGCTACAGGTCAAATTGTTATTGAAGGTTCACAAAAGAAACCTGTGCCTAAAGCTACATCTAAAACTGGGTAAGTTTAAATTAATAAATAAATGTAAAGTAGCTTTTAATTTTATTATATAACATGTCTTCTTAGATTTAAATCTACTGCTGAGGATTTGCAAATAGGCATGTACAAAATATTGAACAAATTAAAAGACCACGAAGATGCTTGGCCATTTCTTGAACCAGTTGATGAAGAAATAGCTCCAAGTTACTACAGGGTAGTGAAAACTCCAATGGATCTTCAACAAATGGAGGATAAGCTTAATGCTGGGTTGTACGAAACATTGAGTCAGTTCAAACATGATTTTCAATTAATTATTGCAAATTGTAAACAATACAATGGATCTACAAATGGTAAAATATTAATACAATTATCCAATTATTTTTAGATTTTATGTTGGTGTTTACATTTTAGAATATACAGTGATGTGTGGAAATTTACAAAGAGTTTTCAACATGGGGGTTCACAAATATTTAGATTGGGAGATGTCTGAAGGATCTGATGACGAAATGGCATATCTTAAGAGGTATGAAAATGGAACCACGAGGTCAAGAAAAGGTAGAAATCGACAAAGAAGTACTAGTAGTAAAGAATCTTGTAACAATACTGATAAGGAAAATGAAGAGAAATTACGAGAGTGTTTAGACTCAAGGTAAATTCATAGAATAATAATTCTTTTAATAACTTATGTTCTTATGTTTTCAACGTATATGCTATTTTTTATGTTATAGTAAATTTGAAAATGGGATCAATCAAACGGATGACGATTCTTGCAGTTTAGATTCCAAATTAGAATCGAAAAAAAAAGCAGCAAAAGAATCACCTAAAATAAAGAAAAGTACGATTATAAAAAATACAAGTGCAATAGAAGTACAAGCACTTGAAGAAGTTACTGAGCAGACATTAAGGGTAAATTAAAAAAAATTGTTGACAAATACTTATAACATTATTGTTTTAATTGATTAATTATGTCTGTAGGATATAAATAAATGGTTAGATGATACACCAAGCTTTTCATCAGCAAGTAATTCACCAATGGCTACCTTAGCTGGTTCAGTGCTGGATGATGCTGAAGTCACATCTCGTTTAGATGCAGAGTATCGTCAAGCTCACAAGCTTGATAAACCACGTTTGCCTTTCAAAGTATGTTATTTAGTAAAATAAATCATTTTATTTTGAAAATATTAATAAATTAATGTGTTTTAACTTTAGGAAAAAAAGCGGCCAACAAAAGAATCTATTGTATTGCCTTTAAAACGGAAGCGAGAAGTACAAAGAACAATTGATCGTCTACAGCCAGGTAAAAGTAAAGGTAACCTAATATCAAACAAATCAGATGATAGCCAAACTACAGCCAAACAAAAATTGATTAAAGCTGACTTAGAAACAGCACCAACTCTTAGTTTAGGCACAGTATTAAACACTGACCTCATGGGATTTTCTTCAAAGAGACCAAGTGAAGATAAGGATTTAGAAAAGACTGAGACAGAACCTGAAAAATGTCCTGATGATAATTTGAATGTCATAAAAAAAGAAGAAGTCAAGACGGAATTACCAGAAGAAAAACCTGAAAAAGCAACACCAAATCTCAGTGCATGGTTCAAAGCATTTGGAGCTCCAAAGACACAACCGACCCCCAAACGCAAACAAGAAACTGTAGAAACATCTCCAATGTACACTGCTTATGCTATGAACGATATGGTGCCTTATGATTATACTTTAAAAGATACAGATAAAAAAGAAAATTTGTCTACTGTGGATATTAAGAAGACAACCATATCTGTGCCGTTAGTTTCACCAGATAAGCCAGCTCCTAAAAGACAAAGAAAAACAAGTACAGGTAGTAGTGTTTCTGAACAGTCTTCTCAAAATGATTCTTGGAACTCCCCTCGGCCTAGTTTAGATGAACCATACCTATCACCCCAGTCTGGAAATTCTCCTCAACAGTTAAAACCTTATCAAAATGTTTTAAACATTCCTCATGCTCCAATTAAAGTTGGTTTCTATCAAGACGCTTTTGCTAGGCCAAATTCAGATAAGAGCAGTAGCTGTAGTCCAAGAAATCCTTCTAGTGTAATGACAGCAAGTCCACACGGACAAAGTCCACATCAAACTTTTACTAGTCCTTGTGACTTGCCTAGTGATAGTCCTGGTAATTTTGTCGGAAGCCCTCATGATGCTAGTTGTAGTCCACACAACAATGTTGTTAATAGTCCTAAAGAAAGTCCACATCATTTAATATTGAGTCCACAAGATTCAAGTAATAGTCCTTATTATAGTCCCCATAATGTAGTCAATAGTCCAAAAGAGCATGTTGCCAGTTTAGCAGATGATTATCAACAAAATCAAAATGTTTACTCTCAGTACATTGGATCACAACAAAGTTCACCTCAAAATACATACACTGAATTATATCCTCAACAACAACAACAACAACAACAACAACAACAACAACAACAACAACAATCTACAGCAACTACAGCACCTGTTAAAACTCAAAATATATTCCCAGTAAAGAAACGCGTTTATAATGAATGTGAAAGACCTCAAGAGATGGCATTCACTCCAACTGATGCTAGCAAGGAACAAGAAAGAGTATTTGTACCTACTCCAGGTCAGATGCCTAATTCTAACTTTAATTCTGAACTAAATTATCAGATGGGCTATCCACGTAACGATCAAGCACTTCCACCTTACCAGCAAAATATGGAACACCAACATCCACCAGTACCTGTAACCTATCAAAATAGTCTTAACTATTTACAAATGGCTCGTGACCGTTGTGAAAGTGAACAGAAAACTGTTCCAAATTCATTGTTTAACTACACAGCTCCTAGTCAGACTTTTGTGTCAGCACCAACACCACACTACACTTCAACTCCTTTGAACTATTCAAATCCTCCTAAAGATGCTGTAGGTTATACAACCGCTCCATTAAATTATGCAAGTCGAACGTCATCCGGACAATTTATACCTCCTCCTAATTTTAAGCAACCAACTTCCCAACCAAGACTTAATTATAACAATCCTTATGAACAATACCCAGATCAAATCAATTTACGGCCTTATAATTATCCTGTGCTACATAGTAAACCATATCCACACCCAATTCAAGATATGATGTCAGGTAAGTCACAAAATATTGATTTTACAACTGGTCGTCCATTACCAAATATTTTACCAGAGAACATTGGTTATCGTTACAATCAATCAACATATCCTGGACCATCTGTAGCAGAAATTATGAAAAATAAAATGGAAATGAGTCAACCTACTTATTCCAGTCCAACTATGGCTGAGATGATTAAAGCAAATCAACCGACTTATGTAAATACATCTATGGCAGACATGATGAAAGCTAATCAACCAACTTATCCTTCAAATTCATCTGTGGCTGAAATGACAAAATCAAAAATGGAAATTAATAGATCTTTAATGATGGAACAGTTACCCCCCAAGCCAGCCAAAAAAACAAGTAAAAAGAAGAAAGCTGCTGCTGCTGCTGCTGCTGCACAACTGCCATCACCACAATCTACAATGGCAGTGACCACAGCACAAGCAGTAGTGGAACCTCCTCGTACTGTAGAACCACCACGTGCTGACCCTCCCTATCCACATCACTATCCACCCCTTGTGAAACCACCTATGTCAAGTGGACCATTCAACTTCAATCCCGCTATCAAAGATGGCTATCAAGATTATCTAAATGAAATACGATCAACTGGCTATTTTGCAGACCAAGCTGCAGCAGCAGCAGCAGCAGCAGCAGCAGCAGCACAAGCACAATCAGAAGAAAGAAATCCAGCATTTGCATTTGCAAGGCCTCCATCAGGCTATGCTCCTCCACCACTGGAAGCATACAATCCACCTAACCCTTCAGATATTTATTCACAGTTCTTACAGAGACATCCTATGATGTTGCACCAAGGACTATCAGGTTTTCCACCACCAGGGTATTTAAATGTACATGATCCCATGAATAGGCATCCTCCTTGGATATAATTCAATCAGTTGTCAATGTTACTTAGATGTGATTTATCACTGTTAAAATGGTATGCGTGGTTCTTTACTTCTATTTATTTATTTATTTTTTTTAATCAGTTTAATTTATCGTATTATCATAGGAAGAGAAAAATAAAATTATTAGTTATTGATTAAACAATTTTTTTAAATTAATTCTTCCTTTTTTATTATGTTAGTTGATAAATATTTAGACATTTTTCAAATAAGTATACAATATACATACATATTTTCTTTTTTCTATTTGTTATTTTTTTTTTCAAAATGAATTTTTATTTATTAATAACAATTTTTTATCCCTGGGGTCTACAACCTTAAAAACAAAAATAGTTCTTCATAACAAAAATATTGTTTTTCATTTTCTCATACAATTTGTATTATAGATTAAAAATAAAAATGACGTCACTTATTAATTATGAAAACAATTAATCTTTTCCCAATAAACCCAAGTGCAATTGTAAAATGATAATTTATCATTTTTTCTTTGTTACATTTGTAGTTTAATTTTGATCATTTAGACATGTTTGCACACCCATTGTCATAATTGTTAACAATTGGTTTTATTATTATATAGGTTTATATATTTATTATTTTTAGTATTTTTGGTATTCTGTTAGTTTTTCATTAAGAACTTTTGGGCCACTTATTGCAAGCAATATTTTTTTCTGTTAATTTATCCATGATATTTCAATATATTTTTAACTCCACATCTAATATGCCGTTCATATTTATTTTCTTTCAACTCAATCAGGGACTGTTTGAACGATTTCATGCAACACCAAACATGATTATTTATTATCATTATGGGTATTTCCTTGTTCAAGTACAACTCTTTGCATACAAATGAAATAGTGAGTTATTTTTTTAATCACTGTTTCAAGTCAATTATGAATTTAGAACAAATATATAATGATTTTATATGTATGCTCGGAATAGCTGGTACTCTAAAACATTCACTTTTATGTATTGCCTAGAATACAATTTTAACTGGCAGATAGTAATAGTTTATTATATATAAAAAAAAAATTAATTTGTATTATTATATTATTTATTTTATTATTACTACTATTATTATTATTATTATTATTATTTATCTAAATATTTCTTATTATAAAATGTTGTGACAAGATATTGTTCTCGCATTGATCTCATCTGTCATTTTAATATTATATAATTATATAATTGAAAGTATAGAAAAGAAATACAAATGAAATTGTAAATGCAGGCTTATTTGAAAAAAAAAGTATTGTAAAATGAAATGCTATTATTTATTTTTACTTGTTAGATTTTTTTTTTTTCATGTTATTAGTTAAGAAACAAAGCGACGAATTGTTTATCATATTTATACCGATTTTATGTTGCCTTGCAATTGGGTATATTTATATATATTTAGATATATATATATGTATGTATACACATAAATATTTGTACGTTATGTTGTGTTTAAATATGATACATGTGGATATTGTATATTTTTGTATATAATGTTGTTTATATATAACATTAAAAATAAAAACTCTTATTTTCATTATATTATATCAAAAAATATAGATATACATTATGTAATTATATTTGTATATAAGATAAAGATATATTATACTATTTAGTAGCACATGCTTTATATATATTTAGTGATACATTTTTATTTCACAAAAGTTGAAGATTGTTTAGAGAAAATTTAAAAAAAAAATAAAATAAAAAAAATAAATAATGTTTTGCGAAAAAAATGTGTTTATCTATTGTGGAATATTAAATCTATGCGATTGTCTGGTATTCTATTCATGCGATAGATCATGCCAATATTTTTTGATTGTTCAGTTGGCATACTGATTTTGAAATTCTTAATTAACTGAAAACAATATATAATATTTTATTAATATTTAATTTGTTAGTTAGTATCTGTATTTTACTTCAGACAGGAGTATTGTCATTTCTTGCATCGCAATGTGTCTTCCAGGACACATTCTAGGCCCATGTCCAAAAGGTAATGAAGCGTAAGGATCAAACTTTTGGATATTAGAATTTCTTAACCACCGACTGGGCTGATACTCAAATGGTGCTTTAAAGTATTTTTCTTTTGTCGATGTTAAAGAATTGAAAGCCATCACCAATGTCTAACATATAAGTATAATTTAATCAATTATTGTACTATACTTAAAATTATATCATTTTGGATTTACATTAGCTGGAATTTCATAGCCTCCAATGACACAGGTTTTTGGAAGATATCTGGCATTTGCACCTGCAGTAGGGGACAGTCTAAGTGTTTCTTTTATGCAAGCTTTTAAATAAGCTTTTGTATCTTGTTGAACATCCTCTAGACAAGCTTTTTGTACGTTTTCATTTTGAGAAATATAATACAATGTCATTGCTAAAGTAGTAGCAGTCTACATTAGAAATTAAATAATATTATTTTAATGATAAAATTGCAAAAACCAATAAGTACTAACAGCATCAATGCCGCCAAAAAATATTTCTAGTACAAGTAAATTGATATCAGTACTTGATAAATTTGCATTTGTGTTAATAGCATTAACTAGAGCATTGTACTCATGTGCCTGTTTCAGGTACTCATCAATAAAACTGAAAATTCCAAATAATATAAACACTACTATTCAATAATAGAATGTGATGTAGTGTTGAATTACTTTTTACATGTCGTATGCGAGCTTTCTAGATTTTTATAGGCATTTGTTTTATAAAATTGCCATACAGGCGGTTCTTTGAGTGTATTGTACAATCCGTCCATGAATTTACTTCCTGCTTCCATAAAACATTCGGACATGGTTGTATTTAAGCATTTTATTCTTAATCCAGGCGAGACTATAGAAATTGCTGGATGGGAGAAAAACATTCATCAAAAGTAATCATAATATAAATGGAATTTAAGAGTTACTATTTATTACCTTCAACGGCAAATTTAGTTAAGTGATAGAATATGTCTTTTAAACAATTGTCTTTATTTCGGTTCAATTTTATATATTCAACGAAATCCACTGCTGCTTCTTTATGTTGAGGAATGAAACTTTCATAAATATTTTTTGCCATTAATGGAACAATAGCTTTTCTCAGTCTATACCATTCTACACCATTTCTATAATCAGATTATTAATTGTTAATCCAATAATTAATAATAATATCATGAAACATTAAAAAAAAAAAACCAGATAATTCTACGAATGCTGAATTAATAGTTATTTAATATTTTCCAACAGTATTTAGTCACAATATTTAATATTATTTTGTCAGTAGGAATTTATGTTGTGTGTCTACCATTTAAAATATTATTGTAATCAAACACTACCACAAAACAAATCTACTTAATATTTAATAAAAAATTGCTTATATTTTTGTAACTTACCTTGAACTCTAACTGTAAGCTGTGCTGCCAAAATAATTGATACCAAAAAAATAACATACCTACAATATTTTTATTTTCATCAAAAAACTTTCAAAATTAATTTACCTTATTTTTATACTATTTGATATTTAATATTATGTTGGCATATTATTATAAGATATTATAACTTATAAATAATGCATTTCTAAAAAAATAATCATTTATTTAATAATTGTATTATTAATATCAAGAAGGAAAAATCAAGTGGAAAATAGTAACAAAGCATAACTGCAGAAAAAAAAAACAAACCTCAATTTCAACATCAGCAAAAATTTCAGTAACAGTTGGTAACTTAAAAAAGATATTATATTATGTATTTAGTTTTTTATAATGTTATACTATAATTTATTATTCTTACTCAGATACTAATCCTCCAGTGCCATATGGTTTTTTTCTGAGTAGGTTTAAAGCTGGAAATATTGGTCTTGCTGGGTGCTTACCTTCATGAGCAAACATTGTTTTGGCATCTTCCACTCTTGTAACAACAACCATTGTTTTGCCACCCAATATTAGTTTAAACACTGGGCCCAACATACATTCTATGTCACCCAAAGCTTCTGTCAGGCGTAAAGAGTCGTAAGGACCTTGTTTATTTAAAAAAAATATTATAAAATTGAATTTATCTATTTAATAAGGAAGTAAATAAATCAATACAAGTAATGTCTACCGATTTTCGGGATGAACAAATGCGTGTGGCCGAGTAGAGGCCATCGTTTGGGCTCAGGTATGCTACTAAACGGCTTGTACAGACGGCAAGTCATGACTAGTTATTGTTCGAGATAGACTGGGTGCACAAAATCAGATTGGCCGTATACATTCAGTTTACTGATTAATCTGTATTCCATATTTCAATAATATGGTAATTCATTAGGAGCCTGTTCAAAGTACATAATGTATGGTACATATTAAACATTTATATGTAAATTACACCACCGTCCACCAAACACGAATATTACCTTTTTATTACAATATTATACATTTTATTTTTGTTCTGAAATAGCATTACACAGATGGTAGATCGACTGTATTCTAGTGACTCGTTATGTTTGATATAATAAATACGGATTATAGTTTAGATTGTTTAGAAATCGAATGTTCATTAATATTTAATTGATTATTCAATACTTGCACAATGGCATCGTTGATTTTGATTTTTGATTATATTTGTATAGTGTAAATAGTGTAATATATAATAATAACATAATATAGTAGTATACTAATTACGGTCTATTATCTAATAAATTCATGTGAAATGTGAATCACGGTCGTTGATAAATAAATAACTAAAAATTGAGCAATCAACAGGTTGTTGTTATTATTTTAAAATGTCTTGCGCGACGTTGCCGAGAACGCCGGTCGTTTTGCTTCCATACCGCGCGACATTGACACCGGCAACGTCGCACAGTCGCGTCCGGGTTCGTCATCCATTTTGTTTACATATTATCGTCGTTCTCTACTATTGCAGCACCTACGACCACAGCAAACGGGGTCCTCTACTCCGTCTAGCTGTTAATGACACGGTCGCTGCCTTAGCGTTTTCCCGTTTTGTCATTCGTTGTTATTAGTTATTCTTTTAGTTTTTTCCCCCCTCGTAGTCTACGCTGACGACTATATCGCGTCAGGTTTACTCAACGTCACGTAACAAAACATTACTGGTTTTTTAAATTTTTAAGTTTTCACTATTTCTCATTCTGATTTTTGTTGCCGTAGCAGAAACACAAGCAAGTGTACCTACGCCGCCCACACGATTCGCCAATTCATTTTTAAATGTGAGTATTTACCATCGAAAACGCACGTAAATGCAACAATAATATTAATTATTAATTACGATATTGAAACTAATTTTTACTGCAAATCGTTGCCGGTAAATTGGCCCCCGGTAGTCGATAAAGGAATGAACTAGTTAGCGCCGCCACCGCCGCATATTCCTTTGCGGGGCGGACATTTTTTCCCCTGATTTTCTTTTGTCACTTTATCGAGCAGATTTTGTTTATCGAAGATTTTACTAGCAATAAATAATCGATTTTTTTTTGCGATTATCCACGTCTAAAGGTTAAAATCTTGAAAATCCTTGTTCAGAGAACAAACTACTATTCTACCTGTTCTGTTTTCGAAAGCATTGTAGGACATCGTATTTTTTCATACAATTTCGATAATAGTTTTTTGACTTCCGCGTGTGGTAATTATTGCCACATGTTAATAATACTATATTAATGCTAATATTATGTTTTTGATTATGTATATTAGTGTATACTGTGTAGTACTGATTTACCGACCATTCAAAACCATTGTCTGTCTTTAAGTGAACTGTTAGTACTGCATGTGTGATCATTGTTTTTAACTATAAGCATTAGTAGATACAGTTTTTTTTACATTTATAATGTACTTAACTTAATACCATGTTATTGAAGTACTAAAATCTTGTGTGTTAATATTGCTTACATAAATATCAAGTTAAAGAAAGAGTAAAATGTGTGTATTATGCACTATTTCAAATAAAAAGAGTACATAGCTTTTGGCAATTAAGTGTTCTATTGGTAAATGAACATGTTAAATGAATACTTAATATTTATTATAAAAACTTAGGCCAGTAAACATTTTTTTGCTAATTTTAATTTATTAACTCCTAAGTAATTGCATTTATGCATTTTTATCATATTTTGAGAAAATTATGTTAGAATTGTTATTATAATATTAATGTAATGCTTATTGGGATAATATGTATGATAGAAATAATTGATGTACCTACCAACATCAGTGAACAGTTATATAATTAAAAATAAATATATTATAATTTTTAATGACATTTATACATTTTAAATTATAATTTCTAAGTCTATTAATTTAAATTGATACTTATTCAATAATCATTATGATCAAACAGCTTAGTATTTAAATATTTTTAACTATGTATCACTTTTATAGCTAGTTTAAAATCAATTTTAAGGATTAAAAATTGCTTTTGATTTAATAAATACTTAACAAAAAGTTATTTAAAATAATATTTTTGTAGATTGTATAAATATAACAATAAATACAATTTTTATAAATTGTAGTATGTGAATATAATTAAAGTTTGTTTCTAAATGTGGAATGTTTTATTAGATAATGAATTTCTTACAATTTGAAGTAAGTAATATTATAATTAAAACAATAAACTAAAACATGATAAAAGTATAATTGTATAAGTATCAAATTACTGGTATAATACTATAAATATTATTAAGATTGTGTTGTCTGCTTATTATTATGCATTGTTGAAAATAGCATTTGTAAACATATATAAAATATTAGTACTAAATGCTATTATTTATTAGTTGCTAAATAAGCTAATAATGAATTATTTTGACATTTTAGTTTTTCTATTTAGAAGTAACTATGTATTTGTTATTATCGTTTCAGATTGTTAGAAGAAACTAATATTTCTTTAATAATATTAATATGTAACGTTTTCAAGGTTAATGTTTTGTTTTTTCTCCGTTTTTGTTAGGGTATTTAAATTTATTTTTTTTTTTTACTTAAAACATAGTGATAACAAAAAAGGAAATGGATTATTTATTAAAAATATGTTATTCTCCAGGCATTTTAACTTTTAAAAGTTTAGTATTAAAATTATTGTTCCATAACATGCCTTAGTACATTTGTACTAACATTAGTTAGTACAAAATTTATATTATCCTAATTGTTTTATTTTACAAATTGACAATAATATGTTGTATTTTATGATAATAAATAATAATCATTATACTTAGTTAATCTAATAAATTGTATTATGTATCAGTAATATTTTGTGCATTCAAAATTGGGTACATATTTTTAAAATTTAGTTTTTCCTATGGTTAATAAGAGTTTATAATTTAAGTGTTAATTTTTAATGATATTTCTATATTTAGTAGTAATATTCAATTAGGATATTATGTGATTCCTTAATCAAAAATATTTATTAATTATTATATTTTTGGGTACTTATTTTATATTTACTCTATTTAGTATTTAATATTTATTAGTTAGTTAATCTTAAAATAATTTTTCTTTTGCTTTTTTAGTCAAGACTTAAAGCAACATGTCTCATCGTGACTGGGATCAATCATGCAAAGTGTACATTGGTAATTTGGGTCAAAATGGTACTAAACATGAAATTGAAGCATCATTCACAAAATATGGTCCGTTGAAAAATACTTGGATTGCTAGGAATCCACCTGGTTTTGCTTTTGTTGAATTTGAAGATCCTAGAGATGCCGAAGATGCAGTCAGGGGACTTGACGGAACGTTAGTAAACATCTCATATAGAAAAAATTATTTCAAATACCTATAATAATAAGTTTATTCTTTTTAGCCGTATCTGTGGAGTTCGTGTACGTGTTGAAATGTCTAGTAACCGACCTCGTGGTGGACGTGATGGTCGTGGTGGTGGAGGAGGAGGTGATCGCAGAGGTGGTGGTGGTGGTGGAGGAGGTGGTGGATACAACAGAGGTCCTCCACGCTACAATGATAGGTATAATGACAGGTAACATTTTATTAATTAGTTCTTAATTCAATGATTAACTTTGAATTTATGTTTTAATTTGATTTTCGGTTTGATCACTGGGTTCAGTATACATTTCAGATAATTTTTTAAACATTAATAAATTAATTAACTTTTTCTTCTAGCAAATAATTCAATACATTTTGAATTTCTGTTGATCATTTATTATATATTTTTGCTGATTGGGTTTGCCTTTTTTATCTCATTGATTATTTGCAAATATATTTTTTCATTTATTTCCTTGTTCTACCTCGTTCTGGTAAGTTTATTTTTTATTTTGAGGTCCACTTCTTAAGAAAATAATTTTTTTTGTTTATTTGTTTTTTTTTCTAATTGGGCTTTAATTGGATCTTTTTTATTTTTGGGATAATTTACAGGAAAAGGATCATTGGTTATCGCCCATACTAAAAATTTATCATCCCATCTTATAAAAAAAACCTCACACTGACAATATGACTTGACCAACAATTTTCGTACTTCGCTCCACCAATTCTACTGAATTGAAATACCGTAACGTGTTATTTAACATCATGCGGGCGGAAACAGCCTATTCTACACTATTCTACAATATTCTTCCAACGCCTCTACCCTACGATCAACTCTTCACAAGCACTCGTATGCTTTCTTGGCTGTTTTAACGTCTCCACTCACACTCTCCATCTAAACAACATATGGTATTATTTATTCTTTCATTGAAAATTGAGAGTTGTAAGTTAAAAGGTATTTAGTTTTTTTGTTTTGTTTTTTTTTTTAAACAATTACCTATGAAATGTTTTTTTAATAGGAGCTGTAATAAGTAAGTATAATTAATATTCCTCAGTTGGAAATGGAGATGGTTATAGTATCTGTTATTATTATGATATATAACTATTTAAATTGTATTTTAGATCACGATCGCGATCTCCCAAACGTCGTGCACCGCCATCACGGTCACGTTCAAGGAGCTACTCACCAAGACAGCGTCGTACGTCACATTCCTAAGATAACAATTTTAAACAGCGATGATACAGGTTTCATTTAATATGAACTTTAGTATGCCCCAATTAATTATTGTTCCCTATGACACTTCAATATTTTCTGTTAGTATTTTACAGAAATCCTAATGATTTTTTTTTTTTTTTTTAACGATCTAATTTGTAATTTTTTTTTTACTGAAGATCATTTGGTATTTCCAAAAGATCACTTAAAATTTAATAGCTTTATAATAAGTTGACTTTTGTAAGTTATTTTTATTCATTGTACCTACCATTAGTTTGGTTTACTTAAAATATACAATACTCTTAGATAAATAATTTGAATTTTTAATTGTATAGACTTTTGTATTGGTCCTCATACTTAATCATCCATTTTAATGATTCCTGACTGTACCTATTTAAAGTCTTGCTTACTTTTGAACAATTAATGGAATTAATAATTAAACTTTTAAAATGTTTAAATAAATTGGCTATCTCAGATTAAAAAAAAAAACATTCTGTATTTCTGGGTAAGTAATCAATTGATAATCAGTATAAAATATAGTAATTTATTTTAGTAATACATTTAAAAACCAACTATAAGTGAGGTAGGTGGTTGCTAATAAATTTAATTTATTTAAAAAATATGAAAAAAGTCAACCTTAGTTCAAATATTGTAATATCAAAAAGAACTATTCAAATTCAAAATGAGTTGTATGTTGTAAAAAGTCCATTCAAATATTTGTCCACAATCACTAAGTTATGTGCAATATTTAGATCTGGATAATGTATACATGGTATTAGAGCAACTTATTTACTGACTTGCTGTGTTATCCCTCCCCTCAGTATAATTTAGTAAAATAAATTATTATTGTTCAGTCTAGTTTTTAACTGATTGCACATTTAAGTGACAACTGTATTGTTGATCATAATACCAAATTGGTTTTTTTTTGTGGTCAACAAATATTTTTGTAGCTGATTTACAAGACTTGCTGAGATAAATTTATTAAGATAATTGAATATATAATTTAAGTATATATCAATGATGTGATTTGATTGATATCTTACAATACCTAAGATAGTGGTGTGTATATATTAATAATAATAAAAAAAAATTTGAACTAAATGATTTTTATTTTATACAATTAATAAGTATTAGATAGGTTATAGACAATTAGACAAGTATGTGTGTAGAATATAAAATAATTGTTCTTGGTTAATTTAATAGAATGATAATTACATATATTTAAATTATATTATATATTTCTTAAATCACAAGTATTTCTATTATGAGTGTTGTTAAATATTTCTTACAAACTAAATTATAGAAAATTATAAATTAAAATTAAAAACGTTAATATATATTTCATTATTCTAATTGTATTGTATGCTTAGTAGTCTTAATTTTAGCTTCTTTGCGAAAAAGTCGAAATCATAGTTGTTTAGTTCATTAAAAAATATAAATAATAGTTTATTATAATTAAAAATTAGACAATATAAATTGAAAACCAGTAGGAACTGAGGAAGTACAGACACTTAAAATCTCTTAAACATTAATATTTAATACACTATTGTTGTAATTAGACTATGGAGCTGTTATCTGTTGAAATTTTTCTGGTTTTGTGTTTAGATTATTTATCTTTGTCGTTATGTTGTCGACATAACAAGATTTATTACCTGAAAATTAAAATCAAAACCATGATGGTTATCTTAGAGTGTGTTATTTTATTACAATCAATAATAATTATATTTGTAAATGAACCTGGATTGAAGAAAATTTTTTCTAAGCCGATTATGGGCGATTCGTAGAGTAACGTCAAGCAGAAAGCCGTCAGGAACGATAGGGTGATGTCTCCGAGCGATAACCACACCTACAAGGATCATACAATAATAATAATGATTTAAACATGAATCTTGTAATGTCTTCATGTCAAAGATATCATATTATAATTTAATAATAATTACCAGGTTATAGTAGGACGTGTGAAACGGTGTCCGAATGGAGCCTACCGTGTACAACTGCAGTCCACCGTGACACAAGAACGCACAGTACGTCAATCGGCTCAGCGTTATTACCGGTTTCCAGCACAAGATGGGTTCGATAAAACCTATAGTATAATGCAAACACATTAGAAAACGAATAATTAATAACGTTTACGGTCGCAGCTATGATAGTCTCGGAATAAGTAAACTGCGTTTCGAAAAAAGGTCACGGTCACGATATTACTGTGTAAATTCCGTCCGGGACATTTAAAAAAAAAAAATATGAAAATTGATACATAATATGTATATATTATTATTAGTGTTTAAAGTCAAGGAACAAAAAGTAGAAAAATTATGGAAAAAGATACAACAATGAATTATATGCATGAAAAAAAATGAACGAATTGTAAACAAAAGCTTTATTCGTTTAGCCTTCGTGCGGGATACACTCATACGCATTTTTACCAGTTATTTAATATTTTTATGTACAGCTAAACCAATAATATATATAATTATATTTTTATTTTTTTTGTCCTCAATCAAAATAAACGGAAGGAAAATTATGGTTTTTTAAACATTTTCCCTGGATGTAATTTACGGATGAATAAAAAACTATTTTTGCTTTATAATTTACGTAAAAATTACAAACGCGACCTAATAGTCTACGAATCTAAAGTGACAATAGGTTTGCATTTTTCCAGGGTAACGTCGTTTGTGTGTATCGTATTTACCTCCGTTACCAGTGGACACTGCGATGATTGTCCAACTAACACCCGCTGCCCACGTGATGCGATACAGTGCGCCGTACAGAGCGGCAACAAAAGCGTCGTACTCGTAGTTGGGCTTGTAGAACCACCAGGCCGAGAACAGCGTGCCGAACATGAGGACTATCGAAATGATCCAACTTGACCATACCACGTACTGGTCGATAAACAGTACAAACAAAAGGTATTACACTATTGTCATTTACCACCAGGTATATACATATATAATATATATACATTTAACATACCTACAGTAGTTAGTAGTTACAAGTCAGTGTTGTGAAGTATTTGAGTAAAAGTGTCATTCAGATATATTTTTGAGTATACCTATTTCTTTAGGACGTAGGAGGATACATTATGTTTCTAAAGTGCAATAGATAAGTATTAAATTAATAAATAAAAATTATTTAAAAAATACACTAGTACAGTAATATACTATCTTATGTTGATTAAAAAAGGCCTGCAAAATTATTTTAAATTTGTGTCTGTATATTTTGAAATATTTTAAAGAAAAAGAATTTTGAATAACTTTTTAAAAGTATTCCTTACAGCCCCGATAGAAGTACGTGTTGTTGTAACGTCGATTGGTATAAGTATAAATGTATAATCATTAATCATTATGACACAACAGAAGTTCTTGGACGGTGTTCGATAAAAAGGGAATGAGTCGATAATTTTGACAAATTTTTCGATTATTACGCCACATCTTACTGTAGATAACAGTGTTATATCTATGTAGTTTTTGTCACCAAAGCATAAACGTGGATATCTAAAATACGTCTTTAGTCTTATCGAAAACTTTATTGAATAGCCCAATGGCATACGCAATTCACAGCGGTCGGTATTTAAGATAATATATATAATTATCGATTATCGAGTAAAACTTTTAAAAAGCATAACTGATGATCAACTTACTACGATAGTATAATAGTTGTTATAATCCATTCAATTCTCAAAACAATAGTTTTATTTTAGTTTTTATAACAACTAAGCATGACTACGACTCATTTAGCTATTTAAGGCGAATAGGTGGGAGTAGTGTGACACGTACGATGTAATTTATGTCAGTGTAAATATACGTGTATTTTAATAAATATTTTTAAGTATCAAGATTTGATTTTTGAAAAAGAATTCCATTTCAATATAAGTTTATTGAAAAATTAGTAAAATGTATATATAAAAAATAAGTATAGGTACGCCTGGCACATTCCAATCCAAACCTAAAATGATTATCACCCCAGGCCTAAATCAGCACCCCCAGTTTTCCCGAGTAATTTATTTTTGTATATCATTAATAATTCGTAAGTTATTGTGATTTATTGGTTCGGATAAAATATATTTTTTTTCCAATTATAATAATAACATGCACGCACTTTGTTGATTTTGTAGGACGAGTTTTTCATCTTATGCCTCACCAAGCCCGTCATCATGCCGACGTAGTACGGCGTGGCTCTGGTGTGCGTCGGAATGTAGAGGCTGCGGAACGTTTTATTGGCGATGGGATTTCGCAGCGTCTTGATGTGCACCAACAGAAAGGCATCCAATTTGCCAAAATACGTGACCAAGAAAGTCGTGGAAATCGACGTGGCCAATATGAGCGCCAGTACTGAATTTCCGATTTTCGGTTTGTGGTACAACAAACTGACGATGATTGGCGCTGTCAGGAACAGGTGCGTATCACATGCGATGTACCAAGATTGTATCATGCACTGCGCGGTGGCCGAGGTAAAAATAAATATTTCATTGCGTAGGTCAATATTATATTATAATCAAACATAAATCATATTATAATATATTATATTATGTATATTACGTAGGTACTACAGATTATAGGTGATTGGGAGGAAAGGATTACCGAACGTCTCCCTCAAATAATTTTCAAGGTCCTCAGCAAAAAAATTTCTACGTTCGACACATATTATTATTTAACAATATATATTGTAATATCGGGTTTATTTTATAGTTATAATATTTATTTAAAAGTATTATTCTATACTTTGATCTGTTTTCCATGTTACCCATACTTGATCCAGTAAATAAAAATATTTTATTCATTATTAAACATTTGACAATAAAGGAAACACAGCTATTTAAAGCATTATAGGAGTGAGGGTATGTGTATATTTTTGCATATTTTAATTTAAATAAATTTCAATCTCCTATCCCTTAGAATATATTTAAATCTTCACCAATAATTACGTGACCTATAGTTTTACTTTTTTATACACTTACCAATTTTTCTGGTTCGATATAGTTGTTTATGTAGAGTATGTTGGTCCACCAGCTTTCGTGGCACCTTTCCACTTCCGAGCCCACTCTCTCGTTCCACAGAGGTCCAGTTCCTATTTTTATAAACATCGTACAGTAAAATCCAATCACTATCGCATAAACCGGTGTCAATCTATCAAGTAAATAATATTTTGCTTAGTTATTAACATTTTACATTATATATTGTATTCTTTAAGATATCGATAACAATAATTATTGTTGTTACCTTACGTAACGGTGTATGTAAAATAGTGGTATTTGAAAAGCTTTTGGGTTTTTTTGGATGTGTTCCAATAGTAAGTAACATGCAAGGAAGCCACTTATTATGAAAAATGTATCCACTAGTATGGGTCCGTTAAGTATGACCATAGCTTCGATTTTGCTATAAAACTAAACCAAAAGGCAAAAATCATGTTTTAGTCTTACAGAATATTTATTTTTTCATGGTGCCCCTTATGATTCATTGATGTTTAGGTTATAATATTATATCCATAGAAAAATATCTATGTACGCAGTTAAAACATAATTTGTAGTTTGTTAAATCGTTATACATTTTAGTGAAAGGTATGTATTGTATCAAATATTACCATTATTATTTTTTAGTTGCGCGCAGGAATATATTGGTAAATGCTTTGAGTATGTTGTACATGTCATATTTTCCTAAAATGTATTTTAATATTTTTTTTTCTTTCTATGCTAAAAAAAATAGTTGCTTACTCCTTAGTTCTCAAACAACAAGTCATTAGGACAAAAAAACAAAAAATAATTCACAAATTATTCATATAAATGATTTACGCACACTTATGACAGATATTAAAAAGATATTATACTCATTTCCCATCATTTACTGAATACTTATAATTATAAAACTAATATTTTTTTATCGTGTTTGGTTTTCTTCATAAATATTATTAAATATCATGACTACAAGTATATTACCGTATACGCTTTAATACACTCCGTAACTTATGCAATATTTATTTAAATTGTCCAGTATATTGTTATTGTAATTTAAGAATAGAGATACAATATATTGTCAAAATACAATTCAGTAGTATTCAACTTTTAATCTTGAGAATTGCATACTGAAATATTTGAATTTATTTAGTGCATAGTTGTGCAATGACGATCGATCTCTTCCAGTTGGTAATTTGGTATAGTGTATTTATAGGCATTTAAACGGTCAATGAGTATGAGACTATTGAGTTCTTTAAGATTTCGAAGATCGAACAAGTGTACCATTATTGTAAGGTATAAGAAGTAAGAATTTTTTGGTTATATTGTTATTAATTACCATTATTCATTAATAAAGAATAAATAAATTATATAGCTATGCAAAGAAAACGGTAACATATGCAAAGAAAAATGTATAAGAAATGTAATTATAAGCAGTTTACTTACGTATTCAATAAAATTAGTGTTCATTATTGGGGAGCCTAAAGTGAACATAAAACGATGTCCTACAATAATGAAACACATCGATATAAATTTCAACCCATGAATGCATTCCAGGTTGTCTGAAGTCTTCGGGAAGGTAAGCAACTTGCGAACGTTTTTCGATAGTGAAAACGATTGGAGTATGAGATGTTTTTTCGATTTTTCTGTAATATTACAATAACAATTCAGTGTATTTGGTTTATACAAATCATTTTTAGAGGGACTTACCGGAAAACTGAAAATGCTCGAATGAAGACATTGAAGTAAACAAATCGTAGTAAGTACTCACACCGATGAGAATTAACGAGAATCCAATTATTGACCTGGACATATAAACAATCTTAGTAAAATTAAATTAAATTAAAATATTTCCACATTTCAATCGTATTATAATCATCGACTAATCCCATATACCATAATAAATTGGACATATTGTTTTATTTGCACATACAAAATTAATTTGACATTATATCTGTGCCATATTAGATTTTCACGAATAATCCCTCTATAGAGTATTATCCACGCTTGTTAATAATAAATTCAAAATTGACACGTGCGTTAATACATATCAAGCTGAAAACGATTGCGTATAATTTACCAACCAATCGGAGGATATTCAAATGTTTTAAAATGACCCGAAATAAAAAAAAAATGTGCTGTGTTATTATATTCTATATAGTTGGCGCATAAAATCGCACGATCCTGTTTAACATTATTAATTGTTGAGACGGTTGGTTTTTTTCCGTTTAGTTTGCTATACATGGTTAAAAAAGATTAAGCTAAGCTAGTAAGTACTTAATAGCTATTAATATTTATTTTAACACGATTAATAAAGTTTGGAAATTAACGACTTTGCATATTTTTTTTACACCTCGAAAGACGTAGGTACATCAGCGACGAACAAGAAAGTATGTATATATATATATATCGCTACGTTAATTTATCAGCGATTTATCGTTTCTGTAGAGACTGTTATAACAATATAAATTGCATGTATACGGTTTTGCAAAACGTTACTGAAAACCAGCAGTTGATTCGCTGAGTAACCGTGGACATTTGGTAAAGATATTTAAGGGGATTGAAAGTGATGATTTTCCGTCACATGTCGATCACACTTACAATACAAGAATATAGACGTATATTTTATTTTGATTTTGCCGATCAATCTAATGATGCGATAAAGATTTTTGAAAACAGATTTAAATTTGTTTTGAAGTTTAACTCGAATTGACTTTTCCACATTTTCGTTTTTCTTGCCTTAAGCTTATCAATAAATGAAATATTTCAAATATAAAAGTTCCAATTTGTCCTGTTTATTTTAGTGTGATTTGAGATTAAATCAAAAATGCAGAAAAGTCGATCTTAAGCAGACTCACGAAATATTCAAATCTGTTATCAGAATTCACACTGCATTGATTGTAAGTTAGAGCACAACTTCCTATTATATAGCTTCGTGACAGAAAATCACCACTTGCGATTGGTATTAAAAAAAAGATAGAGATAATTATTAATATAATAATAATAATAATTAAATATAATATAATAATTAAACATGTATACGAGTGGTTTGCGTATGTCACTTGGGAGAGAAAAAAATGTCATGTTTCATCGATAAATATGTTTATATTATATATATAAAAAAAAACTGCACATACGATGATCGTATTCTGTTAGATATCCTATAGCAACTACTCGTCCATGGGAGCTTGCATCGCATTAATAACAAACTATTATAATAATAATAATAATAAAAAATATTACATAAATAATTATTATTTATGTGATATTTTTTTTGAACGGCACGTACAAAAATGTATAATCTCCCCAGGTCCATGGTAATGCAGTATTCGTCTGACACTTGACGGCGCCGACACTGGTCGTTATTTTTTCCTGAGGGATTTCCCGCAGGATACCTTCCATGTGTTTCGATACGTCCCCACTGTTGCATGTGTGCGGTACACAGTATGCTATGTAAATTCTGTTCCGCATACTTTTGTTCGGATCGAATGCCAATTCCTGAATATAATAAAATTCACGTGATGAAAAGGGTATTATAATAATTCGTTTGACGGATTCGTAAGCGCTATATATGTATTATACGAAAAAAGTCGTAGGTATATTAATTTATTGTAGACGGGCGCACAATTAAAACCCATTCAATCCGTTGTTCAACGTGTAATTGTATTATTCCTACGGATAGCGTTTACCTCTCGTCAAAGAAAAAATAAATAAACAGTTGATATCTCGACTTGCCTGCAGTGTATCCCACGAGGATTCATTAAAAACGTGTTTACGTGATCTAAATTCGAAATGAGCTATGGGATTTATTTCGACTTCTACTAGACAGTATTTTCCTTGGATAAAATCGTCCCGTTCAAATACTTCGACGTCGACGCATTCGTCAAAGTTCCCAAGATTGTACGTAGATCCGTCAAACCAACCAGTCGATATAAATTTGGCAGACGCGTCAAACACTAAAAGTAAATATATTATAGTAAACGCGGTATATGTAGGTTAATAATACAATTTAAATACTGTAGAAATATCGTATAGATGTAAACTATAAAATTACGCACTCGATAGCTCATAATTTACATTTTACACTATTTCCGCAGTATTTCATAATTGTTTGTTGCGCAGTAAAAATTGTCTGTCACGACACTCTGTTTTACGGTTGCACAGGTATTTGAGGTATTATTAAAGTATAGCACAACACATTCAAATACCGTGCAGTTTAATACACAAATCATCGCCGAATGCAGTTTATTCTGTTTTTATTCTAATAACGCTGAATAAAAAAAAGTAATGATAAGTTTAACGCTACACGTGTAGCGGCCATGTTACTATAGTTCTGTATATTATTATATCTAAACAATTTTATTCATTATTCTATGATTTATTTATGAGTTCGTCGATGAGCTTGTAATATATTATTATTTCCTCGCAGTAAGAGAAATAATAAACGTGATCAATGATTATAATATACAGAAAGTCAATATCGACATGGCGTCATCTTCTGTCGCACAAGTGTTTATATACAGGTATATAGTGAAATATTATTTTTGCAAACAGACTGTAATCTATTTATGGTAGGCCCGGTGTTGGCGGTGATGAGGGTGATATATCATCCCCCGGAGCCTTTTTTTTTTTTTTATTCGCGTGGAATTAAATAATATTTTGAAACTCGACAACTGCCAATTTTATTATTACGTTACCATAGCAATTTTTTTACGTAGGTATAACACCCCCATATACACATAATATGTCTTCATTGGGAATTTATGACTATATATACTCCGCGAATAGTAAAAATCATATAATGTAATATAATACCAATACGATAGTTTTATAAAATTATAATACATAGTTGTTTGAAGAAGAAAAACCCTCCTCCGAGGCGTTGAAGCGTGTCCAGTGTGTATCTATATAATAGTTTTTAGATAATACGATGTATAAGTGGTACCTAAAGTGAATCTTCCTGGTAATTTTAAAATGTTTTGACCAATTTATAGAAGTTCCCTGCAGTACATACTCGTATAAGAAAGTTTTAAATACTGATGGGAATTGCGTACAAGTAACAACGGTCAACGGTAATTATTTAGAGGACGTCGTATCCGCACCCAGGCCCGTAGCAACCAAATATTACGTCGGATGCGAAATTTTAAAATGCGCTCTTATATGAGCTATAAATTATAATAAAAATGCCCTTTATATAAATGACTATATGCTATTGGTTTTATATAAAAATATTATCATTGGAAATTATTTTCCGCAAATAATTAATATCTATAAATCAGCATAAATTATATTGAAGTTTTAAAAAATAATATAAATATGTATTGAAATTATTAACATAAAATATTGAATTTTCATTTATGCGTCCTCTCAAGAATTGCGCCCGTTGGGTAGGCACCGTTCACTCCTTATGCTATGGCCCTGTCCGCATATGTTGTCTCCGTCTTACTAACGCATACCATACTAAAATATATGGTTATTAGTTCCAATTTTATGTGTTCAATTCAAATTTTAGATTTAGAGTGAAATTACCTATTATCAAACTTAAAGGTAAGAACATTAACTATGTTGTCTTGTCGGGTTTTTACGATATTTGAATAATTAAGCAAATTATGAGTGTGTAAAATATTAATATTTAAAAATTCTCATAATTCATTTGAAAGGTAGTTCCAGAAACTTGGTTGGGGGGGGGCTTAGCTTTAATTTTTCTTATTATTTTCGTAATCCATATAGAAATGTGTCTATCTATCTATATATAATTATACGTGTTTATGATAGATGATAGTGTAATATGTTATTTTGTTTGTAATTTTTTTTTTAACAATATACAATTTTTTAGAAATACGGGTTTGGAGAGGCGGTTCCTAGCCTCCCCCCCTGGAGCCACTCATGATTCACTTGACAAATTAAAGGGTCATAAAAAACCAACTAGAGATCACCAATAAGATTCTTATCTAAGTTTAATATTAGGTCATTTCCCTCTAATATTTAAGCTAAACACACGAAATTGGAACTGCTGAACGTATATTTTGGTATGGTATGCGTTAGTAAGACGGAGACAACACGTGTATACGACTTTCTCTTAACATAAGCAATCTGTGCTCAGCGTTATTAGTTATAATATGCGACGTTTATTAGCTATAACTTTAAATATACTATACTATTATATTTAATATTATAAAAAATGATAACAATCTTTATTTCATAACTTCTTATTATCTCGGTTTAAAATTTTAAAGTATATCATAATACATTTTTATTCGAGATATTTTTGTGACTTTCAAAAATGTATACTGTTGTGTGATATTTACTTATACACTTACAACCAATATTATAGAATACAAAAATAATAAAGAAATAGAATTTGTTATTTATTTGTGTAACACATTATAATATATTTATAAATAACATTAATCGTAATATAAAAAGTTAGAACAGATTACTTTCAAAACAAAAAACATTTATATAGGTATGTATATATTTGCAGGAAGTTGCGAATAGCATAATTTATTAATGGTGTCAATACACATAAATAAATTGGAATACGAAAACTATTCTATAGTTGTTATTCGTGAACTCGTTGACTGACATCGACACATCGTTGAATATTATTCTGTATATCTTTCTGGTAATTATTTTACTGGTATGATGGACATCGTCCAAGTTGTCAAAATGTAATATCGTACTACGGTATTACTACACCACTAACGAATAGAAAACCGGAAGTATGATTGACAAAGTGGTCGCTAAGATGGCCAAATGTGATGAGTCATTGGTAAGCGGAACCGTTGCGACGTGTTAAACGTCGAAACAATACAACGCGTGGCAGGATGATAATACTACAGTGGCCGGAAATCACTCGAACCGCGAACTTAGTTGAAAAGTCAAAAACGACGAAAAGCCAGAAAAGCACGAGTCTGTATAATCTGTACGCATTGCAGTGGTACAAACATGTGCTCTCACGACATAACCAATAAACCAACCAACGATGTTAGTAATTTTTTTTTATATTTCGATTATTGTTTATCAAGAATGGAGGATTTATTAAAAATATACAATATTAAAAACAAATTAATTAATAATAATACCGATTGTTATCAGCGCGACCACGCCAATGCAGAAGCCTGAGAAATTGAATATAACTATCCGCCGCGATACCCTTATTTCGACGCCCATATTTTTTTTTATTACTATCTATCTATAAGTTACAATTATAATAACTGCATTTGCGTGTTTAGTCTTTCTAATACCTGAAAATTATTTTTTGTGTTTAAAATAATTTATTTCGAAAATGTTATCTTGATAGAGCTCAACACTGCTGTTAATTTAGTGATACAACTTTTGAGTCTTCATATAACTATCGCTACTTTTCTACATCATCTTCGTGTAAACCATAAGTTACACGACGTGAAAAGTTTTTCTAGTACCTACATAAATATAGAACTTAATTTATAGATATTACGCAGTTTCATATTGAAAAGTTTCTGATAAGGCAAGAGCATCATCGTAATCAATGATAACGATATACATCTTATCGATTCTGCAAAGTGCATAAGAGCAAAGCTAAGATAAAAATGTTGGTAATCCTATATTAGTTTACTTGAGTGCATTTTAGAATTTTTCACAAAAACTAATAGGTAAATGGTAAAATTTACGACATTCTCGTTTTAACAAAAACAATTCTACTCATATTAAATAATAATATCTGCTGAAAAATTGTCGAAAAGACATTATTAAATTTTTAAAATTGTTATGAACATCAACAAAATTACGATAGATAACTAAATAGATGCAATACTATTAATTAATAACCGCGATTTTTAAAAATAAATTTATAATTTTTACTTTTAAGACATGATACTAATAAAGTAATAACATATGAAATATAATACATGATAAGAAATTTTGGTGTTGAAAATAGATTAAATTGTTTTATATTTATTTAAAATTTTTAAATATTAAATATACATCTAAAGTTCCTTCACATCTTTAAAGTGTAGAATTTCTAACATTTTTCTTATAGCCTTTTATGTGTTAAGTGAGTGCAATTAAAAATTTGTTGTTGTTGTTGTACATGTTTTCAACATTTTGAAAATAAATAATAATATTTATGTTAAACTTATGACATGTCAGTCACAAAAGATTATATTTGTTAATGCATTTGTTTACTTTTCATGCGGTACTCTATAATATATTATAGTCTTACACTCTTACATATTATAAATTTTATCCCGCTGGATTTTTTTTATTTTTATTATGTTAAAAAATTAAGCCTATTCGACGAATTTAAAGTGTGCGTAAAGCGTATAGATAGATATTTATAGACAATTTTTTTTAGTGATTAAAAAAAAAATATTTTCATTAAAATAGGCAGTAAAATTCATAAAAGTTACGTAACGAAGTCTCTTGACCACGTTTTAGTATATTTTTGTTTCTTTTATCGTTGTTTATTATAAAATACAATTATACATAAAACTTATATATATATATTGTAATATGTAATCAACAGTTCATAGTAATGTCATCATTATATTATTATTTCATTAATCAATTTATTTCTATTACAACAAAAATCAATAATGTGCTTTTAGTTTTTATAATATTTAAAATGTTTATATTCCCAAGACGAGACGAGTCAAACTAAAGATAATAACTATTGACTCCAAAAACAGACCACAACGTAATCAAGTTAGTTTTGAAGTTACATGCGAATCGTTCTAATATTATACATTGTAAAATGATAATTCATGTAAAATGTTGTGTATTTATTTATTTTTGGGTGAGGGGGCTATGTTTTTGAAATATCTTCTACACGAACATATTATCTTTGTAAATGAGCGAGATAGGTACTCAATTTTACCTCATCTCCGTGTACGTGGCCGTTTCGAATGAGATGAGATTGTATTCATAATAGATTTTTAGGTCTTAGTTTATTTTATTGCATTGTTGCTCACTTTTTGTCGCCCAAAGCTGGAAATCGTTGAGATGCGTCAAGTACACGGTGGTGTGCTTGTAGCATTGTGTGTGCACATCGGCCGAAGTAACGAACGGCAGGAACTTGGACACGATGTCCGAAGTGCGGCGCAGTAATCGTTGCACGTGCGTCCTGTTTCTGTCGTCCGCGGTCGGGATTGCGAAGCTGCCGCCGTAATGAAGTCTATCCGGCCGGAAGTCGTCGACGCCATCGCGCGGTCGGAAGTCGTCTTGTCGTACGTATGGTAGGTAGTCTGCAGCGGTCGCCGATTGCGCTGCCCAACAGTAGTTGCAGTTGTCGTACGAACCAATCAACGCGACGATGATCATCAGATGGAACGACGTGATCACATCCGTGCAGCGGTTTTTCGACATTTTTCGCGGGTCGATCGTTACAGCATTACTGCAGACGTTGCGTGATGTTGTCCGGTACTGACCACGGGGAAAGAAACATAACGAATGTAAACTGTTAAAAGTCATATAGGACTTCAATGAGGAGTTATGACATTTCGTTTTGGTGAAACAATAACAAGGAACCGAATTCGGATTTGTTTGGATTGCGTCGCAAAACAAACACCTGTGCGAAAAAAAACACGTAATCGAAATAATACCAGCTATATAGGAGTGTGTAATTAAAAAAATATATATTATTCATCGTCCGGTCGTGATGTATACCTGCAGTGTTACAGAGGGACCGCGATGGAGGTAATTGAACTGCCCGCCAGTAAATATAGTACTATACAATAATATATATGTATACGTGCATGGCTGCATGACAAATTGTTATACATTTATACGTGTACATAAAAGTGTGTAGAAAAGTTGTACCGAAGTGTAGTATCGTACTTAAAATTCATATTGATTGCAGTGAAGTATATAATTAATATTATAATAAAGTGTGTTTCACGTACACACATACACACACACAAACATATATATATATATTAGGTATATATTATGTATATATAATAATTATATCTATGAGTATAAATTGTATTAAACAGAGTTTGAAAAGCAGCAAAATTATCTGAATAAATGGAAGATAGATATATATATATATATATAATATATTATATACGCATATAAAGTAATTTTACTTCTAAGTTGTTGGTAACAATGTTAATTACTGTTAATAAATTTACACAAAAGTGTAACAACTAACAATGTTATTCGTATATTTAAGTTGCTAACTTCGAATTTACTTTGTTAAATTAAATAGAATTTATGTATTGCCGATGAGACAGGATCGGTTTATTTTCAGTATATTTTAATACTCTGGAAGCTCACGACACCGATTCAATCTGCTGCTAAATGTTTCGAGTTTCAAACATTTTTCTAAGCTATATTGAAAATTTTTTTAAGTATAGGTTGGCGCTCAATTTTTACAAAGGGGTGATACTTTAAATTTTAGTGGTAGGTGTCTACTGATTTTCTTTTTTAATTTACATAAAATATTCAATTATTATTAAAAAAAAAACAAAAAATATCCCGAACAATAAAAACAATATAAATTATTAAATGAAGGTGAATGCACTTCAATGAATAATAGCGACGCAATTAAACGTACCTTGCTTATAGTTAAAGCGGAGGGTCTGAGAAGTGTATCATTTATTAAGTTAGAATAATGTATTACAAAGAAAAGTCAAATTCCGTGTACGGAGAAAATAAAAGTCTTATATACATCTCGGTTTGAGAGAATGTATTGGTTTTACAATGACGCGTTGTATTTTTTTGTTCTGTTTTACACGTTTTATAGGAGAAAAAATTCATTGATAATTTACTTCAAGGGTGGTTTCTTGTTGAAAATTTGATCTAGTTGGTATTTTAGAAAATTCCCAGTACTTTTCAAAATAATAAGGAAAAAATAAGTAACAGGCATTTTTAATTTTTCCAAATTAGATATTTAACCCAAAACTAATGATTTTACTTATTTTTTTATTATTTAAAAAGTACACTATTCATAGAAATTTGAAAATGTTCGCCTTTACGTATAGTGTTATTAATTACTATATAATGCAATTTTTAAAGTACCAATTTAGATTAATTTTAAACTATTTGTATTACGATCCTATTCACATTTTTCTATGGTTCTTCGATATATTGACTTATAAGTTAATTATAGCAAGTTATATCGTATGTAATAATATTTTAATAATTATTATTTACTTAATGTAAGCAATTTGTTTTGGGAAAAATTAGTTCAACCTAACGTACTACTAATAGAAAAACAAATTAATAATAGCAGTATAAATATATAATACATCACTTTAATAGAAATATATAGGCTGACAGACTATCTCCGCTCAGATTTATTTTTCGTACATCAAGATTTATCATAGAATTAAAAATTAACGCCACCCCCTTACTTACTCACTGATGAGATACACATGACACCTGCTATAATGGGGTGATCCATTTAACGTAAGATACTATTATTATTATAGAAAACTTTTTCGTTTTTGAAAGTATTGAATCGTAATAAAACAACATTTTAAATAAAATCATTTTTATTTCGTTTAAAAATTTAAATACCTATTCGATTACCTCTAAATTGTTCTTAAAATGATTAAATGAAAAAACTGTGCTTGTATCATTTTTAAATTTTTTGGTTTTAATATCAACAATCTTGTATTACATTTTAGCATTAAAAATTGAATAATTTATATATTTTTATTTGTAACTTTTCGTGATGTTGATAATATCGTATAACTCTAAATTCAAATCCTTATAAAAATAATTGTGCATATCTTTTATAGTTTTTAATTGTTACAGTAAAAACTTATAAGGAATCTAATGCATTCAATTGTTAAGCTCTTTGATCCAGTAAAATTTTTTGATTAGAATTTGTAGAAAAACTACTTAAAAACATGTAATTAAAAGTATCTTTAAACAGCTCAAAATATTTAGAAAATAATACCATGTATAGAAGATACTAATCTAAACATTTGTTGAATATTTTGAGTTGATGATTATTTATTTATGAGTTTAAAAAGCAAAATCAATTTTGATAAATACTCGAAATACTATCCTTGGGATTTTTTAAATTTAAGGTTTCATATGAATGAAATATACTTTTTTCATAATTTTAAGCGTTTGTATAAAATACAAGCTACATAATAATATGTGAATGATTGTGTGCGCTAACTGTGAGAAGTCTGAAATTTTAATAACAATAAAATATACAAAATTGATAGTCCTATATAACGTGCGATTTTTATACGATAATTTAACTATTGATAAAATCGTATAATATAGCGATATAATATTACATTGTAAATTTCAATAAAACGATGCTCTGACGATTACTTTCCACGCAGAAGCACAGTTTATAATAGTATAATCATACAAATTAATATAATGGATAAATTTAATATAAATACATACCAATTTCGAATATTTTAATATTTTACTTATCGCTGAGCATCATTGGTGCAAACATAAAACTTGTAGATTTAAACTGTTGTTAATTCGTAAGGTTATTATTTTGATTTTAGGTATTTCAATTACGGCGTGTTTCACTCAAAAAGATAACAATATGTAGGTACCATATATTCTATTATTAGTTACAAGCGTTCATGCGGATGTACTTATATTATATTTTGTTTGTTACATAAAATAGAATTAAAAAAAAGAAAAAAACGTACTACTATGTAGGTAAATAGAAAAACCGTTAAGTTATATTGATGCCAATCACTACACTATAATACATATAGAGGATAACATAATATTATTATGCAAACGACTGAGTTGATTTTAAAAACTCGAACCTGTAGTAGGAGACGTAATATTCCGTGAATCATAATATTATCCTGTATGGACAGCTAGTTCTCGTGTTGTTCTCAAAAACATAAACAAAAACATTAAAATGTCGTTTGGATTTCAAAAACCTACAAATCATACAATCTTGTGAGTTCTTATTATACACATATTACATATGTAGTTACTGATTATATGGGGTTTGGGTCGTATATTTTCTGTTTGCTATGCGATTAATGTGCAAAAAATTACAACTTGACTCGACCGACGTGCGTTTGATAAATTTATTTTCGAGTTATAACATTGACTGAAAAACATCATTGTTTATGTGTTAATGATATTGAAGGAGATTTAATTAAAAATAAATACTAAAGGGATATAAAAATTATGTCGAAATCTATTAAAAACCGTCGAGTGATGACGTCCTTATAAATTTAGTATGATGTCTATACATTTGTGATAGATAGGTTTACTCACAGAGTTATGGTTGAATATCATTTGATAATAACACATCATTAGTATTAAGTTGTAAAATTATGAAATACTATTATAATTTATCAATATTCTCCAAATTAAAATATAATGTTATTGGTATTAATTTTAACGCTCAACTCTGAATAAACTGTTGGTAGGTTTCTGATTTTTATTACATTTTTTTTTATTAATTGAGTACAAATTGTAACGTACAATAAGTAATGCAAATATACATAAATATACATCTAGTATTATTTCTCGAAGACATAAGTTCACTATAACAGTAATAAAAATAAAATGTGGGACATAACCTCACATCCTCACTCAATATAGTATATAGTTATAAACATATATAAAAAAAATTATTATTTATATTATTTACATTTAATATCTGTCTATTGCAAAACCGGAGTAAAATGGAACTTTGCAAAGAAAAAACAAACAGGCAGCTAAGCTTGCTGCGATATAATATTACCCTGTTTAGTGTTCAAGTGAGTGGTCATATATTATTCTATCGTCATATTTTCCACGGAAATCACAAAAATTATATAAAACGCACATTTTGAATAATTTTTTTCGATAATTTAATATATGACTTTAATTTCAAAAAGATTAAAAAAAATATTTTAAATTAAATTAACAATTTATATATTATTCTTGGGCGTGTAAGCGACTTTAATTTTTATCAAATAGATCCATTGATATTCGTAATTTATCTCATGTCAAATTTATTTTAACATATTATAGCCTTTGAATTCCAATTTTCTATACTGCCTACAGCTAAATCGATTTCCCGGGAGTATCTTGTCTTATTCATGATAATATATCAGTTGTATTTTTATGCATAGTTTCAAACTTGGAAAGTTCGTGAATTTGTTATTTTTTTATTAGATATTCTTCTTTTAGCAATGTGTCTATTGCATAAAATATACAAAATGTTAAAAAAAATTATAGATGGTTGTCACTTAAAATATTTTTATTATTAAAGTGTTCGATGTGGTTTGGAACGTGAAAATGTAACAACTGTCAACAAAAATATTAATTTACATTAGTAAATGTTATATTTTTTATTTAATACAATGACGTAACGTAATTGTCTGATAAATAATATTGGGCAATTTAAAATCCGCTATTAAAAAAATAGCATTGTTTTCAAAATAACTTTATTGATTTTTTGAAACATTAAGTCGCAATTATTAGTAATTTGTATAACAAAAAACATATAAGTAAACCTCCTTTTTTTTTTTTTAAATTAGTTTTTAATGATTGGTCTTTCATATTGCATATTGTTTTTACTTGTAATATTGTAAATTTCAATCGTTATCCCATGTATTATGACAAATAGGATATACCTACTATTTAGATATACTTATGTGTAAGTATAATACTATAAAATACATCTACGATAAATCAAGTGTAAATATATTTCTAAATATGTATGATATTAAGCGTATTTTTTAGTTGTGTACTTGGCACTGTATACTACATATTATTTTACTTAGTTAAAAAATAGTTATGCGCATAATAACGGTTGCCGGTATTACGCCAAAATATTACTAAAATATTCTTTATACATAATTATATAATTATAATAATAATAACAATCAGAAGCGTTGCATATCACATGTAATATTTAAAACTAGTTGCTTTACATCGTTTAATTATTTTACTGTATTTTATATTATTTATAAATACAATTGTATTAAAAAATGTAAAACACATAGTAATTTATCATTATTAATGAACTTATTTAGTTGTCTAAAGACATGTTGTTATTACTTTATTTTACTAGATTATTTGTTACCTAATTATTATCAGCGATTTTAAGAAATTTTAATACTTTAAAGTCTAGATGGTTAAAATAATCTATCTAGTAATTTAATATTTTAGCCAATAATAAACAATTTACCACAAAAAGATTCATTAACTACTACAATCATCACTAGTTTTATGCAAATCCATATGTCATTATGTTTCACAATAATACACTCTATATTATTTAGTTAAGACCCCAGGCCTTCATTATAGAAAGGGCTATTTGAAGTGCAACCTGTTACTATATTTGTTAGCGTCTACAAAATCGTAATTAATTTTTTTTAAATACGAGACAGACAATAGATAATTACACTTTAAATTTGTTTAACATTTAGAATGAATTTTATTTATTATAGTTAAGGACAAAATAGTGATATTTTATTGGATAAAATTTTTAATGCTTATGAAAAGTAGTAAAATAACACTATTTAAGATGAAAACTATTGTAGTGTTGTTTATCGAAATAAAGCCTACGCTATTTGCATCGTTCTAAAATAAAGTAGCACACTACTTCTAACCAGTCGACAGTTGTTATGCATATAAATGGGCAATGAATAATATGTATTTAATATACATAATATGATAATATATAAAATCATGTATATTACAATTTTAATGCAATTTTGTAATACTTTTGTGGTGTTCACGATGTCAAAATATTTACTATATTTACCCATGGAATTAGATAAATAGTCTTTGATTGTACTTTAAAATTTAAGGAATATTCTCAGTTCATTGCAACTCTATATAATTATTTATTATAAATAACTTCAATATATTATTTGTTAGTTATTAGTTTATTACTATAAGTATTTAAATGATATAATCCATAATTATTAAAAAAATGAAATGATTTTAAATTATTATTGACACTAGGTTAATAGGTAAGTACACAGTAAGTGTCTATCCTAATAATTAATTAATTGAATTATGAGTCATATACTTTTTAACATGAATTAATTTAAGGACCTTCGTATAAAACATAACAGTTGCGTTATTATTTTTTAAACGAAATTTACAGCCGATTTGGGTATAATTATGCTGTAATTTTTTTTTATTTATTTATAACTTAAAATTAGTATAAGTTATGATAGCTATTGTATTGTAATTGTATTATATTGTAAAAAATTGTTTTCTATCCGGTATTGTTGTAACCAAAATATTTCATTATAGCATTACGAAAATCGATTATTGCCAGAACAAAAATATACTATAAACTTGAAATGGCCGATTCTGTGTGAGGTTTTGTGAAGTTTTTTCCTACGTTGCAAAACTAATTGGCATATGATAAAATTATAAACAGGCAATACTTATACTGATACTAATAATATAATATAATATTATGTTAATAGCTGTTAAAATATTGTGCGTGACTAATTTCATGACGGCATATAAAAATATGACAATATATCGAACATGAGTTATAATATAATATTATATTTATATAACAAAGGATATAACTTAAGGTTATTATTTAATAACAGTTGTGGTGGAACAGACAACGTACAACATAATATTATTATTACTTATTTTATATGTATACAAATGCGTTTAAATTGATCATTGTTCGTTCACTGGCTCACTGCAAATAACATGTTATTGTAATTGGAAGTTTTCTTTTATTATTTTATTAATTTGTTTATTCAATTTTTATCGTGAGAACTAAGAAGATTGTCTTCACTATAAAAAAAATCTAAACTTATATTCAAATCATTTTTTGATGTATTAATATATTATTATACATTTTTCGAGAGGCTATAATAATCCGGAAAATATAAGTAAGAACACTAAACACCATATAGAATACCAAAACGTACTTTTTAGTCGGCTGATTTCGGGATCTTAAAAACTAAACTGAGTATTTATCCGGAACGCATGATTTAGTAATTACGACATTTTGCATAGTTAAATTTTTTCTTTATTGATTTCATTCAGCTCGATAAATGTTTGATGTGTGACAGTTATTAGAACGTTGCATATAATCCATAAAACTTGCTATAGCCGCGGTGACGTCCTACTCTAACTCTAGCTCTGTCTTGTATTTTTTCAAGTAGTTGGCAGAAGATTTTAATTTTATTATTAGAAACGAAGCTTTTTTTCATTCATTTTTAAAAATTATGTAGTTTTTTAGTAAGAATATAGTAATATAAGGAAGTGACAGACCACTTACTAAAATCACTTAGACTCTGATGGAAAACCTATAATTTCTTCAAAATATAATAAAGAAATTTAAAAATAAGCTATAAAAGTCAAAAGAGTTGTTGGATATAGAAACTATCTATAGAATTCATCGTAATAAAATATTGGGAGACAAATTTGAAATTTGTACCTTCTTTTAAGAAATGTGATACATATCAAAATTAATATTTTAAATTTTAAATATCACAATAATTTATTTAGCTAATACAATAATATTATATCATGTATTGAAAAAAAATCAACTAGTATGTCTTACTGATCTATTGCAAAATCCTATACCAGGCTTATTAATATGATAATAATAATATGCATTATACATTTATTACAGAGTGATAAATTTGAAACATTCATGGCAATGTATTTGAAAGTTAAAATAATCTAAGTTTTTCGTTTACAGAAACTTTTAACAGCATACAAATTTACGTACATTTCAAAACTTTAATATAATATCCCATTGTTACGTTTTATTTTTTAAATATAGTTCCTAGTCTGTATTATCAATTTTAAAATAAAAATATAATAGTACCTATGTGATTTTGCGATGTTGTATAATTTATATAGGCCTTGTAGATGTTCAATATAACGCGATTATACTACACCTTTAATAGGGTCGATTATAAGTGGGTTCTAATGGTTTCATACTACTGTCTATTGCGACATTTTTGCTCTTAGTATAACTATATACAAACGGTTTGAACATGTTTCCGAAACAATAAATTCAGACAAAGAAATTATAAAAATAATTTTAAATTAACTATATCATACTTATGTATACGAGGTATCTTAGGTTGTAGGTACATATTATGAATATATTATGAGCACTATAGGCTGCCATTGAAAAATCTATAAACCTGAAAAATCATTGTGATAAAAATAGTAAAGATTATTGCTGTAAAAATGTAATTTTATATATATATATATATATTATAAAGTAATAGTATGTACTACATTAAGCTAAATAAAACAACTTTTTTTTAAACACGAAAGATGATTTAGAATATTAGTCTAAAAAGCGTATGAGACTAGTACAATTAAATGTATCACTCTGTGTATAATATTTTTTTGTGAAATGCTTATACAATCGTTCATTTATTATAATTAAAATAATAATTTATATTAATTTCACAATAATATATTATATCAAGGCGTTTAAACTAAAACTTTAATTAAACAATTTAATTGATTTATGATGATGAGTGCAATAACGTAATTAATAATTATATACTATTTTCGTAATAATTCCAGTTAAGACTATGTGACTTGATATTATACGTTTTTTTATTTATTACGTAAGTGAGTAAAATTACTGATAGTTTTTAGATTTTACAAATGTTTGTTTTGTGTTAAAAAGTCTGCACAGAATTTTGAAAGAACTACTGCAGTAGTGATCCGTATGATGGTATACTACAATTTATAAGAATATGTTTTATTAAAACGTAGTATATGCAATTGAACATAAATGGATACACACACAACAACAGTAAGCATTCCCGGGCAAACACTGCACAGCATTTCGAAATTATTATTGAGATAAGTGTTACCTTGCTATTATCAAGTTATCTCACTTATAACACAACCTATGTCCATTATAATGTATTCAATTTTGAATCCGAATGATAATACTATAATTGTAGTAATCGTATTATCTGTATTCCTTTTCCTAAGTCGTGCGACGAAAAGGGTGACAAATTAAGATGGGGTTTAACGTAGTGAGGCGCGGAACAGCTGCTGATACGAGGAAATGTCTGTTGGGACGAACGTGTTTCGAAATCTTAAACACAATATAATAATAACTGATTGTCGTTAAGGGGCCTTATCTCTGGAGAGACCCTGTTGGACACGTCGCTGTCGTGTGCATTACGTCAAAATTAACAGTTTCGTTTCATGACGGTAACATAATTAAACGTGTCCGTATAAACACACACGTAGCTAGGCAAGTGTATGTATATTTTATATTATTATTTTTTATACCAAGCTCAATGGGTCTTGTCGTCTTGATCATTTAATTATTTGTGGAACTTGTTAGATATTTTTTTTGTTTACTTATTATTCGAAGGATATAAATTATTATTTTCAATAAGTATTTTTCATATTTATTTGTATACATTTTTATTTTGAAGTTAATATTTTGCTAAATAAAACCATTATATTATTATATATAAATAATATAAGGATTTTTAAATAACTCGTTAGTAATAATTTGCAAACATTTTTATTCAATTTTGAAAAAAAGGTCATTTGTTTATATTATTTATAAATAAATGTATAATAGCATAATGACTGTAAAACCAAACGAATACTGTTTTAAAAAATGCAATATAATAATATTTTGAATTTTGATCTTTAATCAAAACTTTAAACTTCCATGAGTGAATTATTATTTTATTTTTCTCATTATCATTAATCATAAAACCAATAAAGAACATGACGTTATTTTTTAAAACAAAAATGAGTCGATGATTGATTATAGACTTTGTTTAAATTTATAATATAATATAAAAGCCGATAATAGAGAACGAGTCTTGTGGAATGTTTCTATATATATATAAGTATACAAACATTTATTTTATCAAGGTAAAAATCATTGACATACCTACGTGCAATTATAATATTATAATGTAAGTATGTATAAGAAGAAAATGTAATCCATTTCCAAAAACTATTTAATAATACGCTTTCATAACTATAATGTTTTGTATTTTTTTAATTTAGACTCGTAAATAAATAAATACAAAATCGGTAAAAACAGCAAAACATTACCAAATATTTATTATATTCTTTAAGGATTTTTTTGTAAAATACCATCTAATAATCAATATATTTTATTTTATTTTATTATTCAATTTGAATTTATAATTTAAGTTCTTTTATCATAAATATTTGTACATCAAAAAATTCTAAATAAAAATGTCTTATTTACAAACGCATAATATACACTTTTTTAAAATTCTATAATTCATTTGAATTTTTTTTATACACTTGAAAAAATATAATTTGTTTTTATTTTATTATAATTTAACTTTTAACTATATGTGATGTTGTATTCGATAAATCTAATTTAAATTGCCATTAATTCACATAGTGATTGTATGTTCCAATATTTCCAGCCATTATCGAGAATTTTCAACAAGTTACGTCACGAAAATTGTTTAACCATAATATGTTGGATATATCACGTCGTCTCCTCTCAGAATTACTTTTCGTATTCAGTAATTTATCATCGAATTCAAATTAAACCTATCTATTATGTATACTGTATAGTGATCTATTCAATTTAGATGAAGTAGACTTCAAAATTATATAATATACACCAAAGCGATTTCTCCGATTTTATTTAAATTTAAATCATTGTTGTGTCTTAGATATTGATGTGCATACCTAATATTCGGTTTATGTATCACATTATGTTTTGAATATGTTTTGTATTTACAGTAAAAATTGCATCACACACAATTACTTTTTTTGTTCATCTTAATTCCTACAATAAGTATTAAGATATGCGCATTACACATTTTATTTTTTACTCGTATTTGTATTTTAAGTCTCCTGAATCGAAGTGTTATTATAATATTTAAATATTCAAATTATGTTTCATTTTAAAAAATATCGGTTAATAAAAGACAAATATCTTTTTAATACCTGACCGACCAGATATTTATACTTTTATTATTTATTATGTTTTATTATTATTTTTAAATATTTATTTTATATTGTAATATTAATAAGTATAAAACAATAATATACAAAAGTTAATAATTTTTTAAAATAGTAAAAGTTTATTGAGGTTTAATTTTTGAAATTAATCGTCTAAAACCAAGATAATATAATTTTTTTAATTTTCTAACGAATATTTTTTGTCTGAAATCAAATGTGAAATGGGTATATAAATGTGGGATATCTTATTGAATTTTGTGTCGAGTGTAATATAACTATTTATTATAATATAAATAATAATATGATGCTTTCACGAAGGCAAGATATTATAGTTAAAATCAAGACAAAAACAGAAAACATAATATTTGTTTTTTTTTAAATTTTTTTTCTTAGTATATGTTGGGTAATTTAAAAAAATATATAATTTTGTGTCAACAAATATTCATAGGAGTATAAAGAACTTGATAAAAAATATTTTTAGTTGTAATTTATGTATAGGTATAAGCAAGGGAATAATACATTATATGACAAAATATTTTAATCTATTTATTATTATGTGTGTAATTTTTAAATGCAAACAATGCAATTTGTATGATTCTGTGTGAATTATATAAAAAAAAAAATTATTTTAACATACGGTATATAAAGTGTAGATACTATATAATATGGACATACGGGTATTTTATATTATATGGGTGTGGTGATAACAACAATTATAAACACCATAATGTAATTTGTATTTTATTTAGTCCTTTATATTTATGAGAATAAAGTGCACAGGTACTTCTCATTGTTTTTTTATAAACAAACGATTCATCACAATTTTTGGTCTTTTGAATTTCGAACTAAATACGTGTAGGTAGTATTGTATTAGAGATTGAATTATTTATAAAAAACCTTTTGGTTCATAATATTTTGTATTATATATATTAAGCTATACATGCCACATTGTCTCATAATAATCGTTATGATAAGCATTTTATTAACATTTTATCTTTCAATAATTAATTGTGAAAGTAAAGAATATTTTCATGTATGATAGAATGGTTATTTTCAGAGTATAGTACTAGAGTGTAAAGTCTTAATTGTTATAAATTATGAATAAAACGATAAATGTAGATTAATCATTAATATGAATGTATATTAATTAATACTGAAACAATTATAGTATAAATAGTATAATTAATACTTATATGCTTATAAATTTATAAGTTATAACTTACTGGAAAAGTTAAATTCAATTATTAAGTTATGAGTGTTATTCTTATTATATTAATTTTTATAGTTTAATTGTGATAAATTAATGTCGTAATACTTATATTGCTATAATGAAATTTTTTAATTCATAATTTTTTTATTTTATCCGTATTAAAATTTAACGATCTTTCGATTAACGAAATCGTCAGTTTTACGAAATATTTATGAGAATTTTATCCAAATAATAACTAAATGTAAAAGTGTCTATTTAAAAAAATTTCTGTTTAATATATGAATTTTTGTTTTTGTTTCCAATAAGATTTCGTAATAATGTGGACGATTCACTGTAAACGTCTATTACATAGCATATCGCGTCATGTGATGTGGATGAAATTAACTATAATAAAGAAAAATCAGACTAGCATTAAAATAATTTAGCCTTTTAACATTTTACTATAATTCCAAGAATATAAGATACTAGGATTGATAAGTTTCTGAGGTTTATTAATGAAAGTTTCCACTTTAAAAATTTAAAAGTGTTGACGTGTATATGGTACCTATTATACCTATCAGTATAACAATATCAGCTGTTAAATTTTATTAAGTTATGATTTTTAACTGTTCTTTTAATGTTAAAGTTAATGGTATATTCATTGAAAGCAAAAGCAGCCGTAAGCAACCACTAATCACTGTAGTTGACTGTAGTGTATACATATTTATCAAAATAAATATTTTGTTAATCATCGACATTTAAAAAACAATTTTATGTAATATTGTATATTGTATATTATATTGTATAAAGATCTTTATTTAGATATATTTTCAGTATATATCTGCGTATAATTTCTAGATTATTTGAAAAAAATCAAAAAGAATCATACCTAACTACCTAAGTACCTAACTAATTAAAAAAATAAAACATTTAAATATGATTTATAATTATCTTCATTAATTGACGTAGATTTATTCTTATAATTTACTGAGAAAAATGTACGTAACTGTTGAAACTGTTATATGTATAGTCGTTTTAATTATGTTCTAAATGAGATTCTAATGTTTTTGTCTCTTCAGTGTTTCTGTGTTATATCAAGTAAGATTAAAACAAAATTTTTTACATAAAAATTGATGAATTTAATGTTAAAATATTGTAAAATAAAATTATAACAAAACTTATAATATAATGTAAATTTGTACCGTTGATAATATCCAACGTTTGATATTTTTGTGTGTTATTTACTTAATTATAAAAATATTAAATGGGTAAAAAGATTTTGAAAATAATTTAACTTTTAAAATTCATTGTGCACGCATTAATGGAAATAAAAATCTCATTTTAACTTTTCGTCAAGTCTTTGCAAACGCGTGTAAGCCAGCGTGAAATCAGGAGTATTTTAACATAATTGATTCGCGTTTGAAAAAAATATTTTGCTTTGATATGTGTTTATGAAAGGGTTAAGAAAGAATAGAAAGATTATCACAATTATTGACACTGTAGATGTATGCTAAATATTTAGTTAATTTATTTATTTTAAAACGTGTTTAAGTACTATATGAATAAATAATTTAAATTATATTAATGTAATATTGTATTACCAAAGTAATACGCCAGTTGTTGAAAAATAATAATTGGTAAATAATCCATCGCTATATTGTAGTGACCCTTTTATATAGATTCGGAGAGGTGAGGTTAATCTCCAGGACACGAACCCTCTTAACACGCAAATGTAATATATTATGTTCGTTATAATAATATAATAGTTAAATGTATCGACTATCACTGAGTCAATAAACAGTTCGTAAACAAATATTAAATTATTCCTAAGATTCAAAATGTATACAAACATTACAAACCTATAGCAGAATATTTTTTGAATTCACTGTTGACGGATTTTTTTTACACATAACCGCATATTGTCGGATAGTCGTATTTAATATTATAATATAAGCACCTACGTCACCCACGATCGTCACGGACTATGAAGAAAATATCGGTTAAAGTGCTCGAATCAAGGCGGTTTATACTTTATTGTACGTAACCCGATGGTAAAATACCGAAATTATATAAAAACAATAATTCCGGCATTCATTTCCCCCGCGGAATAAACATAAAACAACTATTTTCTTCGTATATGTTTTTATCGATAGGTACTATATAAAATATGAAAATAATAATTCCCCTAAACAATAACTGAATATATTTAAACAACGGTACCTATATAATAAAGTAATGTTATACATACCAATATAAACATATCATAGTATGTTTACAATATATATAATGCGTTTCGTCGTTTCGATTATTTAAATAATAACAAGGCGTCTTCGAGTAATACCCATGTGTAGACAGTTGTAGACTGTATATTACTATAATACTGTAGGTACTTTATGCGTTTCGAAAATATCTCATCGGCTCCGATGGCGTCGGATAGGCTTTAGCCATGGGCCTATCGAGTTTAACGATTTCTAACGTTTGATTACAGTTATTCGTCCACTGTACGGTTTAATAATTCGATTCGATTTTATTTTCTACTTACGTCTGTACTGATTAATCATTATCATAAAAAATAAACATTTCACTCGTAACCGGACCATTTTCTAGGTAGCTCGCCGGCCTGGACTTCGACGAAAAACAACGACGTTTACCAAACGTATGATACATAATATATTATTATTGTGTAAGACATTGGAAATATTTCGAGCCCGAGGCCTAGGTTTGACGATAATATTATTGTCGAAATGAAGTAAATTCGTGGCCTCCAGCCGGCGTGACGCCGTGGCGGCCGAAAATTGATTACAGCTTACGGTCTACAAATAAACGGTGACGAGCGTACGGTGCGCAGTTGCGGTCTGATAGAGTAAATTGTATACAATATTATAATAGTATCTATAATGTCTATCTGTTGCGCGTCTTGGCAACGATCATGTAAATAATAATAATAATAACAATCCGGTTCTGGTCGTCGTGGCTGGGAGCGGTTATTACCGTGGAACTGGTAACCCCCGTACACTATAAACTCCCACCACCACCATCACCGCGGTGCAGTGCCGTCAGCATGAATGCTGACACACCGCCGTAACCCCCTCCACACCGTCCACGGAGGACGGCGAACCGGTGTACGACACTGTCGAGTCCGTACGGTAAAAACGGTTCGAAACGGAAATCGAAACAAATATGCGTACCGCGACGCGCTAACCGCAGTGACACAGTCCGTGTCGCGTTCTGGTGCTGTTACAACGTAATTGTGTCCGTTAAAGGGTGTGAGAAAAACGGCCTTACTATTGTTATTATTGCGGATTGTTAAAGTACGATAGGAGGAAAGAGACGTTGGCCGACTTAAATCATTTTGTTCACGTGACGGCGTTTCGTGTTGGGACAAAGTAGCTGTTGATGCTGCCGACGCCGGACCGAGGTAAATAATAAATCAATCACCATTATTTTTATCGTTATCAACATTTCGTGTCGCGCGCACACCCGATTGACTATACTAGCATTGATGTAATTATACACTAACTATATATATATTTACTATATAATCAATGACTATAGTAATGTAACGTTTTGCATTCGAAATTCGGAGACTCCGACGCTATTTCAACTTACAATTTAAGGTTGGCTGTACGGTAAACGTGATTAGATTCTGTTAAATGCGTAGGCGCAGGTGGACATTTTTTTATGGACTTATTGTCTGTGTACCTATTAAGTAATAAGGTTAATGTTGTATTTCACTAATATAAAGGAGCCTTTACACTGTGTTGTATTGTGTATTTCGCACTTGTATCTTTGTGATTCATCTACTCAATAAGGTCATTTCCTTTTAAATTAAATTTAATCTAAATTAGATTAATTAAAAAAGATTTATTTTAGTGTTTGGGAGGTAACCGACAGTTTTTTTCAACAACTGACTTAAAACGAATTGTGATTTGTGAAACTGCGGAGAACTTGCTTATCGCCTATCATTACCGCTCATTAGTAGGAAAATTCACTTAAGTCCGCGTAATGGCTTCGAAAACACGATTTGCAGCGTCTCTATAGATCGAAAACTAGGATTCATATATTGTGGTTATTGAGGGAGAAGAATTTTTATATATTATACCCTTGGTCCATGTAAATTAATTGAGATGCGGGCTATTTTACTCTATTTTGGGTAATGCCCTCCCATCACCCACACATTCGCTCACCAAAAAAAAAAAAAAAAAAATTCAGCCAATGGTAGGATCCTAACTATACAAACGTATCGTTACGGGTTTCCTTAGAATACTACATTTTATCTTTATTTTTGGCTGGAAACTGCGAGGACAACGACAATATAATAATATATTATGTTATTATTGCTTCAATAATGCTATTAACGGTTTAACGAGTTCGTAATAGCTACAGATACGGTTATAGCAAATTGTATACTGCAACACGCTGTAATACGATGATTATGTACGTCTCTTGCGATAATAATAATGATATAGTTTATTATCATTACACAATAATCGTTAAAAATAATATATTTGAATATTATGCGTTGTCGTTGCGATTACCTCATCTGTTTTTACAACAGGTGGTGACCACGATGACGGTGAGACACCGGAAGCGCCTTTACAAGGTTTCTTCTTGGTTGGTGAGCAAAACGGAAAAATACGTTTGTTGTGTGTCATAATATTTATACTATGATATTATTACGATCGGGAAAGGATATCTTTGATGAACATAATTTACTATTAAAATAATTATACAAACTTATGGTAAAAAAAACAATAAAAAACGACAAATATAGTACGTTATTTCATTCGGTAATATGGTGTCTATTTTTTACTGCTCAATAATAAAAATACTAATTGAATGACATTTTCTTGTTCGAAGATTTTTTGTGTTTTACGTATCTATTTGTATTATAATTGTGTTGGATGTTAGTATAATAAAATATATGCATATCAAGTCCACACAATGTTTACATACATTTTCAAATTTTGGAACATTCTTGGTAAAAAATAAATTCGATGACCCTTTCGGAATACTTTTACATAAGTAACTGATAGTATTTATAAAATTAAATTATCATAAAATCCTTTGTATCTAATAGAAATATACTTTTGATAATGATCACGAATGAGAAATTTCAAGTGTATCGTTGTCGGGTGTATGATGTCAGTATGACTTATGAGTTATGAGTAATAAATAATGATAATAATAATAGTAATAACAATAATAGTAGTATATTATGGTCGGAACGAGAAACGCTTGAGTTATATGATTGCGTTTTAACACCGGCCGTGTTAATGTGTACCTATGATTTGATATAGGTACATATACATGGTACATATTATATGTTACAGTTTGCGCGCACCCTAACCGCGATATCCGTCAGCGTGTTTTTGACATTAATTTAAGTTCTGTATTCATGACGAAACCTGCTCGGCAAAGCCTTATTGTCGATTAAATAAATAACAAGCTTAAAACTTATTTCGAAATTAAATCTCATTTCATTAACCACTGAGTTTAGGAAATTAATTTAACAAATGAAAACTTATCCTTTTCTATAAAATGCTAAAAGATAATATGTTGTAGTTGTATATACCTGATTTTAAAATGTTCTTAAAAGTTGCGTAATGTCTTTAAATTTCCGTAAAAATGTTAGTTCGACATCTGTGTACACTAGCTGTGTTTAGACCTATAACACATTATTTTTTAATAATGTTCACTATTTTTTATACAAATGCGATTTTTAACCAACGGAGTATTTTATAATCAACCTGATAATTTATTGATTCGTAGATTTTTTTAAGGTATTGCTTAATACTTACTGTCTAAAAAAAATTAAAAATTAAAAATTATTATTATATTCATTAAATTTCTTTATACTTAATAGTTTTTTAATCTTAAGGTATTTTTTTTATTGAAATGACATAAACCTTCTCGATTTACCTATGCAATTCACGTTATTATTTTTTTGTTTAAAAGTGACTGGAGGAGGATATATTTTTCAGAACAACAAGCAAGAATCATAAGTTTTGTATCGCATTTTTTATTAAGCGTCTTCTTATAACTTGAGAAAAAGTTATAAAAATATGTTGGTAATTTAAAAGTTATTATTTTTCTAGTAATATTTAGAAGATATTAGTAATAAGACGCATACAAATAATTTAGTAACATTTTATTTGAATAGGTTTATTATTTATGTATATTTTAGCTATATATATATAGCTAAAATACGATATATCAGATTTAATTAATTTAATATGAAACTTGTGTTTATAGATCTGCTGTCATATTAAAAATGAGTTACTTTGATTTAAACTAATAGTGATAATAAAAATAAATGAATAAATTAACAATAACATACATCATTTAATGATAATTTTTATTGTGGACCTGATTGTTTTTGTACACTCGATATATATATATATGAATAAATTAGTATAAAAAATAAATATCATTAATTCATTATAATGGTGATTGAAATAATGATTATTATACCTAATAATAAAAATGTATTGAAAACTATATGATGTACAATATATGTGATAACAATAAAAAATTGGCAATTAACTCTAAATAATAATTATTATTATTTGTTGCGTTATAAATATGTATTGTAATAATATAAATATTTTGGCTCAATATTTTATTATCGCACTTAAAATATTATTAAAAAATAAAATAAATATCTATCAAAATTATCTCGGGATTTTAAAAATCTAAGAAAAGCTAACGGAAATGTAATAAAATTATTATTATTATTTATGCTTTATTATAACACGTGAAACAGAAATTCCAATTATTAAAAATCCCTTGAAAATCCCTTTGATTTCTTTTTTGTGAAAATGATTTAGCTAAGAAGTTGTTTTGTTGTTAATGTTCTTAAAACATTGATACAAAATAGTTATTAAAGTTTATTTATTATGGACATTTTGTAAGTATAATTTTTTTTAAGTTGTACAATAAATCGCTTTTTGTTATCATTACAATTTTAATCCATGTTTAATAATTAGATAATTAAATGTTATTTATTTATTTTATTAACATTAATAATTATTAACTACCATTGCGTCGCTCAATATAATATTACATTAGTAACTTTAATGTGAGACATTTTATTTTTTAGAAATATTAATATTGTCATTAAATTATGTTATTATGTGTATACGTCTCAACTATGGTTAATTTGTTGGAATAGATAACCATAGTCTCAATCTAAATTATAATAAATAATTATACATATATTGAATAGATTATTGTAATAGGTAACACTTTTTCTTAGATTTTTCATTTAATTTATGTGTGTTAAGTTGTATAATGTATATAATCAAATGCATGTATTATTTACAGAATTATCCATTGAGTGCTTAGTTCTCCCATTTTTGTTCTTTAATAATGTAGTTGTTCAAAATCTGATTTTTTAAATTTTTAAATTTACATATAGGTTTTTTTACTACTTAACTAAGGATTATCCTATAGAGATACAATAAACAAATATACAAACTTCCATTTTTCAAATGACAACCTCTTTTTACACTGTAAATTATTTAATTCAATTTTTTTGTAAATGTTGACTTATTAAAATCAAAATTCGAACTAGTGGTTATTAAGTTGTTTAACTTTGTGTACTAAAAAATAATTGATCTATGATTTGAGCTTAGAAAATATGAGAACTATGATGGTTATTTGAAAATTTTAGTAATTTATATTAATTAATAAATATTTATAATTTATAAAAATGTTGTTCTAAGTTACTATATTTTATATTTAATGTATTTTATATTTTTGTAAAACCATTTTTAAGGACTGTTTTATTTTAATAACTAAAAATATACTCGTAAAAATATTGAATGAAGTAGATACAAAAAATTTTCAAAAAAAATAATTCATAAAATTGTTGACAATAAAAAGTAAAATGGGATGGGTGCATTTCGAAATATAAATTCTTATCATACCACAGAACATTCCTTAAAAAATTGTAGGTATACCTAACAAATATCAAGAGCATGCAATTATAGACTTGAAGCAAATTTAAAACTCAAAATTTTAAATTTGTATAAATTTGTTACTGAATTAATAATAGAGGTGTAAATCATGCTACTTATCTATGAATAGTCGTTTAATGGTTTAAAGCCTTAATATAGGCTCTCGCAGATGTTCTTTTGAAATTACGTGCATTACAATTTTCTTATTTTATCTCAAAATGGCAATTTAAGTAAATAGTTTTTTCTGTTCTTATGAAATACATTGAATTGAATTTTAACTTTTTAATCATAATATTATTAGTAAACTTATAAGAATTATTATACTTAGGCATGTACTTATATATTTTAATGTTTCAAATATCGGTTATAGGTACAAATTATACATTATAATATGTCGAACATTATTTTTGTTAAAATTTTATATTGTAGTGAAAAAGATTAGAAATTATTGTTTTTAATTAATAACATTTTTTTTTTTTTGAATTGAAATTTATATTTACTTGAAACGTATTTTGTTTTTAATTTTCTAAAAAATTGTTTCAAAATTGTATAAAAAGTATTTTTGCATATTATATTTTATTTAATATATCTATGTTTTTTTACACTGCTCACTATTATATTTTAATACAATGATTATTATGTCCATATTGATATAATAGACTTTAGGTAAAAAAAGGTTATTTTTGTTCTATTAAATTTCTTATTTCTTTGTATTGTAATATTGTATAATTGAGTAAGTATAACATTTTTTGGTAGTTATGATTAGAAAAATAACATGACACCTATTTTTTTCAAAACAATATAGTATCACTTTCTCCAATTACTTATTTTTATTTATTTTAAAATCGGGGCGTATACATTTTTGTGTACTCAATACTGGTATGGCAAGTTTAATTGTATATACTTATAAAATGCAGTAGATAGAATAATCTTGTTTGTTCATTTTTTTTATACAAGTATACATTTTCTTTTGTAGCACAATATTCTTTATCATATTTTTAATGAGGAAGTTTGTGAATAATTGTCATTCCTGACATTTTATAAAAAAATATTTTGTTTTTTAAAAAAATGTTATTAAAACTATTACATTAATTATGTATTTTTTAAGTTAGTCTAAGTATAATCTATTTATTATTGATTTATAAATGTTTTAAAAATACTAATTATTTATGCAGGTTTTCATTGCTCACGATAGACTTATGTAGTAAATAAATTAATAATTTATGCACTTTTTTATAATTACATATTTCACATCAAAGTTTATAATATATATTTATATAACAGGCTACAAGAATTGTACTAATATGTAATATTATATTGTAATTAATTTAAAAAACATTTAAATTAATTAATTGTGTTGTCTTAGTTTTCGGAACTATTAGAGGCACTTTGTGTATTTTCTTATGTCCACAATATATCAGCGTGTGTGTTTCAAGTATGTGTATTAAAATCGTAGAAGATTTAAATTCTATTTGTGAGCAAACTTGTACACATGTAATATTCACACCGAAATAGTTGCTTCTGCCAAGGCCAAATTGTGTCAAATAGTTTTTAAAAATTAATACTGCAATATAACAGTGAATATATATCACATATGTATTATTATAATCGGCTATTATGGACGGGATATCGAATATTTTAACATTTAAATATTTTAAACATATTAAACCGTTAATTACCGTTTAGTTTATGGACCGGATTTCCGGAGATATACTAATACTTGGTGCTCGCATTAGATATTATAAATATGCATTATATTTATAATATATAAATAAATAGTGTTATGAAAATATGAATAACGGGACTATATAAATTGAAGTTTCTAGATGTTTTAGACGTTGCGCAATCTCTTAAGAATTTGAAAGTTGAAAATTCTTGTCAACATTTCTCGTGTCAAAAATTGTATTAGATAAACTCGTCGATCCGTCAATGATCAGTTATGTTAGGCTCAAATAAAATTATTTTTTTTGGGGATTGGTCGAATGGGCGTACAACCTACGTGCCTAATATTGGTACAATTATTAATTAATAGAAATAATTTTAACATATACATATTTATATTTGTATAATTATAATATATTTATATATTTATTATTTTATAATACAGACGATGTACAATATATTCGACGATGTGTGGAATATGTATTATATGTTAGAGGGCTTTAAGAGAGGTATGGTCCCCCATTGGCCACATTATGCATAAAAAAAATATTAATAATCTTTTTGGTTGTATTAGTTTTGGTTTATTTTCGAAAAATATTATTTTATCAGTATAATGTGGTATCAATATCAATTGTTGATAAAGACCGTAGGCATAGAAAAATATGAAGAATAGAATTTGGTTATAAGTTAAAACCCGTAAAAAATAGATTTAATTAAATTTACAACAATAGACTTGTTCTTATTGGCATCATATTTTTAGATGTGTTATAAGAAAATATATATAGGTAACAGTAAAACAATGTGTTTTTGAATGTTTTTTGCTCCCCTTCAGAAATCCCGGTTACGCCACTGACCGTGTGTGTCATAATTTATACAGAATGACAGGACTTTAATCAAATGTAAACAAAACGAAAAGCAGTATCTAGGGAGGATTTTTTTATTTTCTTCATTTTAAAATAAAAACATATTGGATATATTTTCACATTCGTATCATAAGAGTATGTACTTCGTAAAAGTTAGTAAATCATAAAAAGTAATAAGTTCATAGTTCTTAAGACGAATTATATGTATATTATATTATGCACTTAAACAATTTAATAGTCTTCATGTTTGATGTACATATAGTAATTGTATACAAGGTATTACGTATAATACTATGCATTCTGCATTAAAATTATAGCAATGTCAGTCGAAGTTTCAATTAGAAGGAAAAGTATCAATAATGTAGTATTAAATAATATAAAAATAAATGCATATTTTATTTCTAGATAATTTTAGATTCTCCTGTTCTTATAAAATTACTCGAATTTCAACTAGGTATATAATATAATCCATCATTTCTAAAACTAATAATAAATAAACACATTAAATATTCAAGTGTAATATATAACTCACATAGTCCCATAACTATAAAAAGTATAATTAAAAGTTAGTGAATTTTTCTAACTAGCGTTTGTTGAATTTTAGTTAGGCCGGGGCTATACGCGGCGGAATACGCCGTTTATAACCCTGGCTTTACACTTGAGTCTTGAAGTATTTAACTTCGTACTTTATAAATAAAGTTACTTGCACTACGTGATGCGGTCACTTTTTAAAGTCTTAGGTATAGATATTGAAAATAATCAAAATTTGTTAGCCTTGTTGATGATAGTCATTCAAATTCTTTTATATAGTTATAACAATTCAAAAGTTTCTTAGCTGTGTTTTCCTAATAAATACGTTAAAATTAATTTAAATATAAGTAATAGACTAAATATATAATAAAATGCACATTTATTATTATTATTATTCTCACCTCAAGTTGATTATTTTGTGTGCTTGTAGTTGTCTCATATTATTTTTTGTTACTGAAATTGAGGTACTAAATAAATAACACTCCTCACTATAATGCAAATCAAATTATATTTTATTTTTTCTTCTTATGAACCACTAACATGGGAGAAATTGCGTTACCATTTCTTTCCCCATATAAATATATATATTTAGGTACCTGGTACATAATATATAAAGCTTTATTCAATATTTAGTATTACAAGCTGAAAATGGAAATAGTCAATTGCCAATCATACATATATATTTACGGGCACGCAGTAAGCATGAGAATTATATACTCATTTACCATTTAAACCGAGTCAAATAATGGAATCGTAGTAATGCTCAGTCGTTTATTAAATTATTTAATCTGATGGCTTATCACAGTGTATGCCGTATGGGCGTTATTTTAAAATATTTTGTACTTAAAATTAAAATAAATAATGGTTTGTATAGTTAGCTGACATTATAAAATAATAAAAAAACTTGATATGAACTATTAATGTTGTATTTGATAACTTTAATTTCAATGAAGATTTTTTTATTTAGACATATGTTTAAAAAGTCGTTTCTATTAAATAATATAATTAATAATACCTATTTTGTTTTAAATTAATTAACAAAAATAAAATAAAATAAATTGAATTTAACTAACCAGCTGTTTTCAATCATTTATTTTATTTTATAATTTCTAAACTAATTCATTATAATAATCCAAGTTAGTGTCAGAGAAGTTCATTGTGAGTATTAATATATTTTATTTTTGAGAATAATCCAACTGCTATAGCTAGTATACTACGTTTTCTACAGATTTATAAGTATGCGTTCCTTTTATGCATTGTTGCAGGTCTATCATATGGACGATATGAAAAAATAGACATTTCATTCATGGTTTTTTAACTACAAATTTTCATCATTTTGTTGTTAATAATTTACTATTTTTTTTTTTTAGTTTTAGAAAGAAAAAAATATTTATCCATTACATTAGATAAGACTTATCTTAACATTGACTTCCGCATAGTTTTGTTACTTGAATTAAATTATTATCGATATGACATGTTTATTTATTTATTTAGTCTGCTAATAACATGTTAAACCTACCTCTTACCTATAATATATATTTAATTAAACGTGTATTAATATTAAATAAATATAAATATTTATATTTTAAATGTTTTGGGAAGAAATCAATGGGAATGCCGATAGTTTTTAAATTGAATTTTATTGATTGATGGAGGCAAAAGTTGAAAAAGAAAACTCAGTGAATAGGTTTCGAACATTTTGGCATTAGAAAAAATAATGGTTTATGAATAGTTAAGTGGGGTAGTATGGAGAACGAACAACGAACGTCTGGAATTTCTTACAAAGAAAATAAAGGATGAGATCAAACGATCTCATTTAATCAGGGTTGCTAGATATTATGTTTAAAGCATCCAGTAATAAACTGTGCCGTGATTGATACGCATAAAGGTTTTAAACAAATCATTTTAATTATCCGTTTAAAAGTTTAAATTTCTGTATTAAACTAGTACTTTTTATACTTTTCAAATATTTTAATTTTTGTAAATTATTGAAAATTATTGCTATTAATATAAAATCTGATTATTAAAATGTCGGGGGTTAATAATTAAAATTAAGCAATTGATTAAATAACTAGATGCTCTAAAGCTTGGAATTGAAAAATTAAAGTGTGTAAGTTATATTGATCGATGAAATATATTTCGTAGACTTTTTGTTTGCAATAAAACTTAATTTATCTATCAGTAATGTACTAATTTATGTACGAGTATATATTATACAATATTGTCTATTTATATACAATATACATATGAAAATATTATTCTTGTAATATTTTTAAGTTTATTGAAAATTTCAATATTTATATATATTCCATTTGTATAATTAATAATAATAAATACTATTGAGTGCAATACACGTGATAATAAAGAGAATGTTCACAAAAGCCTGAAATAACTAAACGTACTTAAATATATCTTATCTGTGAGTAATAGGATAACGCAAATGACAGTTTTACAAAATAAAATATATGTTTATTGTTTATGTATTATAATTTTTATTATTTTATTTTGTTCTTAATTTTAAGCAACGCGAGAAATATATTTATTCATAATTATTAAGATTTAAAAATATTAATAATATCTTTGTTATAAATACATAATACATTGCGTATTTGATCATCATTTGTCGCTAGTTCAGAATAAACATAACTTGTGTTGAAAACTATGTAAAAGTAGTTTTTGTTTTTGGTACAAATATATGATTAGATATTTTTTTTGGAAACAAAATTGTATACATAACTAATCTGGATGTAATGAAGCAATAGGAGATTCAAATTGTGAAAAAATATCTATATTAATTTTAGTATTGCTGGTATTGGTTTTAAGATTAGTTCCTTTTAGGGAATATGTTTACGTTAAAAATTTAAATACCCAAATATTGTATAATACACCTAAACCTAGGTACTATAGTACTATGCTATATACCATATATATTTTTAGATTTTAAGTAGTTTTAATTACATATCTTGTTCAAATTTATCATTATGATTATTCAAAAGTAGTATTAATTTAAATTATTCACTTTGAGTTGAATTTTTTGTGTTTAAGGTATTTGTACGAATTTTTATAGTAATTTTTTTTTTTGATTTGTCATTAATTATAAATTCATAAACGTCGCATTGAATAATCATTTTGTAAGGATTTTGTAACGAAGAGCTCATTAGCTGTAAATACAAATCGCGTCCCCCAATGACAATTAAATTAGAGTACCTCAGCATTCTCCCCTTTTGTTGCTTCTACACGTGTGGGAAAATATACAAATAATAATAAGAGTGGCTTATTTTATATTAGTGTTATAATTCGTAACAATTTATTAACATTTTATTGTGCCGTACATATAAAACGGCCGGAAATTGCTTTCAATCATCACTTGGAGAAAGAGAGGGAGTTTATCCGTAGAATAAGTATTGAAAACGACCAAACAAAATATTGTTTTATGTGATGTATTTTGTTCGTTGTATGTCGTGCTCGTGTGTAAACATGTAGTTAATGAAATTGATTGATTAAGTTATATAATTCCGTTCGATTGACGAATACTTTGTGTTTAATAATAATAATAAAAAAAAAATAAATAATCTGTGTAACTCTTATTAATAAACATAATATAATATTATTATCAATAACAGATGAAAATATATTTCATAGATGTCGGACAGGTGTCGTCACGTGTTTATTGAGGTTGTATTGGTTGCGCCATACCTATACGTATAAGCGCAATGCATGTAGCATGTATTTAGCAATTGTAAAACAAATAATTTAACACAATATCAGAATACGACATAAACAACCGTCTTGTCCATATAAGTTGTTTGATGCACAGTAATAATCTATGAGTAAATATTAAAATGTGAGATGAGCTTAGGGAAACATCAGGTTATAAGTAATGGTTGAATAAGAAAAAATGATTTTATATTTAGATAGGTATGGTTACCTGTGGTTAGTTATATTCTCAAGGGTATGTTTGTCATGTATGATCAATGTGGTATACATAATATATATATACGTTTTATACATACTAGTATATATACATTATACATAGCATACTAACATTGTACCATAGATGAAATATATTTAATCTACGATATTATTGAACAAGATATAATGTGGTTTCTATTGTATTGTATTTCAATTAATCTCAATGAAGGATTGAAGGAACAATGATATTCTTATGATAAATACTGGTAAAAATTGGATGGTATTTTGAAATGTTTTAGCACATAGCATCTAATATATTAGCATATATTATTTTTAATCATATTCAGTGCTTTTTTTTTTAACTATTTGTAATAAATATGCAATTTAATCGAGTTTAGATATTGAATTTTAATTATAAAGCTTTAATGTTTAATAATGATTTATTTTCAAACCTACATTTATATGTTAATAGTGTTTATGCTCAAAAAATAATATTTATATATTGTAGATTTAGATATTTTATTTATGGTGCATTATTTGTGTATCTATATCCAAGTATCATTAAACACATATACATTTTTTTTGTATTTTGTATTAAATTTTGATAATATTAACATTAAACAAAGTATAGTCGTTAATTTATTCTGTACGTTATAATAGTATGAATATAAATACATCTAAATTTACTTAAATTTCTTGTACATATACATACATTACATTTTAATATTATACTATATTATAATTTTTATTAGATTTTCAATATTTAATGTCACAAATAATGTATGACATTGATTTGCATTTAGCTAAGTAATAATTTAGATTGATTGTTCAGAATAAAACTTAATCATAATAATTTTATTCTAATATACGATTATAATAATAATACTATTCATTGTGATTAATTAAATTAAATTCTATAAACAAAGATTACATATTGATTTAATTTGTTATGAATACTAATATTGACAATATAATATTTGTATACACATGACACTTTCTAGTTGTCGAGTAAGTTCATAAATAAAAAAAATATCAAATACCAAATGCAAATATCTCAGTATTAGTGATAATATACTATTAGTAGTAGACGGTGATGTGACTTTTATTATGTAAAGCAATTAATACATTCAAAATATTTTGTTCACAACAAATGAAATATAAATTATAAACAAAAACAATGCATATTATGTCAGTCTTCTTTGCATGTACATTACAAGAGAAACAACAATATCGTATTCTATTTTCGTAATAACTTTCCCATTCAAATATTTAAAAAAAATTGTTATATTTTATTTTCTTGGATAGATTTTTAAACATTAACTAAACATTTCGCTGTTCAAAAAAAAATAATATTAGATGTGACAATTTCATCGTTATTAAATAGTATACAGTATATCAAATAATTTTTACTAACTAATAATTAAAATGTTTTAAAATTTATATTCATTAGTTGAGAATATGTCAGCGTACCATTTGTTTTCTCGTTAACCAACGCACAGTATAACAAATGTTTTCATTCAGTTGATATTTTTTTTTGTTTTCTAAAGAATTGAATTAAAGTTAAAGTTAAGAATATTATCTATGGCACCTCTTAAGTTAAGTAGATATTTCAATTTAAAGTAAATTATGCAGCTTACATTTTAAAATTGGAACATTTTACATAATAAAATTATAACTCGCGTTTAAATTAAAATTTCCATAAAAGACCATTAAGTGCCTTAGATAATATTATTATCTTTAAGTTTAATTATAGATCAATTCACACCAACATTAAAGTTAATAACACACAGTTAGATTTTCTGAATGAAAAATTGCTATGTTACATGTGGCAAGAGAGAAGACGTAGCGAACTAGTTAGCCTAGTTAGCCACTAGGAGGATAGGTACTCAAAACATTGATTTTACGGTCGATACGTGGTACGAAAATTCTTCTGTTTATTTAAAAATCTACTATTTAAAAAATAATATAAATTACGATATAATATACGTATAAGCCCATGTGTTATACGCCGCGTGTATTTACATTTATATTACCGTACGAGCTATTCGGCCGAGATATAATTTGGTCTGAGCTTAGGCGAATTGAATGCACGCACGTACATACATATGTCATACACACACGCACCCATCCACCCACCCACACACGCACACATGATTATGCCGCTTTAAGTTGTGTAATATAGTATAGTTTAATGTTTTGTTTTTTTTTATTTGGAGTCGTAGCAAATAATTTCGTTGAATGTATTATAGAATATTTCTTGCGCTATATCTGTGCGTCATGCGGTGTATATCCTGCTGGATTTGCCTACATCGCGTTCAGTTTATAGAAATTTACTTGACGAAAAGTTGTCTCTCCGTAATTGGGCTTTTGGGCGATAAAACCCAGGTACTTTGTTTAAAGCTCCGGGGTTTATTATTTCCGATATTGTATACCGACACCGAGAATTCCTATAATACGGTGTGCATACGCCATACACGCGTAACGTGTATATCATGTATGTATGTTTTCAAGACACGTAGGTATATACGAATACGTAATATATAATAATATACGATAGAGAAGGTACCTAACTCCATATCTGCTGTGAGATTTGTCTTTGTCAGTGAGATAAAAACTTTAATTCCAACCCGGTGGCGGTGAATTATAATTAAACGAAACTTATTGTGTTTGTATAATAATATATTGGTAATGAGATCGATTTCAAACAAATCAAATAGTATTGTTAATAATGACTGTTATTTGATGTGCTAGTATGCAAATCGATTTTTGAATTTTAGTCAATCTAAATTGAGCATCATTATGTTCTTTTAAAATTAAACGGAAACTAATTAAACCTTTTCTCTATCAAGTCGTAAAATGGTAAAGTAAATTACTTCCTATATAGGTACTAATATATATAGTCCTAATACACATAGCGCGCGCACACACACACACACATTCCCTATACTGTTGTAGGCTATATATAAATTATTATATATTATTTAATGTGTTTAATTTTTATAATTGACATTTTTAAAATAATTTATTCATACTCTTCACGAGTTTACTTCATAATATTTTCTGAGTGTGTCAAATTGTAGTTGGAAATTAAACTTTTAAATGTAGGTAACTATAGGTAGGTAAACTATAGGTAGTATAAAATCATAATTTGAATTAAAGAAAAAAAAATTCATTCTACACTTTTCATTGCGTCTACCATCGCATCGTGGGTACAGTCTTTGTCATTGAGAAACACTTGTAAAAAATACTTATGACTTATGTACTGTACATAAAAGAATAATACCATGGAACGTCGTCTCGTTTAAATAATCTATTCCAGCCATGATTTACGATAACTTTTGTTCGTAAACAGTTTCTTCTACTCTGTTTCCCAAAAACCTCGGCTTCCTTTTAACAAGATGTTTATCGGTTCGCCGATTTCCGAATAAGAGTTTGTTTTTTTCTTCTTTAAGAATAGTTTAGGGCTGCAAAACTTTACTAACAATATAATAAAAATGTTTTCGCAGAGTATTTGACTAGTACTGGAACTGTTGATGAACTTAGCTTGCTGCTGTCGGTCTACAATAATGGGAAAACTATTGAGCCTGTTAGCTCGAGACGAGAATAGCTGCTGTTCTGCTCAACAGAAATACGACATTTTTTTAGATTTTGAAAGTAAGTATATCATCTACCTGTTTATTATCTTTTTTATTTTAATTTTTTGGTATGACTTGAATGTTCTATGCAGCAAACCGCTGTGCTGAAATTAATAATAATGATTTTTAATCTTATAAAAAATTGAATAGCTATGTATCGATTTTCGACCGATAAACCGTTGTCTCTCTTATTTGTACATTTGGAAAAAGAAAATCATAAATAAATTAAAATATATTGAAATGACTAGAAAAATTCCTGGAAAAAAGAAATCCACTAATAAATCTAATTTAAAATTTTTGAAGGTATGTCGTGACGTTATGCAGTTTTTTTTTTGTTTTGGAAACATTTATGATATGGTGGTAAAGAAATAATGTCAAGTCATATCGTTTATACAAGTATAAACAAATAGAAACGTTGTTAAAAATCTAATGGAAAAATACCATATACAATTTTGAATGTGTTACATGATTTTATTTTCCAATATGTCTTATGTGCTATGTAGTCAATCAATTCAAAACGAAAAGAAGAATTAATTTGAGAGTAATAACTAATAGCTATTAAACAGAGTTCGGATTTGAAGACAATAAAATTAATAAAAAAAGCATTCAATTTATATATAAAAGTAATTACAAAATTTACTAATAATAAATTGATTTTAGTTGATTTAACTAGTTTTAATTAAAACAAAGTCACTACTATGTACTTAGATAAACTGTTTTCTATAAAACGTTGACAATTAAGTCAAATAAGTTAAATGAATAATATTTGGACACAAAATTTGAATTGAACAAGGTGTAAGGAATCGTATCAGATATTAAAATTAAAATATTGTCGTATTTTACATTATTTGGTCACAGCCATATATGATTGCTTTGCAAAATAGCTTTATGTAATTGTACTGGTATTTTCCTTATGTAAGTAAATAGTCTGTGTGATGAAGATACACGTTTTTAGGACATAAGTATGTCATGGATAAAACGATAAGTTCAATTGAAAATTAAACATATACACACATAAAAAAGGATTTATGAATAAAAAGGCAAAAAAATATATCCATCATCATATTTATATAACATATTTTTATATAAAAATTATTTTTCTATTATTATTATCGAATAAAAGGCTTTCGCCTTTAAATTCGAACCCTACTAATAAATACTTATCCGTATTCAACAGCATGATAAATTTTGATTGTAATATTATAATAATTTATCGGTGTATTGTGTTATTTATGGATGATTGTGTTAATACATAGTTTGCACAATTTGATGTTTGTATAAGGTGCCTATATAATTTATATGTTTATATTATATTTTTTTTTTGCTTGTGAAATCATCATTTCTTTTCTACTGATTTTTTAACTAGAACTATTTGTACTGAAAAATACATAATTAATTAGTTCTCTAATGTTACATTATTACTAAAAATCAACTTAAAAAGTAGTTTGAACTGTTGAAGTGCTTAAATAATTTAAACTTTTAAATACTGTAAAACGTAAAGTTTTGACATCAAATAAAATGTTCAAAATGGACTTTCATTAGGTACCTCTTAAAGGAGTTGTTACAAACTTTATTTAAATTCTCTGCATACATTAACAAATGTTTTATTTTTTGTTCACTTAGTTATTTAATCGAGACTTAAAGAAGAATTGTTACGGTTTATTTTGATTTTTAACTTGAAACACAATGAATACTAAAGATCATAATTATTGCTTGAGAGTTTTTATAATATTGTTTTAATTTGTCTAGTCATTAAATTCAGATATGTGTTTTAGCGAATCTAGTTTTTGTAAAAAGCTATAAATAATTGTACTTATAAAAATAATCAAGTATTATTGGCATATTATAAATATTATTCTATGATGTTTATACTTACTTTTTAAATACAGCAACTTGTATTCATTTTTAATATAATTTGAGACAATGATTTAATATTTCATAATCTATATTAACTTATTTGAGAAAAATTATTTAAAGATCTATAGAAAATAGTAATATTGAACAAATATTTTTACAAATTATTTAAATTTGTTTCTGAAAATTAATGTATTTACTAATATCAAGTATCAACAGCTGTACAATAATAATTTTACTAAAATTATAATAAGTTGTTGTTTGCATAATATTTTTTAAAACCTTTTCCGCTAAGTAGCTGATATGTAACTTTCTATAAAATGCAATAATGTAAAAATAGAGCGTGTGCCCAACATTTAACTTTTTTAATTAATAATTTTTAATATTTACTATATTATTAAGTACCTAAAAATAACCTTAATATAAATATTAAACACAGTTAAGTTGAGTGTAATCTTAGATATCTATATAATAATAGGACTTCTTGATTAACTTTTTTACATAATAAATTATTATTATTATATAATGAAGCACTCTCTTAATCACGATATTGTGTAACATAAAAATATAATAATATAAAAAAAAAGTTAAAATTAATTTTTCACGTAGACGTTGAATATTTTTATTTGTTTTATTATATATAAAAAAAAAACATTGCATTTAACAATAGTTTTATGATACCTTGGCTTTAAAGTATATTATTTAATAAGATCATTTACTAAAAATGATTTCATCAAAACTTTTGGATGACGTTATACATATTACCGACTTTCTTTAACATGATATGACTCATTTAAGTGAACCATTTAGATGGTGTTTTTTTTTTATATGTATACGAGTATATATGTTAATATAGTAATTATTAATTATTATACTGTTTTAATTTACGAGTATCGAACAATTGTTGCTAATATTTATAACATAGGTATACATTATTTTAATAGACTTCAAGTTTTATACATTATGTCTGCATTTTGCATTATGTTTGATAAACGATAACTAATGTTTTATATTTGTATTACTATTATTATTAACACATTAATTATGTGATCAACTTAAACCGATGTCATTTATAAATTAGAACTAATGAATTTAATTTAAATTCCTAGATGCCCAACCTACTGAAAGTGAAATGCAATTATTTGACGAGGTTCAAATTGTGCTTACTGAGGCTTCTGACGTGCTTTCCGATCTCAAACATTACTCGGGCGCTGACCAATACATACGAGCAGCGATTAATAACCCAAGTGCCGAACAAAATGCACTAACTTGGGAAGCGTTGATGCCGCGAATCCGCACTTTGAGGCGGTTTTATTTTTTCTCACAAAAAATAGGTAAGTTTTTAATGTTTTTATATTAGTACATTTGAACTCTATAAACGAAAAATCAAGTTATAATTTGTTCTTATTATTATACGTAACAACAGTTTAGTTGGTTTTTTTACATTATTCGTTTGTTGTTTACTATAAAGAGTTAATCCGTCTAGTAAAGTATTGATTATAATTAATTTTTTTTTAAATTTTATTTTGTAAACTAGTTGTAATTATATTTTTAACTGAAAAATCTATAGTTAAATTACATAGTTATTAATAATTTAATTAATAATTTTTTTTTATTTAAATTATGTATTGCGTGTAAACTCCCGGAATTGAATAAAAATTGTTTTGTAGCCCAAAGTTCATCGTTAGACCACATATTTTATTTGTTAAATCGCATATCGGTACAGATAGCCCTTTTATGAATCCCGGAAGAAGTTAATGAAAATACGCTTACATTTATTTTGTTTTCCAGCTTTCGTTGTACCTCAAATTCTAACTGAAATATGTTCAGATGATATAACCCCATCTTTACATCTAGAAAATCAACAAGCTCTAGTCAAACAGTTTTCCGAGATCATTGAGTTTGTGTTGAAGTTTGATGAATACAAGGTATATTGTCGTTGGCAGTATTTCGTCATAAAACTTTATTAAAAGTTGTTTGAGAAATCTCATTGTTTTCGAATTTCAGATGCGAACTCCAGCAATTCAAAACGACTTTAGCTATTACAGACGAGTGTTGATGCGTGAAGGCGCATCAGCGCATTCGTTCACGGACCAAGATGAAGATTCTAACAGCAACCTGAATGTGGCCAACAAAGTATCGTTGTTCTACGCAGAAGCAACGCCAATGTTAAGAACGCTATCAAACGTCACTTCACAATTTTTGAACAAAGTAACTACTTACTGTTACTATATTATACAGGAGTTAGCATTATTCAATCTAAATATTTTACCGGTTTACAGTGCAGTGTCACTGGGATAACCTATAGAATAAAAAACATTCTACAAATTATTATTTTATTATCTAGCACCGGAAATCGGGATGTATAAATAAATGCATGTATATATATTTCTTTTTTTTTCGTCAAAGCAAATTTGTTTGCTTTTCTAAACTTTTTTCGTAATTCGTTTTGACTGTCATTCTAGCCATAATCATTCCAATCAAATATTTACTCCGCACGTCAACAGTTGAAATTTTTTTATTTTTATTTCCAGGACAAACGACTCGTTGATTATGCCATCGATATGCTGAGTACCATGGTAAAAGTGTGTATACGCATGTTGGAAACACCGTAAGTCATATTAACTTTTTCGACAGCATTTAATTATAATTGCAACACGTTATCATAGACATTGTGTTTGTTTTACAGTACGGTTCAGTTCAGAAAACAAGAAACTCACCTTTTCATGCTTCGTGTACTAGTCGGCCTCATCATACTGTATGATCATGTGCACCCAAACGGTGCGTTCGTCAAGACTTCCAACATAGACATTAAAGGTTGTGTGCGGCTGCTCAAAGACCAACCGGAAGAGTTTCAGACTGAAAACCTGCTGAACGCACTGAGGTAATGAGATGTGGAAAACTAGAATCGAGGCGCTATACATTGCGAACAACACTAATGATTACTACTGATAAAAGTGATAACCGTTTGTTTATTTTCCCACACAGGTACACGACAGCCCATCTAAACGACCCGTCTACATCGAAAACTGTCAGATCCCTGCTCATGGAGGCATAGTATTATAATTTTTACAACTGCTCAACTCAAGATCTGATTTTTATAAAATCATATATTTGTATTAAGTATTATATAATTTATTATTTTAACATGTAGTATTATTTTATAAGTTAACAGATACATCATGTACAATATTGTGTTATAAGATATATTTTTTAATATCCTGATTTCACAACTAAGTGTATTATTAAATCAGTACTTTTATATTAAGACTCCGCTGTTACGGTTTTTTTAATTATTCACGGGTTATTTAAGTCCATCGCTCGTGTATATATTATATTTAAGTACATACTATATTATGCAATACATTTTGTATAATGTGTATAAGTAATAAGTATGCATTTATTATAACTTAATATTTAAACTGCACGTTTCGAGATCAAAGAATAAAGTCACGTATATTGAACAATTACCTTATAGGTTATGTGATATTATAACCTATTATCATAAAATTTATATCAAGTGTTAAAAGTACATTAATCAAGAGTCTTCTGTTAGCAATCGGCACATTTTAATTACTGCCGATCGTCTATATTATTACCGTGGTAACTTAAATTTTACAAAAATAGTAAATACACGCTATCATACAGTCAAGTATTTTTTTTATCAATGAATCCAGTAAGTACCTGCCTAATACCTATGATATAACTTTATTGGCTTTTTGACATTTCGTGTTGTCCAGGACGAGACTATAATAATGTGGGTATATCACCGGCATATACATTTTATAGGCGAATTACCTCGTTTTTATTTTTGGAGTTTGATCTATTTTCGCGTATTAATAATAATGTAATTGTACAGATAGAATTCAAAATTAATATTACTGCTAAGAAAAAATTCAAGGAGTTAATTTTTGCGTAGAGAGAGAGCCTTAAGTAACAAAGACATTATACTAAACATTGTTAACCTCCTCTCTGGCCGAGCCTCATATATATACATATATACATTACTGAAGTGTATAGGTAATGTATGTAGGTAGCTACTGTATACGCTGTTGGGACTTGGGAGGCTACTTTATTTCGCACCGTGTAAAATATGCCTGTTATTTCGACACCGGTATAATATATCGCGTAGTTTTCTATTCCGAAACGAGAAAATCGCGATCTATCGTGTTTTTTTTTACGTAGGTACACGTATCATCGGAACGCAAAACGGACGGGCAATTCAATTCCCGTAAAAGCGCGGCGCCTCAAGAGGATTTCTACGAAGCCGACTTATAAGTCATTTAAATATTTTATAAGTGCATACATATATATATACTATATGCACATATTATGCATGCGTGCGGCAAGGGAGCGCGAAAGTGTAGCCGATTACGTATTAAAATCGTCGAATGCGAACCTACATATTTCACCGATTCGTTTAAATATGCTGATTTTTTGGCAAAACTTGAGCTCATTTTTCGATTCTGCACGTGTGATACGATATAGGTACGTGTGTAAGATATGTGCCACGACGCGCGTCTGATCGATAAGTCTATGAGTTTTTTTATATTTATTTTTATTCACTATATAACTTCCGCAATTTCGTATAACTTTTTACTCCGCGTCCCTGTGTTTCTCGTTCAGATATTAGCGCAATGTATGATTAGTGTGGTTTTAATTACTGAATACTATTTTAAATATAAATAGCTAAATAAGTTGTTTGAACTCAATAAATTATAAGTAATAACATATTATCAAAATGTGACCACAGCATTTATAATATATTCTACATTTCTTTTAGTCACCTTTATTGAACCGAATCACTTAGTGTTATGCTATTGCAGCCTATATAGATATGTACTACAATAGGTATGATGGTGTATCGGTGTAGCACATTTCAAAACGACCATGTCTAAAATACTATATTTTTTATACACACATTTCTTATATCGATTTTAGTAAATACATATACTTAAATATATAGACATCTTTTAAAAATATTGACAACGTGTGATTACTGCAGCACTTACGTAAATATTATATACTCGAACATTTTTGCATTTGTATTCTGTTATTGTACACTTGTACACACGTTAAATAATATGCTCATAAATAAATATAACGGCTATTATATTATTTTCGGGTGCACTCTTTTCGAATTAAATCCGAGTGGCGACGACTGTTACTACCCTTGTATATATATATATGTGTGTGTGTAAATAGGTATGTATGAACGCGCACAAAGTGACCGTTTACACTTATAAAGTTGTCGTTGGCCGATGTCGCGACAGCGAGGTGATGAAGAGGGGAAGTGAAGTTTCGTCGTAATTACCACCTGGTCGACGATGTACGACCGGGGCGAAGGACGATGACGGTAAAATTATACGTTATTTAAAAGGGATTATATACGCCGTTTAATTATGGGGTAAGTGCTTTTATATTATATGCTCGCGGGATCGTCGTCAAACCTAACCTATGTATGAACACTGCGGATTGTTTTTAATTTACGCCGTCGCTTCTGCCGTTCGCGTTGTCCGGATACCGCATCACTTACGATCGAAATAATCACAAAAATACGGTATAGGTACCGCCTATGGCCTATACCTATTGTACATGCAGTGATTATGTGACCGGTTATATTGTCGACATCGTCGTCGTCCCTCGAAGTCATTGTGTTGTTTGCAATAAGAGTACCTACATATTGTTAATATTACCTATTAAAATATTAAATTATTTACATATTATAGAGGATAGGACGCGCTCCGTTCTCGTTTGAAGTATAAACTGTTATCGATGTGCCATTATTGTTTTAGACGCGGAGATTTGCAAAACGAATGAAGAAAGAAACCGCGTCGTTCATTTCGTCCCGGTTTGTCCCGGATGTAACATTTATTATATGCCTTAGCTCTAGATATCTAATCTATGGATATATGGCTGCTGGTTTTTGCGCGCTTTACCGCCCCGATGGCGTCCGAAAGGTATACGACATTTTTATGAACACACGCGTAAACTCGGCACGAAAAAAAAAACAGAAAATTTAATTTAGCGTCGAAACGCATATATACACCATAATATATAATATATATTATGTACACTGTGCTGGATACAAACAAAATATATAGGTAGTATTTCTATCACGCGTCCGTAAACATTTTGCGGGCGAAAAAAAAACCAAACATTTTATGCACGGCTTATAAATATTTGATGGCGATATTAAACCCGGGTACAACAATATCATAATATACAATATACATATACACGCACGCGTTTCCGCGACGTCTTACACCGCCGCCACAGAGTTAAAAATTCAAAAACCGAAAATCGAACTGCTCCGTAAGGTAACCGTTTAGGTTTAGCGGCTTATAGGCCTAGATGTAAAAATAATTATTAATATATGACATATTACGCGCGTATATAACGATTATCTTGACCTTTGACGTATATTTCACTTAAAATCTATAGCAGTCTAAATAATAACGTTTGGTAATATCGTGTTATAAGGTATTAATTATATTTTCTTGCAAAAAATTCCTTGTTACACTTTTAAGATCGGAAACACAGTGTGAGTTGTAATTTTAAACAGATCTTTATTTTATTTGTGTCTCTAAAAACGTACAAGCTACCGGCCGTCAATAATATTTTTGAATAGAAATATCAGTAATCGCGAATGGATTTGACTTTCGAAATCCGATCATTATCGGTTTTAGGACTGGTTGATATTATTATTTTAAAATTAGTTATTAAACTTACAATTTACACACATCCGTAAAATGGCGTGAAACTATGTACAATAGTAACAAATTCATTTTGAGCGGAATTTAATTGAACTTTAAGAAGAGGTTAGTTTTATACATTTTTTTTTAAAAAATAAAGTCATAATCAAAGAAACAAACTAATTCGCATAACTACATTCTTTGACTTAAGTATTTAATAATTCTTATTCATTGTATCATTAAAATATTATTATACCTATATATGGGGCAAAAAACAATAATATCATTATCAATAGGTAACTATACAGTAATTACTATCTCTGCTAATGACCATCAACATCCTGTACGACTTTTTATTACGTTTTTCCACGCGGCTTATAGCGATGCGTAGTTTTAGGGACTATTTATGGTAGGTGTGTACACCCACAGTCATTAGACTGTAAACATATAACGATTGCACGTGTGTACTCTACATTTTACTTTAAAAATAATTCTACATCCATTTGCGGATATTTAACGATCGGATCTAAGTCATAAATTTTATTAATTATTACAATCTTTTTAAAAATATGGATACATAAATAATAAGTTGTAACAAACGTACCTACATGCCAATTCCCGTATAGCGTAAGTCAACAAATTCTAAATATTTTAATAAAACATTGAATTTTAATTAATTTAAATAGCGATTTTTGCAATTTATCTCTAGACCAATAGCCAGATATCAAATATTGTACACAACCGTTCGATAAAAATGATTAAATATGGGCAACGCCGGAAAAAAAGTAAATTAAGCTTAGTTTACCGTCGTTTAAAACTATGCCGTAACATATAACAATGTAGGTGCACGGTACACCTACACATATAAACCTATTACCTATAATAATAATATACAGGGACAGTGTAATGGTCGATTTAAAAAATAGGTTTTCTAAATAATGGCTTTAGATAAAGAATGCTGACTAAATAATATTGGTTCAAGGACATAACACCATTTAGTAAACACATGAAACAACAGAGTGGTTTTAACAACGTGCTTTTGAGATAAAAAAAAACCTCGAGATGTCGAAGAATTTAAAAGAAAGAAAAAATTAAAAAAGAAATTGTCAATATACCTTTGAAATTGACACACCGCATGGTGGAACGTATACAAGAAAGATAAGAAGATATTGCTATATTATACCGAGAAAAATATAAATATTTTAATTTTAAATAAGTGGCCTGATGTTTATGTAATTCATTATGACACATTAATAATTAATTTTTAATCTTTTTTTTTTTAATTTTATAATTCAACTTTAATATCGGTCGTTTTGACGGTTTTAGTGCTCCTCCCAATATAATATGTACATGTGTCTTATAATACGTATACGTACAGATGCTAATGCAATGTCACAGGAATTTTTCGTTCATGTAATAGTAATAAAAAAACTACCGCACGACGACAACGTGTCGTATAATATTATAATATAATAACTGTGTATCTAATATAATATCTAAATAGTATAGGTACGCCTATAAAATATATACTGTATGTCTGTATAGGTATTTAATACCCCTATGGCTATATTCTAGAAGCACTGTGGTATAATATTATGGACATGGTACCTATCTGTGTGCGCATGAAGGTGATTTTGACATCTCAAAGATTGTATTTTTAAGTCTCTGATGTGTCATCACATAACTACTACTATGTGATTTCCAATTGATGTTATAAAAAAAGTAATATAAAAATTTGTAATAACAAATAGAAATTAGTATTTGACTGCTATGGCCTAGCTGAAATCAAATTTGACTTATAACATTAAACATTTAGTTTGATATTATATAAGTGTAAAAATAATGATCGAAATACTATATATAGTATCAGAACCGTATGCAGGATTTTATTATAGGAAGGGGGAAAAGTTAAAAAAAAATGTATACAATAGATTCGTCAATAATTAGTAAATAGTAAATTTATTATTAATTTTCCGAGTATATTAAATGTATTTTTTTTATCAATACTATAAAATACAACGGCGTAGAGAGCGTAAAGACAACACTATAATAGTGGTGTAGGTGCCATTATGTATTATTACAAAATATGAAATAAGATTATAGAATATTTAATATATTATAATCGATCAACTTATTCAGTAACGGGTAGTGTGGGGAGGGGGGCTAAACTTCCCCTCTTTCACGAAGGCCTACCTAGTATAATAAAATCTATATGTATAGGGTGAGCCACTGTATTTTTCAGTCTTCCAGTAAGACTTAGACAAAGCTGCAACTGCAATGTGATTCATTCTGCAGTGTAGAACAACTATGATTAAAGTAAGAGTTATTGATTTTTGCGCTTTGCAGCCACCGCGGTGTGAAAACGCCCGTAATTGACTTCCTGTCTGACCGATTGAAATAGTATATAGTATGATAATATTATATTTAATAATTATTTACAGTTTTTCACACGTTATATGTACATTATAACAGTATTATATTATTGTTATAATTCTTTTGGATGCGTTTACCACGTGCGAATATTTTTATTTGTAAACAGACGATATCCGGCGCGTGCTTGAAGCTTGAACAGTATAAACGATGATAAAAACGATGCAAAATCCACGGATAGACGACAAGTAATCTTGACGAGATGCGTATATAATACCTATATAATGTGTAATCGTATATATTATAAACGAATAATTGAAAAATAATTTAAACAGGATTTCAAAAATGAAATGAGCATAGTTGCACGGGAGAACCGACAACTGGAAACAACAGCTAGTGAGTAGCACAATATGTGCTTCGGGAATTTATTGTCATAATCGTCGGGTCTGTGACCGATTTAAAACACCAAACTATTTGTCGTTCTTCTCCCTGTCGGAGCGCACCGGATAGACATTGATGCGGTGACCAAAGAGAGGAAATAAAACGGTTGAAAAATGTAGATTATTATATTGTTTTACGATCGTTAATGAGATAATAGGCAGATCGTATAGAAAGTGTTTTTTATACGGCATTATTTGAAAAAATAACCAAAAAAATATTATCGAATACACCGATCGAGCGAACACTATACAATATTTAATATATCTATCCCTTTGTTGTCAATCGGATCATGTGATGGTTTCTCCTATTGTTGACACACACACACACACACACACATATATAGTATGGTTGACATTTTCTCAGTGTACACATTTTTACAAGCGTCGGCAGAACATTTACTTATCTATAATTTTCAAACAGAAATTTTTAATTTACGGCATCCTCATTTTCTACGAATTAGGTTTTAATTATTTTGTTGTAATATAAAGAAAAGTGTAATCTTGAAGACATCTTTACCTATTGTTTATATTTAATAAGGGTAATTTTAATTAGTGCTTTAACTAAGCTAATTAATTCAGCCACGTATATGAACTTAACATTTAGGCTCTTTTTAATCATTCAGTTTAATTACTGACAACTATTATGCTTATAAAGTTTATTGAAAATCTTAGTATAATATTTTTTACTTTGAATTCAGTAAAGTTGTGTCTAATACCTACTTTAATGTCATTATCAATGCAGACTCTTGATGGTAAATATCTATATATATATATATGTAGTTTTTCAATACTTAAAATGCCGATAGAAAACATTTGTAAGTTTATTTAGTGAAGTCGTAAATTAAATATAGCTAAATATTGTTTTGAATTTTCAATAAACGATATTGTATAGACTTGCTTGGATGAAGTAATATTAACAGAGTTTTTTCTATCCATGAACCGCTAGTTCCTTAGGGAAAAAAAGGCATAAAATATTGTTAATAAACTTACTAAGGACAGGAATACTGAAAAATCATAAGATATACTATTTATATAAATATCGAGTGGAAACATATTGATCGATCGTTCCATAGATGAATTCCATATTAATCTTGAATATTAATTTGTTTTAGAAAATTCCAAATTAAATTTAACAGTAAGAATGATTTAAGAAAAAAATGTCGTCAGTAAAATTCAAATTTATATCGTGTTAATTTATATGCTTAATATTGAAATGATCAAACCGTTTATTTATTAGTTTTTAAAAAATTGCTGTAGTCATTATATGTAATGGTATATACCTTTAAATGGTAAGTATTAATAAATAAATTGTATGTTTGTACATTTCTGTTAAAGCTTTAATAACGACTAATGTATATTGTATAATATTTATAATAATAGTGTAGAATATAGTTATTTAAAGTTATCTTCAGTTTTACTAGTCAGTAATAATTAAATATTACTATTAACATTATCCAAAAGCTTGCTTGTACATCGTAATTCGTAATATGCTTTGTAGAAACCTGAATAGTATTCGTTAAATCGTATGTAATATAATATATAATATTATTTAGCATTTTTATCAAATATTAAATGAGTGTATCTGTTCTGTGTACTTTTTTGACAGATTTTAAATTTTTTAATTATAATCGTCTAACAGTTTATTAACCATGAGAATTACCAAGTTTAGTACTACTGACGAGCTGAGTAAATCCAGACTAGTGCAGCTACATACAATTATCAGTTGCTCGGTGTATTATGGGGAAATATTGCTACAGTGTTTTCCCATGGTTTTTGTTTTTTATGTACACTTTTTCGAGCAGAATGTTACCTCTGAAAATGTCAAGTACAGTCTTGCTATCTACAAGCTATTATTTATATGACTATCAATTGTAAATTGAGTCTACAGTTGGTACTTTTTAGATTATTTCACTCCGCAAAGGTTTTCTTTAAGCGTTTGGTGAAAAAACTATTGAGAACTAAGAAGTACCGGAAAAAGTGTAAAAAAATAAAAGCGATATCGGTTTTGACCGAACGGTTTTTCTATTTTAATGTCGCAATGCACACACACGGCCTAAATTCACCACAAACATTCGTATATATCATATATAGTCTATAGACTTTAAGAGACAATATTTTACCCTGCACTCCAACAACCCATCAAAAATTGATGTTTTTTCTTTTTTAGGAGACTTTCTACGAAACAACAATATTTTATAAAATGTAATAAAATTATATTTTTCTTATTATTAAAACAAGATAACCGTATTTTGTCCTCTCGTATTTTGCGGTGGAGAGAAAACTAACAAACGATCCTCATACAAATCATGATATTTTATTTTTAGGGTTAGTATTTTGTGGTCAACTCATTAAAATTATTTACTCGGATGAAGTTTAGTCCACATGTGGTGCACAGCCCGCAAGCTGTGTACGTAGTGTCACTTGTGCATGCCTATTAAAGTCTCGTCAAGATTTTTTTTTTATTATCATTACACAGAATGTCTCCACTCACGTATGGTATAATCTTCTCTTATTATTAGTCCATTTATTGTATGTCTGGAGAAATCGGTAGCGGCATAGGTATAGTCAGCAAAAGTTCTGTATTACAATAGGTAATCGTCGACAACGACAAGACATGTTTTATTATTTCGAAATTCGTTAAATATAGAATTATAGTCGAACGTTATTTATTCAAGAAACTTCTATTTAACGAAATATTAACTATGAATTTTTAATTTGAAAATGTTTCTATCTAACGAATACAATTTATACTTAAAAAATTCATTATGTGTTAGTTTTCTTCAATAAATATAAAAACTGATATTATTTATAAAGTATGTACTCATCAAGACAAATATACAGATCGAATGGTATCATTTTATAACCTTAGATTATTGTTTGATTATTTTAGTTAATTCGTTAATATTTAATATTATACATACATATTATTAAATACATACATACATATTTGCATACATTTCATATAGTAAAAATTAGTTTTTTCAAGTAAACAAAATTATTATTTCTTTTTAACAGAGTTTTTACTTAGTGAATTTTTTTTTAATTACCATCAAGTTTGTTTCTGACTGTTTATACGTTTGATCTATGATTTGGTAACATTTTCGCTAAACAGAACAATTCGTTAAATGCAAGTCTCACTGTAATATATAATATTTAATATCTGTACGTTAACGTTTTAATCCGCATTAGTCCTATTCTACCGCCGTCGGGAGGGTATACCCGCGCAGGTAAACTGTAATACGTATATCGTATAATATATATTATTATAGTCTACGTGCTATGAACAGAGGACAAGGTTGACGGCTCGCCGAAAGTCGAATTACGAGAGGTGAAATTTATATACGATATATTATATTGTTATTATTATAATCCCGAGACGGGTGCGGAGACTCGACACGTTGCGTTGATAGGGTGGCGGCGACGACGGTGGCGGTTTCGACGACGACGGATGAGGTCATAAATCACTCGTCGAGCGCGCCGGCGACCGCAACGCGAGCACGTCTTTCGCACTTTCCCCCAAGGAGGCGACCGTAGCAAAGCGTCCGCATATATTATTATATATTTTTGCTACGGAATGCGATATATATTCAAATGTCGGGACGTACGTCGCCACGTCACCCGACGACTGCCAAATTTGCGGCGAAAAAGGCGCGCCTCCCCGCCGAGAATTGTCGTCGTCACCGTCATCGCGAAATCAAATTCGTCCGCGGACCATCCGCACATTCCAGTTCCGAAAATTCCGATCGATTACAGTGGCCGCCGATACACGCGATGGTCACGATGTGCATCTGCTCAGCATCCCGACACGGTTTCCATTCTATAACATAATAATACAATTATTGCGAAACATATATTATTATTATGATATAATACTATACACCCGCGGGCTATACAGTCGTATAATATTCAGATCCAAATCTGATAATATTATGTATTTCGACGAAATTCGTTTTGCGGTCGGATTATTATCGTTACAATATTATCGTTTTAACGTCGAACACAATATTTAGTATGCTACGCAGTTAGGTACTTTAGAAGCTGTATTTGATTTTACGCGGGTCGGCGTATATAGATGTTGTAATACTACGCAGTTGTGTGATGTTGATTTCGAGCCGGGAAAAGCTCGGTGTTTATTTCACATGTCACATCAAGCGATAATTAAAATTATTAATATTATTCGCTGCTATTAGCGAAAGCTCGTAAAACGGGTTGGTGGTTAAAACAACACTGGTTGATTTTAAAATGAGTTCAGTACTCTTTATGTATCCTATGAAATAAAACAATGTCAAAATAGCTGACGACTACTTAAATATTCTTGTTGAAAAATCATTTATAAAAAAAAAAAAAAGTAATACGATTATTCAAATTGTTTTATTAGTCATTTGAGAAGCGATCTCGGGAACCCACGGTTTCCTAACCAACACTTATATATCTATAGACTATTAACTATACTTAGTTATATTATGTTGGTACAACGTAAATGGGTTTTAACTGATATACATAAACCGGACGACTATTTTTATCGAAAAATACTCGTTATAGAAGTAAACAATTTAACACTAAGTTATCGTGACCGGTTTTTAAGTTTTTTACTTTGATATTGAAAATTTTTATTTTAAATTTCCTATCATAAAGCAACGTATTTCGCCGTTGACCCTGTCCTATAATTAGTTAATAATTTAGAATTATCGACAATTAAATAGAAACTAATTAATTAATTTAGGGAAAATTTCTTAATACTTCCATATCTATTTAGTAAAATACTTTATGAAATTCACTTATTGCATGATTTTTATAATAGTTTGAAATTTACTTGAATTATCTAGATGCTCTTTTTTTATTTACAATACATCGATGTCAGTTTAACAACAAATATCATGTAAATATAATATGTATTAACTATTCTTATTTATTGACTTTTTTTATTTAGAAAATTAACAATCTATGATAATTGTTTATAATCTAAGAGTGTCGAATACGTAACATAATAAGAAAATAATATGATGATAGTACGTGCACAATTTAACATGAATAATATGTAGAATTTGACTATTCAACTGCATAATATATTTTGAAGTCAGTACAACATTAATTATACATGTGTGTATTTTTAAGCAATGCAGAGCCATAATAAATTTAATTCGACAATATACTGATATTGTTTTAACTATAAACTAGCGGATAATGTTATATTTAACTATTCAACAACTATTCAGAGATAATATAGCTGGTGTACCTAATGCTGTTTTGAGTGAACGTCCAGTGTTAAAGTTTGTGTATTTCATTCAACGCACACTTGCAATTTTAACACTCCAAAACATATAATTTACAATTTTGGTTTTTGTATAAATTAATTAAAATATAAAATCAACTAGGTACAAATTTCTAATTGTGTACATTACTCGGTATTTTCACGATGCAGTGTTATACGTACACATTATACATAAATTATAATACAATAATTTATAATTTTCTAAAACGATGGATAAAAAAAAGTGTATAACAATTAATTAACGTTTCAAGTCTATAACCGTATGTATCTAAATATATGTATATATCTATAGCTATTTATATCAATATTAATAATTGTCGTCGGAAAACCATACGCAATGAACATAATATATTAATAATATCCAATGATAATAAATAAATAGTATAAAGTCGTAGCACGAAGGAATCGGGAACTTTAATCAGACATAAATATAAATGAAATTAACGTTCAAGCAAAATTATAAATTCAAAACAACAAAGATTGTAATATCATACAATAGTGTTGAATGAGCATAGCAAATAATGTTACTGAAAATCTAATTTCCATGAAAAAATAATTCAAATTCTGTAAAAAAATAATATACCGAATGACCGAATCAAAGGTAGATTCTCAAGTTATTTTTTCAGAACCTATACAATATTTCGGAATTTAATTAAATTGTTGGTAACATTTTTAATAATAAGAAAAAAACAGCTACACACCGAAGTCCATAAAAAAAAAGACTCTACTATACACAGACAAAAAATAATAACGATACAACGATGTAATATTAATAATATTATATTCAGTGCCCATTAGCATACGACTATAATACAAGTATAATAGATGGGACTATATACAGGAGTAGAGGTATAATAGATATGACGCGTGTAATGTCATCGAGTCTGATTCATTTTCGCTGTTGCGTTTGCGTATGGTTTTGACCGTACGATAAATTATATAGTCAGCAAATTCTCTTTGGTATATCATGATTTATGATGATATACGTAAAACATGTATTTTGGCCAATTATGGTTTTTGCAGACGTTAAAAGAAATATTATATTGTATTCTTTATATTTTGTGTTTGTATACATTTTCATCAGTTATTGTGATTTTTTTGTTTTAAATAAATATCACCGATTTACATAATTTATAAAACGATAACAGTGCATTGTGTAATATACACAAGAAATATATACCCTTGGGTATTAGTAATATGTTGGAATTTCTACACAAATACACTTTAAACATTAATACATTATTTTGTTCACCACACATGAATTTTTTCTTAAAAACATCATAAAAACACTATTATGCAACTCCACTTGGGAAAAGATCAAACATTGTTCCTATTATTATAATTTATAATACTGTAACAATAACTTGTAGGTATAAAAACTATAACAAATTTCGAAACGTAGAATAATTTATTAGAGTTACCATAATATAGTGTTATTGATTAGTGAAGCTATCGATAAACGGAATTTGTTTGAAGTGCTCGTGAATAGGTTACATAGGACAAACAACAATTGAATTTAAATCAAATATTATGTAGAATTATAAGTACAATAATATAATCTGATATTCCAATTCATATAAAATACGCTATACCGTATCAATGTATATACTATATATGCTGGTCACTGGGTTATCTAAATTTCGTGTTATAAATTATAATGTACGAAACTGCGTTGTGAGTATGTTTATATACGCAATCTTTGAAAGTGTGGCAACGTAAAAATTGGACGACCAAAGATAATGTATATGTGCAAAATCTAATTATTATAAGACTGGAGACAGTATGTTATTAATAATAATAATAACTTATTATTATTTGTGGCAGCAGTGGATAAATGATGTGAGTTGTGAGTTGAAAAAGGACGAACGGCAACGACAAGAAAACTGAGGACTTATGAGACGAAGATAGCAGCGTGCCAGACTGCTAGCGTAGTTTGGATTTGATTGGAAATGCATGTAATTACAAATATTTTTATGTTTTTTTGCATAAAAAAAAATCTAAAAACAGAAAAACAGTTAGATCCCTACACGAAAAATGTCGACATGAATTTGATATACATGAGAATATACAAAGAAATGCAATCATTTTTATTTTCAAAATATTTGGACTAATCTACATACCTATGATTTTAAGATCTATTGTAGTAGGTTTTTATTATGTCGAACGTCGTTATATCGAAATACATTGAAATCCTCTTGAAACTACCTACCATTACACTTGATAGCGATTTGCTCTCGATAACACGAAATAAAATTAATCGTTTTACGTTATCTCGAATACACAAATAATATTTTTATTGCGGTAAGAACAAAAAAATTAAGCAGTAAATTCAGTATAGTGATTGTGATTTCCCTTGTCGGTAGTCAATATTTGTAGTTTTTGTGTACAATATAGTGAAATGGAAAATAAGCGTAAATTAAATCTCCTTACAATTAATTTTTAAATTCTTACAAAAATTAAAAGTAATATTAAACAAACTGTAAAAAGGTATAAAAAAATGTATTCATTATTGTAGTTTGTTGGTAATATGTAGTATTACTCGTAGTACTTTAAGTATTCAAATTATAGAATTTAAGCATTCAAATTATTTACCAATTTTTTCAATTTTTTAAAGAATTTTAATAAAACTCGATGTCTCGATGTTTTTGATATCTGGAACTTTTTCTGTTCCTCTTGAGCTTCTATATAACGAAAATCTATTGTTACACTAACCTATTAACACTGTTAAACGGTACATTAGTAATTAATTATAGGTAATAAGTAGGTAATACATGATTTTGAAAATAATAATATGTTCAACCCATTTAATTAAGGAAACACGTATACTTAATAATATAAACTAACCTCAGAAGTAGACGCTGATTTATCTGTCTTCTAACTTCTTCGCTCAGAATCGTAAACAGGGTTGAATTGAATTCAAATTTACATTGACCCAACCAGTGAGGAGTTTCACTCAAAACCTGCTAAATCCTGTAGAAACAAAGTTCCATTCAGTATTTCTTTAGTTGCCATGGCGTATTTTATGTCGTGTGGCATAAGAGGAAGACTTCTATATACGATTAATGTATTAGAGTAGCAAAGGGAATTACATTCACACTTAATGATCACTTTATGCATATCACCCCACCACGATTGTACGGTTTCTGCGTTACTGCAGGCGTACACAGTTATTGTCTGGGGTAAAATAACATTTATTCGACTTTCGGTAGAGTCGAAAACCTGTACAGCGACGAGCGGATTATCAACAACCATCAGACAAGTGTACGAGCAATATGCTTGTAAGTTGTAAATCACGTAGGCGCACCACCACACTGCAGAAACCAAACCTCAGTGACGGATTTCGGGTTGGGTTCGTAGTATCGTGTATTAACCGATACGTCATAAAATATTTAGACTAAAAAAATATCGCGTATAACATATTTATTTACATAAACACACGCGTGTAAACAATACTGCCTATATATACACCTATAAGTATTCTAAATAATGTAATATATTATATGTTTCGATTTTTTCGTTATCATCATTATTATTGTTTTTTTTTTTTATATATATTTTATATTTTACCCGTGTACAAATATTAAACGACGACGTGAGAGCCGCCGCCGTAGTTCGCCGTCCGCGTAAATCACGTCGATCTCGCGCGTGCACTATATTTTACAACGTATATATATATATATATATATTATATTATATTATAATATTATTGTAAAGCGCAAATATTGTACACGCGGCTGCAACAGCGAGTCTACCCCGAAAGCGCGTGTATTTCGACCGTGTCCGGTACGGCGGTGTGTACGACGTATAACGGAATAATATATTATACATTTTGTGTATCGCGTCTCCCGTCACGTACCACGATAAATCAAATATATAGGTACGCATACTGAACATAATATACAGATTCGAGCGGGTTAATCAGATCGCGTATATTAACCGGGGACTCGTGTTTGTGTGTGTGTGTGTGTGTGTGGGTGTGCGTGTATAGGTAATAGGTGTATTGTATATACATGTATATTTACGCGCTTACGTGGGCCGCGGTTGCGACGCGCTATACACATAAGGTTAGATCTGTTCGTCGTTGTGTAATAATATGATATGTATAGGTGCAGATCATCCAGCGTCATCCTTATTAGGTTAGAACGTGTTTTAGACGAGCTGCTGCAGACGGTCCGCGTGAATCGTCCTATATTCTGCACGGTTTTCTCGATAAAAAAAAATTAATAAAACCGCTGTGAAACGACGACAGGCAAAATCGCGATCGCACCGCTCGAGAATCAAAAACAAACCGTTTCCTGCAGTATAATAATTTAATATTTACATCACTTATTTAAGCGTGAAACGGAAAGAACATTACTGCTTATTTCTACTATAACATCATCAGTGTCTATACGCAGAGACGTTGTCTCGTAATCATTATAAAAAAAATCTTCAACAACAATAATTACAACTGTGAGATCCGCGAGTTTTGACTTGACTCTGATTTCGAGAATCACAATATAATATTTACATCGACAACGATGTTTTCACAATGATTTTTGTTTTTACTATTATTATTATTATTTTCTGCGAACGTATTTCTGGATTATTCGCGATTGTTTATTTATGATACAGTAGGTACCTACATATTATTGTAATAATATTTTTCTAAAATATAACGCGCGTTTTGAAAACGTCGACATCTGTAAAGTATATATTTTATAAAACTCTAATGACTAATATGTTTATGACACAGAAGAAAATAATAATATTGTGTTTCTTTTATAACTGACGTATTGCACCTTATAATATAGAATGTATACGTAGAAAATGGCAAAAGCTATAATATATTTTTCTTCATTCTAAGACGACCCACGTGACCTGTCATGTACATTGATTTCGTGTAGAACATCGGAAGAAATAAAGCGAAAATTCAAAATTAAATAAAATAAAAAAAACACTTGTCTCATATACCTACACTTCAACTCACAATAGGTACAGCTATACAATAATTGTATTTCAAAAAATCGTATACATTATTTTCAAATAAATTATGCATTCGCTTTTTCATAAAACCGTATATATTCTGAAATATTTTAAACGTACGTTTTAATGATTTTTAGCACTTTTAAACCATCGCATATTATTCCATACGGGTTTGGCGCATTCCGTATGTATATGCAATATGCATACGTTGAATTTGCAGGACTTATAATATTATTATTATGTCTCGTTTATGTTTTATGTACATGGACGAGCGCTGGAAAAGGTTTGTACATGCCGATGATATAATAATAATAAGAACTGCGTGTAATTTGCAGCACATAACATTCTTGCATTGACATGCAAACGCCGGAACAGGTGCGAATCGCGACGATCAGCGATAAAGACGTTAAGTAGAATTGATAGTCACGACGATATATTATTATTATTATATCCCCCCCCCCTAGGACCGAGATTACGTAGTTGTACTTTGTCCATCTATCATACATATTATTATTATATCTTATGTAAAACACATTATATTATATAAATATATATATATTATAGTCGTAGTATTTATAGTGGCGTATAAAGTAATTAATTTCAGGGGAGGGCGGGGGGGGGGGTTAAAAAAATGTCCATTCTTAAATTCCAATTAATTATACAATCAAAAAATCAATGCCGGAATCAAGCATACATTTCAGGGGAGGGTTTGAACCCCTAAAACCCCCCTATATACGTCACTGTGTATTTGCAGCGTAATATAATCTACCTATATAATATCATACACATAGGCGCGTTTTTACGCTTCCTCTGCAGGACAGGCCGGACTTTGCTGCTTTGTACAACACGCGCAGTGTGTTATAAATACTTTGGCGTGTGTAGCCGTTGCATTGACTATTTATACGTAAACGGACTCGCAAACGTTCGTATAATTTTATTCATGAAACAAGTTTTAATTAATATGGATATCGAAATGTGTATTAAAATATCATAGATTATTGCGCGATGCACATCATATTAGAAATATATATATATATATATACTATTGTTATTTTATTTTTGTATTCAAATAAGTATATAGTCCCTGACAGCATGACCATTGGGAGTTGTTACATTTGTTATCATATAATATTTTTTACACTTACCGTGTAAATTACATTTTTTTCAAGGTGAAATACGCGGGTGTAATACATAAATATTATATCATACCTTTTTTATGACGAATCCGCGACGCAGGTTTCTTACCGTCAGCTGTGCATTCACGAGAAGATAATAAGATTATACGAATTAAATGATCTATTTTGTATAGTCTGCTAGGTATTATGGTATATATTAAAATTTTATTTTAATACTTTACCCTACTGCAGGATACAGCTCACCATGGTCTACACACATATATAAGGTTAAAATACTACCATCACGTTAGGCATCTGTACACAGTTTGTTGTTTGGCAGTTGTGTTCCAACAAAATGCCATTCTGAGAATTCTTTAATGTCTTTTTAACTATCTCCTTTTTTCATGTTTTATTTTCTAATAATAATTTTTTTTATTATTTTTATTTTCTTAACAGAAGTATTTTTTCAGTTACCTTTTCTGAAGTTATTCAATATTATTTGTATTTTCATAGTTTATACACTCTTATAACTGAACTTTTAAAGGATGTAGTGATCGCAGTGATTTAAATTATTATTATACAATATAAATCTGTGTAATATGAGATCATAATACCTATTTGACTTATACAATTTTATAGTACTAAAATATATGGTTCTGAGCTCACGGAGTCCTGAAAAAACTATTTTGAAATCTATTTTGAAAATACTTATAGGTACTAATAGGATAGTTTTTAATTAAATTTAAATTAATGAAAAATAAAATATGTTTAAATGTTTTATACAAATGTAAAATTAACCATAACTATTTCAGTTAAAACTAAAATAATTGAAAAACTATGATTAGATTCTATGTATAATTTGTACACACACAATAATTAATGCAGGGAATGTATACGAATGTAACTAATACTCCGATATTTGAGACTAGTATATACGAGAAAGTTTGCAAGCCGTCGGCGCGAGCAAAGTAACATTTATTTTGTGGGGTGGAGAGTAATGGTAAACAAAAAAGTTTTTATAATAGTATATATAGTCTTTGAATTAAAAAACAACAAACTTTCCCGTACGGAAAATATAATCGTTTTAGATAATACATATAACTAAGTATTAATAGGACACGTTCTTCAACTGCAGTAAATACAGAGTGCGATTTATAAATATATAAGTCGGATTCTCGTAAGATTTATTCGACACTGCAGCAGACTGCATTCAAAACGATAATTTCAGTCCGTAATATGGTATTTGATCCGGTTCAGTATACATACACGTACATAAAGACCTTGCGGTTCTTCCGGCTCTTAAACGAAAAAATCGTAAAAAAAAAAAAAAACAACAAAAACCGGGTGCAGTATCTTGTGAATCGTGTGAATCGTCACTATCGGATGACTTTCGGATTACAGGCGCGCAAATAATCGTGTATACACACTATATACACGCACCGTCGGCGCGAGTGCGCGTGACGCGTGTATGTGTGATTGTGTAAGTGTCGATAGGATTACGGGAAAAGAGCTGTGTGAAATCCGGTATCGATAGAAAATAAATAAATAACGCAATAAATACGGATTGTTTCGACGGGATAAAAGAAAAAAAAAAAAACGTTAAACAATACGAGAGGATATACTTGCACGAATTTCCGAAACGATTTTAAGCGATCTCTACGGACGTTTACGATGCGCTCGCGAACGGAGGGGCGGTAGCGTCATTTATCCCCCTCTCAGCGTTTCATTGTACACGACAGTTAATCCCATAACCGATCCGTTTTGAGCGTGGAGATTTAATGAATTTATGCACTAAGAAATGGATTTGTATATTTTTACGTTCACAAATTTCAGATTTATCCGAGAATCCGGCCATTCTCATCTGTTTATAACCTTAAGGTAATCGCAGTCGCGTGACATGTTTATGGGCAAATGTAAAATACGCGATTACTGCGTACATCGATAACACAGTATTAATGAATTTCGTTTCCATCATTAGATGTCATATTATGACTCATATTAATATAATACAATAGATTATTAATTATTATGTTGTTCGGTTAGGTTAGGTTCATGAACGCGTGATCAATATTTGTTTTCAACCACCTTATTGAGATTGTGTCTAGACTACTGTGCAACGGGCGAGACGTGGATCGTGGGTTCTTAAAGTTGTAAAATCTATTTTAAACAATGCACCGTTGTTTGGAAAACGTCATACCAGCTAGCATATTGTGCTGTCTTCGTCTTACTAAAAAGCATACAACAACGGGGTGGCCTTATGTGACATGCCAAAAATTACCTGAATTTTTCTGCATACCGTTGATTAATGAAAAATATTATAATATTTATAATATAACATTATATACGAAAAATCTATAAATTTAAATTTTTTATTGTATTTATTTAGTAAAAAAATAACACATTAATCATGTATTTTTATTAATTAATTTGTTTTTTTTTTTTTTTTTTTTTGTTTTACACTTGATGTTAATTCGTTTATATAAGGTTTATAATTTGTAACTTTTATAAAATTAATCGATGCCACCACTTCATTATAAATTATCACACTTTTCGATGATTTAACCTTTAAAACGTTGTTGCTGAACCTAGCTGATGTCATATTATTCTTAAATGAAAACATTCGTTGAATGTTTATTACCTAAGACGCCAGCTAAAGCGGGCAAATATCAAATATCGCCACACTCAAATAGTTGTACTATTAAAAGCTGAATAATTTTCTACAACAACACAATTTCGGCTACTTTTGATCCATCACTTTAAAATCTCTATCGCGTTTACGTCCAGCCGAGATTCAGTATATATACAGGTCTGGATGTGCTGTGCGATTAGAATTATAATCTACATCCCAAATCATCGGACTTAATTGAGCCGTTGGGTTGCTCCCTAACATTGCCGCTTACTATTTGAGTTCAAAACCCAGTTGTAACTTTACTGATTTCTCGGGCAGAATTATTTCACCCTGTCCACAAATTTTATAAGTATTTAAAAAAACATTATATTTAATATTAATAAACGACTAATTGTTACTAAAAACACTGTCGTTTACTTCATTCACTTTCGACTCAAGCTCATCATACCAACGTGAGACTGACCAGCGTTCTCGAGGTTTTATTATAGTGCAGTGCAAGGTCAGTACACTTTTAACAAAGTACATGCGGCGCCGAAGTCGAATTCTTGGGTCAGATTTGATGATACGATGCATTTTCGAAAATAGTGATTAGCATGAATAAGTTGAAGAAAAAATGTACAGTATTTATTTCGTACTATTACCCGTCCCATTTTTTTTATAGTTTAGCTAATGTTATTTATATTTTTAACAAAATCTATAATTTAATTGTTTAGAAAGACGACATTGAAAACATAATATTTACGTAGAAGTCGCATTATTTGTTATTAAAAATAAAATATAATATAATAAATATTTTAATTTTTCGCGTGCCACAGATTTGCCATACCTGACACAAAATACCGACATGGATGTTTAAAAATCCCGATTATTTTATGTTGTTAGCTTAAACACAAGAGTGAATTGACTCCGTGTATTCTTCCTCCGTGAAATTTATTTATACCTATTATATGTTAATCATACAACATATTACACAAAATCACTTCTAATGTCGATAATTGAACTTAACAACCATAAAAACTGTAATCATGTACAGATCACACGGATGAAATCGATTATGTATTTATGTCGAACTAGTCGGTTAGTGCAGTAATACTCATATTATATTGGATACTGGTGCTCGTAATTATTCATTATTGTGTTTTGAAAATAAAAGATGTTTCAGCGGTCACCGGCAGGTATGTATTTTTTAAACATTCTTTATCCAGAATTCAATAGTAATATGTTTCATGTACGTATCTACTTGTTGATTTTAAAAGTACATCTACTCCTTCCTTATTCTGTAAACAGTTTATTAAAATGTATTTTATACGATATACCAACTATAAATCGGCATATAGCATATGACACGACTATTTTTCTATATCGTTTACTTGGATTTAACGAATGTATGTGTAGGTTATTAAGTATAAATAATAAACATTATGCTATATGAATACTATATTATATATTTTAAGCAGTTGCCAAGTTGCACCAATATAAACTCGTTATTTTGGAACGAAGACTTAAACAACAACCCATCGATAGTATAGTGGAGCTGCTGGAGAATAACAATATCAGAGAATTTTGAGTGGTTTTAAATCAAAAAACACAATACAAATCCTGATTCTTCAGGACATTTCTTCAAATAGTTAAACGATATATAAAAAAACTAATACCTATATAATATAATTAATATTTCAATTGGGTGTTATCAAATTTACGTATTAATCGAATATTTTATTTGAAACTCGTAATTTATAATTACTACCAATACGGTGATTGGCCGATTGTTCTAAAGCTTTACGTTATAATAATTTTATGAATATTGAACATTTTTTTTTTCGAACCGCAGTAAATTCATATTGTAACACGCGTGTGATGACGTCTTCATCATCTGAACTTATAATTAAATTGAATTAGAAGCTATAACAATTTTCATATAAACCAGCGTATTCATTTTATTCATTCAACATGTATAAGATATCGTCTCGCACGAAAATCGGTTCCGTATGCGAATAATGGTGAATCAACACATTATTGTGACAGAAAATTGTTGACGACGATGACTATTATAATAATAATAATATGCGTATCTATATATACTTACCGTTGACAATAATATGAATATTTATTGTAATATAATATAATATATAACACACGAGACGCATATTTCATACAATCGGCGAAGATAATAATAAAATGATGAAGGATATATTTTTCTATATATTATGACGTCTGGCCCGTGCAATATATAATATGCGTATATGCGTCGCAAATCCACGATGGCGAAATATCAGAGAAAAAAATGCACACATCAGCGAATATCGTCACAGCTAGTAGTATACGTGTATACCGTATGGCGTGTACTGTAAAAGTACTTATATATATATATAATACACGGTGTCACGCTGCAATAACGCTGCAGCCTGCAGGCACCGCGTGTCCACACTACCCATGTGCACGTATATGTATACTATTGCTTGGTCCTACAGTAAATAACAATTTTGTAATAACTTATAGCGATAATAATAATAATAATAACGACAACAACACTATTATCATCATCGCGTTGTCGTTTCAATAATATTATTATGCACATACAGGAGCGCATTAAGCGCGACGATATTGCTCGGGAACGAGCCGTGTACACATTATTATTATTGCACTCCCACTCGGTAGCGGCGCTAATTGTTTTTAAACAAGTGGACGCGACCGATTTCACTCGACTAAATACTTAAATAGCACTTGTGCAGGTACCCGTGAGCGCGTCATTTAATACGATGTCATAGGTCACAAACGATATTAATAATATATGATATTATTAGTGTATTATATATTATGTACGTGCGCGAGATTTGAGCATTGGAATTTACAATAATAATAATAATAATATAATAATGAGCACTTTAGACGGGCGCCGTGCACATAAATCGTATTTACGTTACACGATAATAGAAATAGCAAAATAATATAATAATTATTGTTTACAATTGTATTGTTATATCGTATACACACACGTATGTATCTATCATATTTGTTTTCGGTCGTTCAACTCGTTAATCACGTAAAACGTTCGAAACAAATTTACACCGATTTCGCAACTTGCACGCAATACGAATATTATTTGTACTACACGCGTAGGTAGTAGGTATATATATGATAAGGTCAATTTTTCGCGCACAATACAAACAATGTCGGGAGGGGGGGGGGGAGGAAACAAAAAAAAAATAAAAAAACCGAAAACGAAAACTATAACTACCTACGGTGCTTCATAAAATCGTTTAAACGCACAACACCGGTCACCGGTGGCGGTAGAGGTGGTAACCTATAACCTAATCTGCCGGTGTATCGCCCCATTCGCCGCGCTTTGCCTCCGCCTCGTCGTCGGTGTAACGCGCGCGACGCTAAACTGCACTGCCACACACACACACACATATAGGTGTACTTGCTCGTGTGCGGCTGGCCTATACGTACACGCGCGGCACTGTCGCGATAATTTATTACTCGGCTAGAAGTTTACAATATAAACCGTACACGTATCGCTCTATTATTCCGACGGCGATACGCGCGCGCCACCGTAATACACGTTTTATTACTATCGCAACGCCATTTGCGACGAACCGTATACATCATATTATAAGTGCCCGGCGGGAGAGGGTGCAGCGTACGCGACGCGCACGTCATCGCGACGAGATCGTCGTCCGTTCTCGCACAGGTGGTTTTTGATCTAATCAACGTTTCTGTAACGCATAATATTTTAGAAAAGTATTAAGAGGACGTAAAACCCGCGTGTGTTGTCTCCGTCTTACACGCGTGCGACATAGCATGGCATAGACATTTTCGTTCACAAGTTTCAGTATAGCGCTGTAGTTAGTTTTGAAATTAGAATAATAGAGTGAACTGACAATTTAAAGGTAAGATTATTATCCAGGGACCTGCTGAAGACTTTTATTGATTTTGTTATTTTTAAATAAGTTATGATCATTTTAAAATGCACAGTTACAAAAAGATCATAACTTACTTAAGAATAATAATACCAATGAAAGGCTACGTGGGGTCCTGGATTATAGTTTTACCTTTAAATTTTATCATAGGTCAGTTTGTTCTAATATCAAAACTAACAGCACAATATTAAAACTGGCGAACAAAAATTTGCTAAGGCTCACGTGTGTGAGACGGAGACAACACACGCGGGTACTACGTCCTCTTAATATATTTATAATGATTTATCATTTCACGAGATAACCACTATGGTATATTTTGGCCGTACAACCCGTACTATACTTAATAGTAACTAAATACATGACTTTTGAGAAAAGTGATCAGCAATTTTGTTACGCTCGCGCGACAGCGATGTGTACGTAGCTCAATCGCCAATTTAAGAGTTCGCGGTCTTATCATGATGTAATGTTTTGTATTGAAATATACGTCAATAAAATAATAAATTGACACAATATATTAACAATAAAAGTTTTCAAGTTAGAAAAATCTAACCTCGAGTGTTGTCTCAGGTGGTTTAGAGACAAAATATGCGACAGAAATTATATTACGTATGTTTATTTCAGACATTATTTAAAGTGTCCACTATTACGATTGTATCCATAATTTACGAGGGATGTTATTTACAATAATATAGAAGAACTTTCACTGTACCGTCTGTACCTATATCGTGCATAATTTATTTGCATATGCCTATATTATTAAACACCGTTAAACCTAACGTACAACCTAACCGTTAAGTCAAAAAACAAATAAATAAAAACGAACCGTTTGAAATATTAAATTTAAAATATGAGGGAAAAAAAATGCAGACGTAATATAATAATAATTATTAAACTGTTGGATGCGTCCAACAGACTAAATTCGAATAATATAACTATTATATGAATTATTTGTCGCCACCGCGTGGGTAAATTTTTTTATCATCACACCCCTCCGCACCACCTCCCAGTTATATATTTCTGTAGTTATATATATATATATATATAGATATAGATATCTTGGTTAAATGTCTATATATATAGGCACGCATATTATATATATATATAAAATGTCCGTTGCAGGTGGTGGCGTATGCTCGCGTGCGGCGTACACATTGCGAACCAAAAATCTTTTTGTACTTTTTCCATTTATTACGTTTTCTATTTTCATCTGGGAATGTTTTTGCATTGTATTAATTTCCTTGGGGATTTTGTCCGAGTGTTTTTTTTCTCGTGTATACCTCGCCAACACAAATGCACCACCAGCCGCCGGCTTACTTGTAGTCGTCCGGAGGATGTATGTGTGTATACTGAAGGGAGGTGAGTCGCACGGGAGAGTGATTGTGGCGGTGAGAGAGAGAGAGAGGTTTTAAATGACGTGAGCGGATAAAAAATAATAACCGATAGATTTATGCCTTTTGACGTATGTTGAACGCGTACGTGTAATATTTCATAAAACGAGAAATTCAATACGCGTCGGACGTGTGTATGTATATATATATATATGTATTTTTTTATCATTAAAACACGCGTAAAAAACGCATCAACAGAGCAACAACTATAAATGATGTACATATATAAATGAAACTTTTGAACATTATCTATTACTAGGTACCATATATTATACGTAGTAATTCGCAGAGTATATCGAATATCATGTATAATTATACCATGGTTGCAAGCATTTTTTTTATGCATTTGAAAATCAATCGGCATTAAAAAAATATATAAAACACTGCGCATTTATACACACTAAACCACTTAGTACGTATATATATATATATATATATATATATATAAATATAGATAAATGGGTGGTATTATTATTATATAGATATACGTTTATTATATGAAAATCAGAGCTTGCAATCATGATTGTCGAGGAGATTATAATTATTATTATTATTATTATTATTAACATTTTTAATGATGGCGAATTCGAATCGGGTAAAACACATTAATCATCGAACGCGATACATCACGTGACTGTTCATCGATAATAATAATATTATATACGTGTATCCACCGGTACACATACTTATACAAATACACGAACGCAGCACACATATGCGTACACAGTCCTTTGACGACCGGCCGTTCGCCCGAAACAATATTATTACGTCGAGTATCATACATGTATAGAACTGCAATGGGTAAACGATCCGACTATAAGTATTAAAATATATTATATGTATCGAACAATTTTAATATATTATGTTAGTTGTTATCGTCTAGCAGCGCTGTATGTGATGTATATACGATAGTAGATTTTAGATTTTGCAGAATCTCATGAGGGCTGAATCCTGAATGCGAGGAATTTTTGGTTTTACAATGATGACTATGTGTTTTTTTTTTGTGTCCGTCATCGCATTTCAAAGCTGAGCATTTTCTCTAACCTTTAACGTTGAACGGTGATACGAGTAGAAAATTTGTTCCAGTTGGTATTTTTATTTTATAGTTTGAAGGGGAAAGGAGGGGAGACGAAATTAAAAAGCGAAGTCGTTTAATATAAGTTCGATTTTATAAGTGTACCGTATACGTACCTCTTCGTTGCAGAGGATGAATGTGTTAAATTTGAAATTTAAATTCAATGATAAATCATTAATACACATAAAAAAATATATAGCATAAATCGTGAAAATAGAGGCGGATATTCAAGGATATTTTATAATTGATTTAAATAAATATAAAATGCCTAGTACTTTTTATTATGATTGTTGAAGATGTTGAACAGTTTTCGGAAAAATAGATTTTGTTTTTTTATTATAATATTTAGAAATAATTAACTGTAGAAACTTGAAATGATTACAAAACTTTTAGGATTTCTCTTTGAATTCAAATTTAACACATTCGTTATAACGGTGACTTCTTAATGACGAGGTAAATTAAAAATATACTATACAACAGAGAAATTCACAATTTTTTATTTTTTCTTATAGTTACAATCGATTATTTTATCTATCGACTATTGTCTATATTATGATATTGTTATTATAATTTTTGTCGGATTATATAATATTATAAATTTTTGTTGGGTTACAATGTTTTTAAATCTTTTCTATCAATTCTTTCCGGTAAAACGGTATCCCAATTTATTTAATACATTTTAAATAAGAATAATACGAATATTTCCGACAATTGCCGTTAACTATTATATAGTCACCAATGCTTTCACATCATCATGGTTGCAGTCATAAATTTCATTTTCGTCACTGAGTTCCACTGGATCAACGTCAAGGAATAACAACGTTGTTTGTGTGTTTTATTAAGGTCGCATATTATTATATTTACCTTATTTGGTGTTGTATTATGTATGATACACTTAGGTAAAACACACGCAGTCGTGTGTCATTCAAAGTTGCGGTCGTTGAGTTGCAGTCAAAGTAAAGATATAATTAAAATTTTAATGTCTCGCACGAAGTGAAGTGAACGTATTTGAATATCAATTGCTATAGGGTGCTGAAAACTATTCAGACGTCGGAGACCTGCTACGTTGGAAACGACGCGTCATGGCACTGCCATCGATTTATACTCGCAAATAATTTTTTGTAAATATAATACGTATTAATTATGTATACTATGTAGATCAATACATGTCACATAATATATATGTATAACAGTCTTATAGTTTCGTCCACGTGTTTATAGTCCATTATAAATATCCGACTCTGAATTAATATAACAGTGTGCAGGCATATCGTATAATTTATTTAAAAATGGCGTGTTGTTATACATAAGTTCGTAAATTTGGGAGCGTAGTAAAAGTCCTCAAATGCAATAAATCTATACACCCTCTTATTTTCACGACGAATTCGCTGTCAAGCGACAGCCATTACACAAATCTTACGGGCACACAGGAGACTTGTATAGCGGCCGAGAGATACAAATGACTTCGGTAACGAGCTATAAACGTACAAAATCAATCGCGCGCCTGAATTATATATTTTAAACTAACTGCTGCAAATAGGTAGGTGGAATATTATTAACGCGATCCCGCTGACGGGGTGAACCGAAACGCTGTTGTCCACCCCGAGAGGAGAGGGAGTAAACTTCTCGGCGTCGCGGTCGTTGCGCTGCGGAGGCAAAAACTTGTGCCGACTACTCTTCTCCGAATAACTGTAAAGTTACACAATGTACGTATAATATAATATATGTATTATTATGACATCGGGTCGAGCGCCGATGGCGTCCTACGGTTTAGCGTTTGACTATAACGGCACGAGACAAATTCAAAATTATCTAGTAATTTATACTCTCTGTCGCCGACACAAGCTGCGCTCAAAGAGATGGGCAATCGCAATGTCGTAATTATCGAATTGTATATATTATAATATACGTCGATTTATTAAAAAAAAAAAAAAATTACAATTCCCGTGTACTGTATACGATATTGTCGATATTATCCATATTATATAGATTTGTAATGATTGTTTTTAAGCGTTTTGGCCGAGCCTCGAGCGCACGTACGCGTATATGCGTGTGTGCCCACTCGTACACAAACAATGCAAAACAATTTAATCGCGTTCGACTACTCGACGTGTACAGTTCTAAAACAACCGCGGTCGACGAGTGCAATAAGAGTTGGATTCCTGATCATGTTGTTTTTTTGTTTTTTTTTTTTTTTTATCGCTTGACCTTTGTAGAGATAAATCTAGATTTTCGAGTGTAGGTCAAACGATGTGATTTAACGATCCAAACGAGAGTTGAAAATGTGATTTTTAATCCGAACCGTTGTAGCAAGCACAAACCGTCTGAAGCCTGTGTATTGTATACATAGTACCCATAGAGTATACGTATATGAATACAAATTATATATTTTCAATTATATGTAATATACAAAATATTATATACGTATAAAGTTGTATACTCGACTTAGTGCGCGCCGCAGCAGTGGTTCTTAGTCACAGCATAAAGTCGTATACAGTAAAGTTGTACAAAATGTAATATAATTTCCGTACACTATACATAGAATTAATCTACAATTCTAGTTTATAACTCATCTACTCAACCCTTGATAAAATGTATGAACCAATCGTATCAAATCATGTACACTGCTGCGATTGTTTAATTTACATCAAATATAATTTAATTTCACCGTACATTCATTATAATGTATTGGTTAAGACGGGAAGTTTGAATAATTCAGAGAAACCTAGTGCGTTGCAGGGAACCTATAGTATGCTATCCTCCTTCCACCAGTCTATATAAATGTATATCATATTCTTCAATCCACCTGCTTATACTTGAAATATTTAGTTTAATTACTAAACCATCATATAACACTAAATTACACGCATTGATTTAATTATTCGATTAAATAAGAAAAAAGAGACGGCTATTTACATAATATTATATAGTATAAACGAATCTAACCCGTAGATAATAATGAGCATTATATATTATAATATGTCTATTGGTTATCGGTATGCATATGTCTTGCAACAATGATAATATATATGTATATTATATGCGTTATGTGTTTGGTTTAAACGATTTATCAATACTTTTGAAAGTTAATAATGCAATTTGTAGACACTTGTGAACCTGTTATAGTTTATATAATTATTATGATTTGTAATACATAATATTATATATTACACAATAAAACTTATTAGAGTAAAAAATGTATGTACAGTATAATTCTACGTTAATATCATAAATGTCGGTTTTCGGTTTATTTTCTTCTGTCGTTTATCCGCACTAAGGGGAATCAAAATAATATACATCGCATAATCGCACGCGCACACAGTCGACGATATATTTACACGCGCTAAGAAGACGTTCGCTACGGGTCGTTGAGTTCCACCGCCGTTATACAGTGCGATTCCTCGGGGACTATGTTTTATTCCCTTTTTACCATTGCGCTCCATACACAAGTATTATATTATGTATAGTCGGCGAACGTTGCTCGCGGCTGTGGCGACCTGTATCCAATTAGAAGTAAGGATTCACCGCTAGCGAGTGATTATTCATTTTGCAAACTATATATATATATATATCTACAGAGTGATTCACCGAGCACGCCTACCCTTATTTTTTTATTTGATAATGAATTTATTCAAATTTTTAAATATTATGTATAAAGACTATGTTTTTGAATTATTGAGATTTGTAATACTACTTAATACTTATGGAGTGTGTCCTATGACGAAACAAACTTCTGTTTTTCAAATGAAAAAAAAAATATAGTGTATTATTATATTTTAAAACTTTGATGTAGGTACAATATAATTCAAAATTCGAACTAGTAGATTTTTAGTTATTAAAGTGGTTATACTAAAGATAATAGTCCTTGAAAATGGTTTGTCTAACACAAACATAAAAAGATATACTTTTGTACCTATGTTATATTTATTACACTTGGAATATTTTTACAAAAAACAATTTTTCGATATAATAATATCAATAATTAAACATCATCCAAAACCATTGTCATAGAACTATTATTTTTAGTGTACACACATTTAAATAGTTTAAAAACTATTCCTTCAAATTCTTTTATTGATACGTCAACATTTTCAGCTAAATAATTTACTGCAGAAAAATTGATTCGCATCTGTAAAATAAAAGTTTCTATTTCTACTGGATATATCATAAGCAGTATAAAAAAAATCTCAAGAATAAAAAATTTCAAAAAAAAGGTTTTGTATAACTGCATTACCTATATTGAAGATAAAAAGGGTAAGCATAATGCTTGGAGAATCAATCGGTATATATATATATATATATATATATCTACTATATGCCACCATATAAGCCAGTTCACCATGTAAACGTATCGCGTTGTTTCTCACTTCTGGCCTTGGTATGTATTGTATAAAATGCGCGCGCGCACACTGGCGGTATACGTTTATATAATAGCCGTCCCCGGGGTGTACGGCAAGACTGCAAGAGTGTATGAAATCAGGACGCGAATATACTTGCGGGTGTACGATATAAGTCAGCGTGTGGACTGCTGATCGTTTTTCTATATAAACGATATAATATGTATAACTCGTATATAAAGTAAACTTATACGTTTCTCGTACCATTCTCGATCCCACCTCACCATCGCCCGAGAACAAAAAATAATAATAAAAAAGGCGTTTTCTCACTGCAGCGGTGTGGTCCGAGATTTAAACGGCCATCAGTGTAACGTTGTTGTGCGCTAAAGTATCTATGTATATAAAACAATGCTTGGAGTATCGGGAGAAGATTTTCGTTTGAGAAATAGACAAAACAAAAAAAAATTACAACATGGTGTACAAAAAATATGTACGTTATACCTACAAATGCAATGAGTGACGATGTTCTATATGCGATTTTGTATGACTATGCACCGAAAAATATAAACTATCAAAAAAATCGTATAAACGAGTTTTAAAAAAAATTTAGTCATTAGAAAAAAAAACGCAATAATAATTTAATATGTATTATAACAGTATACTGAATGTAGCTTAAAATAATTATTATTTCAGTGGTCGATTTGGAAAACGGACACTGGGTAGCAACTGCAGATCCTTTGATATTGATGATACTGTCGGTAAACTGTTTTATGTCATATTTTTGTTCTTTTCCTTGTTTAATGTAAAAAAACAATATTAATACAAATATCGATCAATAAGTTTTAAATTATTTTTATCACCTACAGTTAGGTTTTATGTAAGTCCATTATTTAGTATTTGTATGTGTGTGGTTAATTAATTTTACATGGCTGTGAAATGTACAAAAAAAAACCATGGTTTCTTCTGACCCTTTAGCATTTTTCATTTTGAAAAATGACCCACTATGCATAATATTTGACATAAAATAATACTGTAACGGCTCCCTCATACGACGTCTAATAATAAAGTATAAATCGTTTTATAAATTGTAAATTATATTATTACAGTCATCAATTCTCAGTAGCTGAAACATCATAGTTCATTAGTAGGTGCGATAGGGAAATTATGAAAAATTTAAAATTGACGATTACTTATTCAGTATATAATCACTTATCCACTTACACAAAATTCGATTTTGTCAAAAAATCTACTGCACCATCATATTTTTTTTTTTTGGTATTGGAATTCATAACATACAAATATACATTTGTTAAATATAAATAAATTTCATGTGCTAGACAACTTTAAACACATAATACTTACAATTATATTTTCATACATACACAATATATACACTTTATCCTATTGTAATCTATTTATCACATTTTTTATTTATTAGACACTGTGACGTACTTACCATATATGTATAGTGTAGTGTAAAATTAATAGTAAATCTTTAAATTTGCATGTCGTAAGTTCACACGTAAGAAACATTGACTGAAGGTGTACAATATAATATCACGTGTACGCGTTTAAACATGTTTGATTATTAATTATCTCGCAGTGTCGTATGACCGCTATACGTGGTTGGGCGGGGGTGGCTGAGAATAGTAAGTGAAGTAGATGTCCACCGATCGCAGATAGTGCGTAGTGCGAGATATAGGTGTACGTCAAAAGGTTATATATTATCATCATCCTGTCGCCTTGCTCGTACACTGTTATTATTTCAGAGTTGAAATCGGTGCACTGTAGCGGGTTTCTGCGTGTATACTGTATATATATATATACTCTATATATATGTAGAGGTTCCTCGTACCGTTCAAAATGGACTTGCGCTACAAATCTCTAGCACAACAACATTATACAGGTATCTTTGCACGCGGCCCGACGTGGAATAAAATTCAGGCGGCATCTAAACACAGCTGGCGCTTACGATCATAATATTGTAATATAGTTGCATAATTAACTGCGGCGAATAACTTGGAAATTGTAATAATTTATAGTATATAGTGTTTGGGTTCGTTCGGGCTAAATAAATATTACGCTGCCAATATCTTCAAGCGCTTTGACAAGTGTGCGCACACACATACATTGGTGTACATATACTCATATATGTGTATATTCTCTCGTCGTATATATATAATGTTAAACGTCGTTATATATAATGTTGTACGCAAGAAGAACGATAATGTTTTTTTTTTTTTTTAGAAAAACGCCCGTTTTTCCGCTCAAAATACTTGCGTCGGTGTATAATACCCGCGTATTCTATTGATTAAAAGTCGACGTTATTCCCGATTCCTTTTGTGATTTTCGCGGTCTACTTATATAAAGTCGTAAAGACACGTGTATTCGTGTAAAACTTTTTCGTTTTGTTTTAATGCGTGGGCGACGATGGTGACAATTGAAGCCAACCGAACTATTCGCGTCGGTGATTGGATTTCACCACGTTATAATAATAATAATAATAATAATATGATCTTCACGCGAAAAATATGACATTATATTATTATACACGACTGAACAAATATTATGTCTCATCGACGTGATTCAAACCTCTTTCGACAAAGGCACAGCGTATCATGCTAAAGACAATGTCGTGTACCGATGTTTTTATTTGATACTTCGCCGGTATATAGTCAGTGCCCAGCGAATATTGTTGATATTGTGTATATAATTCAATATTAAAAAAACCGCATTGCCGCGATCGTTTTATCTCGCCGAACGGTCAAACGTCCGTAAACTAATCGAATCTATCATCGTGTTTTGTTAATCGACAGCGGAAAATTAAAAAAAAATTAAACACTAAAAACCACATACCCCGCGGGCACCGCCGATTACAGCTGCCGAGTACAAAATCCGATTGATTTTTTTTTCCCTACCATTCGTTTGATGTTTTATTAAACAGATAATATTATCATAATAACATTGTTCAGTCGTAACCGTAATACAATATAATATATTACGTTGGCCGCGGAAAAACACTGGTTATCGAATAGCCGGTTAGTTACATTATGGTAATTTAATTTCCATTATACTCTTGTGCACATACCAAATCGTGTTTACCAAAGGGGGCAATTTTTTCTACGCTCCGTGACAATTCCTACGAGGTTGACATATTTTTTTTTTTTTGTTCGTATTTTACGCGACCATTTTTTTATTACAACTATTACTGCCGCGGCAGAGTTGATTAAGATTCGACGCGTTCGTGGAATATTTTATGGACTCGCATATTACAATATTATTATTATTATACGCTGATGGATATCTACCTGTATAGAGCTATTAATGGCACATATTTACACGAACATTTCCGCGAACAACGTGCGGTTTTAATGTACACGAGCACATCCGAAAACTGCAGGCGCTACGAATCGAACCACGCGATATATTTTTTATATTACCTGTTCAATAGTAATACTATGACGACGATACGTCGTGTTGTTAGACTACGACTTTTTCGCTGATATAGTTTGCTGTGCGTTTTAATTTATGCGTTTTATTTCCGTCCGAAGAACATATAACGTCATAATAACGCGCATCCATCGCTCTTATCGCGGCGGTATATCCCGAATAGCAGTGACTCCTGACAGCAGACATGACATTCCGTATGAATATTTAATATTTTCACGCCGAGAGACTATATTATGAGAACACACCTGAGACATCTAAGAGCTAAAAACGTTACGAGTTAATCGTTTCAAAAGTTTTAAGTTTAAAAGTAACGGTATCAAATAAACGATTACGCAAAATACCAAATATTAAGCCGTATTAATATATTAAACCGTTTTATGGGGCTTATAATATTATAGAAGGAAATACATGCGATGGACTTTTTTTTTTTACTCTAAACAAATCTTTATAATGTTTAACGTCGAAAACAAATCCAAATGTCATTGGACGCTATCGAAGTCTTATAGAAAACTCGTTAAAATTTAGAATGATATACAAGCTTCCGAAATACCCTGCAAAGAGGGCACGATTTTTAGGCTCGGTCGGAGCGAAGGTTAAAACGTCATTTTACCGGATATTTGTATAGCGTGTATTTGTTTTTATAGCTATAGGGATTAGTATGTTAATTCACGAGATAATGTATTTAAATTTATTCTAAAAATTATGTTGTATTGTTGTCTAAACAGGCCATCTGTAGTATGTTACGGTATATAAACCTGCACATAGATAAAACAAAACAAAAAAAAATTATAAAATATCGCATGTTATAATAAGCGACGGAAACAGGATTCGAATAAAGTCTTATGTCATCATATTCTAATTAAAACCAATAATTTTCTTGTTCCGTATGAAATAATATAAACATTTATACTGTGTCTAAATATTGACTTTCCGTGAGTGAAATACGCTATATAAGTTAATCAGTACATCATCACTAATACTATCTACTTCATTTTTGCAATTACATTGAAATTTATAGCCAACGCGTTAAAATATATTTATTATTAATGAGTTTTTTTAAATGTTCAATCAATTGTATAACTATATTAGAGGTGCAGCTACTCTTCTGAATTCAGAATGACTTATTTATAAACGTTATTGTTTTTACGACGACTGTATCCGTATCTGCACACTATTGTCTACGGGTATGCAAAATTAAATTAATTAATTCTATATTATAAAACAATAAAATCGTGTATATGTTTTCTTTTTTTTTTCATTGTTCAAAATTATAATTCCATTTGAAATTTTTTTAAAGTTGGATTTTTTTTTGTTGATATAGCTCGTGCAGCCATACTTATGTGCAATAATTAATATGCTGTAGCTTTAAATATTTACAAAATAAAAAACAATATTTACTATACATAATAATAATAATAATAATAATAATAATAGCCTCTACATGTTATTGTTATTATTGTGTGTATAAGATTTCAGTTGAAAAATAAATTATTAAAAAAAAACTCTTATAATCGATACAGTGTGGGGGGGGACTAAGTAGCCCAAAATTATTCAGATATAAGTGGGTGGTTAAGAAAGCATTATAAATATACTTCGAATGCAAAAAAGATTATGAAATATTTCTCCAGTGGCATTCATATCGTTTCGGTCCGCGTTCATAAATAATCGAATCGACTCGTTCTCGTTGGTGCGTACACCACCGTTTGCGTGTAAGTAATTTGTATTGCTGTGCTTAATATTCTTCTTTTTTTTTTTTATACGAGTAGGTATAATTTTGTTTTAATTCTCCTCGCTCCATTGTGGCGAAATAAGTCGAACTAAATACACGATGAAATAATAAGTGCTGCATAATATATACTGCACGTATACCGGTAACGCGAGTCCTCACATAATCTGTACCTATTTCATGCTTATAAAATCTATCCGTTCGGGGATCGTTACTCAAGTAAAATCTGTTAAGTTTTGCAAGGACCGTAAAACTATGTATTCTCAATACCTTTACTTATATTATAACTAAGCCACCATCATCCCCACTACCGTGGGTTTTCATTAGTTATTAAATATTCCATAGGGTATATATTTATGGTAAATATAGTAATATTCGAAAACAGAGATGGCACAATACTGAGGGGTCGATTTTTCTAGTATCTCATAATATCATGATACATTTTTAATGCACTTCAATGATTAGATTATGGTTGTTATGTTTGGTCTTCCGAATAGGAAATTATTTAATATTTGAACAACTTTCATCAATCAATTACACATAGGTACATGAAAAACAACAAAATAAACTAAAGTGTTTTTTTTTTTAAAAAAACTATCCTTATTATAGTTGGAATCTACGGGCCTATGGTCATTGGACGTACCATTTAGTTTTTGGATAATTAGTTTAGGGTAATATTATTAATAGTACTTAGATAAATTAATTGTATTATATGGATGAGGTGGGTCTCGATGTGAACTCTAGTAGTTTGAGAATATTTCTAAGTGCTGCATTGAGAGATTCTAAAATGTGGCTGAAGATTTCCAACTTAATCCTCTTTTCTTTTTCATACGTTCGGTGTGCATGTGTTTAATCGCGAAAGAGTACCACAGACGGTTGATATGCGAGGTTCTTTTCTTTTCAAAAGATCGGCGTTCAAGTCCTATGATTCTGATGTGGTTAATGAAGGTTTCATTCTTCCTTGTTGTATTGTCAGGAAATGCCCAATAATAGATCTTTTATTATAAAAGAAGTTCGAGCCATTATTTTTTCCACTAGCAGACTACACTGAATTAGAAAGGTTATTTGTGTACACGATAACTGTCGTCGGCTGTCCCACTATGATTGTATTAGTAAACTATGTCTGTCAAAGACCATCATTGTATAAGGGAAAAAGTATAGTTCAGTTTATTCGTAATGTAAAATCCGATTTCAATTTAAAATTTTACTGAAGTCGATCATAAAATCGTATTTTATTAAACAGCTGCTATAATTCAAATCTCTTATGCCACCTCATTCCAGAATTGACTTCTCTGCGTCTTGTAATCGGCATCAAATGATAGACTTATCAAGAACTATCCACCCGAATCCGCAATTCATATATAGGTACGCTATCAACGAAAAAATTCTGTTTAGGTACTCGAACTTAGTTGTATCTGAATTATAATTAATTATATTGTGTGTACTATATATAGTGTATTAGTATATTATTATTATATTTACCTACGCAAATAATTAAAATAATATATATTTTTTTTAATGTTTGTCATTAAAATAATATTTTCGTTAATATAATACAATATTAAAGTGTATTTTTTTTAATGTTATTATATGTTATACTGTACTATTAAAAAATAATTTATTGTCTCTAGTCCATTTATTTGACTTGCATATACGATTATCGTTGTATGAAATGTACAGGTTTTGTTTAAAATATTAAAAATTATTAAATCAGTTGTTATTCTATAATTTTTTCATCGGTTCTGCGCTATATCAGTGTCAAGCGTGTTACGCACAAAGACCAACCAACGTCACTATCGATTACGAGTAATGGGTTTTTTAAGAGTTTTCACGGAGTTTTAACACATGATAACTAAGACAGCAAGTGGTACGTATAGAATATACATATTTATTTTACGAATATAAAGTTTTAAATATGAGTGGTCAATTGTCATCGGCTATTCCCTGTCATTAGATATGCTTTGAGGAACGTATTGTATTGTTTAATTGATCGAAACAGGCCATAAAGTTTCAGTCTGTACGAAAATGTGATGTAAGTACTATTTAAAAAAATAATATTCGGCAACACTGTCGAGTATATTTCCCGGAAAGACGGTTTTCGGGTTTGAAAAGCTGGTGGTGGTTATATGCGGAAGGAAGTTATATTATAGTTATGGGTAAAGTTTGTTTGGAAATTTCTGGTTTACAAATACAACCGGCCATCGGGTCAAAACCATGTTTTGGATCACGAGAGTAGGATAAAACTATTATAGAAGGGCTTATGAATTTACTCAGATTAAATCTTCTACATCGTTGTTGTAGTCTCACAGGTAAATTTGTAACGACGATAATCATGCAAAATAAAACTTAGGTATAGAATATTTTATATTATGTTTTTATGTTATAGATAATGTAAAAATAACACTCAATGCGTTAAATGCGAGTTATAATTGTTTCTAATATGACAATAAGCTCTATCAATATTGTTATATTATAATTATAAATAATAGTCTTCAATATGATATTTTTGAAATATATGTAATAAATAGTAGGATCTCCTGTACTTACCTAAAATTCGTTGTTGTTTAGTCTATGGGTGTTATACTGTACTTCTGTTTGATAAAAAAAATGATTTGGCAAAAAATAATGTCATAAGTTCCAGTGTTTTTAACAAAAATTTTGTCAGAATTAATTTAGTTGGCTTTTAAAAATACGTTTTTCTTGTCGATTTAGACGTATTTAATGAAATTTCTTATTTTAATTGAATTCATTTTTATAGTTTCTCGATTATTTATTTTCCCTACATTACTACCCCACACAATAGAAAGCATTATGCTTGTATTATTAAATTGAAAATAATCGAATAATGTTATTATGATGTATATTACACTATATTAAAGTTGTAGCAGCGGATAATCTTTTATTATGAATCATTCGATCGTAAATTACATTTCGATGCGTTTCATGTGTTTCTGATTTATTTTTTTTCTAAAACATTATATTTTGTGTATTTAATATATTTTCTATGGTTTGTTAGATTCAATTCTATTTTGTATTTTGACATAAATCAAACTCCAAATTGTACATTTTTTTGATTACAGATTCATTTTTATTTTAATTAATTTTTTATTATTTTCTTTAGAATTGTTACTTTTTGTTTTATTCAAATATTTCTTGGTTAGTGTATTATTATACGTATTTAGTAATTATTAATTACATTCATTAAATATAATACAAACATTTTTTGATTTAATTAAAAGTATAATTTAAAATAAAATTAGTTGATGAAAATGGATGAATTAATAAAAATTAAGTTAAATGTTGATGTCTTTAATTTAATAAGAAAAATGTCATAAATGTTATTTGTATAAATGACGTACTTAAAAACACTTTTAAAAATCCGTTCCTGTGACATTTTCAATTGTCTGGTGTAACAGCCACTTGAATAAAAAAAGTATATTATAAACAAATATTATGTTTTTATTAACACACCGGAGATATTATTATGCAATAACTATAATATATAATTTATTTTGTTTATAAGTATAACAAAATCACAAACACACACACACACACACACACACACACACACACACAGACACATATTTATATATGTATATACAGTGTTATAATAATAGTCAATTTAAACAATTGAACATTTTATAATATTAAGGCTAAGGACTTTATGCACTACAAATTATTAAAATATATCATTGAAAATTGTTTATTTCATTTTAAATAATTCCCTTTATTTTTTATTTTTACAAATTACACTCTCATACTGGAGAGGGATTTTTTTAACCGTTAATTTATATAACAAGTTATTAAATATACCTATGTATTTTTAAATTTATCTATTCATTCATATGCCTATTTAGTATATATTTATTTTAATTAGTAGAGTATTATTTGCATTATTCTAATTATTGGTTATTGACGATAATATTTCGATATCATTTTTCAGTATTTTTTTTGCAAACAAATGTTTCGTGTTTTAAATAATAATATTTTACTAAAAAAAAAAAATTAGCATTATTATTATGGGAAAATAATTTTATTGACAAATAGTTATTTAAAGTGAGTATGTGCATACGATATATTAAACAATCATATCTGAAAACTAAACAAATAAGCACTTATAAGTGACAAAGTTCAAAACACCAATAAAAAATATGAAAATACAAATTTAAATATGAACTATTTTGTAGGTAGTAAAAAAATGTATACATCACTTAGTTTTCAACCATTAAAAAAATATTCATAATTATCTTATTGTAGTCAAAGTGTTATTAATTATTACTAATAATGTAGTATACATAATTTATACTTAGTGATAGAAATTAATCAAAATAATGACTTTCAATAGTACTTAATAATACTTATTATTTTTATTTTTTATTTTTTTTTTTTAATTTAACAACAAGATTGTCTATTACAGTGGTTTCTTCAACACATAGGAATTTTAAAATTTCTACTTTAAAATTTGAATAATTATTAAGGGGAAATAGTTTTGATAACATTGTTTTACTATTGGGTATAAAAATGTGTTGTAATTTCATTATTTAATTCTGGCACGTTAACGTTGTATTTTTCTAAAAGTAAACACAAACAATAATAGTTAAGATATTATTACTTTTTTAGTATCATTATATGCTATTAGTTTGATTAGTTTACATGACGTTTTGTGTAATGTGATATATTTTAATTTACTTGTAACAAATAACGAATTATAATTATTTTTATTGTTTACGATTTCAGTGATAACTTCAAGTATATATATATATGTATAGTTAGAATTTCCGTTGTAATCGTTGAACCGTTGATGATTCTTTTTAGTTCTGGTTTTAAGTAGAATCATCGCGGAATTTTCACCAGATATTTTTTGACATTTGATGATCCAAAAATCAACCAAATTGAAATCATTCGGTCCGTGAGACGAATGTAATTGAAAACTTCACGATGATTTGTACATCTGACAAAAAAAAATAATTACGTCAGACAGTTCGATTTTCCACCATAAGTCTATATAAAAGTTTTTCCATTTTTAAACACGACTGAAATCACGCAGTGCGCATTGCTATACTCGATAACTTCTTTATAGCTAGCCAATATTTGCTAATGAATTTCGGTTCAAGACGTATTTTGGATTAAAAACTTCAGGTAATGATCAATACTTGCGACGTACCTACTTGAAACAGATTCAATCCTTTTGACAGAAAGAGAGCACTAAATCGTTATAATTGTATACTCAATTGCATTTAATATGATGTAATTTTAAAGTTTTGTATAGAACAATAAATAATATTATTGTCGTTTATTATTCCAGACACTGTTCCAAAAATGATTAAATTAGGATACATTTAATATATAAAGTAGCTGAAAATATTAAGTAAGGCTTATTGTTTTAAAATAATGCTAGTTTATATTTTGTTTGTATTAGTTTTGTGGATTTTAACGTTTATGTTCAATAATATAGTAGTGTGGATATATAAAAATGATAATGATTTAATTTTTATTAACGTCAGTCAAATATTAACGAACTTGTTGTCTGTAAAATATAGAATGAGTAATCCAATATTTTTAATTAGGTTTCTAAGCCGACCTAGCTTTAAATTTTAAAGCTTAAAACTATTGGTGTATTCCATAAAAAAAATTATTTATAAAATTTATCGCCGATCTTTTGAATCATATTTTTCTTTTTCGCCATCTAATAATTAATAAAGAATTGATCATGTACATTATCTTATTTAATTAGATGTAATTTAGATAGACATACTTCATAAAGTAGTACTATAATATATGTATACAAACATAATATAAATTACTAAACACATGAATTCAAAAGCATCCAATGAGAAATCCAAGAATAAAAACTTTTGTGAATATTATATTTCTATTAAAAATAAACTCGGGTTTCAATAAGAATACAATTAATAATCTTAATTTAAATTAATCTGAATTTTAAAGTTTTTAATTCAATCAAATATAATGAAATAAAATATGTTTAAAATCTTTTTACATTTTATTGGATTTAATTATAATTGAGATAAATAAAAATAGTTATGCTGGTATAGCTTTATTTTCATACAGATTTTTATCTTTTAATTTTTTTTATACAAATTATACAATATTTCACAATAACGCCGTATATAAATTAAAAATCTTTTTCGTAATTACGTATTATACAAAAAATTCAACGGTTTAGTGTAGTTCGTTACAACGACAATAGTTGTTGTAGGTAAAATATTTAAAATGTTAAATACACTGACAAACTTTATACATTCATATTCAGTCTATTTGGCAAGGGTGGTACCTATGACAGCCGTGTATATGTTGTCACATTATGGCCATAATAATATTATTATTATCATTTGCCGGACTTACTATTGTAAATTGTTTGTATCGATTCGAAAATGTTTTCTCAAAATCAGCCCATAAATTTCTGTATACGTGCATTTTCTGGAATTTGCTAGTATTGTTCGGTATAAAATAGCTACTGTTAGTAAGCCAATACCAGACAAAACAGTTTTCAACTCGATCGGCCTGTAGAGAATGTTTTAGATTTCACAACGGCACATAGTCGTCTGATTATCTTGTAATAGTTTTTAAAGCGATCAAAATTCGAACCATTTTTATAGTGTTATAAGTAAGGTATTCCTTCCTAAAATAAAAATTTTAACATTTTCAGCATAATGTATACATAGTATATATATATCAATAAATTGCATTTGTGCAATTGTATTCCAAATTTAACTTTTGTAATATTTTTTGCTAGAAATATATTATTTTATATTTGTAATTTAAGAATACACTCTAAACTTCAATAATTAATTTAATAATTTTGTTTATTCTATTCTATTCTATTTTTGTAATATTTTGTATATAATTGTAACTATGCATTATCATTTGTTAAACTTTCAAAAATGTTAATTAATATTATCAATAAATTAGATGACATTATCAGGACACTGTATAATAGAAAATTAAAAAATTAAAAAAATACACTCAAGTCTATAGTTTTGCAAAAACAATATTGTTATTGACCAAACTTCAATAACTCTGTCTCATAAGTTCATACAGAATATTTGTGTTTTCTTAAGAAGTATTTTAGTTATACTTATAATTTTTATTAATAGGTATTTGGATTTAGTTGTATATCAACTATTTGTAGCTTAATGAAAGTGATAGGATTTTAAACTGACTTGAAGTTAATATAAATATTCAAAATATATAATATTAACTAAAGTTAAAAATAAAATATATTTATAAATTTATAAAATTATGAAGTTTAAACTCTTAAGAAATACCATTTAGTTAATGGGTAGGTATACTAATAATGGTAATAGTATCCATGGTTATGGAATAAGAGAATGTCATTGCATTATTTGTTTTCTCTCTCTGACTTGCGCACAAATTTGTGTTCAGCAAATTCAATTTTGTGTTCTTGTCTTACTATTGTGTCCGGTTCACAGCTACACCGTTATTAACTGTCGCTTGTGCGTTTTATCGTATTCTAACTGGCTGTTGTAATTACGGTATCATTCACTTATGGTTTTACAAGAATTTTTTAATGCTCTGTCCAGCTCAACTTTTGGATACGAAATAAAAATTGACGTAGCAGTGAGCTTAGTTTTAGTGTGAATTGACCTATTATCAAATTTAAATGTAAAACATTATCTATATAAATTCTTAGACTTTTATAAATAATTTAATTTGAAAGTTGGTTATGACTATGTGAAATATTACAATTTTAAAATGCACATAACTCGTTTTAAAATTAAAATATCTATACATGTCTTAAATGTGTTCTTGATTATAACTTCACCTCTAAGTTTGATAATCGGTCGGTACACTATAATATTATAGCTAACAGCACAAAATTGAATTTGTCTGACACAAATAATCTGATATATTGAGTGTGAGGCTGTTAGAGGGTGAAAACAAATAATGCAGTGACATCCTCTTAACTGTTAACTTTTATTTGTTGAATTAAAAAGACCCAGTAAACATTAATAAATCCTAATTATACGTATATTAATAGTGTTTATCTGTAATATAATAAATTAAATTGATAATAATTGAATAATTTATGTTATTTTGGAATATAGAATTTGTAAAATGTAATGTTTAATGAATATTGCAAATTACATACTAGAAAATCCAAAATAATAATTATATTGATAAAATAGAGCGTAATACGATATTATCGTTTACTGAAGACACCATAACGACTAAACCACATACACTTCTCGTTGGTTAACTGGTTAAGTATAGACATTGCTTAAGTGTAAAATAAAATAATTAAGAATTCAAAATTATTGTGTTATGTAGTTAGTGAAACTTTAATTAGTTAAAAATTAATTATAAAATCTGTTTTTGAAATCATTGGCATACCAGACATTTGTTTCCAATCAGCAATATTTTTGTCAGCGCCTGAACTTTATTGTAACTTTTTATTAATTTTTTCTGCACAATTTTGAAAAAAAGCTTTTACACTATCTGAAAAAAACGCCCTTCTTACCATTCAGTTTACTGAATTATTACTTATATCAGGTATAACATCTTAATATGTACATAAATATATTATAATACGTAGTGAACATTTCTACTTAATACCTACGTAATATAAAACATGCTTATGTTTATGCCCATATAGATTCTGCAGAATTATGTATTAGATCCAGTAGATTCACGATAATTATTTTTTTTTATAAACACATTTCTGTACAAATTTATTCATATTGCTTTTAATTCTAAACACAATACATTCAATATTTATAAATAATTCTAGTTATTTATTCTTTTTACGCTAGTTAAAATTATGTTGAAATAATAATAATTTCGTAGAATTATAAATAAGTTCTTATTATTATAATAGGTTGATTATTGCAATCAAGCTTATAATAAAATATGTTTTTTAGTATTTTCTGAGTGAAGGTATATTTTTACATGCATTGATTTTTCGTAGACGTAAGTTCATATAGCCAATGATATTAAAATATTTTGTATCTTAACACATGTGTACGTATCGTGATTAACATTCGATTGAATTAATTGTATATCGTTGAATAATCAATATATTTTTACTATTTTGACAAGTATTTGTTGTGTCTTTCATTTCTGATATATTTTATGTCTGTGCTTAAATATGAATTGATATAAAAGTTCATATAGATCAGATTTTTAATTATTAGTATGCCCATCTGTAAAAACTTTTTGAAAATTTTAGATTTTTCAAGAATAAAAACCAGGTATTGATAATTAATTTCAATTTTGTCGTTTTTTACTAAAATGAGGAATGTCTTAAGAATTAATATTATTTATTGTAATCTTTATTAAATTTATACAAAGATTAAAGAAACAATATTCAAAAAATAAATTGTACGTTTGATTATATAAGTGAAGAAGAAAATGTTAGTGTAGTGTGGTACTTAAAAAAAAGAAATCTGATACACAATTAGTGTAGTACCTAAAACAATGTGGGACACAACCAATGCAGGAGTTTAAATATTTAATAAAAATTCAACTAGATTACAGCTTATTACCTATATATTATTATATGTATTTTTCCCATTAAATATTATTACATTCTATTGGATTTTGATAAAATTCTTCTTTGCATAATTTAAGAATCTTATCGATTTATCAACAATTGTATGAACAGTCTTGTTGAAAGTTCACACTTTTTCTGGACTATCGAAATAGCCCAGATGTTTCCACGATTCAAATTCTAACGTAAGGGTGGAACCTATTTTATTAGCCATCGATTTAAAAATGTTTATTTTATATTGAAATGCTGAGTTAGCAGCACGTCAAAACCAGCATAAAAATATCACAAACAATGGACTCATATTTTGATCCCTAAATTCCATGGTATGGAGGTGGAAGCGGAAGCCGAACAAATGTATCTTCAAACTTGTTCAAATATTATTGTTGATATTTTACTCGGGCATTTAGAAATACTGTTCAAAAGTCACATATTAGGTACATAAGCATAATATACTTATGTGTTGACATCGGATTTTATATACAATATTGATTGATGTAAATAAATGTATTTGTTTACTATTTGCATAGTGTATGTATTATATTTTTGAAAATATATTTGATTTAAAGTTAATAAAATTAATATTTTTTGTTCAAACAATGTAATGTGCTTAATTCAAATATGCTTAATATAAGTTATATTGTAAGTTTTACTTTTAGTTAAATATTGTTATTTAAGATAACTGAATTCATAATAACTTATGTAAATAATTTTTATTGTTTGTTTTGTAATCCAGATTTCTAATTTCAAAACTAAGTCGACTAAGTTTATGTTCTTATTATCACCGATATTATAAAATATATTTTTTTAAGAATTCAAATTTAAATATTGTTTTATGCTATAATTGAGAGATGAGGAGATGTTAAGTAAAATAAATTGATTGAAATGGGTGCTTATCAAAAATACTAAGTATAACCAAATATTAATCTAACAAAATTGATTTTACCAGACGTTATTTGTTTCACGTTTATTAGATATATTTTGAAGATAAATAATAAAGAATAATTATCAAAATATTCTAAAATTGCACAAGTAGTAAAAACTGCAATAATTAATGTATACGTAAATATAAATATTTGTTATGATATTATATTTTATTTTAATTTTCATATAAAAAAATTTAACGAAATAAATGAACACGAGTCAAATTTATTTAATTAAATTTAATCTTATTGATTCACATATTTCTTTATCGAAGTTGATTTATTTTATTCTTCTATTATTTTTGAGTTTGTTCTTTAACTCAACTTTGTTCAATTCAACTTTTTGAAGGGTGTAAAAAAAGTTTAAAAGTATTCACGACAGAAAGAAAATAAATTAAATAAGTAGAATAATGTACATATTAATATATTTAACTGTAGAGATGAGAGCTTAAAATGATTTGATTAGAGTATTTTAATTTAGTTTATGGAATATCATAAAAAACTGAAATTGATCTACTTTCTTAATATTAAATATGATTTTATTTTATTGATATTATAAAATATAATATTATATTATTAGTTTTGGTTTTAATAAAACTTTGTCTATATATTTGGATGATTCTTACCCACCACTGGAGGTACGTTTGCTTTTTGCATTGCCTTAACAATAAGAACAGTTTATTTTTTTTTAATTAATTTATATTATTTCACGTTTAAATATTCGAATATACTCAGATACTCATAACTATGATACATAGCTAAAAGATATGGAAACTGAGAATGGATTCATTGACAAACCAATAGAATAAAAATAATATAATATAATACATGCAAATATATTAAGTCATATTAATATAGCGTCTTATCCAACCGTATAGGATATGGTGTTAGAAATCGAACATTGTACGGCACTATATACAACTATTCAAAAGTTAACGATACATTAGTAATTTAAAAATTCTAAAACTACAATTAAAACAAAAAATACAAATACATTATAATTTTGCAGTGTTATGAATTACTATTATATTCCCTTTTATATACTACCTTGTAGTATCATAAATGACAATTTTGATATTATAGAACTTTATTGTATTTTAAGTTCATTCCTTTTTGAGATTATTGTCAAGACTGTAATACAATGTTTTTGTTGGTGTTTTATTACTAATAGTACTTTTATGATCAATTACGGCAATGCACCTATTAATTTCATTTTTGTGAAACATATAGATAAACAAATAGTTACTGTAATAATATTCAAATTTTAAATATATATATATCAAATTGATTATTTTTTTATGTATAAAGTAATCGATAGTTAAAAATTAAAAATAAAACTTAACATTTCACAATATTAATATAAATACATTATAGTTTTTAGCTACTTAAAGGTCTTTAAATTGTTTTCTAGCAAAGTATTTCAAATATCATTTGATGTTTCTCGGCCTGCTTATTTAAAAATATAAATTGCATTTAAATCTATTATTCACAATAATAAATATTTAAGATATTTAATCGTATGGTAAATATAATAAATATTTTTAAGCTGACTTTAATATTAACAAAAGTATAATTTTATGTTAAAATAATTTAATAAATAATTTACCTATAGAAATATAAATAATATTGATAATATTGTACTTTACATATAAATAATGACTATAAACTACTAAGTATATATTTTTAGTTTTTTGCGGCAACTAAGTTGTTTAATTCTTTATTATTTTTGTACATTTTTATTTAAATTTAATAATACTTAAAAGTAACACATAAAGCATAATTACGGCAGTGTGAAAATATTTACTGTAATATCTGAAACAATAAGCAATTTCAATTAATCAATCAAATACAATGTAATCAATCAGTCAAAAATAATTGATATAACATGCTCAAATGTTCAATCAATAATAGCGTACAATTGGTTTTCTTTTAAAATTAAATAAAATTGGTAATATTATGCAATACATTTTGTTGTAAAAAACAACATAATATATTGTTCAGTTACATCAAAATACCTAACTATAATATTCTACGTTATTGGGTTCAATGAAAATACACATGAATGCATTTAGCATTTGAATAGAATGTGCAGGACAATAAATATTAAACTTTTTTTGTAATTAAGATTCATTAATATTTATTGTGTTCAAGAAAACTTTTAGGCTGAATATACTCGTAAAATTATAATAATAAAATGGTAAAATAATGTATACTCCTGTAGTTATCTGTTACATTATGTTAATCGAAAGATTATTTTTACAGTTAATACTAATACAACAATAGCTATATAACTATCCAAATTAATATAATAGTTAATATTGAAAGATTTAATAAATCTAATAAAATGGTTTATATTTTTCTAATATTTAATTATTTTAGAATCCATTATATGTACATATTATTATTCTTCTAAAAATCAGCATTATTTATTATAATATTACATTTTGAACCGTTAATTATTAAATATTTAGATATAAGTGCAAAAAAAATTGGTTCAATTATATGAATATAATATGTATAAAATAAAGTTTTTACATTTACTTATCAACGCACCTGCCACGTAACTTTTAAAACATATAAAATCATTAAAATGACTTACGTTTCGAAGAACCTAACCTCATAATAGTTTTTATGTTTAATATTATTATAGACCTTCAAATATGTTAATATAAAAATAAATTACACGAAAACAGGGAATATCCGAATATTATAGTTTATATTTCTTACAATGATCTGAACCATCATACTGTAAATTACATTATATGCATCTATTAACAAATAATGTTTTGAAATTTTTATTCCAAAAAGTTGTTGTTTTTTCAATAGCTAATGATAAATTATGAATTATTTTACATTAATGAATATATATATATATATATATATAAATTTAAAATTTTTAGTAACAACCGTAAAGTTTTTTAGAAAAATATCACTAATTTAGTAGTGCGTAGTGTTTGAAAGGATATTAAAATGTGTCTGTTAATGTGAAATATGTCAAAACATATATTTTTAGTAATTTACTGTATATGGTGCATTCTAATATCATAATAGATGTATATTATACGTGAAGCTTTTAATTTTAATAATACATAATTATGTTTGAACTTGTATAGGTAACAATATTATACGTTGATACCTAGACATTTTTATTTAAATTTTCTATGGAAATATGTTTAATTAATTTTAAGGACTTATACATTCATGCTCTTGTGACCTTTAATCCACCCACAACTATTTATGTTTGTGACATTAAATACTTTCCTGGTGCATGTTTATAAATTAATTAGCTTATTTAATTGGTGCCGATGGTTTATATCGGTAATCAATTACTGACTACATGGAATTCAAATTTTAGGAACTAAATTATACAGATCATTATAATAGTTCAATATTAAAAAGTACGTATTGAATTCCATGTATTTTTATTTTTTACTATTAAAAATGGATAAATCAACTCATGTAGTTATTTGCACTTTTGTTCATCTTTTTAATAACTATAATTAAAGGTAAACTTAAAACTAACTTGTCATACTTACGTATGGTACCAGACAAGTCACATAAGTCTTAATAAATATAAACTCCCACTTTTTTCTTTAATCTGCAACAATATGGATTTTTGAAAGAAATTGTTCAACTTAAATTATTGTAACATGCTAAAATCAAAATAGAGACACCTAAAATCATCAGATGGTATCTTAACTACTAAGAGTATGGTATACTAAATTTTTTTTTGTTATATGCCTTTCAGTGGCCGCTGCAGCCATGATCACCACACATCGTCTGTCTGCCCTAATTCACGCAAATACCTATAATATATGCCTTCTGAATTGGAAACTACCTTGTTAACTACAATTTTATAAAAAAAATAATAATAATAAAATTCTATATAATTTCTACATAAAACTTTTGAGAAACCTAACCTAAATAATAATTATTTTCTTGTTAGGAACAGTTTTAATAATGTTCATTGTAAAATACGGTCATCCAATAAATGTCATTCTCGCCCAATTATTTTACAGTTCAATCTAAAACTTATGTTAAGACAATTTCTGGAAAATCCCGAATCTTGAATTAAATTGTATCTTATATAGATAGGTATTTTCTAATTTGTTTGAATCGTCAACCTCAGATACAGCTATAATTAATTTTGATAAGTATGTACTTCAAAGGAGTATTCTTACGCTTATATACTGCTTAAAATGTAGTCATCAGTCTACAGCACAATATTATACATTCATTTCGAAATAAAATCTTGCTATCAATACGTGATGTTTCAATATTTAATTGCCTTGAATAATTATTTTAAACCCTATTTATATCAATTATCTGAATGGTACAAATTTGGAAAATCAAATTAAACCATATTAAATTCATCAATTCGACTTTCACTTTAAGACATGATTCCTGTCTAAATATGACATTAAAAAATTGATTTATTCTTTCATTCGATTTGGTTAAGTATTTAAGTTCTTACCTTGATAATAGATTAACCTGGAATAAAAGTATTAAGTCAAAAAAATTATTTCTTAACGCTCGCTCACGTGTATTAATAATATTGCTCGTAAAAATACATTTTCAAGCCTAAAAATTAAACTGCTCATCTAGGATGCACTCTTAAAACCAGTGAAGTCATACGGGTTACAAGTACCTATTGTGGTTGGCTGAAAATAAAACGTAAATTCAAGTATTTTCGAATATAACCTTCGGTAAAATAACAGACGCTTCACACTTTGTCTCTAACATACACCTCTACAATGACCTTGATATTAAATTAATTGACAATGAAGCTGCCCTTTTTTATAGAGTGGTTTTCCCTAGACTAGAAAACTACTATACACAAAAATCAATATACAAATATAACAATATGTTGCGGTCGTTATATTGACGGCCATTGCGTCTCTCTCTATGCCCGCGAGAGCACGACTCGTGATCAGTCCGTCTAACGACCGGTCCCGACGGCGGACAGTGAAACTGCAGTAGTAAACAATATAAAAACCATTATTTTGATTCTCATACATACATCGTATAAAACGATATTGATAGGCATTTTTTTCTCAATAATCAAAGGTAGAATAGAACTTTATACAATAATACTAAGGTTATAACATTTTATGTAATTATGTACTATATAAAATATTATAATTAAAATAAAGTTAATTTCTATACAGAATAATTATTTTAGATTTCGATTAAAATGACTGATAGTTATACTGTTTTGACAAATAAAACATCAACATTTTTATTTAGCTCTGAAAATATAATATTATAATATAGCTAGCATATGGAAACAGGTTTATTTTCTGATATAATTTGTACCATAACAAATAGATTAGCTTTGTAAATTTGATAATAACTTAATGGTTATAATATAATAAACAATTATTTGGATTGTTTACTTAACCCGTCGTACGGCGCACGGGGTAAATAATTCTTTAATAGAAGATTTAGATTAAAATATTGCATCTAAAAATACAATCATACGAAATATTCTTTAAAAAAAAAATAATGTTTTTATAATCACTCTGTATAATGTAAACTCTTTTTGTATACCGTCAACATATTTTATATACTTCTGAGAAATTGTAAAATAAAATGTTTTCATAAAAACAAGTTACTATTACGGAAAACAGTTATATACTAATCATAAAATAATAACTAGCTATCTCTGAGGGGTAAATTTTTACCCCATACGCGTAAATGAGACATCTAAATCCGTGCGCCGTACGACGGGTTAATATAAATATAGATTGTTGACAAATAAAAATAAATAAGACTGTGAGTATAGTACGAGTACATATATAAGTGATATTATTTATAAAATAATAACTATTATTGTGATATATATATATTTTGTGTGTGTGTGTGTGTGTCTAGATATTATTGTATTCTATGTAATTTATGATGATTTAATAAAAAAAATATATATTTATATGTTTTTATATTTATCTGTGTTACGAATTTTTTAATGTTTTAATAGTTATTGAGTTATATTATTCATTAAAATATTCAAACCATAATTATATCAATTTATTGTATTTATAATAACAATAATTTACTTAATTTTTGTATCTTCATTATTTGTCTTTTTTAGATTTTTCAGCTTGCGTTTTAATCATACATGAAAAAAAAAAGTACAGATTTCTTTAAAATATAAATGTAAGACTATGTATAAATAAATAATACGATACAAAAACAACACATACAAATTTCTATATATACACGTAAACGTCGTAAACCAAATTATTTCAAAAAAATGCATTATAATATACCTATGATATTATAAATTCAACAATAAATAAATCATTTTATTGGTAATTAATGGTCAATATTTTTATTATATTATTTATTAAATTTTATTTCAAAGTTTCGTTTAAATTTTATATTATATTTAGAATGTAGATAAAATATGATTTTCAAAAATATGAAGTGCGAGTTGTATGTTAAAATTATAAATACGATCCTAGTTAGTTATATTAAACGTGTATACTTTTCTCAAATAATATACTTACTATATATACACGACATATACACTACAATTTAATATTTATTTATACTTTTCAGATATTTAAACGGTATATATATTATACTTATAATAGTTGAATTATGCTTATAATTCTTTATATTATATTATTTTTGTGTATTCTTAATACCTGTGTTTGTTGTACCAAAATGCCAAAGCGACGATGCTCTTTCAAATATGCTTCCAATTGCATTTTCTACAATATCTTTTGAGGCCCTTATGATAGCAACTGGTTTATTTGCACTTTTTGTATAAGCTCCAATTATTGGGACATAACCTTCTTCCTCTAAAATAATTTTCAATTTTACTTTTTAATATTATATTTAAACTGATTTGGAATAAAAACCAAAAATTTGTATTGATAATAAAAATGTTTTTTTGATAAAAAGTTATTTTTTATCAATGTTTGAAATATTATATTTTATTACAATTTAATAGTTTAACAGTTTCGTAATAAATAAAAAGCAATGAAGCATTCTGTGTTTTTATGAATATCGAATTTCTCTTGGGTCATTTAAGTATTAATAATTTTGAAATCGTTGAAAGATTACGCCACCACCAATTACTTTCCCCGAAATCCATAAATAATTTAAATTAGTGCAATTTCAATGAAAACTTTTAATATTATATATTGTAAATGTAGGTATACTCACGATCTGATTTAACTAGTTCATCGTCATATGTTTTTTTTATACTAGAAAACATTTCTCCAACAGGTTCTTTGACTGTTTTGAAACTAGTTTGAGCTAAAGCCTTAGCAGGTAAAATCAAATTATTTTGAATAGCATTTGGAATAAGAGAATTTTCACCTGGTTTTTAAAAAACATTATATAAAATTGTATATAATAACAATATAATATAGAATAGGTAAAATATTTTATTTTTTCAAGTCCTTATTATTAAACATTTTAATTAATTATATGTCTTATAAAATTAATTTTAGAATTGCGATTTTGACATATCATATCAATATTTATTGTAAACAGTCTTATTATTATTTAGGTATGTAAATCTAAATTTATATTATTATAATTATGAACAAAAAGTAAAAGATTTTTACTCTTATAGTTTTTACCGTTAACTGTGTTTTTTGAATCTTCGTTTAATGTAGTTTGGAAATCATTTGAAAATTTATTCAATCGTTCTCTTGCAGAATTTGATAGCTGTCTTACTATTTTTATAGGCCTACTATTTACCACGTTATCAATATTTTTGAAGAAAGTTGCTTTTTCTTTTTCTCCGTCTTGACCGTTTAAAGTTGTGTCTTTAAAAATATAAATTAATATTATACAATTATATTCAAATGATTTATAATATCACAATATACACATAAGACTTGATAACTTGAAATAAAAACAAAGTTATTTTAACTATCATCATACTCTTATTAATTATTTTGATAATTTGAAATCATACCTCATTAAAATATTTTGTATTTTTAATAATTTAATTTTTAAGTTATTGATATTTTTTTTTTTTAAACAAACAGTACACACAGTACAAAAATTCGGGGAAATGGTATTAGAACCGTTATTTTTGTAATTACTGATTCCCGATACCTTGGGCACATCCTGTGTATTTTTTCTACGTCTTCTAATGATTATTTGTGTTTACCTACAATCTACATGGTACAATGTTAATTTACATAAAATATAAATAGCTATTATTGTAAATTGTAATAGCTGAAATTAAAAAATCAGTTAATTAATATTTCATAAAATTCTCTATACAAAATCATAAGTGAAGATTTAATGATTTTTTTTTGTGGGGTGTGTAATACTTATTAAAATGTTATAAATCCTACAGGAATCAGTTTCCTCCTATACTTACTTTCAACAAACTATATTATTTCTTTAAATTGTAATTACCTAAGATACATCTTAGAGCAAATCGAAATGAGTGTTCTACAGATTATTTTTATGAAAATCAAGATATATTTAATAGTATTAACAGTCATTTACAAAAAACATAAAATATAATTTACTTATCAACTATTAATATATGGACCTTTTTGTGGAAAAATTCGACTTAGTAAAGGATTACACGTCATTTACACAGACTGTATCACGGCTACATTTACGAAATAGGGAAATTAAATTTTCCTGCGCTCTTTCGTATCAATTCAGTAACACCGCAAACAAATATTGACTTTTGCTGCTATAGAAAATATTTAATCCAATCATCCTACATAAAACATAAACAAATATCGATCGTACATTTCACATATCTATCGATAAAATTCACAGGGTTTGAAATTTGAATTATACACTTATATGAATGTAAACCCTAGACTTATAGTAATGATGATAGTCGGGATATCTATATTTGATGAGAGTACTACGGACATTTTCCGTGAAACACTATTAGTAATCGAAATTTAGTTATTTATAGAATAGAAAGAAAAATTAGTCGGATATCACCAGTTGTAAGTCATATTATTGTAATAATAGTTTAATCTTTGATTTTAACAATTGATTGATATACTTCCGCATAATCTATTCAATATAAATATTTTAAAACTTTTATAGCTATGAATATTACTTACAAAATGTTTAAACGTAATTTAATTAATTTTTCTATTTATAAATGATTATTTTATAAAATGCTTCAAGTAGAGTTCTTCGAATGATAAAATAAAATAATTTATCTATGCTATTTAATGCTAAAAATAATTATTCTCACCACTTTTATTAGGAGAGTTTTGAGGGGCAGAATCTGCTAACTGCAAAAACTATATATATAAAATAAGTTTTCTTTGGTTATAAATTAATATAATAAGCAAAAAAGTAAACAATACTTACAAGTAATAAATAAATTGAAAAATAGAACAACTTAAAGGTTTGTGCCATTATAATTCTAAAAATATAAAAATAAAGTGTTTTATTTCATAGTTAAAATTAAATTGGGAACTAATAAATATTATTAGAATACATTTTTATTACATTTAATTTTATAAATACAAATTATTTTATCAATGTGATTTAACAAAGCACTATCAAAACATTCAAAATGAGTTATTATGTAATAATTATTACTGTTCTGGAATAATTGTAAACCGTCGAGTAATTCTCGAATTAATACTACTAAATAATTACTACAACTGGTAGAAAATATAATGAATATTATTATTTTTAATATATATTCATAAATATTAAAAAGGCACTATAATATTATTTAAAAAAATATTCTGCATAATATTATTATGGTGAGTGAAATCAAAAAGTGTATACATTTATATAAATACTTAAGACTCCGAGCAATGTTTATAATAATTAGGGTTTTAAATGAAGACTTACGCCACAACGACTTATTAATGTGAACTTTATATACGAAAAAAGTAATCAATATTATAAGCGTTAAGTTCTAAAATCTTAATTTACAAGTATCATAGTTGGACTTTCAGTTGAAGTTTCATTAACGCATAAAACATATCATGTAAAACTGTTGCGATGAAGAGAATGTCGCCACAAATAGTAATCAGGCAGAATAAAATGGTTGACGATTTTGGGTTTACCACAAACGACAATCGATCCTTCACTACCACATCCTTTATTTGGAACCGCATCTGAAATTGAATATCTCTGCAGAGTTTGTACTAGGAAAATGGTTTGTGAACAGTTAATCAATAAAAGTTTAATATGTTTTTTGTGTTCGAATCACTATGCCTTAACCTTTTCCAGCTTTTGAACACTATAATGTATTCAACTTTTAAATGAAAAAAAACATTCAGAAGTAATATAAATTGAATATTTGACGAAAAACTATGGTATATTGCAGTATTGATCGAAATTTGAATAGCTAATTAATGAAAAACAATAAAAGTTAATTTATTACCAAATAATATATTCAGTTGTGTACCGGTAGTGCAATTCGTGAAAACTATTTTAAGACAATTATACATGAACACCTGTACAGATAATACATTCTAAATCATAAGAGTAATTCTTCTATTAAACATCGACAACTTTTTTTTTACCTTAAAAACTTCTTTGATGTGCAGAATTGTTTAAGTTTCTTAAAAATAATTTCAAACTATCATTATTTCGGCTGAAATATAATTAACATTTTCATAAACATACATAAGTTTTCAGTTCTTAATTATTTATTTCAAAACAAAGTTATAAAATAATTACACGAAAGACAGGAAGAAAACTCAAAATTTGAATATGTCATAAAAACTGCGAAAAAGCAAATAAATATGTAACAATTAAGCATTTCAATAAATATTGACTGTATTTATATTAGATCGATATCATTGTGATGTAAAAAGTAAAAACACAATAATATTCTATTATAATTATATTTTCAACTGTTTTTTATAATTTAATATATGTGTTATAAATTATAATACACTATACTACTGTAGGTGTTATAATTATTATTTAAATAATGTACAAAAAAATAATAATAATAGTACACAAAAAAATATTGAAATTTGTTTGTTCTTATATTTAAAAAAAAATATAGGTAGATTGATTTTACTGTTTAAAAATAACAATATATACATACTTGTGGTAAAAAATTCTTTAACTTATTTAAACACAAACGTTATACATTATTTTAATATATGAATGGCATATATTTATATAATATTAGCACAGAATAATATTTTGAACGATGACTTTTTTTTTTCATGTATCGCGAATTTGCACAACATTGTCTAGTTCAAAACATTTGTACAAGTGACGGTGTAGCGTATTACAATAGTAAATATCTTTCCAAATGTTGTAAACAGTAAGAACAGTAGTTATTATACTGGATGAAAACATATTTAATTTAAATATAACGAATGAATATATACAGTCGTGTCTATGTACGTTATCTATTATTGAAACAGATGTTTAAAAACAATAGTGAATAATAATTTTGTTCGAATTATCTAGAATACGAGAATTTAACCGACGACTGCACACTTTTCAGACTCATCGTTATATTATATTCGTTGCAATTGCCTTCATTCAGAGTTTGATTAAAACTAACTATGTTATAAATACTTTAAAGCAATTAAAAAAAAAACTAAGTTTGTAAGTTTAAAAATAATTTCTTCAATTCATAAATTAATAAAACCACTATAACATGTGACTGTATTCCTCCGTGTACTCACACATTTAAAACACCAGTAATTATTGTTATTATATTAATTATATTATGATGATATAAAATTAACCATATTTCAAATAAATTATGAAAATATAAAAAAACAGATGTTTATAACTGTGGCTTTGAGTTTGATCGTGTTCATAGTAGATATCGAACAAACAATGATAATGCGTAATTTTAATAATATAGTGAAACTTCCATAATACAAAGTCTTTTGGGTAACAAAAAATTCATATTATAGAAAAATTCGTTGAATATAATTGAATTAATTTGTTAGTTCTCAAAAATATTTTGTTTAACAGAATTTTTTTTAAATAAAAATTTTTTATGCGTAAGTTTGATTGTATAAAATGATCAGAATGTTTTGAGTTGGTTAATTATATAGTGTGTAATATATAAATATATCTATATTAGGATGTATTTAATGTTATAAATTTACTATATATGATTATGCTTGTATATAATATTACACAATTTAACAATAAGACAGAAGGTCAATGAATTGTATAGCTATTTAAATAATTAAATTTATAATAAATTAATTGTTTCATTTGATTATAATATCACAGCATAAAAAGAAACAGATAATAAATGCAAATTTTCCAAAAACAAATTCATAGATATGGTAAAAATTCAATTGAATAAATTATTATATAAAATATAAGTTACACGATAATAAACAAGAAAATACTTATTTCATAATGTGTAATTAATTCCAAATACCTTAATATTATAAAGTAGTACCTAAATATTTAATTATTTCAACAGTAATCTATAATAAAATCTTAAAATAATGTATTAATATGTTTTTTAGATGTCACTTTTAGTTATTTGTGACTATTTGATTTATTACTTAAATAATAAAATATGTACATATTATATACGTACACGTATTAGATAAATAAAGTTATTTTCCCTTTACAATCCTTGTTCAAACATTGGTTTTGAATTAAAGTCATATAAATCTTTAATTCATCGTCAAAACCATTTTCTATAATTTATCATAAGAAAATGGTGTATGAAAGAAAAATCAATAAGAACAGAACTCTCTATCCTCATATTGGTACTTTTAGTTTAAAAATCGTATTGATGACACCGATTTATATGATTATAAAGTACAATATAAATATTAAACACTCGTTAAAATGTATAGTATACCAAGATGAACTTGTACTTACTTCTAATCTGTAACCACTTTTATACGTAGGTACTTATCAACTGTACTGAGAGTATAGCGTTAGTTTTCTGTAATTTTACATAATATTTTCCACATTTTCTTTTCTTTTATTTTTGTTTTTATTTTATCAATTAGATCAAATTTTTAACGATAAATACAAAAAAAAAAGAAACCACATTATTTTTAATTATATCATAATATAGGGTGACCATTTAAAAAAAAATAAAAAACGAGACAGTTTTTACACCCCCCCTTCTTAAAAAATTATTATTATTACTTTACCCTTTTGAGTTAATTAACCTAACCTAAATAATAAAAGTGTTCGAAAATGTTTGGGAATATTTATTTTTTATTATCATAATGAACACAATAATGTTGCATTTAAAAACTAATACAACTGTTTTAAATAATTAGGAAAATTTTCTTTTTATTAACTAAACTAAACTATTTTAGATTTGTTTCATAGATCGATTTATTTTAAAAATATAATGTAATGATATGTAAAAACGGGATAAAAAGCGTCCGGTTTGAAGTTTGACGGGACAACGGGACACGATGATCAAAAAAGGGACAATCCAGTTCTAAACGGGACGTCTGGTCACCCTATCATAATATACACCATTAACATATTACATTGTGAACAGTTTAAATGTTACTGCCTCCATTTTTATACATACCTCACTTTAAACTATTTTTTAAATATTATGTTAGGTGTATAACAACGATTTAATATATTCAAATTTCTATATTAACTCGTTTATTTTTTTTTTCATAATTATTTACAATATAACATAGTGTTTCTATTGGATTTTTTTCACTTTAGGTAAACATTTTTATCATCTGATACAGTATCGTGTAAAAACCACTATAAATTAGTTACTTGTCAATCAAGTGAAACGCAATCGTCCGGTCGATCGGTCGCAGAATTTTGAACGGTTGACGCTGGACATTATAGATAACAAAAACAAATCGGAATCCTATACACAATAAGGAACTCGAACGATTTTTGAATGGATGGATTACTATCGTCTCGTCACAGCGGCTATATACATATCGCGCGCGCCCTTTGATCGCTTAAAATATTACATACGCACCTGCATATATAGTATATAACTATATGCGTACAACCAAAAAACAAACAAATCTTACTGAACCGTAATCGCCCATTCGATTATTTGTGTGCTGCGAGTCACGACCGGAATATTGATTGACACGACCGTCGTACGGTACGGTTAGTTCAACTCGCACCGACACTGCCCGATTCGAGTCGTTTTCATTTTTCAGTTATGCGTTTCATACTCGATATTATATTGTTATATGCTGTGAATGCATTCGTTGTGAATAATGCATATAGTGATAGGATAAAAATAGATTTCGTTCACATCTAAGAAAAAAAAATACGCTCGTTGCGTGTACCGTCGCGATTCTGCTGTGTTATTGACGAACCAACACAGTAATAAGCGTCTAGCAAATCGCGCGCGAGAAGGGTGTCAGGACGGTTATCGTAGTCTAAACAAATCGTCTTATTATGTATATGCACAGTATCAAACGATGACAGTTTTTTTTTTCTTCACTCTGTAGACTCGAATTGTTTACAATCAGACGTTTTATTGTAATAATATAGTATGATGTATATCGGAGATCACTCTTAAACGCCTTATAAATAAACAAACAATTTGACTTTGTAGCCGTATATCGTAAGTCTGAACAACAATACTGTCAAACGATATTTTTGAACGTCATATAATATCGTTTTTTTCTCGTCGAATAATAATATGTTATTATATATTTTTCAAATGGAAATTATCGAATAAATATGACTTAATCGTACAAAATTAAAAACTAAATATAATTTACTTTCAATCGTCGATTAAACCGCGCGTCGCAAACCGTACAGACATACCCACGTGTACGTTATCTGAAACGACTAACAGGTATAATATTATGCACACGTCATTAGAATAATCGACACTTGAAACGGTTTCGGTGGCGGTGGCGACGATGGGGATGTCGCGTTGTCGGCGGCAGCTAACCAGGTCTCCGATCCGATAACAGTATTACACTAATGATGAACTGTAAAGAAAACCATGTATTATAATTCCGTGATTTCCAGTTTGTGTTTCGTTTTGTTATTCATGAACCGTACGCACACGGCAACCCATATAATATAAGAAAATTAAATTTCCTCCCTGCGGGAACGATATATGCCCTTGTAATAATAACAATAATAATAATAATAACAACCGTAGGAAAAATATAACGCGGGAAAAAAACAACTTCTAGTTCGTGTTCCCGTTTTATTGCTTCGTTATTATTTAGACCGTTTTTATTTTGTTCATTTTTTTTTCAGCCACTTAACATTCCAATTTTGCACTGCTCCTGCGCTACTCCACATATTCACTACCACCCTCACCACCACAACCACTACCACCACCAGCCGACACACTATATGGACATACGCGGAGTAGGATTCATTACGAATTCCATATCGGTTTACGTTCACATACCAAAAACGAAAATAAAAAGCAAAATACACATTTATATATAACATAGCATATTATATACAGACACCTGGACATTCTTGTCCGACGATATTCGCCAAATGTATATGGGCCCCGCGTATTCAAATCATGTCCGTTCGATCGACGGAAGTGCTTTGGGCCAAATACATCGACCGACCAACCGACGAGTTGTCATATATGTACTGGTAAAATCTGACTACAGTATACACGTGTATTATAATAATTTAATTTAATATAGTAAAAACATATTCCTATATTTTATTAATAAACGTATAACATTTTTATTAATTCAATAAAAAATAATCGGCTTGATTGAATTATACTGCTATGCCGTTTATTCGACGAAGGATTCTTTAATTTAAAGAATGCATAAATTAATTTTTTTTAAACGCACAGTAGTTGGGAATTATTAAAATTTGTTATGTATTTAGTTTAAATATATTAAGTATATAATTTTCATAAATTGTTAAAAATCCCATTGATTTGGGAAAATTTGGGTTTTCATTTTAATATTGAATTTTCTTGTTTGAAATATTCTATTTTTTTTTCAATGAAAAATAACTTTAAATCATATTTGTACTCATATTAATAAAAAAATAATTGCAATGATTTCATTGAATAAAGCATTAGATGACGTGTTACAAGACTTCGTAAGTTCAAAATCGTACTAGTTTTTCAATAACAGTATTAAAGTTTTTTCCGAGTGCTAGGACTGCAGTTATTCTAGAATTGCATCACATATGTCAAATGAACTAAAACAATACCTATATGTTTATGTTATATGTATATTGGAAACAAAAGACAGAAAATAGAAAAAGTTTTCTTACAATATATAAATATTTGTTAGTTTAAATATTGCACACAATCCGACAGGTCATTTTCATTCATATTCCATTTTTATTAATTACTATAGTGAATAAATAATTTTTATCATTGAAAAAAAAAAAATTCTATTATTCAAATATGTGAATGTGTACGTCAATTGATGTTTTATTACGTATATTAGCGCAATAGCTCATGTATAGTAGAAAAGAAAAACATGAATAATTGCGTATGTACATGGTATATACAATAGTAATTGCCTTATGTGATAATAAAATAAATGAACGATTTTAATGATTTGTTCTCTGTCTAGAGAAAAAAAAATACTCAAATATCGAAACAAAATACTTTCAAAAATTTAAAATAACTCTGTATCTCAGTGGTATCCGTCTAAACAGTCACTTGTGAATACTGTATACGAGACACCTCTCTCGAACGGACAATAATACGATAATGATAATAGGTATTCCAATTTATTTCGACATGTCCGTAACCGACTTTTTCTATTACAAACGTGGACAGTAATATGTCGCCCCAATAAATTGATAACAGACAACAATTTTAGTTCAAACTGAAATGTAATAATAATTGGCGTATACAGTATAAAAGCGTCGCCGGTCGGAACAATGTAACGATTACATGGTCGATTGCGAGGTTAATATGAAATTACTAGAAATGAACTGTCTGCAATATCTGCGTATTGTAAAATGTAAAGATCAATCTTTCAAGTGGTCTTATTTGCAATGTATAGTACATAAATACCACGTAAATTGTTAAGTGAGTTGAAATTGTTCGGTGTAGAGACTCTAACTGCACCCTTTCTATTTGTAAACTCACCAAAAAATTTGACATTAAAAAAATACAAGTGGTCGAAATTTTGAAGAATAAAAATGAAATTCTCTTATTATAAAAATATGTAGGTACAATATGTTTTGCATTAAATAGGCAGAAGCCTGTATATAATGGTCATGGCTTTTAACGGTCACGTGACTGTCCGTTATATACAGGTTTCACTGTAATAAAGTAATTAAATTCGAACCTTTTTTCTATTAGAATACACAAACACGCGGACACGTTTAACGTTATATTTTGTTATAAATATAAGTACGTTATTTCTCTTGTAAGATGTAACGTTTACTCATAATACATGTAAACGTGTTTACACACACACACACACACACACACACACACACACACACACACACACACACATGCGCATGCGTGCGCGTTAAGTCATTAAAAAAACGAGTCTAGTCGTAATTGAACGTCATTACAGTGATAATTTCCAACGGATATCATATACTACTAAAATAAAACATACACAACTATTAACACATAAACACTGTTTAGTTTTTAAGTCGCCGAATCACAATATTATCGCTGCCGATAAACACGGTCTTCTATTACATATTTTTCTTTCATATTCTCATACATCATACAATACATACAATACAACCTCATATAATTGTTTTCAGCACAGTAAAACTTACTGATTAAGGACTTAAATAAACTATAAATATGATAATGTAACGTAAAAATGTGTTCTTAACTTAGTTTAAATTCTAAAAACGATTATACTTATGCAACACGGGGTATAGCTGTTCCTTACAATTGTAATATATAAGTACAATATATGTATTTAATATATATATATGTAGATTGTAAGTATAGAATGAGGTAACAAATCAGTCAGTATAACAATTATATAGGTCATTGTTATTAATATCTTTTTTATTTTTAAATTATGTTTTTCACAGCTGAAATTTAATTACAAACAGATGATATTTTAAGTCCCATTTTAATTAACTGTATTAGATAATTAAACGTTTCAAGTCAAAATAATATTTCAATATAATCACATTTACCTATCTACTAAATACTTAGGATTAAAAGTTATATAATATTTTATTCCTATTTATGTATTTTGTTGTTTACAGTTACGTAGTTAGTTTTATAATTTAGCTTAAGAACACAAGGTTAATATTATTTTTCACTTTTGTATTAATGTATTTAAATAAGGACGATTTTATAGAAGTAAAAATAAAAATATAAAATGCTGTTAAATTAATTTTTGTTGCGAATAATCAAATATTATATATAAAGCAGACGGATATATTAACATCATCAATTACCAGGTATATATAAGATAATTTAAAATTCTATTATCTAATAATATTCATATAAAAAATATCTTTTATGTTCTATTATCAAGTATTTTTTTATTTTAAAACACAATTTTTTTATTATAAAATGTGGTTGACTTATTATTTACACAATAATTCACGGTCATTAAATTTTAAATTACAACACACCCAACCAAGTGGCCTGCCCAAAACAGTCATCTACTTCTCGTGTAAAGTTCCCTCTATCCGAAATATTTTGTCGTCTTGCCAATCGGCTAGCTTGTTCAAACAATATATAATGATATGATTGCGATTTATCCAGATAAGTAATGAGTTTTCTGGCCTGGTTATACAAGTAATTGCTGTGACGTTAACCAACCAACTAGCATGGTCATGATAATATTATCTTAAAATGTTTAAATAATTTCATATATTATTTTTTCTATTAACTTTTAACAGTGAAAATCATTTTTATATTTTAAATACTTTACACAACACTTGATTTCCATTTTCTAAATTCTTATCATGTAATAATTGAATATACGATTATACTTAATATTTGACTAATTAAATAAATTGATTTATACAAATAATGTGTTCAGTTGTTCATTTTGATTAATGGGAAGTATAAAATAATTATTTATTTAAATTCTGAATGTTGTATTTCATTCATCAAATATTGAATTATAATTTGTAACTTGTATTAAAATCAGAATTTTATAATTTTTTACTTCATATAATCAAATAATATTCTATATTTAGTAGATAACTAATTTTTATAAAAATTGCACTTTATGTATTTTAAGTTTTTATTAAAATTTAAATATGTAATTGTGATCTGTATCAAAGATTTTAATCATTTTTAAAGTTTTAGTTAGATCGATATTATATTATATATATTACCTAAATTACTGGTAACCATTACGTATTTTTAAATATTGAAGGAAAATTGTTATTTAGTATATTGATACATTTATAACAATTTTAATAACTTATATAAGTATGGGCAATTACCAAAAAGAAATCATAAAGAAATATATAGGAAATCAGAGAAAATTCATAGAAATCATACAAAAAATGATTTTACAGCAATATTTAACTATTAAACAAATAGGTATGACATAAACGAGAGATACCGAAAATTACATACAATATACACTATAAATGATACAATAAGAATACCTATTATGTAATTATTACGAATTATATATTTTGGGACACATCCCGATCTGACCACTCTAGCATTCTTGTCCAAATAATAGATTTAATTAGCAAATAAAAAAATAATGGGGTTATAAACTAGGTATATTATATAATTTATATTTTATTGGTCAACAAAAATATTGTGTGATTTTTTTATGTAAAATTTTCTTATTTCTTTCAATATATAAAAACGTATTACTATTTAAAAAGTTTCATCAATAAATGAGTAGCATATCGAGTGATGCGACAAATATGCTCAATTTTTGTTTTTTTTTAAATACAATTTAAAACATAAAATTAATTTATTCAAATTCTGATTTTTGGAATTTTTAAATATATTTAAAGACCATATAAACAGTTTTTTTAAGATTTTTTTGTTTTATCTACTTAAGGAGTATTCTGTAGCGATACAATTATGTTTTTCTTAAATGATAACTATCTTACTGTAAATTATTGAATAGATAATTAAAAAAAAAAATTAATTTCTCAACTTAATTCAAAATTTGAACGAGCAGCTTATCAGTTGTTAAAACGTTTACGTTAAGGATAATTATTGTCTGTCACTATTAATAGTCCTTTAAAGTATTAACTGTGCCTAATGATAAATAATTATTTTACACTATAGTAGGACTTTATATTATGTTTTTGTATTATTAAAATATATAAAGTTATGTTGTTATATTTATTTAAAAAATACATAAGCCGTGAGACGTGACTTTGTATAATAACTAAAATAATTACGGAAAAAAATTGTCATTTATTATCATTTCTGAGAATTTTCACGAGTGTCAATCCTAAACGTACAATGTACATAATATGTAAAAAAAAATAATAACGAATAAAAATGTTTCAAGGTATAAGCGTTCAAAGTTCGGTAAATAAGTACCCTACGATAGATGGTTATCATTTTTTTTCCATTCATTTTTTAACGTGTATTTTTTACCATTTTCATTTTCCCGGTCAAACACGTAGGTACCAAACGACAGAGAGAAGTTTTTTTTTTTAAAGTTTACACACACCCAAAAATTGCTATTAATTTTATAAGTATTGCAAACGCACGCATATATGAACGGAGTAATGTGTATTTCGTCGAATAAATAATATTTAATTATTTAATTCAAGAAAATCAACTAAATAAATATGCGCATTTCAAAAAAACGTTATGATCACACGGCGTTAAAGATAGGCAATTTAGCTACATTCGTGTCAATATTATTCTTTCTGTCGTTATGCCCGCAAATGTAATATAATTTTAACGCATTTTGTTAATAAAATGATTACTGATTACATTTTGATGTATAAAATACAATTTGATATTTCAGTAAAAAAATTGATTAAGACGGATATAATGAGCTTTGCAGCAGGTGTCGACGACTGCGCTAATGACAACATCCGACGTGTGATGTATGCGTCCTACTAAGTGTGATACACCGTACGTGTACGATAATAATAATATGTTAGAACGATATTATATTACTCGTAGATAAATACGATGCAAATTTATTATATTAAAATATTATTACATAAGATCGTCGGGAATCTGGACGTCGGTGTTCCGCGGGGAAAGAGTAATTTTTGAGACGACTCGTTCGAAACAAAACTATAAAAAAAAAACCGTTTAAAAGATGTCGCCAACGATTCGTGTAAACTTATACATTCCTATATACGTGATATTAACGGTTATATATATATATATAATACTCCAGGGCCTAAAATTAAGGTATTTTGCTACTGCACACCTAATTCCACACGCCAAAATATTTTAAAATAATATACATAGACCTAGTAGTGCACAATGCATATCATATTATATGACTTTGTTGCATAATTATTGTTGGTACTTATTAATAATTAGTTATAATAGTAATTTATAATTTTCAATAATCAATATCGAGAATATTAATCAAATAAAAATTTATAAAATCCAAAAAAATACTTTTAAATTTGCTACTGCGCACGATTTTAGACTCTGTGATACGCGTCATCGCTACACACGATATAACGTAATAATGTCGTGTGTATATATATATATAACTATATACTCTATTAATTATACCTGAAAAGAAAAGTAGACGTCGCTCGTCGTCGCACATAATAAATATCATATATACATCACACTATGTATATAATATTATGTTATATTATTATTATTTCCAACGACGCACAGGTGAGCGTGGCGGGGGCGAGTGCATACCTACTACTACGCGTGTATAGTGCAGTGCGTACAACAGCGTATAATATAATTACGTGACGACACGCGTACACGGACGCATAAGTGGTAGCGCGACGACTTCGGTGTGATATATCATGCGCGCGCGTCCATCTATCCGTCTAGTGCGCACATACACACACACACGACGTGCCTACACAACATTAATATATTAATATTGTGAGTACAATATTAATAATGTTATATAATACAACTCGCGGGGCTGCGTGTCGAACGCGCGTCCAAACAACCGTTTCGTCGTAAATATTGTTTCACAGCTACGCTTTTTGTTATTGTTATCGTTATGATATTATTTTTATTTGTAACGCGGACACGACGAGACGAGTGTAGTTGTGAAAAAAACCGTCACTGCCGTCGTACGATCCGATCGGAAACGATCATCGTTGCAGACGAACGAAACCGCGAAAAATATATTTTTTATTTTTTTTGTGTTACGTTACATCGTCGTTCATTCGTAAAATTGTGTAAAGAGTGTACGCTCGATCAGTCGAATTCGATTGTACGTCGAACACGTCGATTTTTTTTTTTTTTTTTTTAAACACTCGTTATTATCGCGAACAACAATTTTTGCGTCATATTATTATCTCGTTTTTCGTCGAACTAGTTTTTGACAATGTATACGTTTTTATAATTCCATATATATTTTTCCGCAAATTTGATATAAACATCGAATTTAAAATCACTATATTTAAATAATAATTGTATAAATATTTAACATTGCGTATCTAGATAGGCATAAACAATCATACGCTATACAATATATATATAATATGCTTTTTCAGTTGCCGGGTGGATATAATATCTATTATGATTCACCGGCATCGAATTTTTGATTTTTTCTTTTAATGCGATTCCCTTTGTTATTTTTAGTTGTAAATAAAAATATTACAAATAATCGTTATTTGCAATTATACAATTTTACACGGTTTAAAATAGTTTTCGAAGTATGTGTAGCTGACAGTTTACGTGAATTTATCAGAATACGTTTTTTTTTTATAGCTTTACATTTAACAAAGCACGCAGATCGACCAATAAATATTAAGGTGAAAGAGAGTTGTTATAAAACTAATAATATGTTATTGAAAATTAATTTAAATAATAACGCTTTGTCAAAGTTCTTAAAATATGATATAAGAACTACAAAACAATTGGTAATGATTTTTTTCTTATTTTATCGTTTAGCATAAATAAAATTGAATGCTTATTCTAGATTGAATAATATTAAAACGATTCAGTCAAACCACATAAACCGCAAGAATATAAACACATTTCGTGAAATATGATAGTCGTTGTAACACACGATTTAACGAGAAATCGATTTGCAACAGAACTGATCTTATTAAAGCACAGAAATATTTTCAAAAACGTTCTTTGCTCCATAGATATGCCCTTACATAATATAATTATATAAATTACAGTTTATTTATGATTTTCCTCTCTCGGACCATTTGCAGTTTTTCTCACATTTATACTAAAAAAAAACCAACAACAACAACAACGTCTACAAACCGGTGCTCAACGGTGTTGTGAATAATGTGTGCCGTCTTTTCCGCACATTGGTAGGATAAATCGTGTACCGTTTATTTTCACGCGAAAATAAAACGCCCGACGAATGACCCGATAACAAGACGTTTACAACACCGGACGTTTCCGTCCCTCCACCATTGTCGACATAAGTCGATCACGTTCAGAGCAAAAATGCATGACTGCAATAGTTTCTTTTCTTTTTCTTTTTTTTTTTTTTGCACGAAACGGACAATGTTTTGACTTACAATGTCTATTTTCACTAACAGTAAAATGCATATAGTTATTTGTTATTTGACTATATATATATGCATATGTATTGTTCGTCACTTTAACAAATTATCAGTACATATTATACTATGAGCTTATGACGCGTTAGCATAGTAATCCGAAACAGATAACATATCAGCACATGAAATACGTAATTTATCTATATCACGTTCCACGGTAATCATCGTTTAATCGATGTACTCGTATTGTTATAAACCATAAGTGAATATTTGGTTATGTCAGGTGAATGCAACTCTAATTTTATCTTAAATGTCAAGAACTATGATAATATAATATCAGGCATATTATTATAATTATACCTAAACTCTATAGATAATAATATACAATACTACTGACGCTATACAACATTTCATATTTCGGTATTGTTCGTTGCATTTGTTTTCAATGCGTTATAATATTTGTTAACTGTTTTATTATACATCTATTTTACATTTTATTATTTTAATTGAAATTACCTATATTGATTGTGACTTAAAATAATACTCTTGTATTCAAAGTTTAAGTCCCTGAAAATTATAAATGTATTATAACTAATACATATATAATATTAACGCATATTGGAGTATATTATTATGTTCACATATTGAATAATTGAAAAATTGAAAAAAATGAGTAGACTATAACTTTCTATAATACTTGATATTTGATTACTTTTATTTTAATTTTCAACAAATTTCAAATATAAAATGTATTACATTATATATTATTATCATTTTTATTCATATACATTATTCAAAGTATAGATCGGTTTAATGTAATGCTCAAAAGTTATGTTGATGTATTTAAAATGTTTTCAAATTATTTCTTGGATTTATTAAAAATAAATTAGAGTACTCTGTTTGCCTTTAATACAAATAGTATAAAAATAATTGCTTATACATTTTGTAAGCCAATATAATTCATTATTTCAAGGTCTCGATCTCGATGTGTTTTCAATTGGTCAGAAATAATGTTTTAAACAATACAAGTACCATCATTTTATATTTCTTAACTATTATGGGCAAATATGTGATTTATTTTTATAAATATTCATGACATGATAATTACTTAAAGATTTATATTAGAATGGATCTAATATAATATATATAACTTTAAAATGATTCCAGGCACAAAAGTAATTGAAAAAAAATAAATAAAAAAATATCGAGATGACAGAGATATTTTATTATGTACGTAATATTAATAAAACTACAATTTTTGTGAAGATATTAAATTATTTTATTAAAAATGAAATTAATAATAAAGTGATACAACAAGTACAGTGTTGAACAATTATTTTAATAAACTTTTGTCATAAACTCGCGAATAATAAAATTAGGTAAATTGTTTATATATTAATGATATGAAAACTAAAATTTGATATTACGTCGACAAACGTGTGATTTTTAACTTATAATCTAATTTTATGGATTTTTAGACATGACGTTTCTGTTCAAAATAATTTTGATTAAAAATAAACTATATTTGACGTTTACTCCTACAGTAATTCACTCCGCGTGATAACGCCCTCAAATTAATTTAGTTTATTGGATGTTCTCTCCATCTGATTATTTGATGAGATTATTTTTTGCGAACTAGCATATAATGATATATTATTATTAATTATATTAAATACTTCAATTTATTTTTGTATCAAAAATATTTTGATTAAAAAATATATTAATATATTATGTGAGAAAAGTATACTGTTATTAATACACGCGCCATATTTAAGTCTTATGCGTTTTAAATATAATTATTTTCTTGAAAACTCTATGTTGAGTTCTATAAATAGAATTATATAATATTATTAAAGTAAATAGTTATTTACCGCATTAAAAAAATAATCTAAAATGCTACATTATCATTGTCTAGGATTACATGATATTATTTGGTGCATAATTATTATCGTACAGCTTAGTATTTTTCTTTCCGAAAGGCTTATATTTACTTTATTTTAAACCTCAAAATACACAATCATAAACTCAAAAATAAAATATTTAATAAATTTAAATTGAACTCCTAATGTGAAACACATCAAACTCGACTTTTCTCGACCTCGTTACTAAGCGTATGCCATATAAAAGCGTGATGAACGTTTGGCAACTGCTTGGAGTAATATTGTTTTAAGTATATCAGAAAAAAAATTAATTCCGGTATATATTGAAACCACAAAAAATAAATAATACATTAAATAAGAAGATTATACAAATTATAAGATATTAAATGAAACGTAAATGACCTCGTGGAATATTTTTATCCTATAAATATAAACTGTACTCAATATATTATTCAAAATATATTGAAATTATTTAAATCGCATTAAAATTAAACTAATTTAATAACGACGGTACGTATTTTAACAATATTTTTCACGAAATATATTCAGGAAAATAGAATTATTATATGATATTCAAATTCAATATCCGTTGACACTTTTAAAACGCATAATATACTTCATGATGATCTTAATTCACATTATTAAATACTATAGAAATACGGTCAATATTATATTACTATAACATCTTCATTGCCATCAGCTTATCCATATAATATCATCTAAATATTTTATCATCACATATTTTGTGCCATTTTTATTTCATATTTTCCCATAATTATTATTACGCTTTATCGTAGTGTTTAATTTTCTGGGTATAAAAGCTTTTTTTTTTACTTAATCTTAAATCCAGGCACAGATTTATACATAAATATACATAGTCAAATCATGATTATTATTATTGTTGTTATTTTGTCGTGATAAAAGTTTTGAACGTGTAGTGTGTACATACGGCGTAGCATCGTTCCGGAACAATCAGCTCAAGCAACTTTCTGTATAAACATATCTCTGCGCTATAATACAAGCATCCATCGTTTGTAAAATATACAATTTCGTTTGAATAAATGAAAATATGTGCTACAAATTTAATGTAAATTAGCGTTTAAATTTATGTGTGGATCTCGCTTGTATGAGGAATATACCTATCTGTTCTTTAAAAACTTTATGATACATGAACTTTGTTTATAACGAGCAGACTACGTGTACAAATTATCGATGCATGAAGTAATATGATTTAAACAAATATACAGTTTAAAATTAGTTTTGAAATTTAATATTGCTAAGCGTATTATAAATTTCAATACAGTAATAATTATTATTCAAGAATAGTCTTTGCAAAAATTCTTGGTTTTATTATTATTATTATTATTATTATTATTATTATTTTTTTACATAATATATATTATATGACTAACGATGACTTGACAGCTTGTCAATAGGATATTTTAATTTTTAATCAAGTAGCGTTTTAAATCAACAATAAAAGCACTATTAATTTATTTCATCGACTAATTATTTTTATTTTAATCCTGTACGATTCTCTTGCGTTAATATAAATAATATTTATGGATATTTTATAATAATTAGTTAGTAGTATTTCTTTATGATTTATGACTTATAACAAACATTTGCGTTCAATGAATTATATTATATTATAAAACAAATCCTTAACTAAATGAAAAAAAAAATTTTATTTATTTTATATACATTGTGCTCAATGGCGTTTTCCATCTGGAATGAATCCAGCGAGCTTTTATCTAAAATCTAATAAAGGCAATCAACGTAAAAAATGTGTTTTAGCCTTTCAGAACTATGAAGACCTTGGAGCTTTGGATAAACTTCAACAATTGGTATACGATGTTGAAAACTTTGTTTCAATATATATTTTAATCAACTTAGAAAAGTTATTGACAAAAACTAATCTAACATTAAAAAAAATATAAGAAACACCGTATATTGATACTCCGAACTTTATGTCGATTGGATGATTGGAAATATAATATGGATTAGAAATGTATGCAATACTCGGAATTTATAAAAAACAATGACATTTATAGCATTTACTTAAATTTTATAAAATATTTATTATGTTTATTTTTTTAATAAATCAAAAAAAATATATTATACATTTAAAAAACCGACTCAGTATTATTATTTAAGAAAAATTTCGGAAATTTTTAGTTTAAAACATATATCCGTTTTTAAAATTGTTTAACATATTAATATATATATATGTTTAATATATTAGTAACTCATACTATTACTGGATATTTTGTATTACTATTTCTATAGTAACTTAACTCAAAAAAAAAAAAATTTTAAATACGATGATATTTAATTATAATATCTATATTCTAAATATTATTGTAATAAATCATATTAATGAGTGGAATTTGGTATTCTTGAGCTAGGCATCACTGTACATGAATTTTTAATTTTAATTTTAAAAATAAATAAATTATGTGAAAATGAACCTTAATTAATCAATAAATATAAATATGCAAGGGAAGTTATTTAAAATTACTAATTGTATAAATTCAATGAAATAATTTTTGTTATAATTTAATTTTGCATTAATTGAAAAATAAACATAAATAAAAATGGAGAATTTTCAATAGGCGCTTTTATTTCATATAATATGTATAATTGTATATTGCATTTAATGTTGTGTATAGTTAAATATTATTGATAGCATGAATGTATGAAAACAAATATTGATAAATCATATTTCAGGAGATGTAATGAATTTCAAAATATTACAAAACATGTATGGAAATTAATAATTATTGCATATTATGTAGAAAATTATCCCTAAAACTGAATGCATTTACAAACTTTTTGAAATATAAAAAATCTGACCTAGTAAATGTATATTTTACGAGTATTCTCGTTAGTATATGTAAAAAACAATTGTCATTTAATATATTTAACGATAAAATTATTCAATATTATTTATATTTTTGTGGTTTTATGGAGTTTTTTTTCTTTTTTTTTTTGCATCAAATAATCCATCTACGATTGTGCGTGGCGTGCGCTTAAGAAATATCAATTCAAACGAAATACCTAAAATGTAATATATATATTATATAGGTTTGACACTGCTTTTTGCGCATTACACTCGTATGTGTTTTGTAGTATTACGTAGTCACTAAAATTTAAAAAAAAAAAAAAAAAAACCCGTTTAATCGTTATTAAAATCAGAAACGTTTTTACTCGCAATACACACGAATTTTGATAGTAGCCAGCAGCGGCGGCGGTGAAAGATATTCACAGCTCATTAGCAGATTCCGAAAAGTGTTTACTATGCAAAACGGAATAACAGGACTCCGTTTTCGGCACCTGGTGTTAATATTATACGTTTTCGGTACAGCCTGAATATATATATATATATTATAATATATACTGCACCGACTACTACCAGACTATACCGGGCACGGTTGTGCGCTGCCGTCGGAGCGGTACAATTGTCCGACTGGATTCGAGCCAAGTGCGCCAGGTATTAGCCGTTTTCCGATTATCATTTTTCCGCGTAAAATCGCAGGAACGATTTTTGGAAGGCGCTGCATGCGTACCTGCACACAACTGCTAATAACTTTGTACGGCAAAAAATCGCGTACGTTTTTATTTTTTATATATATAGTTTTTTTACCCCGTTGGCTTTGAATTGCGTGCTGCTACTATGAATATAAACGGTTTTACCGCGTCTGAAAGGGACACGTGTAGAACACCGCGCGCGCGCGCTCAGCACGGCCGGGGAGACGCGAACCTGCAAGAGGGAACGCTGTTGTTTTTATTATTATTACTATTATTTTATTTTTATTTTCAATTTCAACGCTAAATAACTTCCATCGATTACGAGTACGGGGTGGGGGGTCGGCCGACGAAGGAAAATAAACCATATACACAGAAACGATAGAAAAAACCTATAATGACATTTTCCCTCCACGCGCCTCAAAGACTGAAAACGCACCTTTGACCCGGCCCACACACGCAGCGACAACATTATAAAATCGAATTACTGTAGACATGAATATTACTTTTCCCTCTAGTAAACAATGGCTGGTAAGATTTTCGTGCAAATGGTTTATTACGAAATAATCAAAAAAAAAACTTAAATAATAAAATAATATGTATTATATTCGCACGAATTTCCGCTAGGCCAATATAATATGTTATATATTATGACATTTTATTGTATTAAAATATTCGTAAATTAAACTCAACGAAAATATTATTTCAACATTTGAACGCTGAAAAAAAATATAGATAAGATTTAAGTAAAAATGAAATTAATTCTGACCGTGACGTGTAATCGAATTATGTATATGATTAGGTTAACGAGAATAACTGCGTATTATCGTCGAAATGACAAGACACGTCTAACTATTTGATATTTATAAAGTTAAAATATTGATTTATTTCATGCATTAAATATAAAATTAACAATTTCAGATTTGATTACCTATTAAATTATTTGTATAGGTATCATCAGTTATATCTTTTTATACTTGACCGACAATGGATCGTATTAACAAATAATGAAAAACATTATTATAAAAATGAAATAAAATACGTAATAAAATATTTTTACATAACGTTTCCACAAGGAAAATAGTGAATTAATACTTTTTAATTAATTAAGTTTGTACAGTTACTGTCTGAAAACCGCTGGTATCTAAAACAAATTATATTTATATTACTCCGAGAAAACAAATACAATAGTTCCATAACTTACAGGTAATTTAAAGAAAAATGGGGATTAATCGAGTTTCGCATTATGATAGGTATCTACGTAAAATATATATTATAAACATTCTATACGTCGTGGTAATATGTAATTGTAGAAGTTTATTAACATAACCTTTGGATACGTCATATCATGCAAAACTTCTTAACTAATAACTATACATATTAACTAAACACAGTGCGTAAATCAAAATGATTAATATCTTATGTTTGTAAACTTTTGACCTCTTGACAAATGTATGTCATCTTCACTGATAACATTAAGTTTGTCGTTACTTTGGTTCAAAAACAATTTTGTTTGTTTGTTTGTTTTTTTTTTTTTTTTTATTGAGAAATATATATCATACTATTATGGTTTAAAGTATAATAATATTATTATCTGTCCGAAAACTTTACTTTCCAAACAAATTGTTTAATTTAAATGTTTATTAATATAACATATTTTTAGAACTAAAATGTAATAAATTGATTTTCACGCAGATCAAAAAGTAATTTAATATTTGTACAGTGAAATTAAATGGATATTCGAATTACATTTTTAGTTTACAATATAATGTTGTATGAATATTGAATATATTATTATAATTTTCCCTGCAGATTGTAAAATTTGATTGAAATATATTTTCATAATTAAATCCGATACGCAAAATTTATGTAGATACCATTTAAAATATTCTTTAATTTTTCATATTTTATTCGGGTTCATTTTATTGAAAATGAAAAAGTAAATTCAAACTACTCATTTATGGAAGATTTGGTTTTCGGATAAAATTAATAACTACTTCGATAATCTAAACTAAAAGTAAAAACTATACTAACTCACACTCACCTATTATTTTATATGTATTCATTAATATACTTTTATCACATTTTATTTCTATGATGAAAGAAAAAATATTGATTGTATTAAAACTTGTTAACAATGAATTGTATACCTTATATTTATTTTTAATACTTTAGACTGTCAATTTCTAGAAGTATAGAATCAAGTTACGATAGGTTAATTTATCACGATTGATGAAACCCGCATATTTATGACTTACTAACAATGACTTATTAATTGGAAAAATATAGTTTAAAGATCACGGGAATTGCGAAACGCTAGATGTTAGACGTGTACTGTACATATTATACTAAATATAAAAGAGTAAATGACTAAATAAATTGTCCAGAAATATTATAAAAGCTCAACTAAAAAAATTCACAAAAAAAAAAATCAATTAGGTTTACAATTTTTTATTATCATAATTATTGCATTCTATATTAATTATGCAGCTAATAATTAAATATCTAGACAATAGCAAATAATCTGTGTTAATATTAGATCACATTCCTCAGTGGTAAGTGCTGTGAGATGAATATTAATTGGTTTCATAAAATATACTAAATATTGTTTTTTGAATTGTACAGAGTACAAAAGTATTTTATAAGTATACTATAAGAATCAGAGTAAAAAAGAACGGAACAACGAATACAAAATTAAGTATTGAGCGTTATCATTTAGTATCACTTACCTCTGCAGCAGAACATGATAATATTAAACTATAGTTGTCTAGTGGTGTATCACACCGTGAAGACCACTTAAATGCAATTTATTATCATCACACTCAAAAACAGATTATCACAATAAGCTTATTTAAATTTTATTTGAAACAATTACAGTAAAATAGTGTGAATGACGTACGAGTTATCAATATTATATTAGTACAAGCGTTATACAAACATAACATAATATATATATATATATATATATATATATATATCAGTACTAAAGCGTTTAATTGCGGTAAAAAAAAAAAAATTATAAAAATGTCAAATCAATGTTTTTGAAGTTGTTTAAATTGATTTGATTGGTTAGAGTATAACATCACTACCTACACATAACATCACTTACTTTACGTATGAAATTACCGTGTCGACTTTGTAAACGTTCCCTGATTTCTCTATCGCTATATATAATATATGTGAGTATGTGACATACATATGTTCCGATTCCATTGCTACAACGACGACTACCGTCGCGTCCGTCGCCGTGACCCTTTTGTACAACAATATCTTACCGATTATTGTAACCCTGTATCTGGTATACAACTGATACCACGAACCAGACCATGGCATTATAGTAGTTTATGTATGTATATATATATAGGTCCTACAATCTGGTCTTTATCTTTTACGATTCGTATCGGATTGGATGGGATGACTTTTACGTCATTTACAAAGCGGATCCGTTTCCATTAAAACGTATATGCTCAATACGATGACTTAACCCACGTGTACCTATATAGCAGGAAACAGTTGTACGTTTCCTTTTACTATTACTACCTACCTACAATGACTACTATAGTATTACTATGATCGTTGTCTCGTCGAACGATTTTATTTATTATTTTTATTATTGTTATTTTTATTATTTTTATTTTTTTTTTACTTCCGACCGAAATAATGCCGCCGGGTCTCTAAAATACCAAAGGACCTTAACTTTAAGATAAAAATGATATCCAAAATATAAAATGTAAAAAAACATATTAAACCTTAAAACTGTCATGGAAATTATATAAAAATTATTAATTGATAGTATTAATACGTATGCATTTATTGAAATGTTTTAAAAATGTATAAATATAATTATCGGTATTACTCAATAAATTTTAGCATTATAAAATAAGGGTATATCTACACATGAGTTATGATTATAACCAACCAAAAACGGTTTTAATATTATTTCTAAAAACAATTAAGTTAAAAGCCAATTATAATTTATTATTTTTTGGGTTTATTATATATTTATATAAGTAGTTATTTAATTTTTTACATTAAATGATTAAAAACAAATTGTATACTTGCACAATAACGAAAATTAATTTAGATTTCATACTTTCAAGATGTATAAATGATTAACTTGGAATTATAAATTGCATTTTGTGTTTACAAAAGGTATTTTCGAATATATCTTATTATGCACTACAACATTAGCCTTCAAAACCCGTGAAGTTTACTCCGGAAAGTGGTTACCCACAAATGTACGACTTCATAAACAGAAACCACAAATACATGCATCAACAGTATTGTTGCCGTATATCATTTATAAAATTTAACTAGTCTAAATATTTAAAAATCATACTTTCCTAGATTATCGTGCAAATAATATTATGAATAATTCAATTAAAAAGTTGTATCAAAAATTAAACTATTTGCATAGTTTATTAACTATATAATACTTATAGCGTACACTACTAAGAACAGTATTGTGGTAAGAATTCTTTTCTTTATTTTTCTAATGAGAGAAAGCGAATGCCAAAAAATCAAAGTCAAAATTATATATTTGTCTTTATTAATATTATGTAACTATATATTTGTAATAAGTTTTATATTTTATACATAAACAATTAAAATCAGATAGAATATATTGCGTGTACTAAATATAATATAATATGTATGATAATTTACTTAGTTTAATACATTCAAAAAAAATAATAGCAACATTATTTTATTCTTGGGCATAAAAAATATCTATTTAGGTAAAATAAAAGCTAATGAAATAAGTGTATTGAACATGCATTGTTATTATATATAGAAAAAATTATTTTAGAAAAGACACATCTTACTCCATTATTTATTATTTTTTTTTTAAAGTGACAACTTGACTTTTTAAGGAGATTTTAATATACTTAAGGTAGAAATTTTACTAATTTTCAAATCTGTAAATTATAAAATATATCATCATCATATTCGCTAAGGATATTCAATATATTTTGATATTAATAATTATTAAAAATACCTATTTAAAATTGTTGGCCTCCATCAAAAAAATAAATAAATAAATATTTAGCGCAAATAATTAAATTTTCTGTGTCTTACTTGGCTACGCTAATGACATCACTTGTATTTTAACAAATTGTATGTACATTATATTATAAATATAAACTAAATAAAAAATGTTCAGTTAACTGAAATCTGAGGACAATAATGTTTATTTTTAGTTTTAACGTTGGGTACTCAACGGCTGAAAAGCTTATGAAAACTTTCTCATATGCATTATAGACTTATTAGCTATATGCTTATAAAAAACAAAACAATAATAATAATAATAATATCAAATAATTACTATGATAATTGATAAAAATACATGAATATAAATAAATCAAAAATTGATTCTAAACGAATGCGGTCTTTCGGTCTACATTATTAAGTATTATATTTATTATTTAATTATATATATATATATATTGATGTTGCCATTTTACTATGAGATTTACCTACTTTAGGTTTATTTATTTTATGCCAAAAACTGTACTAATTGAAAAATAAATTGTTAATAATTATATGAATAAATCATCATAGGAAATAGTCATTATATCCACTATGAATTAGTTTTCACGTATAATGAATTTTCATTGAATTCGTAACATTTGTATTTCATTTAACTAATCAACGGCGATGTACCCTTGAAATCTTATATACTTAGAGCGGGTTATTCGGTTTAATTTACAAGTTATTATTATTTTTATTATTTTTAACTAGTAAATCAGAACGAAAAACATGATATACCTATTGTCAAGTGTTTTTATTACAAATTACTTCAATCGTTAAAATTTATATTTTGTTTAATCAAAGATTAAATTATGTATCAATTTTATTCTACGCGAACATATTTTTCAAAATTGTTTAAGATTTTTATTTTATTTTTCACATTCATAATATGAACCTGTATAACGTCAATTTTATTAATAACAAAACAAACCAAAAAAAAAAAAAAAAAAAATATCTACCTTGGACCGCGCTTTCAAATAATGTTCCCTGGTGCAGTGATTGTTTGAATCAGAATCCCTAAGGTCAAGATGAATGACTGTAGTAGTCACATTAAATTATTTACACGGTTGGAATATCGAATGAAGCAATATATACGTGCACTGTGCAATACTTTTCGGCGCTGATACATATTTCCTTTTTGAAAACAATTGAAATAAGAACCACACAAGTTTGTACCATAAACGTAAATTATAAACGGGATTCCACATAGTTGATGATTTTCTTTGTAAATGATGTTTTAGAGAACATTATGTAATGCTTTGTGCACAGTTACAAGCTCTGTATAGGATCTGAGACTTAATAATTGCTAAGCTAATATAAAATATGTGGGTAATATATCATAGTGTACACGTTCCGTGTAAATATTCCTTAACGTTTTACAAACATAATATAATATAAATATATAATGTATATTGTACTCTGTATGTATCTATATGTACGGAAACTATACAAAGTTGCTAAAAACAAAGTCATCGGTTTACCGCAGTTTGTCCATTTACGAATTGTAATGAAAATGGCTACAACGCAAAATTTCTAAGCTTATTAATGTTTAAATAGTTTTGTATCATTTGGTAATGTTATAAAATAATTCGAAAACAAATCATAAAATCTACAATTTTCAATACATTTTCAAGCGATTTAATATTTAACGTCGAGTTATTTAGATAGTTAAGTTAGAAAATTGAGACACAAGTGTATTAGATCTAAATTAGTATTCAATTATAGATTTTTCTAGTGTTGAAAATTATAATTTGTAACTTCTACTTATTTTTAACACCAAATAATATATTGTACATAATATGACATACAGCTAGGTTACATATAGGTTTTGTATTTATGTAATTATTTGGAATATCTAATATTTAGATACTTAAATACTCTTCTGATTGTATTTTGGCTTTATTAAATGCTTAAGTATAATTTAGTGTTATTCGGAAAAAATATATCTTATCTGCGAATGTTTTGATTTTTATTATTTTAGTGTAAATATTTTTTGTGTTTGTATATTATTCAAATTAAAAAAAAATGTATAATAATAATAATAATTTCCAAGTACTTTAGAATTGAATTTATTCGTTGTCTTATCTTCAACATTTTAAAATATTCACACGGTGGCTAATCTTCTTATAGTCAAAATAACAAAGACAATATGAAAGAAACTTTTCTTGGAACCGACAAAAGATAATATAAAGAGTAAAATCTAATTTAGTTTCACTACTGAATATATTACATCGACAACTAACCAAAAAATGACGTACTTAAGTTGGTTTTATACGCATACAATTAAATTTTAATATTTGTCTATAAAAATATAATGTTATGACTATGAGAGTAGGTATATAAAAATAATAAATTTCATACAAATAAGAATACATATAATAAACAAAAAAAATAATATAATAAATAAATACTTAATATAAATGATAAAAAAAAAATATATAAATAAATAATATAAAAAACTTATGTGAAATTATGTATTAAATTTTCAAGAATTTTGACCCAGCAAATAATTTTTTATCAAATTTTATAAAAAAAATTAAAAAACTGAAAATTTGTCATACCTATAAATAACTCGATAAGGGTTTAAATATTTTAAATATTTTATCGTTTAATGAAAATGATAATATTAACATGTAATGAATATATTTCTAGACATCGACAATTGTTTAAGGGAAAAATAATTACTTTACGGGTAAATATTATATAAATTGTCGTAATAATTTGAAATTCAATTATCATAACAAATTAATTTGGATTTTTGGTAGAATTTATTTTTATATGGTTTGAAAAACTTATAAGGAAACTTATATTCAATTTTTGAATATTAGGTATACACAGACAATTTTATATTTATTTCTAATTTCAAAATGACTTGTATTTTTAGAAATTTTCACGAATTATGTCAAAATTTTAAATTTATATGTTTATAAGAACGTATTTTTGATTACTAATAACTACTTATTAGGAATTGTGTGTTAAATTTTCAAGCATTTTCAGAATTTGACATTTATAAAGAGAATGTCAACATTTTTTTAAAATAATACCATACAAAAAAAATTATAATAATAATAATACTTGCAGGAAATTTCCGGTTTCTATGGTTATTATTTTTAATTAGGTACCTATAATATAATAAATAAATCAATTCAGTAAAAATTTGATTTAACGTTAAAATTTTTATTTTATTTTTTTGTTTTTTTTTTTGAATTTTTAATTTTGTAGAGTAACTGAGTAAGTAAGAAGTAAGTACGAACTAGATCCAATCGTATATCAAAAACTACCGTAAAATTTGAAAATTAAAAAGCATAATATCGACAACTTATCAAATGCTCGTAATATACATACAAAACACATAATTTTAAAATGAATACATTTATATCTCTCTGCTCAGAATCTAAAATGTCTTCATCGGATTAGCTGCACTGATATGAACGAAAAAAATAATAATAATTAGTGGTATAGTTTTGAGTCATATTGATAAAAACGTTATTGTTTAATATTGAATAATAAAACCATCACATCGAATTAAGCAAAAATAAAATGTTCTCTTAGTATCAATTTTATGATATTTTTGTTTTGTTCTAACTTGTTATGTAGTTATATATACTTACCATTGTACTACCAAATTATCATTACTTTTTTTTTTATTTAGTATTTTTTTGCTCTAATAACTATTACGCACGCAACTATTACACTATTTACACCCCATCAGGACTATTATTTTTCAAAGCCCAATTCAATGTATAACAATACGGTAACCTATTTTTGTGATAAAATGTTGTTGTGTTCTCTGAAAAATAATTAATAAGGTTACATAATATTATGAAATATTAAAGTTGAATCAACGTGATATTTTTATATCAATTCAGGATGGTACTCTTAAAAAAGTGGTAAAAAATAAGAAGCAGATTTATTGCTGTAGAATAATAGCTCATATGAAATGTTATTCATTCAGATTTGACACGTTCTGTCTATTGTTTTATTTTTTATTTTTAAGATTATTTAAAATTAAAAGTACTCAAGAATGCAGATTTACGAATACATATATCGATATACGTGTACGATGAGTGTTATAAATAACACTTACAATCATCATGATTGCTAAATATTTCAGAATTGCAATGAAGTATTTCGCAAGTGAGGTGCCTTTTAACAATGTATTATATCACTGAATTATGTTGAACGTGCAATTCAGTTCTTAATAAACTAGGTTTATTTTATACTACTCTCGTCCATTCCCATAGAATGTATTATCTAAAATGGTTTTTATATTTCAATTATCACAATAATTGTCATTTAAAAATAATTAATTATTGATTATTTATTTTTGGGCGGCCATTATAAAACACTAAATAACATTTTAGAAACTTTTTTGCATACCAAGTATTGTTTTTAACCACAAATTATTACCTATATGGATTTTGTGTCACTTTATAGAAGTGTGTTAGAAGTTAAAAATACTCAAAATATAAGTATGTACAGTACGTTAATTATTTATTGTTTAGATATTGTACATTTGTATTCATTATGCTTATCCTTAATGAATCACAACATTTGAAATCATTATCCTTCGATATTATTTATTGGTTCTATTGGAAATGTAACTATGGTCGTTTAACGAATACCATTTATTATTACTATTATTATTCATTTAAATAAGATTTTTACAATATTTTAACTAAAACGTTAAGTAAATTTGTGTACATAGTAAAAAAGCGAATGTTTGTATGATTAACTTAATGAGAAAACAGTTCAGTACTGGGGTACCGCAGAATATTAGATATTTTTTAATTTAAAAATAATCTAAGTTGATATTATTTATATACAAATAAAAATGTTTTTAGACGTTTAAAATTCGAAAAATAATAAGTGTTGTTTAAAATATAATGAAAAAATCTTAACTGCTACAGATTGAGGGTGAATGGGTAATTAAAAAAAAAAAAAAATACCTTGACCTAGTAAGCAAAAAAGTTGAGGCGGATAATTTTAAATGTTTTTAATTAAACATTATATTCTTATATATATATATTACCCATTGGCGATTTAACTATTTTTTATTTAAACATTTCAAGTGGAAAGTATACGCTTTTTCAATCACGTCTAAAGGTCAAAAGCAATATGGCCCTGTACATTTATTAAATAACGGCGGCGGTGTTAGGAGTGGATGACAAAAGTTGGCGTTTAAAAAAATTTCTTCGAACTCAACACGGTGCAGGACGCAAGTCATTAATAAAAATACTTTTTGGTCCGGTCGGGTTTTGTTTTAATTCGAACATAATGAGTTTTCCTAATCCTTTCCGCGTCGGACGACAGAACTTTTTGACCGTCATTTTGCGTTCGTCTCTTCCATTGCCGAGCTTTGTCTTGTTTTTCTTTCTCTATTTTTCTCTTTTTCATTCGTCCCACCGTTAGTATACAGTATATATTATACATAAATACCCTTCTATATAGGCAACGCAAAATAAGTCTTATGGTATAATTTAACCAGTACTCAGGTCATCATGCACCGGTTATATCACCGCCTTTGTCACTCTGCAGTCATTTTGCTTGAATAACTCAAACGTTAAGCTCTGCGGAAAACATCACGTGACAGCGAATAACTTCAAAGATATACCTTTAAAACGCGTATTAATAACCGTAGGGAAGGCTATAGGCAATAGCCCATATTATAACTAGAATTCAGAACTATATGTATTTAACCCAAAATAGTTTGTAAAAAAATGTTGAAAGTATAATACAAAATATGCATAACTGTAAAATTAATTATTATATATTTCTGTACAGTTTACACACTTAAAAAATTAAAAATTTGTAAACAGTAAGTTATGAGTATTATAATTATTTAGATAATACAAAATATTATTTTATGACAAAATAGCATAATAATTGGTACCTCGATAATAAGCTCGAAGAGGTTAACTTCATTAACATAATGCAATGTGTTATGATTTCTGTTCATCCTTAGGTTTTTGAAATGAATAACCTACGTTTATTATACAAGTGTAACATCGACATTTCTGCAAACAATCCCTCGAAAATAAACAGCTGCGTATATATTGATGTTTTCACGTACATTTGTACAAATCAATAATTTAGTTTGATGTTTGTGCGTCCTTTCAGAGTTGATATACGTTATAAAAAATATGGAGACTTTGAGAAAAATAAAAGTATGACATATTAAACTTAGCTAATTTTATTTAGAAACGTTTGAAATATATTTACATACGATATAAACACTAGTCAATATTCTAATAATATTTGTTATAGACAACAATAACTTAAAAAAAACATCAAACAACTTAGTAATATCCAAGTATTAATTTTACCAAAAATGAATACGTAAGGGTCTTAAAAAATATTGATTGTTAAATATCGTATTGTTCAATATTATTGTGCCAACGCGATTTATCACAAACTAGTTAATTGTTTAATTAGAAGCTAATTTTAGAATTCACAAATAATTGTAACAATTAATGATTATAGTTCTAACAAAAGCATTTCTTTTTCCTATCTATCAATATCACAGTTAAGCTTAACAATACAAATAAGACAAAAACGCATGAGACATTAAACATAAGAATTACATTTTGGATTCAGTTATTGTAAGTCTTAAATGTATGTTAATACCTTTTTTTTTTTTTAAGAAAATTAAAATAGAAATAATATTCTATCAAGGAGTATTAAATTCTATGTTGAACGAAGAATGTATTGATTTTACAATCATGTGTGGTTTTTTCTTATAGATAGGTAATCTGAAAGCGCTATTTTTAGAAAAATCAAAAGTTTTGGTTTTAAACTTAAAGTATGGTTCCTAGTATAACAAATTAGATTTAGTTTATACTTTGGAGGGTTAGCAGTTTAAGAATGTTAAGTATTAAAATAATCGAGAATCGTAAGAAAAAAAATAATATTACATTTGTTAAAATTAAAATTATTGTTCGGTAACTAAGGTTAGGTTAGTACTGATCAGAACAAGTTTTTCGTATACGATAATATCCAATAGTATGATATCACTTTATTCAAACAGTGATTCAATTAATGACGAGGTACACTCGTCACCAACTGTACAACAGACTATCTATATGACCTATATAATATTATATACTTCTTTTAAGTAAAATATTTAAAACACCTCTGGTTTTTAATTTTTATTTCACTAATACGTTTTAGTAAAATAAAAATGTTTTAAAATATTTTTAATAAAAGTTATAATTTCAACCGCTATATTATTATTTTTTAAATTTCTTTACCGTTCTTAGAAAAAAAAGTTGTTAAAATATAAACCCCTAGCACTTAGAATAAAAGCACTAGATTTTGAAATACACAGATGCTCAAATATATACATATTATAATAGTGTAAGTGCATAATTGTATGATGATATATTATTATAATTTCAATTGTTTCAAACACTGCCTAAGATATTTTTTACATTATAAATATATCTAAATTAAATATAAATTTGTTTTTTTATTTGTTAAATACTAAATTACAGTTATTATCTATACCAATTGATAGTATACCAATTATGATGTACATTAAGTTTTTAATTCACTGACGTTTGTTTTATTTCTATTAATGTCACTTCTGTTAATATATTTTCTTAATGGTCGATTGTTTTATAAGTATTTGTTTTCTTATAAATATATTTATAATATTTTAAAACAATTGTATGCAGTTTTATTTATTTAATTTTATTCGTTTTGTTATGCAGTCATTACAATCTATTTACAGTTATTCTATTTGTTATCTGATAAAATAATCAAAATATTTAGGTATATAATGTATACTAATTTAGTTATTATTAAATAAGCATATTTTTGTAAAACGCACAGAAAAATAGTAAGTACCTATAGCATTTTATTTGTGCATCAGAACATAGAAAGCTAATTCAAATGAACATTTTCAAGAACATATTTTATAAATAAAAAATAAAATACAGAGTAATAAAAAAAATAAAGGTTTTTTTTTAAAAAAAAATTCTGTATTATAAAGTATTTCACTGTAAAATACATTTTTAAATATTAATACAGCAACTATACTTTTATTAAAATTATATCTTTAATTTTTTTTTCTATAGTGTCAATACGGTTGTATGTTTTTTTTTTTTAGCAGTGATTATAACGTAAAAAGTCAACTTTAAAGGTGGTATAAAATACCCAGTTTCTACGAACGAACGTTTATATTTTTTCTATAAAAAACGTGACTATCCTGAGCAGACAATGAAACGTCGAATAATTTTTTTTATATTATTTTGTGTAATGATAGATATATTATTTTTATTGTGTTAAATAATCGTTGTTGGTCAACACGTCATTTTTCAAGTCGTCTGTTCTACCACTAGTTGATTTATGCATCGAATTCAATGTTAACGGTTCGTTAAATGTAAAAACGAAGAAATTCGCCGATAACGCACCCCCATCATCGCCCAAATAATGCCACGAACGGAGTTATATGAACCCCGGGGAGTAAGCGAGGTTTCTTTTAATTATTATCGGTATTTTCACGTTAAATGTACCGGACTTAATGCTTTTCGAATACAAGTCCAATGGACAACGGTTAATAAACGGCTAATCCACGGTAGTTCTCCGTGATATTTTGCGCCCTTTAATTTTCAATTCATTAGCATAAGTCCTAGAAAGAACGATAATAAATAACTATGTCTTTAGTGTCATTATCAAAAATAACGTAGCATTAGTCTTTTATAGTTTTCTAAGGCGATTCAACCACACGCCATACTGACTTATTCATAACGTAATATTATATTATTTACTTATACGGGATATTATTAAATCATATTAGGTGAAATGTAATTTCGAGCAAAATAAAACCAATTCAAAAATAAACTTAAATCACTATTTGAGTAGTACCGGTGTTGTCGAAGAGAACTGTTCAGACTCCATTATATCCATCTTGTCACTGCAGATCGAAGAGGATGACTTGAAATATTAAAACGGAATCGGAAACGTGACAAAATACAATTTAAGCGTCATATAATATTGACGTTGATCTTAAACCGTATTGTACCTATACATATATATTTTGTTTCGAGTGAGGTAATGTTGGGATAAAGTTATGAACAGTTCATGGCTAGTTCAGGACGCGTTTTGTTAACTATGGAAATTAATTTATTGTTATTATAGAAAATAGTTGTATTATAGGTTACTCCGGTTACTCGATTAACGTATACAGAGTTACGTGCGTTTGATTAGCAATGTATAAAATCCATACGGAAATAATTCAAATAATATACCTAAGCAAAGAAAATTAATGAATTTGCATAATCTATCCAGAAAAACTCAAACGTTACATCTATTTCTTGTAAAATAAAATAAAAACGAAGAACCCACTCTTCTGTAAAGTAGGTGTTAAAGTTACCCGGTATGAATAGTATATCACTGTAGTAATGGATCTATTAAATTTTAATTCAATGATAAATCATTTTCTGTCTGCATGAATTTCTAAGGATATATTATTATTTATTTAAATTTCTATTATTGATTTATTTATACGCATCAGTAATATGGTAGTTTGAACAAATATATTTATAATAATAATGTAATTTATTTTACTGCAAGATAATTTGCAAATGTTCATGGTTTTAGAATTTGGTAAGAATTTGAACTAAAAGTTCTAAAAAATTTAGTTTCTTCAACTACTGTTAGAATATCTTATGAGGGACATTGTATTACATCGTCAAACTTTTTTACTTACAAATAAAAATATTATCATACATACATCGAAAATAAACTAAATCTATTTTAAAATTTAAAATATATTTGAATATAATGTCAAGTCTCAAGATAGTTACTTATTTCTGAATTCATGATATATTATTATAAACAATTTACATTTTACCAATTTTTTTTATCCACCTTATAGTACTAGTAGCCTGACAAAACAGTCAATGCCATTTTTGTCAGGATTATAATCACACATAAAGCCACTGTCACCACACATCTCGATGTGTCAAATGTTGTGAAGATCACTACTCTGGAGATTGCAAGAGAGATTGATCTCTGCACCAGGGACCACACAAATAACTTAAAAGAATACCCAGTTTTCATACAAAAAAAAACATTCTAAATCCCAAATAATAATCTTACGAAACTCCCTCAATACTTTCTTCATCGGGCTATTCTTTCGTCTCCATCATTTCTGATTTTAAATCTAATTCTTACCTATAAATCCTAAGAACGAATTATTAGTATAAGATTTTTTTTTGTCCAATATTAAAATTATTATTAAAAATATTATATTCATTGTTATTTTTACATATTATGTTATCCCATTGCCCATAATTGTCTAACCAGCTAACCGAACATATCGAGCCTACTATTTATCATAATTTCGTTAATATAGAATACGCTATCGATTTAATTTTATACCAATATTTTTTATTTTATTTAACTCGTTAATATTGTGTATATTATATATTTGTAAGCTATTTTTCGTTATAACATCAATACGTATGTTACACGATTTAAAACAAATAAATAAAAAATAATAATATTATTTCTAATTATAACTCTAATAAAGTAAATATATACACCTATTCTATACATTTTTATTTATTATTTACAATTAAGTTCAAATACAGCTCTCTTTTACAGTCTTACAACTCTATTCCTGTTACATTTATGTGTTACTTATCTATATAAAATGTGTAAGCAGTAACCACTATGACTTGAAACGGTACTTGTCACTACTGTATGTATTCTTGTTTGAATTTTGTAATTTGTATTTATTTTGACTGAACGTAAAACGGAGAAAAGTACCTATTGGATAATGCGTATTGAACCATTAAACAAATTCTAAATTATATGGCGTTTTTGACATGTTACATAATATATATTATGCTTATTTCTATGCTGAACCGTCTCATATTTTATTTATTTTATTTTCCATTAGCCATTTATTTTGTTATTAAATCATCTCTTTCACAAATAGATTTGTATTTTATATTTTTTTCCATGCTCTTTTTGTAAACTTGTGTTCTTAGATGAAATAATATAAACGTCAGTTCATAAACCATAATTATAAGATTAAGTATATTATTGTATTGAAAAAAAAATATAAATTTATACTATTTTTAATAATAGATATAATAGATATTTCGTAATAAATTATTTTAATTTAAAGATTAAGGTAATCAATCAGATATAGTTATTTTTTTTCAATTTGTGAGTACCATCGAACGATTGAAGACGTACGAGTATGTAATCGGTTTTCAGCGAGTGTTAAACTGCCGTTATGAGTTAACACATAAGTCATAACTACTAATAATTATCAATTTTATATTCCTTTATGTAACAAAAACTATACTTCTAGTGAGCCACTTATAAGAATGATGGAAATTGTCAATACTGAACCGACTCATTCTTTTAATTAACTTGCTGTATTATATGTTTTCTTTGTTGTGCATTATATATTTTTCTTATTTTGTTTTTTCATTTATCTTTTAATTGTATTTTAATATTTCCACCCTTAAATAATGTTACTTGTAAGGTAACCATTACTATTGGATACCAGCCCGTATTTTTAATAAATAAATATAGTTCGATATATTATGTATTGAGTAACATGTTGTAAAATTTAACAATAGCACTAGAACAAGTTAAATTAAAAATAAAAAAAAACAAAAATTCTAATAGTAGACAAACATGGAAAAGAAATGCAGAGAACCATCAGTTTACAAGGCACACCTATCGAAGAAGTCAAATCATATTGCTAACCATATAACACAGGATAATAAATACACGACAGAAATAAAGAGAAGAATAGCTATGGCTAAGCAAGCTTTTATAAAGAAACAGAATCTTTTAACAAGCAGACATTTATCAATAAAAATTAGAAAGGTTTTTTATTAAAATGTATGTTTGGAGTGTAGCGTTATGTAGTAGTGAGACATGGATCTCGAGTACTCTAGATAAAAGAATAATGGAAGCATTAGAGATATGGACATGGAAGGAAATGATAAAGATCAGCTGGAGAGAAAGGAAATCGAACATAGAAGTGTTAAATATGATAGAAGAACCAAGACAAATTATCAAAATGATGGAAATAAGAAAAACCAAGTTTTTCGGACATATTATGAGACATAACACATTAATTACAAATATTATGGAAGGGAAAATAAAGGGGAAAAGAGGAAGAGGACGGCCGAGAGAAACAAATCTGGGAAATACGAAGAAGTTATTATCTCTTGGGAGCTATGTAGAAATGAAGAGACTAGTGGAGAATAGGGAAGACTGGTTGAAGCGACAAGGCGATATTGCCTTTAGATAAAAAAAATAATAATAATAATTCTACAGAGTAGATTTTGTATTTATATAAAAAAAAAAAATGAAACATCAACTTGTAAATAATAACCAGAACATTGTTAACTACATAATTAAATTAAGAAGGTTATAATAATCCAAACAAACATATTATCATATTATCTGGCATATTCTTTACATGTATGTACCAAGCCAACCGTATAAATTCAAAAATGTATCTTCAAATCCAATTGGATATATCTTTTTTTAGAGCCAATTCATTTAATATTTAGCAAGGTATTGATCACGTATAAAGTTTCCATTGACAATAATGTTTGTGGCCTAAACACTTTTTTAAATAGGTCAATATAATCAAAGTTTTATAATAAACCAACCCTATTAGATAATGAATGCAAATTAAATAACTTCAGTACCGTATAATATAATGTTTAGACCAATAAAGACAACACAAGTATACTTAATATAACAATCCGAAAATCATCCCCAATATTAAATACCTCATTAAGAAGCACTATTTGTTTCGTCACTCACTCAATCACCACCATAATCTCCGTCAATCAACAATAATTAATATTGAGCTTAAAAAATAACAAAATAAAATATCATTCAAAAATATTTTTAGTTATAAATATTAGGTAGTTAAAACAATAAATATTAACTACATGTTCGATTTAAATTATTGACTGAATACACTGTTTAAAGATATCCGTGAGATGAATTATTAACTTTCAATAACATCGTTATAATTATGTTCAAAATAATGGATTTACTAATACCATAATTAATAACACTAAATGGTAAAAACAGATTAATCGGAAAACACAAGATAATAACTTTCAAAGCATTGTCCGATAACGAACTGACTTTTGAATATAGTAACATCTATAGACTAAAAGTAATTAAGAAAAGAGTAATCTATTTAAAATACGATTTAAAAATAGATATAATTAAAAACATGTTAGATAATAACGGATTAGTTCTACAGAATATTGTTTGTCTACTTGTTTTTAATAATTACAACAGTAAAACGTTGAAATTTAAATTGATTTTTCAATAGCAAGCTTAAGTGTTCCATCATATTATTATTTCAAATGAAAATATATACTCGATAAAATACAGCATAAACTCAAATTATCACCGGTCCATAACCATAAAGAAATATATTTAAAAAAAAGTAGGTATTAAAATTTATGTGACTTAGACTACGCTTAATACTGTCGTTGGGATATGATAATTGTGGTGGTTCGTATTAAATGAGGTCACCTATTAAATATTATGGTTACCAAAAATCTTGTAAAATTAAAAAAAAACTCACTTAATTGAGAATATAAAAATTCTGTGTTTGCTTTATAGGTATTATTGACGAAATTTAAATTATATGATTCGTTTATATTATATTAATATATCAAACCAAATTTAAAAATTAAAATTAAATAAATATTATGATACTTTAGTTATACGACTATAAAAAAAAACATTGAAGTAATTTTATTAAAATAATGTAAATAGTATTTTAGAAATATTATTAGCATTGATAAAACAACAATCTTTATCATAAGTTACGTACCTATAAGTATATAACAATATATAAAAAGTCTTATTTTTTTATTATTGTTTTTTTCGTTTCATTATTTTGATTAAAACTTAATGCAATTTTAAATTTAAAAAAAACACCGTTATCATTACACGAAAATATAAAATGTAGACTTGTGTGCACTTTTAATAATATTAACGTTCGTGAAAAAAAAACGGTTAAAAGTGTTTTTTTTTTTTATTATTATTATTAATTTAAATTAAGTATTTATTTATTTCTCACCTTGGCCATTGGATTTATTTACTGGCACTAAATAAATTCGGTTTCCTAGAAGGGCATTATAATGTGTTGTTAAACAATTCAAGGGATTTAACGTACCTGGCCCGCAGTACTTTTATTTTCCGGCGAAGACGACTTGTTCGAAAAACTGCCAGTTCGCAGCTATAGTGTTTGCGCCGTCATTCCAATTTTCTTTATTCGTCGACGAAAAACAAGACAAAGATATAAGCCATACTCAAAATATTGTTAATATTTGAACAGTGTAAATTTTCTAAGAAAACGACGTGATCGATTGTGACGAAACTTTTTTTCTGTGCACGAAATATTTTAATTTAAACAATAATATTTATGACTTCCGTGACTTCAGATTTTATCCGAATGCTTGAAGCACACATAAAAATGAGATAATTTATAATTTTCATTAGTCCGAACTTTTCGACCTGCCAGTCGGGTGATTAATATATTTAGCTCATCGGTTCATTAACGCCCCGGGACTCGGAAACAGTCGGTACCAATAAAACGTAAAAAAAATACCCTCCGCTTTCCTCCACCAACCCAGTGCAACTTTTCGCCCACCGTTTCCGTTTGATTTATACGCCGCGTGGTGCTGGGCGGTGAAAAAAAAATGAACCCGCGTGATAGGACGTGCGCGAGCAAAAGATGATTATGAACGGATTAGGATAGCAGCGGTGGCGGTGGTATAATACGAGTGTCGCCTTGTGTCAGATAATCAAATCTGCCCGTGGGATAGGAATTCGTGTCGGAAACAAAGTTATTTGAATAAAACCCACCGCACAAAAGGTGAAAATATTCATGAAAGACAACGGCGCGAATGGGGAAAACTTTTTTTTTTCCTTTCCACATATACGCGCGCGTAACAACGATGCTTCTACTCGTTATTCCTGACACAAAGCTTCCGTGTGCCACTTAGTTAGAAATTTCCACTACTCGGAAATCCTGTCTTCGCGTCGTGAAATAAAATACGTTTTTAATAATCCCCTCCGAACAAATGTACCCGCCGACGAGGCGACGGATCACTTGACATCATTTTAAATCAAAACCTATACAGCATATGTATAACATTATACATATGAGCGAGCGGAATCGTTTCTCTTTCTTTTAAAAAAAAAAAATTCTTTTTTTTTTACTTCGTCTCATTCTAAAACATGAACAAAATGTAGATTTATTGTTCTCGTTATAAATATTATCGAGCTCAGTATCTTGCTGACAAGTGAACTGTTTGTGTATTGAAAAGTCAGAATATCGGCGACCGTTTTTGGTTTCGCGTTGTGCAACCACAGTAACCACAGTGCTCGTGAAAATGTAATTAATAAACAATTTTTAAATACAATTATCTCGTTTATAACTTTACTGTTTATACATTTCTATATAGGAGTATAAATAAAAATAAATATTCATCCGTCTATGACATTTAACTAACATTTCTGTGTTGTATAGGTAAAATGTTTTTGGTCGATTGTGTCGTTTGTCACTATTGAGGACTGACGAAAATCTGTGTCTAATTGTTTAAAACAAATTGCTCTTGAATACATTTAAAATACTCTCCAGCTCCTCTGACTTATAATAAATATTTTATTTTTTACGTTTGATACTATTGTCTAATTATTTAATTGATACTTTGTTTTTGAATTCAATGTTTGAAGTACGATTTAAACTATTCAATTATTAAAGGCCGTTTGTTTTGTATTTGATTATTTCAAATATTGCGTACTACTAATAAATATACTTATTTGATTTATATTATATATAGTTAATTATAAATTAAAATAATTATTGTTAAAACCATAAACCATAAAAATAAAATATAAATTCAGTAATTAATGTGCTTATAAAAAAGAATGTTTTTTTAAAATTACAGCTAAAATATCATTAACTCATCAAATTTGAAATCAAATTTACAACTCTAAAATTATATGTCAGTTTATTTAGTAGCAATTTGAGAAAAAGATAGTGAATTATATTTATTAGTTTCTTTTTGTAGATATATTGAATTTGTTAAATTTAAATTATTTATTTTTTCTAAGTAAAGAAATGATTAAAGATCCGTTTACCAGGAATAAGCTTCTCTTCTCGCAGTACTACTAAGATTGCCAAGTCACGCATTTAAATTGTGCTGTAATAGCTGGTACTATAGTTCTCAAGAAGTCAAGAAACTTAATGCATTATTATAAATCAATATTGTTTCGAACTTATTTGATCGTAATTGTATTTTATAATATATTTATTATTTGTAAATGTAGTTATATTAAAAATATATTTTTCATATATACCTATAAATAATATATATATATATCATTTTTGTTCTATAAAGAATCTAAATTGTTTTGTTTTGTTGTAAATTATGTTAACAGATATTATTCATCTCAAAGACAGTTAATAGTTATTTTTATATTTTAGACTGATTTGATTGTATCCACAAAAGTTAATTAAGTTGAGTTTAAATGCAACATGTAGTTCTTTATATAAAATCGCAACTAAATCGTTGAGTTTGCCAAAAACCTGTATATTTGAATTAACAATGTGTCTTCTAATTATACTTTAGTAATAGTTTAGTAGTTTAGTTTATTGAGTTAAAACAAGAATATATATCAATAACCTTTTTGATTTAATGATCATTGGGGATTTTAAATAATTAATTACAAAGTGAAAAAAAGTCAACCTTAAAAATATAATTTATTTATAAAATTATTCTCGGTAAAAACATTATGCAAGCCAATATTTTAAACAATTTCTGATATAGTTCCAAAATTTAGTAAACAAAATATTTTGTTTAACCTATTTTTTTTTTTATAAGTATGGAAATCTTTGATAAACTATAATTCTATAGATCACTAATTATATGTTTTAAATAATGTCGAATGATGTATTTTATACAATATTATTAAATATTTGTTGATTACAGTTGCTATATTATAGGTTGTTATTATTTACCAAGTAAAACCAACCCCATGTTATTCTAAAAAATAATTTTGTATTCAATATTAAGATTGTTTTATTTTTTAGTTATTAATTATTCTGCAAAACTGGTATAGAATATTAACATATTATTATTGTGTTAATATTCACGTCGCAATAATAATGTTCTAGTAATTGTCAATGTATAATAAAAATAAGAAAAACTAGTATTTGCATTTTTTTGATGGTATTATAAAATTTTATTTAAAAATGGTCAATTAATTGGAAATAAAAATGGATATTGTAACTATAAAACAAAGAAATTAATTTAATAATTCTAACAAATTTTTGAAAAAAGTTAAATGTTTTGTATTATTCTATTGGATTTAACAGTATAATGCAATATATAGAATGATATTTTATAATTTGTGAGTAGTGGGTAGGAAAACTTAGTAAAAGTAGCTGTCGTCCATGTTTACTGAATTTCTAAACTTCATGATATAGTTTATTGATTCAACACACTTTATAACATAAAATACACAAATAGATAACACAATAATAGTACCTATACTCAAAAAACCAAAAAAAGAAAAGTTACAAAGAGAAACATGTAAATGTACTAAACAAATATAACTATTTTATTGAAAATAAATAAAGATTCAGTTAAACACCATCAAGTATCCAGATATTGTAAATTCAAAAAACTTTCATAATAAATATGACACTCAACTCATGAAGTATACAAATATTTTTTTTCTTTAAATGGTTAAATTAAACAGTTTATTCCTATAACGCAATATTATATTGCTTTTGATTTTTGATGTACATTAAAAAAATCACTATATTTGTATTCATTATTTTAACTTGAAATCAAGATTTCGTAATATTTGTAATTCACACGGTTCTTAATTTAGAACTTTTTAAACAAGAAATAAATATAAGGATCCGCTTACATTATTTAAGTAAGATAAGTATAAATACAAAAATTTATTTTATCATGATATAATATCTTTTTGAATACATTTTATAAAATCTTAATTAAGCATTATTAATTAATAACACATTTTTGATATTCTATTAGTTATTAAAATAAAAGCATTGGTAGGTAGAGAGAAATATATGAAAATAAATCACCACAAAAATATTTTAAATTTGTTTCAATTCTTTGTAAAATCGTTCTATTTTTAAAATTGTTATGTTTGTTGCTTTAAAATTGACGCGTGCTATGAAGTTCTATGTAATTTTTACCGGTACTGTAAAAAATTGAATTGAAAGATTGAATTTTCAATTATCGAGATTTTTTAAATATTTTATGAAAACTGAAATGATCAAATTAATAAAATGTGAGAAGAAGAATACTTCCACAAGTTAAAATAAAATGTTGATTGAAATCACTTTAAATCTTTGCTGTGCAATTCGTGTTTTTAATTTTTTTTTTTATTTTCTTAGTTGGTAAGTTTTTAAAATATAATCGTATACTTAAACAGTTTTGAAAACGAATGCAAAATTATTGAGTATGGCATAAGTATTAAAAATAAATAAAGTTTCTAAATAGTAATTAGATATTCATACGGAAATTGTCTTGATGAACTTGTAAGTGAAAACCGTTTTTTACAAATATAAAAAAAAAATTACTGGGAAACGGCTTGGTTTAACTACTAACTTATTTTGAGTAATTTCAGTTGTTGCCATTAACTTATGGCTCTTATTAAGGTATTATTTCGTTTAAAATAACTAGCAGACATTATGTTTTTTTGGGAATATTATCACGTTTCTGACAAAACTTATTTTATATTATCGTGTATTTTGTACGAATATTTTACAATATGTGTGTGTCTTTTAACGTAATTATAATTATATTTAGTAATTTTTTATAGTTTTAGAAGTTTTAAAATTGTCCGTGTTACGTAATTGAATATTGACTAAGTAGACAACTAATTATAAACGTTTAAAGTTTAGACAGTAACACGATGTATAATGTATACATATAGTCGGTAGAGATAAATAACTTCTGCATCATATCATCCAACCTGTCTAAACTTTAAGCGTTCACAATTAGTTATGACTACAGTATGGTAAACATTCAATTATGATTCATATGTTTGGAAAATATTCAATTTTTTTTTGTCTAAAACAAAATATATTATAATATAATATACAAAATGATGACTACAGCAATAGTTTATTAAAAAATTGTTATCAAAAATATAATTGATGACTGTTATATTTTTATATTCTGATCAAAACGATAAATGTATTGATATTTCAATGATAAGTTGTTTTTTCCTTATTGGTAGGTAAAAACTAAAGAAAAAACACAAATAATGGAACATTATAGGTTGTAATTAAAAAAAAAAATAAATATAAAACATATTTGATATTTTTGAACAATATTTATTTTATATTATCATTTTCTAAACAGTATAATTTTCAAAAAAAATGTTGGTCCATGCTTTAGGTTATTCATTGACATTTGAAATGTTCAAGTAATTTAAATTAAAAAGAAAGTTGAGCATTAATTTTTTATGAACGTTAGGGATCTAAATTTTTACTTTTGAATTTTCACTTTATAATGGTTTATATTACTATTTATATTGAAAATATTTTTGTTATTCTATTATTATTTCAAAATAGCTATTGTAGGAACTTGATTCGTTTTTTATTTAATTCAATCGTCATTTCATATAATAATCAATGACATTTTTAAAATTTTTAAACTTTTTTTTATTAAATTTATGAATAAAAAATTTTAGGTAAGACTTAATTCCTCATAATGTATAAGCCTAGTACTACAAACTTACATTACAGTAGTTACAATGGCGCCGCTAAAATATATATTTACCTATGACAATTGTCATAGATGAATTTAACAGGCAGGGAATCACCTTTATCATTGAGTGCTCAAATTTACATTAACCTAACCTAGGTAGTTGTTGAAATTTTATGTAGAGATGTCTAATGTCATAGATACAATTTTTTAATTCGGTGCCACTGAGTAGTTATACTTACTACAATATAATACTACTATAGTTGTCCCCGTACACTTTGTTGTCCATAAAAAATATATGTTAAATTTGGTTCCTTAACATTTAGTGTAACGGATGTGGACAAATAATATTTTTGGTTTTCTAATTTGGTGTATACCTAACTATTATTTCCGACACATTATCAACCTTAAATAGCTGTTCCACACGGCGTTAACTGTACATTTTTTTTTTACTTAACTGTTTTTTAAAATTTATTCTTCGTTTGGTTGGCTAGGGTTAGACTAATTTTTTTTTAAAGTTTTTACAAAAGTTTTTATTGATTTTGTAATATATTTTCTTTTTAAACTATATTTTTCGTTTTCATGATAAAGGGTACATATGTATAAATTGTTTTTTTGAGCTTACACGGTAGCAAGCATCATAGTAGGTAGATATCCTCGTGCACAAAATTACGCCTCTATTTTTGATTCAATTTTTATTCAATCTATTATTTATAATCGAAATTTACAGAAGGAACCGATTTTATTTTATACATATATGTGAGTATTTTTTCATTATTTTAAAAACTAATTACTTAATGAACTTTTAGAATCGGAAATGGACTTAAAACTGCATGACAATTAGATGATTTCCGAAATCTTTGAGAATTAATAAGATTCACACATTTGTTATTTAAGACATATCCATGTCAAGATTTCCTAGAATCCAGTTGCAGCGTCACTTACCGAGTCCGATTGTGAATTCGAATAATCCAAGGGACCACTCAAATACTCACAAACAATTTCATCAAAATCAATCGAGCAGTATAGGAGAAGTACACACTTATAGAAGAATTATGTATACAAAATTTACAATATTGGATATTATGATTGCAACTATTTTGTTTTACTAGCATAGTGTGACCCAGCACATAACAGCAATAAAATATTAAGCCTAATGACATAAACATCTTTAAGTAAAACAAACAAAAATTCATTAAAGAGTGGTTTTAGACTAAAAAACATTATTATAAAACGTATAGTGAACAATATTTTTCAGTCAACTTGATTGTTGTTGTTTTGTATTATTCTAATTATGCAGTTCGTCATAAAAATGCACAAATAATATGTTCTTTTAATTTTCCATTTTTTAAATAGGTAACTTTAATAATTAATATTTTAAATTAAGAATGCGAAAAATAATATTATGCTTTTTTATTACCCGGTATTCTATTACACTAATGTTATTTAATTTATAATTAAATCAAATTGTTTTATCTGTTAGCTAATCGCTTGGTAAATAATATATTTGTAAATATATATAATTATTTAAAAATATAAATATAAATCTATACTTATACATTTACCTATATAAATTATAATAACTGAATAATTAGAGTTCTTATAATATTGTTAATTGCATTAAAAAACGATAAATTAACGAATTCAGTTTTTTTTGTATAAGTTTGTTAGAAAAAATGTTGAAACGCGCATTCATTTAGTAATGGATAGTCATAAATCTACGTGTATATAGAATAAACTTTTTTTGCGAACATAAATGTGTTCGTACTTGTGATTGAATTTCCGTGAGCTTAATAATACGTCGGTAAACGTGGTTTTATTTATTTTTATTTTTAGGTCGTAAATTTGCCATTTTGTAAATAACACATATATAGAATTTGTTTCCCTGGTTGATATAAATCTATGTTGCTTTTATACCCACTTACAGAACGAATGCACAATCACGGATTGAAAAAAAATCAGATACCCTCAAAATGCATTATACGTTTTACGTGCTAAAGTCTAGTTGCAGTATAACAATTGCTTTGGTATAATGATTGTATAAGTGTGGGTTGTAAATAGCCACAAATATATTTCATAATAATATATAAAACAATAATGCTTTCATTTTATTAAAAAATAAAAATAAAATGCGTATAAATAATCCAGAATAAAAAAACGGGAACACATCACAGTATAATATTCCACCGGGTCCCAAGTTGAACGAAGACGAGTGGAAGAATCTTTCCCTCCAAACGTAGGTATTATTCGGTCCGCGAGCAATATTTTTTTTTTTACAGCCATGAAAAGTGGAACTAGTGCGATTTTTCACGTATACGTGGTGAGAGTACGAAAAACTGGCCAAACTCACTGAACACAAGTATGTCCACGAAATAAGAGAGAAGTTTCAACTGTCGGGAAAACAAAGTATGACCTAGTTGTTTACTCTTATCCGGAGTAACGTGAGTGAAATAATTATTTGATTTGAGTTCTCTTTTTCGATGTGTTTCAATGTGTTTTTTCATCACTTCAGCATCAGAAAATAATAATAATAAGGATACACATACACACGAGTGGGCGCCCACGTGCTCATTGATAATTTAACCGTGGAAACACGCATTATATCATTATATCACGGCCGTAGAACATTAAGGAAAATGACGGTCACTAATTTAGCAAATGGACGGTCCACTTCGATGAGGGATGTGAAACACTTAGGAAATTGTAAATTATAAAACTTATGCATCTAACATCACAGTACAACTATAATAGCATGATACTACTCGTAGAATATGATTACAAGTTACAACTGCATGTTTTTAGTCATCCTATTACGAGATTTTACACTCGCGGCATAATTAATAACGTAAGTAACCGATTATTATCTTTACTCTCAGCCCTCGGGTCTTAATGATACAATATATTTTAATGTAAAAATGTAATTTATACATGTAGTAAATAAAGATGTTATAATTATTATGAATCTCTAAAAAAATAATATAAACCTGTCAGTTTTTCGATTGAATTTAAAATTATTTATAATAAGTTTGTATTTTAATAAAATATGTATAGAATTTGAATATTTATATATTTTAATGAGACTTAAGATATTTTACTGAGTTCTGAGATAATATTAATATATTTTAAGCAATGTCCAATTTTACTTATTCAGTATATGAATTCACGGTGGGCACTCGGAAGGAAGCGTCATCTTGGTCTCGGTCTCCCAGTTATTTGAGTTAATATTGTTTTATTTTTATAATTTGTAAACAAATATATACATATATTATGTACATGTATATGCACCTATATACGTCACGTTATATTCTCGACTTTAAATTTCCCCTCTTCAAAATTTCAGCTAATATCTTTGTATGAAAAATATACACCGTTCTTAAAAAGATGTTTAAGTAAAAGACCTAATTTATATCTACAACACAATATTGCAGACATACATAACAATATAAATAAAATATATGAAAAAAAAACGAATAAAACTAAATGGTGTGTAATTTTTGCCAATACAAATAAATCAATACGTCAGAAAGTCGGTGATTTATAATGATTAAACATCCATAACACACTACACTATTGGTGTATAGTGTAGGAGACAATAAAGAGGTTAGTGGTACGAAGAGAATACAGTAAAACGTTGAAGTGGTGAAACGTTACATAGTTACTAGAAACGATTTCAAGCAGAATTTTTTATGGCATATAAATATTTTTATATCATTAAAGCAGTATTTAACATTTTGTTTTAATTGTTACGTATATAGAATACTTTTATTGACCTATTTACTGTAGACTGTTTGGTTATTATTTATTATATAATAAACATTGCCTTTACATTATATTATATAATTTAGTTTTAATAAAACTTCTTTAACATTTTAAATTATTGTAAAAAATTTAAAAACTTAAATCTTCTGTGTTTATGTAACAGTGTACGACTATCAACACTTATAGATAATACATAATAATGTATTATAAATGTTAAATCAAAGCGTCCTTTTTCAAATCAGCGATTTTATTATTATTACTTAAATAGTCTTCAATTGAATATTAGGTGCTCGATATAAAGGGAAAAACCTTTAGTCTACTAATTTGCGAAACTTTCACGAAACGATCGCGTTTTTGCTCGTCAATCCCGTTGACAATTATTATATACAGGCGTTATATAATGGCTCTTTTTACGTCCGTAATAAGTACTTGCTAATGTTCGTAGGTATTTTGCCGGTCTTAACGAGGGTTCAGAACCGAAATCAGATTTCATCGACTCCAAGGCGACGGCGGCGCGTTCATCAAGAGAATGGATTAGAGCGTACGACGCGACGACGACGGCAAGAAATGCAAATAAAAATAATCATATTGTAGACGCTTTTGCGTGCATTAGGCTCGTTAGAAAATTACTTAAATAACCCAAGAACGAAACAGAGTTAAATGAAAAGAGCTGATATTAACATAACGTTAACGTTGGATACCGTATTTAATTCAGACTAAAACCTAAAAACGCAATGAGCTCTAACGTGTTATTAGTATTTTAGTGGTGTAACTAACGCAGATAACCAAAACCCACCCCTGTATGGGCTGTGTATTTATAAACAATATTTACAAAGCTCGTAAAGGTGGGGACGTTCTATGGACAACCCTTTCCTCGCGTAGGTATTTATGTTCAAATAACTAATGATTTTTTTTTTTTTTTATAAAACAGTATAATATTATTAAGTTTTTGTTGTACAATGATTTTTAGTAGAATAAATCAAAATACAGTGAAACTTCAAAAACTTTAATTTCAAGGGAAACTAATTTTTTTGACTTATCTAGGGTTTTGACTTATTAAGATTTTCTAGTTATTAAGGTCTTAAAAAAAAGTTCACTTAAAGAACTTAAAGATTTTTTTAAATTTCCTGTAATTTTGTATTATTACACATACATTAATGTGTATTATTATTTTTATTATATTATATTATAATTAAAACATTAAATTTTATATTTTTAAAATAGTGTGTTATAAAAAAATATATATAGGTAGTTTTAGTAATATTACGACTTTATAAAATATAATTCGATATTTTACTTGGAGATTTATCCTTGCACATTTTATGATCAATATTACTTTTTTATTTGGTAAAAGGTTTCAATTACAAAGGTTTTTAGCCTAGGTGGATTTGATGTTAGAAAAAAAAAATGTATACATTATGTTTGAAACAACAGTGGTATTTTTTACCACATTCAGAGTAGAGTACATTTTATTGTCTGCATTACTCAATTGTTAGGTGAATGTCTCTAGAAACATGATTGCAGCTTTTACTTATTTCACTGAGATACGAGGTACTGGCTTAGTAATGTTTTTTTCGACGTCTTCGTCAGTTTCTACATAATTTTCAAAAATGTTTCTTCCGTTGTTATCAGGTACCATTTTTTATTTGTAACGGTCAAGCACGTGCACAAGGGGGGGATGTTTTGGGTGTTCAAATACCCCTCGAAATATTTGGATTTTTGTATGGTTACTTGCTTATTTAATTTTAATAGTAATTTTGTTATAACCAATTTTTATAATATTGAATCTGAACAATAATTGTCTAAAAACAAAAAAAATTTTGCGTTTTTGTTTTTTTATTTAACTATCGATTCGCAACTCGTAAGAGCCATATCGCTAATAAATCACTAGTCATCCATATTTTTTTATTAGCTTCGTATTCAATTGGAAAATACTATTCACCAGTGAAACACTGGATTTTTTCGATTTTCCGATTAATTAAGATTTCAGTTTATCCATATCAGTTAGGTATGTTTACAGCCAGTAACAGTGTGAATTGTTCCTTGGAATGCTTACCACCAGTACCTATATTTTTCATTTTTGAATATTAGTATTTTATCAGGCATATATTTATAAAAAAGTATTGTTTCGTTTGCATTATATATATCGCATTTTTTATATCTTTCTAGTAGCTCACTTAAATTTATTTTCCATTCATTGACAACATCATCACTGACAGCTACACTTTCATCGCACACCTTTCTAAAGTTAATACCATTCCGTTTTTTTAAATTTGAATTTTTCATGGCCTAATGATTTTTCGAAATTTTTTGTTTTTTCTTTTAGAATATTTTAGTATATCCAGATCCCCGATACTGATATTGGCATCTCTGCATTGCTTAAACCACTTAACTTCACATTCTTCTACGTCCAAAATTCAGGGCATCTCTTATTCTTCGATCTGTTAAAAAGTTCAAATCAATTTCCTTAGTATTCTTTATTATAGTAGATAGCGTGTCTTTCGGTATTCAAAATTCTTTATCAATATTCTTTCTTTCACTTTTCACTGCTTCAATGACCCTTTGTTTTTCTTCAATAATAAACATTTTTAAATTACTTGTCATTTTTGTATTCACAACACTTAACACATTTACACTAATAAATCAACAAATTAATATTTACACTGCGTGTTGATCGATCGCAACTGACACTACTGATACCAAATATAGTGACAGTAAACCGCATTAAATGAAAAATTCATTAGGATAATAGACATTATATAATAAATAGCAATCCGGTAAAATTATTGGCACACATAAGTTGATTAAATAAAAACTATCAACAAGTAATCGTCATTATATGACTATAATAAAATTGTTACACGAAATATATTCTTGAGTTATCTATAATTTATATTTCAAGTAATCGAGGCCTTTGCAAGAAAACTGGCATTTATATCGACTTATTGATGTTCCACTGTTGTAAGTAATGAATCATACATGAATCAATTTTTAAAATTGGAACCAATATGAGAGTAAGGATCCAATGTGTTCAACTAAGTTTTATTATGGACGTAAAACTATATAGGTACGTGCGAGTTTATTAATGTTTTTTATGAACGTATTATAATATAGAAAATTAATGAATTGTACTTTTTTTTTTAAATAGTTGGAAGTGAAAATAAAAATAATCTGTTCTAATGAAAATACAATTTCAAAATAACTAAAAAAAAATTTCTGGATTTTCTTACAAGTTTTCAACATTGTTTAGCAAAACTAAATGTACAAGCAAGTGTAAATCTTATATGTAGGCCATTCAACTGTAGGTAGTCTTTGCCACGTGATTTGCACAACATATTTTAGAGATTTTTGGACCTTTGTAAAGCTCTAACAATATCCATCAAGTCTTTTAAGTAAGATTTGTTGGTACAGTTATGGAAAGTTGTGTCCTTATGGTGCTTCTCGTACTACGATCTAAAATGGGTTAATCTGTCATCTAAAATCATTATTGTAATGATAATTTACTATTGATACCGTTAGGTAAAGCATTATTTTAATCACAACATTTTTGTATTTTTATTTAAACATAAATTTCGTTTAATGCGTATTATAACTTATTGTGAATTTCTTTGTAATCAAAAATTAATTTCTTCTCAAACATCATAATATTTATTAAATCATTCAAAACTGTTTATTATATTGCAATAACGAGATAATCCACATTAAATTTTAATTCTGATTATATTTTGGCACCCTATAACAATATTATCTTGTCGGTAATACCTATTATAATTAATAATAACTGAAAACAAAACGAATCATTTCCTGTGTAAAATCGTATTCCATATTTTTATACAAAACATGATACTTATATGTCTATACGGTAGCACTTGATTAAATCGTAATTTTTATTAAATAAGACAATTTTCTTACGATTTAAAATTTTCAGCTATTTTACATTTCGTGAGATTTGAACAAATTCAATAAACGAAGATAGAATAAAACAATAAGGAAATGCGAGCGCGTATGTAACTATTTGCAGCTGAAAAACGAACAGAGCGATGGCGGCCAAGCTCATCTACTACGCTATAGTATTATTATTATTATTATTATTATTACAGGGTTTTCCGGCTTCTTTGGCGGGCACATGCATCTCTGGAGTTTGGCTATGCTGGAGTGCGTAATAATTAAACGCTTGGTGTGGCGCGCCTCGTTGAATATCAATCGACCTGCAGCCGATCGTAAATAAACCGAAAACCTCAAGAATTTTTTCGGCAACGGTGGGCGGGGACGCTTTTATTTTGCGTTCTACCCGTACTCCCATCCTTCCCCGAGTATAACACCACTTGTACAACCCGCTCTATTGCATCGCACTGCTTAACCTCTCCCTTGCCATGACCACAGCGAGCTTAACAATCATTCCTCCCCCTCCATACCTACCTTTCACGACACACACATACCTACACAAGCGCGTGTGTTTCATACGATATATAGTTTTTCGAAAAGCAGTTATACACGCACACACACATGCACACACATACACACACACACACGCACATTCCTCTTGCGCCTTTGGAGTAAATTACAGCCGTTATAAACTTGCCAGCGCAACAAACGTTCTCGTCGATCGTCCCGCCGCGAGTTATTATCATTGCTTCTGAGAGAAACTTACCCCCTTCTTAGCCAACTATACACAATATACCAATAGAAGAGTCAGTGGAGTATATAAGCAGTTGTAAGTCCTGTTGCGTTCCACCGACGTCGGTCTGAAACGATATTTGCATTTTTTATACGACACGTCTGGTCCAGACGGATGGATATTTTATTTATAGCCGAGTCAGCATTCATAATAACAATTAGGAACTGGTAAAACGCATGTTGTCAATAGAAATAATAACATATTATGTATGCTATATATAGGTACACACGTAGTATACCTACTGCCTTAGTGATTAGTATTGCAGTCATATCGATTAGAGGGAGAGCCATCGCAGCAAAAGATTGTATTTAAACAAGACGGAAAACGGTTTAAATCACACAGAATTACAGAAAACCCGTTAGATTTATGAGAACTTTACAACGGTTTCTTGTATTGTAATAACATGCAAATTAAATAAATACATACCTTATATATTTATTTATTTGAAATATACAGATTGTGAGTCCTATTAAAATAGGATAATGTTTATATTACAATCGAAAATTAAATTATGAATATACTAATAAATAAAAGCGAAAGAAATAAAAATAAAAATGTTGATCTTGATTTACAATAAAATTTAAAGGTACTAAATTCAAAGACCGCAAATAATTTTCAAGAACAAATTTATCACCCGCAGTCATTATAAGATTGGTAGAGCAATTCTTGTTCCTATTGGAACACATTTGATAAAAAGGTTTAGGATCTCTGGTATATATAAAATTCAATTTAAATCGGATTAGACGCTTACTTCGGATATCAACTTGAATTTATATACTTAAGTTATTGAATGGATTTAAGTTTTAAGTTCGTCATATACTGTTACTATATATTATAAATTTATAACTTTATAAGTATCGAACACAATTTCAAAATTTCAAAATTATTTTATTTTTTAGAATTTCATCACTTTTTTTACAGCGAAAAGATAATTAAAGACAATATTTTATATTAATATACAACAGAATACGTCTTAAGGTATACTTTAAATTTATTAATTCATATTTCGTTCAAAAAACAATAAATAAGTACATAAAAATTATATTAAAGATTAATAAGGACAATTTACTATGTAGATAATTGTTTACTTACTACAGATATTTAGGTCATTGAACAATTATATTGTATTTTCAGTCAGCATTGACAGAAATCAGTAAAGTAAAGGAAAATACATTGTAAAACTTATTTTTAAAATTAACAATGGAAATATTTTATATTTAATAAATGTAATATTATACGTAAACATATTTAAAAAATTAAAATACATAACTGATGTAATATTTTATAAAAAATTTCTTAAAATTTAGTTATGGTAATAAAAAAACATAATACCTGCTAAATAAATTAATTTACGATAATTCTTAAAAAAAAAATATCTGAAAAAACATAAACTATTGTTATATTATTTTATTTAAAACGATTATAGTTTGAATACTTTTTTTCGTTTAACTTAAACGATAATACTTTTTCCATGAAAATCAGTACACAATCTTTAAAATTAAGGGATTCCATTTAATTATTTTGTTACATATAAAGACATATAGTAGATTTTCATTTATTTTTTACGACTATACGAAGTGATTTTATGGACAATTTTATGAAACATAAATTTTAACAAGGAGATCGGATAAAATGTTTCCATTTAACATAAAAACGAATACAAAAACTTATAGTGTTTGTGCAATGTCTAAAGAAGCAAAATATATGCCCATAACTAAATTTATATAATTAAACACACACACACACACAACTAATTATGCACCTATTAAATAAATTAGAGTTGCATATAGCTAATAATTTGCTTTTATAAGAATATACCTATTTTTATTGATTAATTTAAAATACAATGCTATGATGAAGGTTAGTAAATCTATAAAGTCACGAACAAGTTATTTTAATTTTTATTAGTTGAATACTTACACTTAATATTGGTATGTATTTTTATTATTATAATTATTATTTTTTAATGTTTGTAAAATATAATAATTCAACAGAAACCATGAATAATTACAAAAAAAAAATAAACTCTTTTATGAAATTCTTATTTTAAAGTGCAGGTATATTCGCATTATAATAGTCATATAAGTAATTTTTGTAGTAAATTAGTAATAGGTATGGCCATTTCATTACTTTTGATAATTTATTAGAATTAACTACTACATGTACGTAAATCGTAAAAAAATTTGAATATATAATATAAATATATGTGTTTTGTGTGTGTATAGAGCTAAATGGGGTAAATTAAAATAATAATACGTTGTACAATTAGTTTTATTTTTAGACTTAATTTCAGATTAATTTTAAATGTTCTAATATGTATTTTTTTTTCTAATAAAAAAATAATTTTAATGGTAAAGTAAATTATTAAAATCAATGGTAAACCTTAAAATTTAAACAATTCATATATTTATAATGTATTGGCTAACTTAAGTTAAGTTAGACCATCAAAAGGATTTAATAGTGCTCCAATAAAAATTCAATAAAACTTGTACATATATTTTTACTAATTTAAAAAATGATCATAATTAAAAAAAAAAAGTATGTATTTAAATATCGTATTATAATTTTCCACAAATATGTTATAAGAAATTATTGTCTAAGTCAAACAAAATTTAAGAGCTTATAATCAATATGCTAAAGAATGTTTAAAAAAATTATTAATAATTCATTTTGCTTAAAATATTGAACTAGCTATAAGATAAGTTATTAGCACCAGATATTTAGTTCAAGAGATAAATTAAGTATTCTAAAATAATAGACTATTATAATATTGGTTGTCGACTTTTCAATAACTTACATTTTAAGTTTAGCTATCGAACGATTACTTTGATTGTCTATGAAACTTTTGAATGCAAATTAATTTGACTGCTGTCGCATAACTACGCCCACTATTTTCTGATTTTCCTGGTTGCTCTTTACCATTTTATTAACTGAACTATACCAAATACATAGACTATGTACATTTTAATAAGTCCTTAGTTTTATAATTATAGTTTGACACTTTCATATTATATAATTTAATTTTTAATAAAAGTTATAGTTTAAGTAAAACTTCCTATTATATTATTACTTAATTTAGTGTAATGAAAAAATTAATAACATTCTAAATATAAATTATACAAATGTACATTATATTTTTACTTAAAACTGTTAGAGCATTAAACAAAAATATATATGTATATGAATAGAAATTGTTAAAATAGTATAATATTGTACATTTCATAAGAAAACATTTTTAACTGTTTCAATTGTATACAATTTTAAAGTTATAAAGTTATAAAAAAAACTGTATAAATGATTAAAACCCATAAAACAGTTTTGTATTCTTATAACTTATTATAAGATAATCGAAAATCTTAAACAGGCTTTGAGCTTCCGTCTAAAATGTGCCTATTAATTAGAAGGTCAGTTTAAGTCTAAGTAAATCATTTAATTTAATTTAAACGTGAAACCGACTGAAAGCAGCCTTATTTGAATGTATGGATTGAAAAGCAAAAAGTTAGATTAAATTCAATAATTTATTCTGCTTTAATACTAAAAATACCTCAGAGTTGTGATATAATTTGACATTTGACACGTTTTAATACTCCATCCAAAAGTTTTCGAAATATTTATATTTAATTTAAATAATCGAAACTAAAATACCTAATTTCTCCATAATCGTTATTGTATAAAATTTACCTTTAACTTGAAAAGCCTAAAGTATTTTTGTGATGTAATAAAATATATGATCGAAAATACTCACATTTTTAAGACTTGTATGCGTTTAATATAAATACTAAAAGCAAATCTGACTTTATTAAGTATTTAAGTATAATACAAAAAATATTGTTGAGAATTAATTAATTAATTAAATGATTAATATTATAGTATTAATTTTTTTAATGTATTATTAATAATTAGACTTAAAGACTTAATTAATATACTCTTAAAATATGCAGTTATTACAAATATACTGTAATATACTGTATATATATATTATAAGTTTACAAATGAACGTGTATTAATAAATTTAAGGGCTCTAGGGTACTATTAAAATATAACTATACACCTCAATTTTAACAAACCAATCATTAGAATTTTATCTACAAGACAAGACAAACAAAGGAACTATATTTTTATTAGATATTAGAAAACCAATATTATCAGCGTAACTAATAATAGACAATATAAATATTAAATAATAAAATGTAAAATAACCAAGTAATTGATTACTAATATTATTAATTTTAAATTACTGTGTATTATTAGATAAATATGACTTTATTAAACTATACTATTTGTTACTCCAAGTCCCACATGATAATATAATTGTTCTTTAAACTTTATCGTGACCAACACTATTGCTAAAGTGGCGTATGATCAGGGCAAGCGAGATAAGTACCATACACTCGTTAAAAAGAAAGAAAAAGAAATTTATTAAATTTATAATGTCAATTGGCAATATGTCTTGTTGTAATAGAAGTTTTTTTTTTATTTCAGATATAATACATATTTCGTTATCTGTATGTCTACCGATATTACCAGTCAAATTGATTTATCGAAAAGAAAAGTTTGTATTTATTTTAACAATAAATTGTAATATTTTTTAAAATATAAATTCTAAGTATTTATTAAGTATTATAAAAGTAGATAGAGATTAGTACCTAATAAAGGTAATTGGTCTATAATCAGAACGTACAGAAAGATCTTTTGATTCATATCAATAAGGAATAGATTATACGTTTTATAATACTAAATAGAAATACAAATCATTATATTTGTTAAAAATATGTGCTAACATATACAATTTTGTCTTTGAAATATTATCAAATACCTATATACCTATAAAATTAACTACATACTTAATCGTTATTCAAAAAATTACATTTTTTATTTATAAAGTTTTTGACGAGTCACTAAATTTTTAATCAATAATTAGATTGATTAAAATAGTATTCATAATGACACATAGATTATTCTAAAATATCTCTGATTTTCTTTCAAACCGTTGGATTTAATATTATAATTTCTATATAATATAAACACTGACCTTTAAAAAAAACTAAAAATGTGTTAAATATATTATCTCAAATGCTTTTTTTTATTTTTAATCAAACTATCTCTATAGTTCTATAATTTTTTTATGTCATATTTATTATTTTTCTTTCCTATAACTTAATTTACAATTTTTTATATAGATTTTGTTTCATTACCTACTGTGATATTTTTTCCCAATAATGTAATATTTTTGCTCTTTTAATTAACATATTTAATAAGTTTATAAAACGATCACATTTTAATTTAAATTCTCTGTCAAATGTTATTTTATGTAATTTATATTTTAGAGTATAAAAAATATATTTTCTTCGTAGAAACAATTAATTCTTGATTTATCCATACTGCTTTGACTTTTTTAATTTTATTATTTTGAAAAATCCTAATAACTTTCAATGATATAATTAGAACATAAATACTAACGTTTAGTTAACTGATAATTAATTGTTTTATTTTAATTTATAATCATATTTAAGTTTTCTAACTTAATTTAATTTTTAATTTTGGAAAATTTTTCATATGTCTATGCAATTACTATGTTTAATGAAAATCACTATAGACAATTGATCAGTAATATCCATAGATATATTATTTAATATATAGTTATAGTTTAAACTGTTATCAGCGACGCCATTTTTCATGGATCTGATTTAAATTTACAGGAACCGTATAATGTATTATCAATATATAATATAAAAATTGGAATGCAAAAATAAAATTCAAATCGATTTTTTAACAAACTCATTATTGTTATACCAGTGTAAGCGCGTTTTTCTGACCTCGTTTTATTATTATTAAGAGGTTTTCTGAGATAAATTAGTAAAAATGTCTTCGTTTTCAATTATATGTCAGTTATTTGGAGGTGTCATATATTAGGATTTGTCCATTAGGAGAGGTTGAATTATACAGTGACTCTTCCATTTAATAATGTCGAATATGCAACAAAAAAAAAATCATAATATGAAGGAATTCGTTAAATAAAATTACGTATACATTAACAATGAAGATCACAGTTCTTAAAAATATTTCGTTAAACAGAAAATTTCGTAAAATAGAAGTTCGTTATATGGAAGTTTCACTGTATATCAATTCATGATATGGCATCAACACTTGAGTTTATTTATTTACATACGAAACAAACTCGCTAATTAACACGGTACTAAGGTACATAACCGTTAAAATTTAATTATTTAAAATATCAGTGTAATATCTCTATAAAATATAATGCTATATGATTTATTAATATTATTAAGACGTGATAACCCATTTAAAAACAAATCATTGTGCTTTTGTCTGGCGACGTATAGGTATAATGGCTATAAACTTCAATCATCATAATAAACATTAATAATCACATGCACACATGCACACACACATATATATATGAGTATATATATTATTTTTTTGAAATTTGTAGAGATTTACTAATTTATATTTATCAAAAGATAACGTAATTTTGTTAATTTAATATTGTCCCTTACCGAACTAATAACTCCATTATACTTTTTTTAATCTTCAAACTTAATTAATTGTTTAATACCCAATTAATATAAATTTAAAATTATAACCTGGCCAATTTTCACTCCGAACAATAATGTTAAAGTTAAAACCATTTGAATTAACAATAATGCTAATTCATCTAAATCAATTATTTTACTTGTTGCTAATTATATTCATCGAAAGAGTCTATTAGTTGATATATTATAGAAATTATTTAAAATTATTTGATTTATATAATTTAAAATATTTATATCTTTAAAACATCTTAGTACAGAATCCTTCAAGGAAAAGTTTATACACTATTTAAGACTACAAAAAATTACAATTTATCGAAGTGATACATAGGTAAATCTTTGAATCGTCTGGCCAGTTATTAGCAATAATTGCAATCATTTTTATATTTTTAACTTATCATATTATAAATTCTTAATCCTTAGATATATCAGATAAGATGAAATCCCCAACAAATGTATTATTATGATATGAATATTTTAAAGGCTGATTTAACAAAGATAATATAATATATGAATTCCGTTTTTAATGATAAATTATACGATGTTCATACAGTTTTCATTAGCTGTTTTAGGTAATAATTTAATTTTAAAATAGTTTCCTATTACATTATTTTTTAAATTAAAATTAAATTGTTATATTTCATATTATATTTTTATTAACTTTATTAGCTTTATTTTAATTAGATCTTTATTTTAGCATTAGTATTTGTTATTAAACTTAAGTTTTAAATAATTATATATATATAAAAAAAATAATAAAGTGTTAATTAATAAATAATAATATTAAATATATAACAAAACGTGTAATAACAAAGTTATGTATGTAACATAACATAAGGCATACTAGACCTAAAATAATTTTTTTTTTATTGAAAATGCATAAATTAGTATTAATATTTTATTCATTATTAAATTTAGTTTATACATTTTTTACTTTTCGATGTTTCAAAATAATTTGTTGAAAAAAAAAATAATAAATAATAATAAAGCATGCGACGATCCCTAAAATAGTTGATGAAATTCGTGGTCATATTAATTCGGATTAAATATTCAATGAATAAAATATAATGCACCTATACAATTGAATATATATATTCATATATTAAATGTAAAGAGAGCGATTAAACGATAATACAAAACAATATTATCTCAATGAAAAAAAAAATACTTCTAAAACATCTAATTATTATACAAACTAATGAAAATTGACATTTTTCGATGATATATATTTTGTTTTGAAAAAACTTTAGGTACTTACAGATTACAGTAAGTTGATCGTCTTAAAAACGTAGAAAAAATAACTATAAAGACCATTACATTCTATCTAAAATTATTCTAACATGATAATTTTTGATTATATTTATATAGATTTTTTGATACATTATTTACAGTATAATTTATAACAATTACTAATAATACTAAGTAATATTTTGATTTTTTATTATATACCTAGGTATTATAAACATATCTGTTTTCATATCAGTGTGAAAATATTTCATAAAAAATAAAATTAACTTCAAGAAAGTTAATTTAAATTAATTTTGTAACATATAAACTTTAAAGCCCGATGAGTGTTAAGTTAAAATTAAAAAATTATATATTTGTTAAACAACGAAAGTACATAAAAAGAACTTTAATTGTTCATAAAGTAAATGTAGATACACGCTATACATTTTTATAAGTATTTTTTTTATAATTAAAAAATAATTATTTTGATATATCAAAATAGCATAATGCGCAATATAGAGTATAATGAAATAATAATCATTTCAGGTTCTCTAAGAAAATGTATTAAATCAATAATTTCTTTGTTTTCGCGTTCTTTCCATCTCTGTGTAGGTATTTCCTTCCATCAGTTTTCAAAAATTAATAAATTCGTAATAATAATGAGCAAAGTTATCGAGTCTGGTGTGCACTCGGGAAATGAATTTGATACTGTGTCCTGTTGTAGTCGAATAAATAATGAAAATAATATAACCCCAAGGCCAATGATGTTCTTCCACGTTGTTTTATAATTTCATCCGGCCGCTTGGGAATTTCTCGTTTCATATTACACAGCGTAAAAAATACACCTCAACCACGCTGTCCCAAAATATTTACAATACAGAATAATAAGGTATTTGTCGTATACATTTTAACTATGGATGTGTGGACTAAAATACTAAATAGATACACGACAGAAGGTTAGGTTATTATTTTTTATTTAATATAACATAGTTGTATTAATCAATTTATTGTCAATGATGATAATATAATAAATGGGAGTAATGATAGTTTTAAATCCAACGGATATAGAAAACGAACGTTTTACTATGGGCCATGTTAAATTTTATTTCTAAAATTTCTTGAATTAAATTTCGGGCCAAACGATATAGATTTTTAAGTAATTCAATTATTACTAATAAATAATAGACTTCCATTATGTGGTATACGCACGCGCTTATATTCAACGTGGTGCGAGGGCTCTAAGCGCTTACTGCTCGTAATTCGAAATTCGACGCAAAGATTGCTACTGATTATACACGTTCAACTCGTTGCATGGACCCCAAACTCTTTAATAAATTAATCGCAATAAATTACACGGGAACGTGTAATCAGGCGAGCGCATGATTTATGAACGTGGGTCAAGTTTGACAACGACCCAAAACCGACCACTTAATAGCCCTTAAGCCATATAATGTAATATAATAATATATATGCATAGAGATATTGTACAAACGCTTTTAAAAAAAAAACCGTTTTCAATCGACAAATTCACGGCTGTACTATTTTAATTATTGAATCACAAACAGTCGTTGAAGAATTATTAAAAGATGGTTCAGTATTCATCCATTGCGTGTAAGTACATCGTTGAAATTCGATGCATATTATTATAGAATATAAAATTTAATTAATCTTTAAAATTGATTTATTGGAACTTTTTTATTTTACTGTGTACTTAAATCGGTTTACAACACATGTCAATAATAACTCAAAAGTCGAAACATCAATTATTATTTCAAACACCGTAAAAATTTAATAGAGCTTTAAAGTTTTTAGTTCTAATTTAATTCAATCATAATAGTAATACGTTACGAAATAAAAAAAAACAGAGTGATTGAGTTATCATATGTTATTATTTTTTTTAACAACGACAATAGCAGAACCTGACTATAAAATACAACAAAGTGAAAAAATTGTTATGCTTTGACTGTATTTTTAATATCATAAATTTAAGTTAAAACGTTATTGTATTATACTAATGAATATATATATACGAGAAGCTTTGCACATTTATATGTACAAACAAATTAAAATCGCACACGTATTTTCAGGTCATGGCACATAGAGATCAATTTTTTTGCGTTCTCAGTTTAATTTGCCTATGTTTATAGTTGAATAATTTCTAAATAATATTATGTACCAATCATTTACATCAACATTTTTTTGATTTAATCAGTTTTCTACATCGAAATAGATAAAATATCACAAAAATAATAGTTTTCGTTATATATAAGTACGGCTCTTATAATTTCAAGTAAGTATGAACAACAGTGTTATATTTTATACATTCATGAAACAATAATCATTATTTTTAATATTCAACAAAATACGCACTTAAAATTAAGTACCTAATTTATATGGTTTGGGTGAAATTCCGAGAATTTATATGAAGTCTGTAATAAAAAGAAGCTTAAAATTAATTACTACTTGAAAAGGTATTAGATATAGCCAAGGTTTCATAATTATTATGCTAGCACAAGACCAATGACCATTGAAAGTGGATACCTACTTTTAGAAATATTTATTTTACATTATAGTACTGCAATAAATAATTATTTGCTTTTAAAAGACAATTTTAAAATTTTATTCTAATAACTAAGTATATTTGAAGGTTAAGGTATTTTTAAAATTCCTAACATTTAAAAAAAAATAACTACCATATAATAAATTATAATAATTAAATTGCTAATTACACATCTATAAATTAATGTTTAATAAGAAAATAACGCTAAGTATAGTTTAGTGAATTTCAAGATTTGAAGCTTTTTATGGCTTATAATATATTGCTGTTAAATACTACAATTTTTCGATGAGGATATTCAACTTGTATGTAAAACTAAAGGTCTCGAAGAACAAAATACATAATAAATTATAAATAAAGGTATAAAGCAATATAATATAGTCTCTCACTATCAGTAAAACTTTTCACTGGATGTATATTTCATTTTTATTTAATATCATAAAAAATAGTTTCTCAACTTTTAAAAAATGCTTAAATAAAATAACAATTTAATATATAATTTAAAAAAAAGAAAAAACCGAAAGAAAAAAATGAAGATGTATAGTGTTCAGTGAATTTTTAATAATCAGTAAGCACATACGATATTACATAAAATAAAATTTATAAAATACAGAAGTTGTTGTACTTAACATAAGTTTAGTGTGTATAACTCAGTCAAACTAATGTAGAACATGTATTTATTTTAAAATTGAAAATTATATTATATAGATATTATAACTGTTTCAGCATCAACAGTCAAGACATATTAAAATGATGTACTTTACACAGTCATTGTTAAAATATTAAATAATTTAAAACTTTAAAATCAACACAGAAACATCTACATAATATTCATCAGTACAAAAAAAAATGTAAGTAGAATTCTTTAATATAATATTTATTTTAACGTACACATTTAACTATATGACAAATTAATGTTGTTATAAAACAATAAATAATAATACTAATGTTTTTCCATTAACGACTAACGGGTTATTAGCTTAAGCCAAAATTAGGTTAAATCGTACAAGTTGAGTCTAATAAAAATAACATTGTGTATTTTAGTCTTAAAAAAATATTAATATTTGAAATAAATAAAATACTTTTCAAAATACACTGGTCTTAATAAGAATGGTTTAAAATAGGAAAAAAATCAATGTAACCGATACATTTCGATTTGTATGATGTTATTTATATATAAAAAAAATAAAAATTGAAAAAATAAATAAAATTCATCACTATAGTCCACATAAAGATTAAAAAAATAAATACAATTTTCTTATTTCATTAAAAGTTCATATAGTTCTTATAGTCATCTATATCACATATTATGATTTATAGAATGATAAAGACACACTATATCCAATGTTAAAATATTAAAAACAAGAAGTATTAAAATAAATTCTCAAAATAAATCGATTATACAATCATAATGACAACAATATTTTAAGAATAGTCGCTATTGCACCTATACTGCAGGTGTACAAATTACTATTCTTATTAAGTTTACACTATTTTTATAAAAACTGACGTATTTATAGTTAACATAATAAAATGTAAATAATTGCATTTAATAAAATTTGCTAAGATATATAGTCACTTACATAAAACCTTTTATTAGTAAAATTTATTACTAATGATATTTTTTTTTTTTTAAATAATGTTTCATTAATTAATGAATTTAATAAGTTTAGCCATATTATATTCGTTTGACAATTTGTCTTTCTAAACTATTAATTTCGGTGATATTAAATTTATTATGATACCTAAATGCACTAACTAGATTATTATTATTTATAAACTAATTACAGTAACATAACATTGTTAATTTCGGAGAAAATGGGTTGAAAATATACCTTTGTAGTTGGAACTGAATTTTTTACTTAAATAATTCAAATTACTATTAATAAGATGCAAATTAATTAGTTTTCGTGCATTTATACTTATTATTCAATGTATTATATTATTCATTCAAATTTGGTATTAGTTAGGGAAAAATAGTTAATTATAAAAATGATTTATCTAATATTTTTAATATTTAGAATTCTTAGTATAATAGACCAACATAAAGTAATATCATAATATATCTCGTGTATATTGGTTTATAAATGATTTATAGTATAATTTTTCGTACATTATAGTATAAAATATTTTAAAAACAAATTAAGTATGAAAATTCTAAAATTTAAAAATAGATTATAAAATGCAAGTGTTTATTAATTTTGAAAATTAACTTAATGCATATAATATACTTTCAATAATGTATTCAATTTGAGTTTGCCTATTTACCAAATAATACACCAAATTTGCTTGTTTGTATATTATTAATACAGTATAAATGTGTAATAGTTATAACCGGAATACAATTAGCACTTTCTAATTTCCATAAACTATACAGTATTATAAACCATTTCTGATCAAAATTACATCATATATAATGTTTTGTATCATCAATCATTATTTATTAGTAGATTAAACATCGATAATTTATATATAACATTATAATCAATTATTAAAAGGAAGCTTATTTTTTTTTTTTTTTTTTTATTATGATTTTAGATTTTGAGCAGAGCAATGAATTTATTCGTTTAAAAATTAATACAATTGTTAACGTAGAAAAAATACTTCATATCATAAACATAAAATTTGAATTAATTTGTATTTTAAGAGGTTAAAAGTAAAAAAAAATATCAGTACTTTTCATAAGATTCTGAAAAAAAAACCGGTGAATCCACTTTGAAGTTTACCAAAGCTGTACCTATGGTGGGTGGGCAACCCCCCAATTTTATTGTTTTCGTGTTATATTATGTGGTTGTAAAATAACCTATACAATATTATAATAAAATTAGAACACAATTGTTAAGCTTAAAACCCCTCTCGAAATTAATTTCCAGTTACGGTCTTGCAGTTTACTGAATAGGGTGTGTATCAAATGAACCTCATAATTGAATAGCTTACCATAAGTATGAGTTAAATTTGAATTCGAAAATCATTGTATACGAAAAATGAAGAAAGTTTATTGCTTTAAAAGATTACGATCTATTGTTAGATATTTATATTACTATTGATAATTTATTTTTATATTAGTGGTAGGATATAGGTCAAATTATTTTTTGACAAAAACAAATCATATATATTATTATAATATAGAAATAATCATAATATCATTTTATTTAATATTCCTTAATGTTATTAACATATAAGTCAACGTTAACGTACCATAAACGTTGTGAATATAATTTAGTGACATAAAACTATAAATAGCTTAATATCTATCTAAATAGGTAATTTAAAATTCGAATGTGAATAACAATAATTATAAACATAATGAAAAATCCATAAGAATAATATTTTTTGAATTACAAAAATTTAGCCAAAATCATTGTATTTTCATTTAAATATCCAATTTCCTCCAATTTTAACTTGATATGTCCATAAAATAATCATGCATTTCCATTTTAAAATGTTATATATTATAATTAGTAAAATTAAATATTTTATAAAATTATTAACTTAAAAATAATATGGAATTCCCATGATAGAAATCATTTTTTACTGTGATAAAATACTTAAATTAATTAATGAGTAGAAAAGAAAAAGAAACGTTATGAGATTGAATGTGGTTCCAATTATGTGACTGATTTTGGTACTAGTGATTTAACTAAAAGCCAACCTTATTTTTAGTTATAAATTAAAATTAACCAATAACATAATGTGAAAAATTAAAAAAAGATCATTCTAAAAAGCTCATTATATCAATAGGTAGAAAAATTGCAATATTTTATTATTATTATTTTTGAAATATTAATTATAAATCCAAGATATTGAACGTTAATGTTTTATAGATAAAAAAAAAAAAAAAACGAAATTAGTAACTACCAACTGGTATATTGAATTCAGTTTTATCAAAACACAAAATATTGTTGATAAATATATTTTTGTTAAAATAAAGAACAATGTTTAAAATGAATGTCTATGTTAATTTTTTTAATGAATTTGTGTAAGATAAACATATTTTCTTGTTTGAAAATAAATAAATAAGTAATAATAATTACATATTTGAAGTATATTCCAATGAATCTTAATTATTAGTTATAATTGGTAATAATGATTGTATCTTAAGTGAAGCAGGAACTGAATTATTATAGGAATGTAGTTTTATTATTATTGAATTTGGAATGATGTGCAATGACAAATTATTTTTTATTCTATAACAACTAATAAGCGCTTTTAAATTTGGTTAATGTCTAAGTTATTTATAGCAAATAAAACTAAATGCCTATCTTAAAGACCTGTACTTTATATCAATTTTCGTAACATTATTAATGTTAGATTATTTATGGTATAATCTTAATTAACTTCAAAAACATTTTCTGAGCAATCAATATTATCATGTTATTATTGGTAACGTTACTCTACTGTCAACGCTATAGGAAGAAAATGACAACTCATAATCGTATTTAAATAATGCTATGATTTATAATAAAAGTAATTTGCTTGCTCCAAGGTGCGTAAAAATTCCTAATATTAATTCTCTTTAGCATTTAGTAATTTCTAAAAAATAAACATAAATAAGTTTCACTAAAAGTTGACATAAAAAAAAAAAAAAAAAAAAACAGTTCAGAAAAATCAATATGCTAATAGCTGCTAAAACCAGTACTACACTTAGATGTTAATTAGGCTATATCTGATTAAAAATCATATAATAATTATTACATTGTACATTGGATTGACTTTAATAACAATATTATTATGATTTATGATTAAATTGCATGCAATTAAATTGTTTCTTATTCATGCATAATATATATATTGCTATTACACTGACCGACGACTTACCTATTATATATATATTTTTAAATTTAGGTTCTCAAATGTCGTTAAAGGATTTATTTTTCTTTAAATTCGGGGTGTACTATAGAAAAATCTTTCGTGTATTGGTTGATTACAAAAAAAATAAAATATTTGTCAAACTTTTGATTGATTCTATTTGTTATTATATTTACCCGTTTCAGTTGAGATCTGTCGACAGAGGTTTAATGCCAGGAAAACTGTGTTCAACAGACATGTCATGTCATATTTATTAATGCGTATTTATTTATATTATTGATTAGAAAATATAGCGAACATTGAACTTTATAAATTAAAACATTATATATTCGTGATTAGATACTTATATGATATTAATTTGTGTGTTGTTTTCACCAGTAAATTTTCCATTCAGTTTGTATTTTCTAAGAAGAAATCAAATGTATCATTATGAAATTAATAATGAACACACTTAAAATTAGACATGCAAGGTTAATACATGGATTCCTAATAAGTAATAACACTGAATCGATAAATTGATAGAATGCTAAGAATAAGCCAACGACCATCAACCTTTATCTACCTTGACAAAAAAAATGAAAGCAAAATTGTAACTTAGCAAACTATATTCTAGATTTGATAAAAAAAAAAATTGTACAAATATCTAAGGGTTGTTGTTATGGAAGTTAATGCAGAATAATTTAAAATATATTTAATATATACAATATACATATTAATTTGAAATACCACCTATTTTAGTTTTAGCTTTTATTATAATTTAAACAAAGACTATCTATGCTATAAACATGCATGAAGTACTAACTATTCGTATGTTACAGATTTATAAGGGGTATTAAAGGTATTAAGGATTGGGATTAAATGTGGTCCAAAGCTTGGTAAAAAATAACGAGATTACGTCATTCGTCTTCAAAGGTTAGGTTTATTATTATTATTATTATTAAGCTTTAATGCAATATGCTTAAAATAGCAATTTCAACACTTTATAAAAAAATACACACTAATTTACATTATATTAAAAATAACAAATTAAGATATTATATAATTTATTACAGTCAATAATCATATTATATTCTAAACAAATTAAGGAGAAATAAACCATAATTATAGGTAGGCACTTATATTGATATATCTATAGTATAATAATTAACAGTTTATAAATATTCATTTAAATTATAAATTAAATACTAAAAAAGTTAGGCGGTATATTTACCATTTACTATTTTTGAATTAGCATATACTCTGTAAAAATAGTACAAATTCGCACATTATACACACTATGCATACAGATTTTAAGCCAGACACTCCTTACTTATTTGTCAACACATTTTTTTTTCTACTCTCAAAAATTTAATAATATCATTGTATAATTTTCTGACTATCCTAAATAAATCATAATGTCTAACTATATAAGATTATTTGTGTTTTTTATGAAATACTCAAAATGTTATATTTATATAACCAACATTTATGTAATAATGCATTGCGTGTACAAAAGCGTCAAAAGCTCATGCTCACATTTCAAATGTTTTACGTCTATTAACATAACATAAAGAAGGGATATCTATTTTTACCGTATTCAAAATAAGTAATTTTGTTTTGAATACTACAACAGATCATTGGATAACATGTGACCAATTAATTATACCAAAATAATGTGAAGTACGACCCATTATGACGGCCACCGTCATAATATTCTATTTTATTTAAAGATTATTTAACAATTATTTTTAAATGATACATTATTTTTAGTATAAACTTACTAAAATAGAATTGATTTTGATTAATTTAATTGAATGATATAGGTAAGTGTTTTAAATAATGAAAGGATTCTAAGAAAAATGTAGTTAATTTTACTTCAGAGATAACGTTTTCTATATACGGTTATAAGTTGTAGTTACATATACTAATATAGTTATTAAATATTACTTATAAACTATTACTTTTTACTTTTAATATATTAGTAGTTTGTTTAAATATGAATAATACTGTTTAAGAAAAGTAATTAAAATTGAACTACTTTTGAGGCTTTGACACAAGTTACTTTTGTAGTTTTGAACAATACTTCTGATCACAGAATAATTGCGATTAAAAGTAAATAAAACTGATTGATTTTACCTATAATACTTATAAGTATAATAACTTTGTTAATTGTATTTAAAAAATTAAATTTAAGTATTTCACTGCCATGACAAGAAACAAATAAAGAAATAAATGAACACAATTATTATTATATAAAATATCAAAATTGTTCGTTTTATTACAATCACTTCTAATTATATAATGATACAGCATTAAAAAATATAATTTTGAGAAACTAAAGAATTTTTTTGTGTCGATGGCTTAATTGGTTAAACAATGATTCATTTTTATTTTTAGAAGAAGTAAATAGTAAATACCTTGAAAAGTTTTATGTGATATATTTTAAATTATATAGGTACCTAAATAATAATAGATGGAAATTGATCACAGATAACAGATTTCAATTTTTTTATTTTCCACAATTTTATTATTTTTCAATAATACTTAAGACACCGTGAAAAAGCCAACCATAGGTTAGGTTAACATAAAAATGAAAACTATAATGTTGAGAAATGTAAATCATCTTAACTCGATATATATTGCTTAAAATCGTATTTCAATGTACGTTTTAATTAAACCTATACGCATAATGTACATTAGCTTCTATTGAAATATACTATCGTATTATATACAAAAAAATAAATATATACGTATAGTAATGAAAAAAATTGTAAAAATTAAATTTAACAATTTTCATATTTACTGATTTTATGTTCCAGCATTGTAATTCCAAATTTAAGCCATCCGGTATTTTACGTGAATCCAACTATACTATTATAGCTAATACTACTATTATAAATTCCTATAATATTACTAGATAGTACTTATTTTTATTTCGAGAGAACTGCTTACAACAGACCGTTGTAATACAATATGTTTATCAATTTGATAGTGTAACGGTTTATCGATTGAATAGTATAACTATGGGTAAAGATCAGGGGCTTAATATTATTATACAGTAGATTCTCGTTTAGTCGAATCTCAAGAGGAACAGGAAAAAGTTCGAGATATCGAGTTTAATTAACATTTTTTAAAAAAATTAAAAAAATTGATAAATAATTGTAATGCTTAAAATGCATAGGTAATTTGAATACTTAAATTACTGATACTACATACAAACCAATAAGCTACAGTATAAAATAAATATTTTTTTTTTATATAATCTGTCATTACAGTTTTTTTTAACATCACTTTTTTTTGGAAGATAGTAAAAATCAATTGCAAGGGCATTTAATTCACTCTTATTTTCCATTTCACTATATTGTATACGAATGGCTAAAAAATATATTGACTACCAACGCGTGAAACCACAATCACTATACTGAATTTATCGTTTATAATTTTTTGTTCTAACCGTAATAAAAATATTATTTGTGTATTCGATATAATGAAAAACGATTATTTCGAGTTATCGAGAGCAAAACGTAATGACAGTTTCAATGGGATTTCAACGTAGATTCGAGATAACGACGAAAGAACCTACTGTATTTATCATGCATTCATGTTTTATTATTATTATTATTATGCTTACGATTTCAGGAATCTACCTATAATTACGCGTATATAAACACTAAAACACATAATTCGTTTGAGCGTTGGACGTTGACGAGACCAAACTTTGCGTAGAACTTATCGAAAGGAAGGATATGGAAATGTAGTCGTGCGGAGAACGCAAACGTCCGATTCCCACTAAATACTATTGTACATAATAATAATAATAATGTATTATTTTGTAAATTATGTCAGAGTAGTCGTACTGTAGTACAATATGTGTGTACATATGATAGTGTTCTGTCGCTGTCGAATTAATCAAACATATTATTCCGCATACACATGTCGCAATACGATATAACTTCGAAGTGTGCGATAAATGCTGCCTACAGGAAATATTATTATTATTATAATAATATAATACGCCATTCGTGTATTATTATTATTACGATACTCGCTATTATTACGGTGGACCGGAATGGCGGAACGATTAAATCTACGCGTCGTCTCACTCATCGTCGGACGCACACCACACGCACCTCCCTCCGTGAGCGTGCGAGCCCCTGTTTGATTAGCGAGTACAGAATATTATTTTGTTTACCTTTCCAGATTCGAGTTGGTCGATCGTAAATAACACACTATTGTTGTTTAAATAATAACGGACGCCGAACACGCGGACTTAAACTCTGCAGTGCCATACTGCCGGACATAAACGCCGCGCCGAACCCTCTGCAGCCACCGCGTCTGCACGTGGTGGTGATGGTGGTGGTGTACGTGTTAGTGTGTCAAACTCCGTCGTTATTGTATTATCATTACATAACCCTAGGATTATTTCCATCACAATAAATATAGACTACTCGTAAATACGAATATTATACCGATCGCAGTGTTCGGAAACGTAATAAACTATTTATTATTTTCAATGTACACCGCCGCGTGTGATATCTATAATCGTGTATTTTATACAGACAGCCGTAGTAAGTGGATTTTTCGTCGCTTGCCAATGTTCAGGTTTTCGGGTATTGTGATCAGAAATATAAAATATAAATATAATTTACAATAATATCACCTCTTTTTGTGTACAGGGAAAACGATTACGAATAACAATTATCTTAATCGTGAACTTTAATCCAGCTAATCGTATCTAATGTAACCCACGTAATGAGCGATACTTCATATCGTACATTCGTACATGTTTGAAACCGACTACTTTGCTACGTTGAACAACTTCGAGCGCACATTATGATAGTTTCCATACCAAAAAAACTGGGGCACATTACAGACTTTTTTGAAAAAACCTAAGTTTGATAAATCACGTATATGTATTTTTACATGTTGTCATGTTGTTTTTACAAGTCTATTTAATGTTGTTTATAAAATGTTTAAAACATTAAAATTATAGTAAATAAAATATATAAAAAATAATAATACATAAATGTATTATTTTAATATTTAATTATTTTTAAGTTATTTTCTACCTGTTTTTCGAGTTGTCGCTTATAGTGATTTCCGGTTATAGTGATCAAAGTACTCTTGAACAAATATGATCACAAAAACGGCGACCACTGTATATACTAAAATATAATACGAAAGCCGTACAAACGTTTTTGATAACATATTATCATGATTTTTTAAATTTTGCAATTATTTTCGTTCATGAGTAAATGCGATATTATTATGGTCGTCGAAGAAACTGTTTCATTAAATGGATCTATATCTAACCCAAGAAGACAGAAATAAAGAATTATAAAACAGAAATACCTATCTTTTTTTTATTAATATTTGTACGGTGTAACGGTTACCAGTTGGCACATTGTCATTGAAAGACACCCGTTTATATAATAAATTAAGTTTATATTATATGCATAGTACGCATTCGACAATTATATTTATATGTTACAATTAGATTGTTATTTGATTTGAATGATTTAATATAATTTTCTGTTACAGAATCAGATACAAATTGTATGGATAGTATTACAATATGAGTATAATTACTACATTATAAACAATTTAAAAGTCCGATATTTTTTACTAAGTATTAAAGATTCATCGTTTATGGGTATTAACCTATAATTTTACTAAAATGTAAATACGAATATTGGAGTATACGTTATAATATCTTAAATACAATGACAATATTTAAATTTTTTTCAAGACTATCATGAAGTCATTATTTTTAATTTTTAAAATTAAAATGTTAATATGATTGATCTTTTTCCATTTAAATTCATATTGATAATTAAATTAGATTGTAGACAATGTTTGATAAAAATCTCTGTAGCACTAATGTATAGTAATAGCTATCAAAATACTACATTTTATTAATTAATCATTTTTTTTTTTTAAGGTTTAAGGGATCAACATTTTGGAATAGTTAATCTCAACTAGACTTAACGACAAATTCAAATTTGATTTTAAAATTCTTATAGCGCCACAAAATCAATTGGTGCATTCGGATGAAACATGTCTCAATTCCTATATATTCCAAGTATGTCAGACAAAGATATAGAATCACCATTTCCAATCTCTTTAAATATATATAACTAACCAAGCTTTGATTATTATTAGAAGACGAATACAAAAAATAAAATAAAATTCGATACGTATTATAATAGAACTCCGGTTATCATTCAATACAAAATATAACACATAGGTATATCAAAAACGTAAAGATTTCGCAAAATGAGATTGAAATCTTTGTAGACGTGATGGAATTGGAATCATAAGAAAATTAAATACCACCAATACACCCTATCCCTCCCTAATTTAAGAATGACATAAAGTCTCCAATAATTATTATATCGTAATTCAATATGTATAATATATAAAATATTATACAATAAAAAAAAAAACTCATATGTATAGGTATTTAATATCTGCAAAGGAATAACGTAAATTTAACAATTTATAAACTACGACAAGGAAATGAAAAAATGATAAACAATTAAAACAACTATAAGTATATGCTGTGTGTCCGTGATGAGAGTCACATGGTACGAGATCTTTGGAAAATTCGAATTTTTACTAAACAATTTTACTTTAAGACTTAAAATATCAGTCTACATAATATCAAATATACTTCAACAAAATTATAATATACTCTACACTACCTTGTAGGAAACGATTACTATTAATCTCACTTTCAAGTGTTTGAAATACTGATCGTATAGAGAGATTAACTAAAAGTTTCTCAAGTTCGCATCTCATCACTTAACCAAACATGCATAGATACTTAGTTGTATTAATGTACGCTAAAGTATTTAGCAGTATACATTTATAGTTGGCATATTAATCATAGACATTGATTAGAATAATAGAAGTATTATAGATTAAAAAAAAAAATGTAATACAATATAAACAAAAACACTATTATGGCAAAATATATGGTGTCTAAGTGCTTTAAATGTGTAGGTATTATATTGTGTATAATCGTGATTATCACTCATAAAAAAACGAAATTGCTATCTTGCGTTCATTTTACATTTGTTTTATACTCCACAGCCGTATAAAAAACCCGATGTTCGCAAATGGATAATAACAGATATACGTATAATATAATTTTAGAAGAATGGCAGTTACCAAGCATAATATTTTGTACGTACAATATACAATACCAACGTATACATTGTGAATAATCCGGTATGAAGTACAATAATAATAATAATATAGTAAAACGTCGAAAAACGAGCGATATATACATATGAAAATCGTACAGTATGGTTATAGGTATATTGAACAGATATTATGAATATAACACCCAATGTAAAACAAGCAACGTAATGAAAAACAAAAAATTACGACAAGGAATTATATCTTTATTGTGGTTGTTAGACTGTAAAATATAATGTACAGAATTATTTTGATTCGAATACGATAATCTAACTGACTTTTAACTTGAATGATTACAATATACCGATGCTGGAATGGTTACCTTTTCAAATTATTTTCTAGTTAACACTTACATGAGTGTTAACGTATTCGATCGAAATCAAAATATTTTGCATTACTTACCAAATATTTTGAATATTATTTGAGTTAGACGATATAATTTTCGAACACTTAAAGCATTACTTAATACTTGGTTTAAAATATTAATTTCGACCGATGAAAATATAAACACAACTATTTTGTTAAATTAGTCATTTATTTTATATTTCTCATTCTTCTCAAAACTATACCGTTAAACGATCCAATAAATATTTTAATGTCTTCTAATAATAGTCAATTACTTTAATAAACATTGTTATTATTATTCTATGTATTAGTCAATTTATCTTTTATTATGTTATATCTTATTATTTTTAATTATATTAACTATACTATTGTTATATTTTATACAATATATTGTGAATTGAAATTTGTCCGTAATACGGACTCCGTATTAATAAATACATAAATAAAGTACCTGTGAATATTTAATTTTATTTCTATTTTATCTTACTGAGTCAATAATTATATGGAGGATAATGGTCAAGAAACCATATTATAGTATATCAAATATCTAAAATATTAAATAGACCTAAATAGATACTGAAATAAAATTCTCATTCAGTGGGTGATTTAAAATATTAATAAATCTTCTATTATGTATAACAATAGCAACTAATTAACACAATACTATAATTTATTGTAATTAAATCTAAAAAAAAAACTATCATCGATAGTTTTTTCTCAAATAATTGTTGTCAAATAGATTGGTGTTTTAGTATAATTAATTTAGTTTGAATCTACAATATAATATAGGAATACATTTAATACTGTCAATCTATATTAAAATATATCACGTAAATTCTTGTTTTATTTACGAATTCAAATCCCATTTATTTTATTTTAAAACCAAATTTTTATGATCAGGAGCACATTGGATTTACGATATTATAAAATTATATATTAAATATTTTATTTATTTCATACAAACTACTTTTATTGATTTTCTAATTATTTAATTAATCAGAGATGAGAGAGCCAGCTCCGTCAATTATGCTGCATTTTAATTAAGAATTTATTACAGAAAATTAGAAGTCTAAGCTGTGGACGGTGGATAGACTGAGAAGTATGGGTGTATAAACAGTTTTTTTTATATAGTATATTACTTACAGTTTTGATTCAATTTGTGGATAAAAAATATAGTTCTTTTGTTGTCCGTACAATATTTTTTTATTTGCTTGATCAAAAAATGAGAAAAGAACTCAGTCATAATGCAACAATTGTCTGTATACAAAGAAATAGATTATTTTGAACCCAGTGGCTAATTAGAAATTATTTTGGAACCTTTTGAGTTTTTTAATTCTATCTATAACAGTTTTAATCATAAATTATATTATCTATATAATTTTGTGGTATACACTAAAATACCATAAATTCTCATTGATTTAAATTTGTTATTTTCTTTATTTAAAATTCGAATTACGGCGAAATCATTATTTCACTAGCCCTGTTATTAAATAATGTGTACACAATATTAAAAAAATATTTAAAAAACTGTCTGCTTCGTTTCTTTCAAACCCAATGAGCTGGCAAGCCGCAGACTATAATATCGTTATAATATTATTTGAATTATATACGACATATTTTCCGGTTCGATATTACGGTGGCATTATCTTCGATAAGGCGACAGGCGGCAAATGTGTCCACAGAGCCCGATGACCGGCGAGGCGGCGAAACGTGTGCAACTGTAATTGACAGTAGCCATAACTTCTAAACAATATATAATAATATCGTCGTGTCCTAATAACGTAGGTTATTCTTATTGTTTTTTTTCCGCTGCGGTAGCAGTGTCTAGGATTGATAAAAAATAAAAATAAAAAACACAGACGCACACGATGACATTTCGAATTCGAAATATTATTAATAACCACGTCACAAATATTGTTTATAATAATGTGTAACAAAACAAAGTGTACAAAACTTTGTCCCTCGCGCGTGCATAACATTAATCTTGAAAATCACAAGTTGGAATACTATAAACGCGCCGATTTTATAATAACTGCAAAAGTGGGCGAAAAATAATCTTTTTTATATGTTTATAAGTTGTAGTCAATTATTAATCAATAGATAAAACACGAAGGAAAACAACGTACAATTGACGGCCGATTGAATGCTATGTATGGTTCGCTTTAAACCCCAAAAACGGTTTCATCGTATTCACTATTTATTCAATACTATGTATATTAAAATATTATACGATTTATTATGTGCGAAAACACAACGCGCTTTCACATATATCGTTGTTTTTACTATATTATTATCATATTATCGTCTAAAAGTCGAAAACCGATATTATCTTTTATCTCTGGTGTTAGTATTGATAGTATACATTTTTACTCTATTGTGGGTAAGTCATACGCGTACAACGATTACTATCGTTTTCACAATGAATATCGACTTCCATCTTTGATATTGGTTATTTAATAATAATAATAATAATAATAACGTGTTTCTTTACACTGTAGGACGCTATATTACATTATCAATTTCCACATACTTTATTATCGGCTATACGCTATTGGCAATCGTTTTCCGTAAGGTTTACTGAGTTAATTATTTGAAAAACCTTTACGTACAACGAACGCATCACTTTCTGTACGTATTTCGATAATAACGGATAATAATATATTATACATTTAATTTGTATAGCAATAAAATAGGGTTGTATATCAGTACTTAAGTCAATATAGATTATCGACATTAGCTTAATTCGATTGAAATAATATTGTATTTCTACCTAGATATCTTGAATACAAATTACACACATTTTAAAATAAAAATTAATATTAATACTTTAAATCTCTATCCTCCAAAGGGTCTGCAACCAGTAAATATACTTTAGATTTTAATGTATTAATTATTCAACGAAAGAGTGTTAACAATGAATTCAAAAAATGTTTCATTTAAACAAGATTCAGACTTCTAGATTTAATTTAAAATTTACAAAACAAAAAAACATACGACAAAATTTACTTTTAAACGGGCAAAACAATACCGTTTTCCTGTTGATTTGCCTCTAATCTAATTTTTCACCTAACTAAAAGTATAAAAAAATTGAAAAAGGACTGTACCTTTTTATTTTGTTGTATCAAAGGTCAGAGAGTTTATACTGTTTATGTTTTACTAAATGTTACACTTTGTATGTTGTTTGTACACTTAAAGAATGAATCTGTTTCAATACTTACCAAAAACAAAACAAGTGTTATACTATTATTTGTTAATGTTGTAATTTAAATTTTTATTTATTTTGATTTACTCTAGGTGTTTAATGTAATCATGTTATTGTGATAAAAAAAAAAAATTACTGAAAAAATATTATTTATATATTGTAAGGCATTCCCTTAATATATATATTGTACATAGATAGGTACATTATATTTTATGTTATGTATTTATAACCTAAAATATACCAATATGAAGAAATATAAAAAGTGTGTTAATTCATAAACTATTTTGTATTATTATATGTATAATATAAATTGACTTTTGTTCCGATTAAAAAGTAAAAAAAACGAAAAAAGTTTTGATTACCTCTACAGTATTTTATTTATAATAAAATTTAGGCTGGATATAATGGAATTGCGTAAACATATAGATTATAGATTTACAACGAGTATAATTTAGTGATGTTTTGCATAAATATCAAACGATTAAAATAGCGTTTACTAAGTAGTGTAACTTAAAATACAGGAAAATAGAAAATTTAAAGAGCTTCAATAAGGTAATGCATTTTCGAATAAACACACACATTTCAGCATAAAATATTTCAACACTTAATAATGTTTTACACAAACATACACAAAGAATGAGTCCACCACAGCGGTTTTAATTACTAAAAATAAAAAAAAATTAGAATCAATTTTTTTTTTTGTCAAGTTATAAGTAGTCCATTATTTTATTCTTTATTTTAAAATTATTATATTATTTTGTTTTTATTTAAAAAAGTTATCAACGGGGCTGTGTATAAAACAAAGACGTAATTAAAAAAATAAAATGTAATTTATTTTTAGTTTTAAATCACAATTATTGATATCTACAAACATAATTTTAAGTTAACGCGTCATTTGCCAGAATTAACTGAAAAAGTTATTACGGTAGTTAGATTATGAGGTAGGTACTATTAAAAGTTGATCAGTAAATTAAGTAACTTTAATTCTAAAAGTTTTAAAAAAAAATATTTGACTATTTAACGAATATATTCGTATAATTTGTGTACTTTTATATACACATTTACTCTAGATTATACTTTGTATATGTATATATTACTATATACTAATTGATGTTTTCACACGTGCGAAAATACTATTATTGTTTCACTCAGCCGCACAAGTGTGTGCAGATAATAATTTGAATATTTTTACTAAAGTTATAGTTATAGTTTATACCGACGCAGTAGTGACCTGCGATCATATGCATCACGCTATAAATTCTCGTCTGTACGACGACGATGACGTAAAATCTGGCTAAGAACTAATTTAAAATGAATGACAGTCACCGATGTACCCGACGTTTCTCTCTCTTGGCGTCGTATAAATAACGGCACTTCGTTAAATAATATATAATACCATTTTCACGTCACTGGCAACCTATATGCCACTGCTGTCATTGTAGCCTTGCTACCTCGTTGCTGCTGCTGTTGCTGGTGTTGTGCGGTAGTTCGAATTAAAAACGGTTTTAAACGTGAATCCGGTCGGCACTTCCGGGTTTCTCTGTCCAGGTCCAAAGGAGGCCTTATGGCTTCACCTCCTAGCGGCCGACCCCGAGTTTAACCGCTAGACATTTTATTATTAAACATTAAAGTCGATATCTACAACTATAGCTCATATATTATATTATATATGCAGATAATATATAGTTTTTTGATGTATACGACGAATAATTTTTATGATTAAATTTCGAGAGCATTTTACTTTTATTTTTTTTTAATTTCATTTATTTTTTGTTTATTTTTCAAAAATCTTGATAGTCTTGATACATGTTTCTTCATAAATTCTTACATCTGTTAGAAATATTGAAGATATAAATCCACAATAATTGTTTTATTAAAAAAGTCTGATATAAAATAACGAGTTATATACTGTGTAATTATTTTAGATCTTGTGTTGAAATACCAAATATAATTGATAAATTTAATATATTCAACAATTAGTTTTGTGTAATTTTGTACACATAATGAAGTTTTAAAAATATTTCATATTAATTAAAAAGGTAAATAGCTTTATCTACATTTGAAATTAATTGTATTATTTTTCGTTTTATGTTGATAAGATTTTAAAAGCTTATAGAATTTAATATTAAGTTAAACATAACCTGTTGTTATATAGTTAAAAAATAATACGCTTATTAGTCTTTAACACGTGACCATAATATATTATATATTTATGTATAATAACGATTTATAAACATATGTTGATGAAATTTGATTTTTAATCTAATGGTTATAATTATTTTTCTATAATTTTAAAATATAAAAAAAAAATTTATTACATATTATACTATTGATTGATATTATAGTATTCCATTTTTCACATATTTCAACTATTTAGTTATGTATTCTACAAACTTAATAACAATTCACATAATTCTACGGCACGTCGTGATTGACTTATGAATTATAATTTAATAACAATATTATAAATTATACTCGTATGATATTAAATTATAATAATTGAAGAAAATAACATATTATGTGCGCCATAGGTAGTTAAAAAAAAAAAAAACGCAACACATCTATTAATATTATTTCTGATATTATACAAATAAGAAATAAGTTACGCTAATAGTGACGACTAAAATCAAAATCCATAATATAGCAGACAATTAATTTATTTTTATGAATTATTTAGATCGATTCATACCGACAAAGTTCTTATGCAATTAAGTTTTCGTAGTTATCTTCAAACACATAATTATATACTTTGGATGTTAATAAAATATTTTAATTTTAGAACATACCTATTATAAGTTCTAACATACTCCAATGAGTACGCGACTCATATAGTCATGCACGATATGAATAAGTTAGACAACACACCAACAGCGTATTTGTTATCATTTTATTTTAACTTTGTTTTTGTATTTTACTTCCAGTAAATATTATTAGTTTTTATATCATGTTGTGGATAGTACCATAATAGTGTTATATTATAATACACTATCTGTATTACTTGATTTCTCTCGGGATTAGTTTTAACTAATCCACCTTTCTATCATTTTCCGTTTTGTGAAAATTTAAATATAAATTACAAACATTAATATAATGATTGATTTTATGATTTTTCACATCTTAAATTTGGACATAATTTTGATGTATAAACATAAAAATCTTCAGACAGATTCAATAAATGTTTAAAAGTCGACATAAATCCAATGTACTACAATGTACTACTCCTTTTTAGGTCCCACATGCCACCACTAATTATTTTCATGTTTTGCAAATGAGCGACTAAGAAGACTAATAATGATAAATGCCGATAATATAGACCTAAATTTTCAAATTTAAATTTTTATTTCTGTTTATATTTTCTTTTATTCAAAATAATGTATTTGATCAATAATTATATTTTACCAATATTAATTTAATTAATTATAAATTGTAAATACTTATTATGTTAAAAAAGGCATAGCCTATCAAAATATTGACAAATAAATAAATATCGTAAAGATTGGTATCTTTCTTTATGTGTGGTTTATATCCAAAATATGTCTAGATTTAAGAAGGTGAATCATAAAAGTAATCATTGACCCTTATGAATACAAGTATTTGACTTTAATATTTGTTTTAATGTAGTATTTCTACAAATTGTATTATAATAGCTAGGTCTTGGAAGTTGTAAAAGTTGTATATTATGGTTCTATAAGCTTTTGATTTATTGTAGACCGAGCTGCAATAAAATTTTAAATGCATTTTGCATCTTTCATAAATTTTTAGAGAAAAAGTGTATTATTTAATTGCATATTTAATATTTTCTGAATTTTTTTTTTTTTAACTATGTATTTTAAAAACAATTAATATTATCTTATGTAGATGTATTTTCTTGACATCGTCGCAGTCAAATATTAATTTGACGACAACGTGCAACAGTGTGATATGAATTTTATCTGTATCACTCTAATATGCCAAAATACTATCTTATCATTAATCTATTCTTGTTTATTCGTTGGTAAATATGCTGTAGGTACACGATTGACATTTTACCGAATTTTTTAAAATATTTTTTCACAATTTAAAAAAAATGTGTATTTTTTAATTTGAGATAATTTTTTGCATAATAATTATAAGTATTTAATATTTTTTCATGCATATTTCACAGTTTTTTCTTGCATTTTTTTTACTTATTTTTAATAATAATCTACATCTGTAACAATTATGGTAACCATTTAAATAAACAAAATAATATTTGATTTTCAAAATTAATTCACCTATTAGATCTATAGTATTGGAAAAATAAGTTATAAAATCTAAAATATAAAGTCCTAACAAAATGTATTAGTATTCATTATATTGAAAAATATTCAGTAATTTTTGAGTCTATAGAGGACACACAGACAAGGAACAATTAATTAATGTATATACGTGTGTATGTATATATATATATGGAAAAATAATATGAATATTTAAAATAATTTATAGTATTAAAATTATATTTTATATTAATAATTAGTAGCTAAAAGTTTTATAAAATATACACTGAAAATATAATTAAATTATAAATATTAATTATTAAGACATGAAATAATTGACTCACCATTTGACCAATAGTCTTTAAATAAATTGTTATGAGACTACTGATTTTTTTTACGTTAAGGTACTTTTAAATAATATGTCAGATTAATATTGCAGTTTAAATGTAATACAATTAAAACAATAAACATTTATTCCGTTTAGTAGTTGACATAAAAATAAAATCATTGCATTATTGCTTTAAGCATATACTAAATACAGCATAAAATGTTCGTAAATATTTTTATAATATTTACATTAAAATATTAAAATATCCACATCAATATTGAGCTTCCACGTAAAAATGTTTTTGTAAGCTACATTTATAATATTATATTATATTAAACATTGTAAACAGAATACAGGCATGACAATTTTATTTTGTTTTTAACATTTTAACTGTAATATTATTTCAAATTCATCTGTGTGTAAAGTTAATATTATTACAACAATATCACGCATCCGGTAGGTAGTATAAGGACGCGTGTACTCTGTAATTTAGTGTTAGAAGTGTTAATTAATATATCCTGAAGTCTGAAATTAGTTAATTAATTTTTGTATTTATTCAACTGTATAATTGAGTTTTGATTAATGGTTGCGTTGTACAATTGATAGTGACGTCAATATTTAATAATTAATTGCATAAAACAATGAATAAGTACAATAATTACTCAGACCCGAGGAGACTCCGTTGAGTAATTGAAAGGTGTTCATCAGGCTGTTTGCATTCGATTAAGAAGTTATAAATGATCATTAAACACTTGTTGTATGAATGAAATACAATTTTTTTCCATTGAAACGATGAGCATAAAATACGGTTATTTTGTAATACAAATAAAATCAGAAATGTTTAATTTGCATAATTTATTACATTTAATAAAAAAAATGTTTTGAATATTAACCTAACAACTAACAAGTCACTGTTAAAAATCCTTTCTCTTAATATTCATGTAATTTTAAACGTTTGACATACGAGGAATAAAAATGTGTAAATAGTTTTGACGTTGTAATTACATTCAATTAGTCTCGCTTTAACTGTCAGAAAAAAAAATTAACAATCCATACAATATTGAATATATCCATCCACCCGTAATTATAAAAGTAAAAAAAAAAACATAAAATGATATAATTTTTATCATTTAATACGTATGTATTTATGATATGTACCTATATTTTGAAATGTGTTTATGCGTATGACAATTGGCATGTAAATTACAATAACATAATTAAATTAAATTTAAATTTAAATTAAACAACATTAATAGGTAGTCAGGTGGATACATAGAATTTAAGATGAAATAGAACAAAACACAAAACAAACAAACTGAAATATTGATAGGATAATGTGTTGTTTTATTTTATTGTTAGAGTCGCAAATAAAGTTCTTCTAGCTATTTTACTGTCATTGGTCCACAATCTTGCAACTATCCCACCATCAAATCTTGTTGTTCGGCATTCCTCAACAATATGCAATACATCATACTTGTAGGATCGGTCATACCTCGTACCCCAAGTAATATGCTGTACCTTGCGTGGTCCTCCCTGTGTAAGTGGTGGCATTTTTAACGTGTGTTATAGTCCACCGAGATTGCAAATTACCTGATATGTCACGAAACCAAATAGCACAAAACCAACTGTCAGATGTCCCTAGACCTCTTGGTATAATCTGCAAAAACAGCCCTTCTCGAGGCTACCCTGATCCACGTACTCTTTGCGTCGGCCACAGTAAATATTTTTAAATGTTCATTATTTCTAGAAAATTAACTTTATGTTTTTACATATTTCTATACAATTTTGTTTTCTTTATTTTTATTTTTATATTTGTACATAATTTTATTTGGTTTTACATGTGGGAAGGTACATCATATTATATTATATAAATTTGTTTTCGTTTTAATAAAATATTAAAGAGAATTTTATAAAAGAAAATAAGTTATAGAGGTAAGTCTTTAGTGGTCCTTCAGTTTTTTGTTAAAAAACCACATGTAAAATGCAGAATACTTACGTATAAAAATACGAAAGAAACCAAATTACCACTTAATATTTTTTAGCATGGAACAAGCAAATACAAAAATATCCTTTTTCGTTTAAAATATTCACGAACTTTGTCTATGCATACATGGCTCGTTTGTTTAATGTTAAATGGCTGAACACAAAACAGTTGTAGTTATAATGGTAATTTCATTTTTAGCCGGATCATCGTAAAATAATATAGATACGCAAATTATTAATATTACGTATTATATTTTAAAAATCATTATATAATTATAAATTCGAATAGAATTCATTTAATTAATGTGCTGTTGAAGTGCTGTTGAAGTGCTATATTTAATATTATTCAATAGAATTATTATTATATACCTATTATAATATATTAATATATTATTATAAATATGTGTAGGTACCTATAATATACTATACATAATAGATTTACGCGAAACTATGATTAAATAACGTATTGAATACCATTGTATTCCAAATTTACGATTTGAAATACAATATTATGAGTATAACACACTGCCTATTAAAATGAATGATGCATCGTAATGTGAACAACGATGCGTGTTATATCCTGTATGGTTTTGTTCCAGAAGATTATTTGGGATTAATTGCTCTCCGTTGCGTTTTTTTTTTTTTTTTACTCTATTATAAGTATATTTTTTATCTATTTATACACTACACAGTTATTGGTTTAATCAGTTCACAGTTCGACATGTGATATGTACCTGTTTTAGCCAAAAACCAAACTACTACAGTCAACGCTTAAATATAGATTTATTTCTTATAATACTGTAAAGTGTATGTTTACATATAATATATCATACATTGTAATAATTCTTAATTCAACATTTTAATATAGTAAAACGTTTAAATTTTACTGTTTTATATACCTTTCAATTTTAATTTATAAATAGCCGTGTCAAGTATAGTTTGTATATTATATTATTGTGTAAGTATGAGAGTATCGCAATTAAATTCAAATGTATATAATTTGCTTTACCTATCAAGTTTATATATTTGAAGTGCACCACCTACGCTTTTAAATATTCGTGTCGTTGCCGTCGACTGGAAAAATTAACTAGCTGTTTTAACAATTCGTGTAAACCATATTTTCGTATTTCATACGCCTCTGTAGCACTGGAGCTCTTTCATGTTTTCGCATTTTCATTACGGTCGTGAGTAGAAAAAAAAAAAGTATTCAACAATATACGATGTCAACGAACGCACTCGAGATAGAGGGGATGTGTTATCTCGTGTCCACGGCAATCAAAGTCAGTATTAGAGTAGCGTGGGGTTGTATTATAGTTGTACGGACATGTCTAATAATACCCACTCGAATTCGTTGTGGCGTTTTTGTGGTTCGTGTATAATAAACAAAGCCACTGCTGCCGGGGCTGTCGTTCGAAAGACGCGCGTTTTACTGGTTGGTCGTCATTCGTCGGCGACGTGTGACGGAAAAAATAATAACAAGAAAACGAATACCGTAAAGAATAATAATATAAATGTTAGTAGAAAAAGTACGACTAAACGTAAAATATTATAGCTGCTTTAAATAATATAATCACATTCAGTGGGGTAGATATGGGGTTTTTTCGTGGGGTGGTGGGGGCAATATTTCTTATTATTACCTATATTTTTATCGTATAATTTTGTTAACAAAATATATTTAAGATTTTATTTTAAGCCTTACACACATAGGGCCCCTCGATCACCCCCCTAGAATCTGCCACTGGCTATATTATACGCATCGTAATATAGTGGCATATATACGTTTGGCGATGTCGGAGAGGTCGTTACTTACCCCTGTGGCACAATAATATCGTGTATACACTGTACGGAGCGTGAATCGCAAACGCGGGATTTAACTCTTCTGCCATTATAATATATATATTAAGCATTGAATGCGCGACGGTAAGGTCAAAAGTTTACCGGCCGTATATACGGAGCGCGTACAAACGGAGGACGTGTTCATTGTTCTGCGCCGCGGATATCCAAAAACAACTGACGTTTTGAGAAATTTATGGACAGACTATATGCGACTTCAAACCACTCCTATGCGCCATTATCGGTACCGTTAATCAATCGTTTGGAGATGGCGGCGAACGGGGGGGGGGGTGGGCGGGCGGCGACGGAGATACGAGTAAAAACCACGGACAAACAAAACAGGCACACGGGATATAGGATTCTTGGCAACAACAACCGAAAGTTTATTAGGTGTGTGCTGTGTGCGTATATATATATATACACACACCTATGTGGACGGGATTCATCTAAATCGGACGAGATTCGGCTCAATGATTTAACGCTCGCCGTACACCTCTGTGGCATGTCTTTATAGATTTTTATTTTTTTGATTTTAATTTGTACTATATATATACATATATATCGTATGAATGTACACCGTGCCGTAATAAGCAACGCGACGGAATTGAGTTATAACACGTGGAGACCTGCACACAGCCGCAGTGTGCACTATAATTATAATGTATGGGTCGCGCATTATTTGAGTGATCTTAATATTGTTTAGCATTAAATTTATTGTATTATACTACAGACACGATCGTTTTTGACTGATACCGTGTGCTCATAATAATTAATAATATATAATATAAAATATTGTTTTACAGACCATTCTCAATCATTTAGATAGACACAATTACTGGATGATAAATCGACCATAAGATATACACAAATTAAATATGAACTGAATAGGAGACGAAAATATATTTTAAATTCTGTAAATTAGATTTATTAAAAATAAAAAAACATTATTTGATTTTCGATGTCTCGAGTATTTATATTTATATAGCACAAAATAATGTTGCGGTACACGAATTCACGTTGCTGAAATTAATATTAAATTAAGTATAATAGAAAAATGTTTCATTTGATTTCCTTACGTAAATATTTTAAGAAAAAATCAATGCAACTTCAAGTAGATAAATGTAAGTATTATTTTGACATTCGAAAATAATAAACGATAATTTGTATATTAGTAAAAAAAAAAAAAAAAAAAAATAGTAAAAAAAATATTCGATTTATAGTAACTAATTTAAAATTAATCTAAATGATTTTGAAACGATTGTTGCCATCTTTTTTTTATCATTTAAAAAATTTAATCTTACAGAAAGTTTTACTTTATGTATAAAATAGGTCTATGATTTTTTTTTTTTTAAGGCTGAAAACAATACAAGATTGGTTGATGGTTTTAAAAGTTGTTATGTTCCTACTTGACGTTAGTAATTAAAACTTCCTCGAAATCTTTTGATGTCCTTAGATGCTTATAAATTTTAGTTTGTGTTGAATTCTAACTTTCCGAGTAATTTAAAATTAATAAGTATTTTCAATAACAGAACCAAACAAAATTAAGCTACATTATAATACATAACTTGTTTTAAGTTATTATGTTATAATATAATACGCGAATATATGACTTACCGAAATATTTACGAAATATTATAGCATTTTATGTCTAAAAATAATATATTGTACTATAGGTGATATACTGTTTATCAATATATTTTTAGGTAAATTAATTTACATTGATTAATATTATTATACTTTTAGTATAAATATTTAGACAATTAATAGATACAGTGTAAGTTGTGATTTAAAATGTCAAAAAGTAAAGATGATCACTTGAATAAATTGTTTATGAATACATTTTTTTTTTTTATGAAATATTTATACTTGTAAAAAAAAAATAGTGTTATTGATTGGTTATAATATATCAATTATGATACCTTTAATCGTGAAAATGGTTAAAAAAAAAATAAGATTATCCAAAACAGATTATATGAAACATTTGAAGGTTGTGGTGTCGCGAGCTTATTAAATTAAGTAGGTATTGAATTATGTAATTTTTTTTGATAGGGTGCGAATTATATTGATTTAGAGATCTTTATATAAATTTTAATTACATATGAACCACTGAGTATTTGTAACAATTATCATACATATTACTATTAGTTCATTCTATTTGGAATCTTAAATAATTTGACTAAAACATTTATTTTTTTTTATGTAAATTGAATGTGCCTTTAAGTAGGTCTATACATATTATGTAAAGAATATATTTCTTTAAAAAGAATAAACTGTGTAAAATTAAAATTTAAAATGATGATATAACTTGAAAGAAAAGCGTTACAAAATTGACAAAATATAAAATATATTAAAATATAAACTCGTATATTATTATCGTTCACGAATATATTTTGGAACGTTTGAACATTTTTTAAATTTTTTTTTCAATATGCGATTTTATCTTTGAATCGCTATAGGTAAGGACAATTATTCTGTGCATTTATTATTACTTCATGAATACCTAGGTAGCAATATTATACTTGTTTTATTATTATTTAATTTAATTCCACTACCTACCTATGCGAAAAATAAAATATTAAGTTTTATAATTTATTATAAAATTCAATTTTTTAGTATACTTCCTTCGATATTCATAATACATTTAGTGTAGTCTTATCTCTTACTTATTTTTAATATTAGAGGAAATTTTTATTTATAGTATATTATAAAACATTAATATAATTTGAATTATTTGGATAAATCACGCCAAGTGTAACTGACAATTTATATTGCTATATATCGTACAATATTATATCTACAGAAACAGCCAAAAGGGATAACCTAATGCTTTTTAAACGTGTATAATATGTCAGAGATATTTCTATGTATGTTAATATCAGACCCGTTTGTCGCAACTGTAATAAGTTTTCAATTAGACATCTGAATGACATAAGTGCATAACGTAAATTAGTTAAACCCTTAACTGTACGTTATACAAAAGTTTGTAGAGTATATACTATAACTATATCAATGCAAATAGTTAATTTGTGATTTTATACAGAGATTTTTTGATTACGTGTGATTATTTATTTTATTAAGGTTTCGATGATAACCCTGTTTGAAAAAATAAGAACAAATACATTTTTTTTTAAATAGTAGTTCTAAATTAAAAATTAAACTCAAACGATAGAATTTGCTTAATCATAATTCTGTAAAAATATTTATTAGAATCCACATAATTTCTGACGCGATTAAGCTTTTATTTAAGCCTTTTTAAGAATATTTTTTAAATATAATGTAATTTACAGGTGCTTTCTGTGTACTAAATTTACCGTATGGAGGACAAACACAAACGTATTCAAATGCATTCAACCGCTCGATAGATCATAAATTGCTGTAAAACCATAACTTATATGTATATTATATACGTTAAAATATAAATGCACAGTTAATGAAATCTTTGTTGTAGTAATAAATTGTGTTAAATTCTTATTTTTTTCAACTTAACTGTGATTTATACTATCGTAATACTTAGTTTTTTTTTTGTCTTAGAACCACTATAGTTAATTATTTGTTAGCATTCAATGATAACATTACAAAATCAAAAAAAATGTTTGGATTTCAGATAATTTTATAATCTGTAATAAGAGCATGATAACTGCTATAGTATCACGTGTAGTGACTTCGCTTATTGAATCGAATATATTTATATATTTGAAAAATGTTAACTTTCTAAGAATATGCTGAGAATAAAATAGTATTACTACAGTCATTGAAATTACAAGTACGTGCCTACTGTTGCTAAATTCAAAGTGGTAAGATGTGAAAAACGTACAGCAAGCGAAACAAATTAATAATATAAAGAACGTAGTTTAAAGCTTAACATTATTTTCATTGGAATAGCTTCAATTATTTTGTCTTGTGAAAATTAATAAAAATGATTGATTGTATTAGTCCACTATTTCGTCTGATGACTTTTAAACTATGTTAATTAAACTCCGAGGTATACAGAATGAATTGACATCATCAAATTATTTAACAAAAAAAGTTGTTTGCCTAGTTATAATAATATTATATAATTTAACAACTATAAAATATTTTAAAATTAGATTATGATTGGATATCCTGATGATTTACAAATGAAAACCATTGTTAAGTGGTTGATTGCAGGATTATCGCCAGATACGTACTTTACGCGACCAATTTATAATGACAAACTAATATTACAACGTTCAGCGTGACAGCGTATGATGTTATTTAATACAGTTGAATTATATGAATAATGAATTTCATAATAGAATAATAAATTTGACAGTTAGATTCGTTTGTGATATTAAAAAAACAACTAACTATTTTATATAAATTAAGTATCAAATCAATTTTGTTACAAGGTATTTCGTGCTTATGTGATTCATATTTCTTAATGTTGAACTATAGGTACCTACAATAGATCAATAAATCAAGTTTTATTTATAATAAATAGTAATAGCATCAGATTATTCATATTTTATTTTACGTCCTTTTATTCAAATTATATTATATCGAACAATTTCTCTTACGATATTATTTTATGATTGGACAAATTCGTTATGCTGAATGTTTTAACTTTTAAACTTCTATACAATTCACTTAAAAAATGATTTTAAGTTAAATAATATTAAAAGTAAAAAATCACAGCATTTACTTCAAAAACTCACTTACTGAACAATAAACTAAATTCTATGATAATATATTGTATGATTGTATTGTCGTAAAGTCAAGGTATACAAGGAGACTTGGCAAGTAAGATGAACTATTGAAACTATTGAAATCTAAACTATGGAAGTTAATGTTGGAGTTACTTTCTAATCGTCAAATGGTTTCTAAATTTAACATTAATAATAAAAAATTCTACGAAACCACTTTATGTTTAACTGCGCTAAAAATCTGTTAAAAATTTGATTTTCATGTTCACAGATAGATGTTTGCCTAAACTATAGCTATGTCGATTCGTTCGAGAGATGATTACATTTTAACTGAGCATCGTCATTTTTTCTCAGTCGAAGTCTTATGACAATACACAACAAACAGTCATACAATATATTATAATATTTTTTTATTACATTATACAATTTTCGGCGGAACCGTAAAATACCGTCTAGACGTTTTTGTGTATACTCGCACCGACGCAGTGGAAGTATTTAGCGGAGGAGGCATAGATACCATATAGTTTACACCGAGACATATCGATCTCAAACCATTCATAACTAACAATATTTTATTTCAATAAAAATGTGAAAAAAAAAATCATTCGTTAAAAACGTTATCGATGTCGCTTTACGGGTCTGAGAAGAGTGAACATATTGCAGCCCCCGTCCCAACACACCCCTCAGAAGAAACGAATCAAATACAGCGGTGAGTCGACGGCGAGACCGTCAAAAAACGGGAGATCAAGTCGTCCCGAGTATTTCCTCGATTTCCAAAAACGTTTTTCCCTTGGTCTCGATCATTACAAAACCGGCGATCAAGGCCCAGACGAGGTTGAACGCGGAGTACATGTAGTAATTGGAGCAGACGCCGAACGTGCGGGACATCGTCGTGTAGGTGCCATCCAGCAGAAACGACGCGCCGGCCAGGCACATGACGCACAGCGGGGCCGCCTTGGTCTTGACGTTGGCCGCGAACATCTCGCCGATGAGCGTGTACGTCAGCGAGCCGGCGCCCACGGAGTACGCCAAACCGTAAAGCCACAGCGTCAGCACCGGCCACCACGCCAACGGATGGTCTTCGGGCCCGTTGGCCACCGCGTACAGACTGACGCCGTACGCGGCCGTCAGCACGGCCATCGCGCCGTGCGAGCACAACATCAGCGGCTTCCGGCCCATCCAGTCCACCAGGACCATGTGCAACAGCGTGCCGATGTTCTTGGACACGGTGAACAACACGACGGCCAACAACGGGTTCATCCAGTAGTTGGTGGACGGCAACGTGATCGAGCTGAAGTGTATGAACTGCGGACAGACACCAGATACAAGTTAGATAATGTGATATAAAATAAAATAATGCGAAAAAACATTTGTCTCCAAAAGCCTGAGCTTGTAGGAGACAAGAGTTCAACATTTCTTAATCTTACAAATTATACTTTTACTTATACTGTTTAACAATTTAAATCCAAATAAAATAGAAGATCGATTATGACATTGTGGGATTAAATTAAAACAAATTAATCGTTGTTAATAATGTTATAATATAATATGAAACGCGCGTGACGACAAATCGTTATAATATTGTGAACGTATGCCGTTACGATGACGGATTTGGATCAAGCGGAAGCGTGACGGTAAAACGTACGGGCATGAGACCGATCTGTCGGTAGACCGATACAGTTTTACTTTTCGTCTTGTCTCGATCCGTAGCACGAAATCACATTGTGCGTTCGCGGTATTGACATTTTTTTTCAAACCGGCAATCAGTAATATTGTAAAATTTCGCACCAATTAATAATTGCTGCACGCACGAGTGTCCCGAGAAAACACCTAGCGAGTGCATCGACCACCATCATGACCTATATGGATATTGGACGTTATGTAAACTATGTTTATATAGTTACAGGTTGATCTTTTAAATACAATACAAAATAAAATGTATGATTTGTTTTTTTTTTTTTTTTGATTTTTAAAATCCGTCTGTTTTTAATAATAATATTATTATCATAACGGAGAGTATATGCGATAGAGATTTCATGACGATTATAGTTTTTTTTTTTTTGTGTTTGTGGGCGGGCATGTGAAGGGTGCCAAATCGTGAGAAATTGCTTATTTCTCATTACACTTGATTCGAAACAGTACATTAACAAGTTACTCGTTAAAAATATTTCAAATGCAAATAATACAAGATGTGTATTATACCTATTTATCCGTCCAAATGTAGTTCGCTGACTAAAAATAAAATATGTTACTGAGATTGTGTATAAAATATATCGAATTTTATGATGAATATATCACGAAGATGCACCTGAATGATATGATATTATGTCAAAACGTCATGAATAGAATATAATATGTATTTTTCACATTTTATTTTAATATATAATATTATACTCAATATTATGTAATAGTGATGTGATGTTATGTGAAGAATCACGTATTTTTGATTACTAATGCATTTTAGCACTGTACGTAAAATGTATATTTATTTGAAAAGTCATGAAAATAGTTTCTGGTTTTACTAAAAATATAATACTTTTTTATTTCCTTCAAAATATCTTTTTTTTTTGTTGTTGTAATAAAACATATTATTAAAGGCTTGTTTTATAAAAAGTTAAGACTAATCCACGACATGAAACAATAGTTTCTTTTTAACAGTTTAAACAAAAAATGTATAAAACGTCTCCTTATTAAATCCCGCCAACCAAGGTTCCTGTTGTTCTATCAAGTTTAGAATGAAAACATTCGCAAAAGTTGTGACAAACCAAAATTCCCTATGTTGAATCTTGTATTAAATTTTCAATCTTTTGGACTGAGAATTATCGATATTTTTAGAAGTATAAATATAATATAAATTTAAAATATTATAGTCAAAATATTTTGAAAATTCTATAGTTGTGGAAGATCATATGCGCATTCGGTAAAAATAAAAATTATCTATGATTATTCGTTTTTTGATAACAAACAATATTTATTATCTAAAAATCGTTTGAAGAGAAATAATTATTTTTCAGGTAAATATGTTATGTCGTAAACATTTATATTTTGAAAGCTTATAAACAACTGATTTGACTTTCTAGTAGAATTTTTTTTCCTAAAAGCTTAAAAACGTATAAAGAACATGCTGGTATTAAATTTTTAAATATTAAGTATAAATATAAAAAAAACTGTATGCATTTCTAACTTAAAAATTTATAATGTTCGAGATTTTAACGAATTTTGTCAAAATTATAACGTTAAATATTTATAAAAAATATCGTGAATATAAATATAATTGTCGTTATTATTTAATTGGAAAATGAAAAACTTATTAAGAACCTTGTATTCAATTTTCAAGTATTTTTACCCATTTATTAATTTTGTATTCGTCATATAAAAGTATAAAAACAATCAAAAATTTCAATTGTCAATAAATAGCTAAAAAAAGTCAAAAATGATTATATAAACACTTAGTGAAAATATTAAGTTTCTACGGTTATTAGTTTTTGAATTATAACAAAATTACAAGTTAATAAAAACGGGTTTGGCGTAAACAATTTTCATTATTCTTTAATTTTCATTTTATTTTCTCGATTGACGATTATTAAAAAAAGTTTTTACTTTCATCTATCAAATATTACTAATAAAATATAATTTTTTAACATTAACCATTGTTATTTTTTTTTTCGTTTATATTGAAGAAAGTACTAACTAAATCCAAATTATTACTAACTAGAAAGTCCCAAAAGTCGATAACGGACAGAAAAAAAACTATACTTTTCTTTCCTTTTCTTCTTCTTATCTACCGTGTGTTATTACGTATAACAATATTATTCTAAATAATAATATTTTTCGACAGTATAATATTATATGGTGTTACTCACTGGGCTAATGCCGCTGAGCCTCTGAAACATGCTAGCTCCCGCCGTAATTATCAAAGCCCTCCGGTTGGCCTTGTTTTGAAATAACTCCTTGTAAGTGGTCTTAGACTGCATCTGCTTGGTGACCGTCTCCTCGATAAGCTGCAGTTCATCGGTAACGTCGTCCTTGGCTCGGATACTTTTGAGCGACTTCTCGGCTTGATCCCGCCGATTCTTCTGCATCAGGTAGTACGGGCTTTCGGGCATGGCGAAGAACAACACCGTGAACAAGGCCGAGAAGAACAGACCCAACATGTTGAGCTGTGTATAATTTAGCATCTGACCGATCGATTGTATGCTCAACATGCCCACGCACAACATTATCGGAAACAAAGACAACACAGCACCGCGTAACTTGACTTCGGCTATTTCGCCCACGTACATTGGTATGGAGCTGAACGTCATCCCCTTGGCCAGTCCAGCGAACAGTCTGGCCACATACAGGACACTTAACCGGGACGGACACAGGATAATCGCCCCCCAGGCGATTATGTTCATCGGGCCGATTATACGAATCGTCCACTTCCTACCGTAAAACCCCAGAAGATAACCACACGGGATGGGGCTGATGAAGTTGCCCAAGTCATACATGGCGATCATCATACCGTAATCGGTCACATCCAAATTAGTCTGGTTGTTCTTCATCAGGTAGGTGGCTGGCGACGACCATCCGATCCACGAACCGCAGACCAAAGAACCTAAACTCGCTGCAGACGAAAATATAATATATTTGTGACGTCCAATCGTTATTGGTTTTATTATTATTATTATTGAACCAATTTATCGGTAATATTTTTACTATTAAATAATTTTATTATTAAAAGGAATAACATATAGGTGCTAAAATGGTCGTCATTTTGTGAGAAGCTATGTTATTTCGATGATATCTAATAAATAATATTTATATTTATTAAACATATTATCGATATATTAATATAGTATTTATTTAAATTTAATGTCATGTAAATTAATCTCATGATTTTTTCTTGGGTTCTTTTAACTCAACTTCTAAAAATTCTTTTAACCTATGTATATTAAACCAAATTATAACAGTTATTAATGCTCAAAAGTTTATTTGAATTTTTTATTCTAGTAGTTAACACAAATATATGTACACAAATACATCAAGTATTCAAAACTAGAATAAATGATTCAAATTCCTAGTTATTTTACTAGGTATACATTCATGTTTTAAAAATAATTAAATTACTTCGTCTCCCTGTATTCCTAAAATTAAAGAAATTTTAAAACTATGATTGATTGATAAATAATAACAAATACAACCATAATATGTTGTTTATTCTTGTGTATATTTAGGTGTTTTTTGTTAATATATATTTATACAAAAATATAAATCGTAATTAAAGTGAGTACTAATTTTACCGTATTTCTTGTATTTTTTTTTCTAATGGTAAATGAATATAAATGCATATTATGTTTGTACGTACGTTAAAATAGTGTATGATAAAAATAAAATATACAACTATATTTGTATATCTTAAACTTGATTAATTATTTATATGGAATAATAAATACCTATTAGAGCAATTGAAAAGGTAAAAAACACTGTTTTGAATCTTCCTTCTTCCATTTTGAAATTTTTTTAGAAAAATACGTTATCTGATTAATAATATAATGTACATATATTGCATATTTATGTGAACATTGTGAATAAAATGAATATAAAATATAAAATATTTATTTTTATTTCGATGGCAACATCATGATAATTAATAATTATGTTTAAAATTTTAATTTTAATCTATCAAATAGCTTAAACAACACTGTTTGAATAGTAATTACAAGTAATTAATAATACGTAAAAAATCAGTTTGTAAGAGACAATCTATAATATGTTCATAAAAAACTAATTGTTTCATTTATTTCTTAGAAATTGTAAAATGTGGGGGTAATAATCAAGTGATTGGAAAACTCACCACTTTAAATAGTATTTAAAATTTATAATATTATGTTAAAATGTATATACTAACAAATTATATGCAAAAAATATTGTTGTATATTATACATTTTTAGAGAAAATACACTTCTCCTAAAATATATTTCTTATGAAATAACGTTACAAAAATCACACACATGGAAATATAAGCATTATGTTTTTTTCTTTAACCCTTCATAATGATAACAATATATTCTTTATTGTTCAATGATAAGCATGGCTATTGTCCTGCGCGCTTGTTCAGACTTTTAAAAGTTTTTTAAAAATAAAGTTACAGCATATCGTTTCAAGAGCACTCGTGTATCTAGTATGTTCATAAAAAAAAAAAAAATCGTCGTACAAGTGTATTATATTTTTATATATTAAATGGTGAAATATATCAATACACGAATGTTTAAATATTTTATAGTACCATTCCATAATAATAAATAATGAAGTTAAAGTTAACGAAACTATAGCTCCGATAAAAATATATATTAATTATTTAAAAGTTAAACAATGTCCAAAAAATATGGTTCCACAAACAATGAATATATATTTTTTTTAATAGTCAATTTGTTTTAAACTATTGTATAGAAATATAAATAACTGAATTTAAGATAATTGTTTTAAACTACCTTTTAGATCTTATTATTTCCTAAGGAATTTCAATATTGATATATCGGTAAATATTATATTATAAAATATATTAGAAAATAGTAGTTATAGGTTCAAATAATATTATTGTACTCGCAAATATATATATAATTTAGTATTTTAGTGTGTCATTTGTATCACTTAACTTTTATTTTCATTCACTTCTCTGTATATTAACATACGTATTTTCAACTATAAGAAAATATATATTGATTATCTATTGATTTATACTTAGTTTTATAACTTAAACACGATTTAAACTTAAAATAGTTTATAATTACATATGATATACAGCACTATGCAAATTCTTTTATCTATATCTATAACGTGAAATTTTAGATTAAATCATTTGGAAAACAAATTTAAATTTTTTTTTTTATTCTAAAAAATATAATAGATGATTTATATAGTTTTATTGAAATCTGTAAAAAAGAACACAATGATAAAAATAAATATAATTTATTCATAGAAATTTGAGTATTTATTTTAAGTATATTAATAATTCATATTTTATTTTGCTTTGTTATTTTTCAATTATATTCCTGAAAATGTTGTCTCTTTATTACAGAGTATTAAAACTGAAGACGATCTGACGCAGTGAATAAAATGTAATCCTTACGGCTTACATATTATATCTTAATACATAATTCATGGATATCGGCAAGTATCATAGGTCTTAGCTACCACAATATAATGTATCATAGACTAACGCAATAAATATATTTAAAGTAAATCAAATTATTTAAAATGATTAAATGATTAAAAAAAAGTAATCATTTAAAGTTTACAACCAAAGGAATTTATTTTATTTTTAGTTATTATAAATATATATATATATATATATAATGTACTATTTTATATATTTAAAATCTAAATAGTATTTATTTTTTTTTCATAAAAAAATCATAATTTATAGTAAAATTTTTATTTTTTTTTTTTTGCTTTAAATTTAAAAAATATTTATAATTTATTAAGTATAAGTAATATATAATAATATTATATTAATGAAGTATTTAATAATAACAAGTAAAATGAAATATCAATACCTACATAATATTCAACATAATTAGAGTAAATACATTTATTTGTATAGGATGTACTCAAATTAATTTAAGACCTATTTTTCAGAATAATATATTTTGGATTGTAATATTATGTATAGTATTGTAATTTTTTTTAACAGAAAGAAATGAGTGACTAGATTATGTTAGAGTGAATATATTGTTCAACTTGACTAAGTAACTGTATGGTAACCGCAATAAACAGCTTTTAACATAATTGTATGCATAATATATATATATATACATACATATAACAACCATTAGAAAATTGAGCGTTTACTATTCTTGGATAGCACTATAATAGACTAACCTTTAAAATATGTTTAAAAACTTGTATAATACCTAATAAACATAAAATCTATTTATTGAATATTAATCGAGTGCAGCACTAAGCATTATAATATCGCAATACGGACGTTATGTATCCGTGAGCCAATAAAAAATAATTTTGTTATTTAATATTAGTAAATGCTTTGTATAGTATAATAATTATAGATAAAACTAAAAATTTACTATAAGTTTGTTTTATATATGAGTACAGTTAAAATTAAACGAGCAATTCTTAGGTATATAGTATATTATGAATAAATGATTTAAAAAGTATGTATTATAATACTTGATTTTCTTATAAATAGCATATTTGTCTGTATTTGTATATGTTGGCTGAATTAATAAACCGTATAAAAAATATATATATATAGTGTTTGACTGCAAATACGTCACTCAAAATATTAATATTTATCGGGTGCATATTTCAAAGAAATCATATTCTCTCAATGTCGATAATTTATCGCTCGTATAAAAATATATACTTGAAGATGTAGATAACTTTTTATCACACGATTTATATTTAATAATTTTTATATAATGTGTATTATCATTTTGTTTTAGTACAACAACGTTTATATAAGTTATGGGTAATATTTTCTTGGTATAATTATTGAATCAAATAGTTAGAACACGAGAGCTGACATTTTGTTTTCCTTGTTGAATGTTCAGAGGTGTGCTGGTGCCATCGAAACTTAGTGGTTAGTTAGAGTGAAATAATGTATTAACAAATGAGATTTAGCCATTTAAGAACTGGAAATCAGCCACAGTTAAATTAAATCTTTATAAAATAGGTAAAATGAATTTAACAGTTCTCGAGCTTTAGCAAGTTTTATAAATATAAAGTTTATTGATGTTGTATGGAGAGTGAACGTGAGCATAATATTATAAACGTCTAAAAAGATATTCAACGTCTAAAAAACCGTGACATTTTAAAACGACTTCTATATATAATATTATACTTTGTACTAATATAATAATTCGGTGGTAACCCATTACGTTCGTATATAGAAAAATCACATGATATTATGTACAATTATAGGTAAATACTATAATTTAATATAATAACCTAATAGTTAAGTTTAATCCTTAAAATCCAAATAGTCTTCTAAAAACTATAAATACATACTTCTCTCCCACTCACCAACCCTAAAGAAGTTATAAATATGCCACTGAATAGTTAACAAAAGTGTGAATAACTCATTAAGACAAAATTCTATCTGGCTACAACATATATTACGCACTGCGTATGTGAAATATTACCCATTGCTATTTCCAATAAATGTTACTCATAAACAGCGTACTTTTTATTTTGATATTTTAATATTTTATGATTAATTAATATATATTTGTCAGTGTTTTTTCTTAAGAAATGCAAAAATTACAGTTCAGAAAAAAAACAGTTTTATATTTGTTAAATAACTAATCAAATGAAACATATTTTTCACTGATGAATGAAAAAAATTGATCGTTACAAGATATTTAAATGATAAAAAAAAAAAAAGTTACAATATAATTACAATATGTGAGCAGTGAAAAAAAGATGACATTGTCAATAAATGAGTTCTTTATATTATCATATTATGTTTCGACACTAGGGTTGAAAATTAAATAAATTTACTAATAAGAAAAAAATTACTTTTTAGTTTTTTTCAATGTTGAAAAAAGAACAAAAGTAATTAATTAAATTATTTTAATGTTATAAAAACTACATAACTATTCTTCGGTAATATTATATTTACAACTCGTAAATATATATTATACTAATCCAATCAATAGTTATAAACATTATAATTTTTTTTTTTTTAATTTATCAAATTTAATATAAATTATATTCACTCGTATTATACTAATATGGCATTATTATTAATATTACTTACATTAACTAAAATAAAATAATTGGTTCTAGAAAAACACACGCTATGTCCTACCTAACCATATTCATCAAAATAAAAATAGTATCTAGCTAAAATCTCTCGAAACAAAAAAAAAGAATATTTGTTATATTTACAATGAGTTATTATATCCAATATATTTTTCTATCGACTTTTCGGTATTTAGTTTTTGGTCGGAATCATTTTAGAGCTTTATAATGTTACCCTGATATATGGACTTAAAATAAAAAAAACTAAGTATAATAAAATTATAGTTACTAAAAATATACTTATTATTTTACATAAAATGATAAAGGAATGATTAATAAAAAATATAATATGATATATTTTTTAGGATTCTATCTGAAAATTATATGTGGCATTATATTCGTTCGTTTATTGAACATCATGATAAAAAAAAAGCTTTTTGTCTGGGAATGTTGTTTCTGGGCAATAAATGAAAAATAGTCACTTAAATTATCAGTTATTACGATGTGTATTGGAGTTCTAGACAGTAATATTGAACAAGTGTTCGGGACTTTGCTGACTATTGGCTGTTGCGTTTGATCATAAAAAAGGCTAATGTTCGTTTCAAGCATCTCGAATGGCAAAAGTGGTGTTTTTTCTTTACAAAAGAAAACATGTAAGAAATACTAACTAAGTTATACATTTTACTCAGATTGAATTTCATTTTAAGATAGGAAATTTATGAAAAACGTCATTTAATTTAAAGATTTTACGTTGCATTTAATAATGATTGTAATTAATTAAATATAAAGTTAAATAATTTGATAAAAAAAACAATATAAAATTTGACGTTTACATATAAATACTTTGTGTATAGTAATAGCATAGTATAATATATAAATCATAATCAATGAAATTAAGCAATTGTATTTAATTTGATAATTACCATTGAATTTAATTAAAACATAACTTATATAACTAGTAAATAATTAGTTAGTATAAAAAAAATAATAATAATAATGAAAAAAAATATATTAAGTTAAAAAAACACTAACGAGAAAAAAGTTATTTTATTGATTTTTCTTTTCTTTTTTTTTTTAACCAAATTAAACTGTTTTGGAATGTAATTGAAAACATGATATACATTTCAACATGCTTTTAGCATACAAATTACAATTAGTGAGAATAAAAACAGAAACAAATATTCTGCATATAATTAAGTGGCATAATATTTTATTGAGTGGTCCGTTTTCGGTAACAACAAAAAATTGGTTAAGCTATGGAAATAAATTCTCGTGAGCATAGTCCATTTTGCAGCCCTTCATACCTTCTACACGAATCAAACATACAATTTAACCGTAGCCCGTAGTTAAATTATTTGAAAGATACTGAAATTAGAAACGGCATTATACATTATATTATTATTTCCCATTTCATTAAATATTATTAATATTAAAATTGTATTTAACAAAAATAATATTGACAATATCAATGTAATCATCATATACGTTGATTAAAGTTACCTAATGGGTAGTAAAAACACTTAACACTAAAATGTGCAGTAATTGGAAATGTGATCCCGACAAAGATTTATCGATAACAAACATTAAAATATTATATTTTGAAAACATCGAATGTATAATTTAATATATTATAATATATTATAATATATTATTATTAGTGTATGACTAGAATATTGTTTTTTTATATTGTTATTTAATTTAAAAGTTATAAGTTAATTACTTGCTTACCGTGCTAAGAGTCAAAATATTATGATATACTTAATGACTAAAAGTTTCAATTCCCTACGATTAATAATATTTTGGAATTTTCAACTACAAAATAATCAATATATTTTGAAATTTTTAAGGATTTTAATAAAATACGAACTTAAGCGTTTATAAACAAATGTTCGTTGCTTTAATAATAACTTACGAGAGGAATAGTAAATGAAAATTTCAAGTTTTTTGCCTCAAGATAAAAAAATTATCAATATATTATATTGAATATAAAAACCATAATTCTAAAATTACAATCACAGTGAAAACTCTTTATAACAAAAAACTCTATACAACTTAAACATTACATAATAATGGTTGGTTTGCTTTATAACCCATTAGTCAATTCATTCTCTATAACGTATAGTCACTCTCAATAACGAAACAATATTAAATATTATTATACATTTTATTATATTATTGTATATACAACTTTTATGTTTCATAACACAATTTACTTGTAAATTATTATAAATTATAAAAATAATCGGCAAAAATGCCGAAATTTCCAAGAACGATTACATTCTTACATCATCTACTTTTAATATCGTAATAATACCGTTATTATCGATATCGAATATATTCATTTTATTACCGACGTAATTTCTAAAAAAAAATTTGTTTTTTTCAACCTCCTCTATTACGAAAACTCTCTTTAACGAAAGAAATAAATAATACATTTTTTATTTTGTATAGAACTAGAAATGTATACTGCCAAAGTTGGACATGAGGCATTTGTTCTGCTTCAAAACGTGATGACGAAAAAAAAATAATAAAAACCAATATTATTCTAAATCCATAGCATTCATATCCACTCATTAAAAAATCGTTATAGGCGCCAGTCACTGAATTAAATACATTGTATTGCAATGATAACAATATTAGCCGTACAAATAATATTTTTGATTTTTAAATATTTGTTAATCTGTTTAAATATTAAGACGAGACGTAATAAGACTACGCGTATGGCGAATCGCACAAACTTCATAAGAATTTACTGACAATAAAATGGTTTGAAATTACTAACTCATATTACTAAACTCGAAATGGTAAGATGTGAAAAATATACAGTGAACGGAAAATATAAATAATATTAAGAAAATACGAGTAGTACAACTACGCTTAACATTTTATTTTTGTATAAGCTGTATGGCTTCGGTTATTACCCGGTGAGTTGTGATGATTTATTAAAGTGACTTTGATCGTATTTCCAACTCTTTTTTTTTCTTGTTTCATTTATTTGTATATTGTTATTCCTGCTGAGGTATACTTTAGCGGGAATTGAAATACATGTCTAATGTATAATCTTTGAATCGTCAACTTATGCGCTTATTAAAAAAAAAATATATTCTTTTTTATAATGTACGAAAATATCATATTATAATTTTAGTAGATCTTATGAGCGGCGTGTATTTCGAACGGCTGTCTATTTGAATAAAAACAAAAAAACGTACTCGCAGCTGGCCGATGGCAGAATGATGATAGCAGGGTATGCCTTGAATGTACTCAAAGATTCCAGGCCGTTCGCTAGACTAACCAAAGGGATAACATTCAGCATATGATACAACAAATAGATACATATTATATGAGCTGTCAATGTTGTAATGGAATAATAAATTCAACAGCTAAAATACATATTTTATAATATTTAACAAATAGTTATTGAATCAATTTCGTCATACGTATTTATGAGTTAAAGTGGTTTATTTTTTTTTTTAATACATAAGTGATTATACTCTACATTAATAAATCAATATTTATTTATTATTTATTCAATATTTATATTGCGTATTGTATTACGTTACGGTATTTTCTCAATGATACTACTGATTCAATTTTTTGATTTTTTTTGTACTGAGCACGTACGAATGTTTAAATTTTCATAATTTATAATTTTTTTAAACAACTTATAGTTAATTATTTAGTGTCCGTCTTAGTAAAATATCGGCAAATTAGAATTTACAACTCAGAGATTCATTTTTAATATAATAAACAACATTTTGTTTTTAAAACAAGATTTTTAAACATGATATTATTTAAAAAATAGATTATTGGATCATAATGAACTATTTATAGACATATAAAGTTATTCATTTTTGTTAGCATTGTACTATTTCACCCATATTTGCACATTAGTACAACATTGATTATGCATTTTCGAAAAACTTCTATCAATGTTTTATAAAATACCAGAAAACATTTTACGCTCTCGTACTAAAATCTAAAATATCCACACAAGCGTTTGCGTTATTCCAATGTAACTGTCATGGTTATATTGAAAATAGTACAAAATATGACAAGTACCTAGTCAGCCACTCAAGTTCGAGATTTTTAATTCAATTTGTATCAATAATAGGTAATTATTTATAACAGTGTTGTGTTAACGTGATTGAAACTCATCAAAACATTTTTTTTTTTTTATAAATATAGGCAAGATTATAATTCTTAAATATAATATTATCTTTTTAATGGTTCTACGGTGAATTGATTTTTAAATGTTTTCGATGAGCATCAAATTAATCGCTTTCGTGTAACAATAAATTAATCTCCATTTAACATGTCATGTATAATATCTAATAATTGTACTATCGTGCTTTCAACTAATAACCTCGCGGAATATTAATGCTTTACAATTTGAACATTGGCCTCTTTCTATTATAATTATTTATAATTGATCTATTTATTACATATATTTATATTTTACAGCATAAGATTCTCATACTAAATTGTAGGCTCACCAGAGGTAGGTATGTGTTTGACACAACATTTAAGTATAGCTAATGAAATAGCACTTCATGAAACTCCACTACCGAAATATTCTTGCAAAACTATAGGATGACTTGTTGTCGTGTAGAGTATATTTATTTTATTTTATTATTTGGTTAAATTCGTTTTCGGTAATTTTAACTAATATTGTCATTTATATAAGCTTAAACATCAAAATATAATACATATAATTAAAAAAAAAATAATTTAATGTTATCTAATAATTTTATTATCATTTAATATTTTAGTCAAAATTAAAAAAAAAAGATTTCACATTTTTTAAATAAGTAACTTTTATAATGACGGATAAAATGTTCTCAATAAGGTTTTTCATTATTTTATGTCAACGTTAACTATATTTGACTATAATGAATTCATGTTAAACTACAATTAGAAAATTGTATCAAATTATTTAAATCATATTTACTTGCATGATGTTGAGAAAAAAATGAATGAAATTTAAATAATTTAAGTATAAACAGGCAATTAACCATAACGACCAAATGTAAACTGTTAAGTTTTGTTTACTCATATTTATATGTATATTTTAGTGGTTCCTATTGAGTATACTTAATGGTAGTACCTACTTAGCTTACTTATTTTATTTAATAATGTCTGTCACTTAATTTCATTTATTTATTTATAAGTTATAAGTTATAACAATAGTTAATATTGCAAATGTTTTCTAGTATAATTAACTATAAAAATCATATTACAGGATATGATAAATGTACATGAATTATAATAATTATATTTCAATAATTTGAACTTAAATAAATGATTTATCTAAAATAATAAATACTTATTAAGGCAATTAAAAAGGTAAAGTTAAAATAATGAATCTACCTTTAGTCATTTTTAATAGTTTTTAAATACGAAAGTTTTAGTTATTAATTATATGTTTTATAATTACATATTGATCATTATAATATTATGAACATACAAATTAAAATGCATTTTCTTTTAATTATATTATTAATTTATACATACATACATACATACATACATACATACGTATATATAGTTATGTAGGTATTTCAATACGAAACATATTATACATAAAGTAATGTAAGTGAAAGAAAAGTTAAGAGAGTTAGGATGAAGAACTAAGCTCGTCCCATTTAGCTGGACATACATATTTTACAATCTTTGAAACTGTTGATACACCTAATTTGTATCTATAATAGGTACAAACCTGAAAAAATGCATCTACTTCCGAGATATCTAAAAATATTAAAATTAAAATATATCATTTTTTCAATAATATAAAAATAATATAATTTTAATGTTTGTATGTTGTACAAGGAAAGCAGTTTATTAATAAACAAATTTAAAAAAATGAATTACCTACTATAACTAAATCTATTTTAAATTCTGACTCCGATGATTATAAATATTTAACAGGTTAGCAAATAATTATTAGTTACTCCAAAAAAAGCATTGTACATTTGTACCTATTATAATGTAATAGTAAATACATCCTATTTCACTACAAACGGTTCAACTTTTTCAAGTATAAACTTACTTTTTTTCAGCAAGGAAGTTACTAAGAAAATTTAAAAGCTTAAGGGATTCCTATCAGAGAAAAAATATCTTAAAAAAAAAAAGAATTATCATATGATTCAGCAAAATCAAATAGAAAGCGGTATTTCTATTTTTGATCAACTGGAGTTTTTGACGCCATGTGTTACAAGCAAAAGCATACCGTGTCAAACTTTAAAAACTATGAAAATCAAAAAATGACACTTCTATAAAATTAATATTTCTTACATAATCATTCATCACCACAGATAGTTAAAATTAATTATAATTAGTATATCCAACACCAATATCAAAAAATATTCACATACCTCAACTATTACCACCCATTAGAACGTTTCACTGGAAAGTTGTCTCCAGATAAACTTCAATCTCAAAACTCCTATTAAAAGAATCGTTTGTTTTTACAATATTTTTATACAACACTAATTTATTTTTATTTTTTTATACGCCTCAGCTACTACAGTTACTGATGTTTCTAACAAATAAATTAGATTTAATGTTATATTAAATTAATATTTTATTATAATAATAATGTAAAATATTATACTCGTACCTAACTAATTTGAATTGTGTATTACAATTTGTCATTTTTATTATTTTTAAATATCATTTGTCATAATGTTACACCTAAATTAAATTTTATTTGGCAAGTAGTGTTTTTATTATTTTTTTTTTTAAATGTCTATTGTGAAATATTTTAATAACTGATTATACAAGTATAATGATGATATTATGTAGCATGTTATTAATCTTATCACATTAGATACTTACCTTAATGTGACTAATAGTTTTTAAATTTTCAGTATTCAGGCGTCGTGTTTGCTTGGCCAATAATAATGGTTTTAAGAGTACCGACAATTCGTAAATATTCGATGAAACTTAAATTATAAAATTCGTTAAGTTTATAAAACTTGTCATGGTTATCTCTTAAATCATTATTGTATTGGATAAAATTTATCATTAGTTAAACGAACACTATAACCAATAACAGTGTTATTTTTCTTCAACGTGTACGAATTTCATATAAAACTCGTAAGACACATAATGCCAAGACCAGATCCTCATCGGTGTACATCTTAGCATTAAACTATAAATAGATAATTTACTTTTAAAAAATAGGTACAACGGGTACATAAAAATATGTTGTACTAAATATTAAATTACTTTAATATCACTTTATCACATGGATATTTTTATATTTTAGGAACTCCATGCATTTCGTGGTGCCACAGTGTATTTTCTATGGTAATAAATTGGTGAAGCGTAAAGTGATCGGTGTAAAACAATCCTTAGCCAGTGAACCAAGCCTTGAGCATTGCGCGAGGTGTGCAGGATCGTGTGCGGTTTCGTTATGAATTGCGAAGATATTGAAGATTGTGCAAAAAAATACCGTGAGTCGTTATTATTTATTAACCCGAGTTCTAACACAAGTTGACAGTGCCTATAGCATAGAAAACCGCCATATAATTATTATTGTATCAAAAAGTATTGTTAAAAAATAGTAATTGTCATTAATCACTTACTACTCATTGAATTTTTTCCTGGAAACATTTTTATTGATTTGACAATTAAAAGAAGAAAAGATTAGTTGATAATCAAACCCACGAATTTAGTATATTATATATATAAATTAAAAATAATAAATAACAAAATAATATTTAAATTAGAACGTTATTTAAACGAGTTTTGATTCATAGTAAATATGACATTTAAAACGATCTCAGGCGATCATCAATAAGGCAATATATTATATTTATATACTCATAGGTATTTTTAGGTGTACTATATAACTTACACGTTTGAATAAGAGATGCTATAAATTCGAACATTTGTTTCACGTGGAGAAACAATATCCGAAGTATATAAAAAAATAAAATGGCAATAGTGGTTCCAATAACAACTTGAAGGGCCTAATCGTCCGGTAACAAAACTGAGATGGAAATAATGATAACACATAAACGAAAGGTAAGTGATATCGAGAAATCGATTCACATCGATGTTCCGTCGTGTCATTTCACATTTTTCAACCCGATGGTTATGTATGAAATTGCCTTTTAAATGTTACTATTGTAATATAAAGATAATGTATTACACCAATATATATTTTATGACGTTTTGTCAATTTTTCGATTTATATAAACTCGAGGAAAAACTTTTATTGCATGTCATATCCCTAAATAGACATAACGAACGGAAACAAAATAACAATAAACAACAACAATAATAAAAACAACCAGAAATATTTTATTTTTGTGAGTAGGTACTTTAAAATAGATACGTGAAGCAAACTAATTTATTATGAATGTGTGTTGAAGTGGTTTACGTCATTTCTTAATATGAATAAGATCTATTGGTTTATAAAAGACGTATAGGTAAAACTAATAATTAAGCAAATATTATAATTTTAGATCAAAATGATTGTAAATATATAAAATAAGCTCAAAAATGGTATTTAAGTATTTTAATTGTAAGCAAAGTAATGCATTATTTGTTTTTAATAAATTAATCAATTTTTGAATTTTTGTACAATGATAAGTAGACATCTATAAAACCGTTTTAAGTATGCATAACCTAATAAAATTATTATGATGGAATTTATTCCGAGAAAAAAATGTATGACGATAATAAAACAGCTCGATTAACAAGAATAATAAAATTGGTAAAACAAACTTTTGTTTTAAAATATAAATAGTCTTAAGTTTGAAGTCGTCTAGATATTATCTAATTTCCATATAATCTGTTAACCACACTAAAAACGACATAGTTTAAACATAGAGAGTAATACAATAAGTATTTCCCTTGAACGTTCAAGATTTTGTAAAAAAATAGATAGAATATAAAATATTATGTTACATTTAATTCGCAATTTATAAAATAGTTTTTTAAACTACTGAAAAAATTCGATAAATGACCTATGTACCATCTGCGTTCAATTTATAATTGATTTATATGGCAACATGAAAGTTAGTAATCATTTTTATTGTCCCAAATATATTTTACGTAGCAAAAAAACAGGTAAAGGAATATTTCATTGTAAAATCAATAGTTACCTTGTTTCAGTCAGAATCATATTGGTAGTAATTTATGAGTCATAATTAGTGTAAGCAAAAATTACCTATGATAAAGACATTTTATATTTTAGCTTAAATGTAAATTAGATTAATAACTATAGACATTAGCGTGTAACATGGTGTTGAGTTGTAACATAACACGTATATGAAATTTTTAAGTTCTAAAATAAACAGATGCAAAATACGATGACGTTTTAACGTAAGTGATTATTATGTATTAGGTAGGTACATTATATTTTATTACTGTAAAATGCATAATTCATAGATAATAACTGTAATGTCTTTAATATAAAAGCATTGAATATAGAATTGTCACTAAAAATACAATGATAATGAATAATATAATATTTATATATATTTATAAAGTTTTATATATATATTTTCGTACTTACCACAAAATTATTTATAAGTTATAATCAATTTAATAAAAATATGTTGAAATTGAATACTAGATTATTTATTATTTTTTATTATTACATGCAAATTAACATAAAAAACATTATATAATTCATATTTCTCAAGACTCATTTACGGTAGGAAAAATAATTATATAAATATTATATATACTTCACGTACCGAATTATTGTTGACTACTGTAATGACTATTGGGTTTGAAACCAATCACAACAATGACTCATAGCCATAGAATATGAACCAATTTGTATCTTCAATAACAAAAAACAAATCGCTCAAAAAATAATGTAATTTTTAATAGTTACAGTTTGTTCGTATCAATATTAAATGCATTACGTATTATAAATAAACTAAAAATAACAGTTTTAAAAATAAAAATGGAAGTAGAAAAATGAATCAAGCGACTGATTTCAATATGGAAACATGCAATTTACATTATTTACGAATTTTAGTTTAAAATTTAATTATAATCATTAGGAAAAAAAATTAATTTAATCATATACATATTTATATTTATTACGTCCATTCGCCATAACAATTTAAATAAAAGAAATTCAATTTTATAAAAACTAAATAGTTAATCTTTTCAAAGTAAATCATAATAAAACTATGATTATAATCAAAATTGCATTTTTAAATGCATCAAATCTAACAACTAACACTGAATTTTTAGTTCCACATTTTTTTTTTAATATTCAGAGATTGCACTGACGTATTTTAATGCTCTTATACATTTAATGTATACATTGTCAGAAAGCTTTTAATGGAAAGTGAAAATGTATCCTTTCCTTCAATATAATTCTCTTTTTTACAGTATTGAACGAAAAACTATTCGTTGCTTCGTTCCATTATTCGATAGTTGTAGTGTGGCGTACATTTTCTAAAATGTGGATTACTTTGAAACTTTACAATCCATAAAATTTTACGTGAGTGTTTATCAACGTGTATATTTAATATCATAAAAAAAATAAAAAATATTTTTTTAGATATTGGCATCGGACAGATTGTCGACAACGAAGCAAACCAAGTATAATAATGCATTACTTACCAAACACTGTACCCTGTACGTGATAAACATTTTGAAATTTAAGTAGATATATAGGTACATACTGCTATCAATAATATCACAGAATATTCGAAATACTTTTTGTGATATACTTATTCATATTCGTAAGTTAACGCAGAACCATACAATGTTTTATAGAAAGTTTTCAACATGTACAGTATTGCAATTTGCAACAACCCACTATTGGACTCCGACCGAATTAAAACTTTAATTATAATTTTTCACAGAACGTATTTTTTTCCATTTAAAAATACAAATGAGATTGCAACTTCTATATCTCCTGGGGGTCTGGAGCTCTTTATGGAACTGAAGGGTCATTAGATGATTGAAATGACAACAGAAATCAAAAACAAATTGACATTATCTGCTACTATTCGAAGCCACCGTGAAGTTATTATAATTTGTAAATATAATTGTTTTTCCTTTTAATAACTTCGATAAAGTTATAATAATTTACCGACAGGCCGTTGAGTCAAACACAGCAATGACGAGTGTTATAAAGCGATCGTATGCGAGATACATTTATATTGTTTTTTAATTTTAAATTTAAATAACATATTTAGTACAATAATACGAGAGCTATGTAGTTATCAAAACTTCACAAAAGTACAATCGCGTAATAGAATATAATGTGGAAAGTTTCAACCTTTTGGTCATATCGTTTAACTACCACGATACATTTTTTTTTAAATAATAATCATAATCATAATAATAATAGCAATATATAATGCTCGAAACTAGGGGCTGATCACTTTTCGGGTCGATTGTTCGCAACAATAAGGTAATAAAGGTTTTATTATGGACGAGAGCAGCGGTTCTTTTGCAACCCTCATCCGGGTAAACTAATCGCCGCAAAATCGTTCACGATAACAATAATAATGGTCTTCGTTTGTCGTTCAAAGTTTTGACGGGCCAATTGTATTGGTCTGACAAGAAAAAAAAAATCAACTAAGTGATCGTACGTGATAATCATACTTTTGTATAACCGTGGTTTGGCCTACACTAGTTGATTCGGGTCTTAAAGTTGATCAGTAAATGTGTGTGTGTGTGTGTGTGAGTGTGTGTGTGTTTAAGTTCTTAGTATCATTTTTGAAAAGTCATTTTTTTATATATAAAATGCGCCATAATTTTGTTTAATTCCTTTAATATTTTGTAAATATTTTCGACATTCTTAATAGTGCAGTGATGATCCATAATAAATATGTAACATTTTTAATGTTACAAATAGATAATATACTGCCTACTTATTATTAAATACTTTCTAGTCTTATTTAACACTTTATTTGTTTTTGATAGGTGTAGTATATTGAGGATGTATATATATTTATAATAAAATAAATTAGCTTTAGCTTACTATAAAATATAGTTCTATTAACATATAAAGTTTGAATAAGGTTAAATTCAATTTTAAAACTTTTATTATTTTTATTTTTCAATATTTTTGATTAAATAATATTGGTATATTTTATTATTATGTTTGTCAGTGAAATCTTCAGATTATTATTATTATTATTAATGTTTTGTTAATTTCTTTTAATTATTATTGCTTACATTTATTTTATGAATTATTGTTTGATTTTTGTCTTAAAAATGTTTTTAAATATTGTTTTGTTATTCAGTACACACACCGCGCATCACATTTAATCATTAATATACTCTTTAGTTTCAAATATTTTAGGCTTAATAGATTTTTATATTTGTACAGTATTTAACTATTATGGTGTATTTTTTAAGTCTATTAAATACTTTAAATGTACAGCCATATCTATAACAATAATCAAAAAAATCATACCTTATGTAAAAAATATTTATTAATTAATTTCTTATTTTAAATTCCTATATATTACAATATTATGTATGTACGTATTTAATGTATTACAAAATATCTACCTTCATAACAATGATTTGACTACTGTATCCGTCCATATATAATATGGAATATTATTTCATTGTTACGGTTAAAAAACATCATTGTTTGACTTATAATAATATATTTGATAATACTCATTGCATGCAAACGAGGATAGATACATAAGTTTTAATTATTTTTTAAATTAATTAATTTTATAATATTACATTTGTAATTACCCTATCCTCCACAAAAATTGTCTTAAGACGCACATGCATTTATTAATTTATGCTTAGGTAATAGGTATACATGCGTGGTTATTTTGATTCAAATAAACTGTACTCCTGTAGTTTTATGTGATTGTATGTAAGTAAATAAATCATTTTTAAGCAATACCTATTTGTATTTCTTATTTGACTTTTTAAAATTACATTCATTTCTTATTTTCTTTATTTACTTGAATATTTATTTTTACCGGTTTATATTATACTTAAAATATGTCTGTGTAGCTTCGTGACTTACTTGTGCGCTTAAAAATTCAGTCCCTTGAAATACAATATGCTAAAACGTATATTATGTCGTAGTAAATTACCTTTTGTCATGTATGTTTATGCTAAAGTAATTAACGTATACGCATACATGATACATACATGAAACAAAATTATAAAATTTCCATTAAATTTTAACAGGCACATGTCCGTGTTATAAACTTACTTCAATTATTATGTATTATTAAATTCACTTAAACTGAGTAGTTTTGCAACCATTATAAAATTTTGACGGAAATTGACAAAAATGAATTCAATACAAGTTGATGAATAATACTTACAATAATGAAATATTTATTTAGAGCCTTTGATGTTGAATAGTGTGGCAAATCGAATGTGGCATTATACTTCTTAGTTTATCTTCAGTTTCTAACAACAAGGTGCGTAGTTTATTTTCATAAAGTATACCTTCAGGACGGCAATAGTCTTCTGAATTCAAATATTTATGTCGGTCTTTGATACTTGAAGTATTTTATTTTTACATTTGTTATTTTATCATAATTAATTCACTAAACAGACATTATAAAATACGCACTCGTATTTTCTTATATTCTGTCATTATCGACATTTTCTTAGTACGTAAAATCTACACGATGACCACTGATCTCTACTTGTATGACTAATAATTAATCATGTTAACGTATGTAATATACACTCAAAATCATAAAGATAAGTGATCAATCATTTAAATAACAAGTATAATATGATATCACTTATCAGGTATCACAGTGAAATATTTCTACTTCAGTAAAAATAATATTAATAAAAAAAAATGTTAATATTTATTTCTAAAACATGACCTTATTCATTTTTAAATGTTATTCAGAAGCTTAAAAAAAAAAAAAAATACAAATGATATTAATAATCAAATAACCATGAATCAATATATTTATTCAATTGTGATTATTGAGTCACAACATATTTATTATGTTATTAGCTATTAATGCTTTGAAAATATTTAGTCTCTTTTCCAAACGATTTTTAATTATAATTATTTTGACAGCGTTAATAAATTTGTTGTATAATTGGAATCGTATAAACCAGTTATCATCGAAATTCGGGTCGAAATCGAAATCACTTGTATCCTAAAAAATATTACTAATACGTCATATCATGTACAGCAGGCACTAAAGAAATCTTAAATTTGATATCGTTTTTACGACTTACAATATGATTTATTCGAATACTTCTTTCACGAAGTCCCAACGGTTCAATTTGGTCATCAAGTAGTATGTTTTCATATGGATTCAATTTTTCCTATGTTTTACATTCAATTTTTTTAGGAGTACATTTTTACGATTTGTATATTATGTTACCTACAATGTACATTTTCCATTTAGTTTTTTGCTTGTCGAAAACAGATTTTTGCTGTTCTTCGTTGGTGTTTAGTTCATTCCGAAGTATATCAAAACGTTTTTTGTTTTGTTTATCGCTAAAACATTTTACATTTACCATAAAATCCTTATAATTCTGTAAGTACGCATCTCGATACACTTTGTCCAACTCACCAAGAGGATCTATAGATCATAAAAAACATTCAAATAACTTATGGTTTGTAGTTTTTTATAACACATAACGTTAGATTTTTAATTATGGCTTACTATACTATTGTTTTCATTTTAACTATATAATTTTTAATATTTAAAAAAATATGTTTAAGTTACGTGTTTTTATTAATTGATCGGTAGAATACTAAAGTTACAGTTACATATCACGCACAAACCATAATTATTTATAATAAATTTGTTCAATACTCATAAAACTATATGATATAGAAATAGAGACTTTATCATAATATAGATTATTGTTAATTATTTTAATTTTAAAATATCAAAAATGCAATAGTCTATTGTACTAACTAAGCCATTTATAAGACTCGACATCCAAAACTGAGCCTTTATTCTTCAAAATTGTATTCAGAGTTAGTCGGTTAAAAGCTATGATATCATTTTCTGTCTTATCTGAATGAGGTGTTTTATGAAATGAATGTAAATATTTTTTTTTTGGTATTGTTATATCCATTTTTATATTTTTGTGGCTATAGAAAAAGTAATGCATCTATATAATGGTTCTAAACAAAAGAACGTCAAGATATCATAATTGTATTAAAGAAATTACAAAAAAGTTCTTTTCTATGAATTTTTTGCAACTTACATAGTTATAATTGGTAACCTATATTTGTAACCTATTTATAACCTTTATATACATCCTGATTAATGCTCATCGATCTATTTTAAATATCTTTCATTCCTTTTTATTTTATTAAATTTATCTTGTTCTCAACACGTAATTGATTCAAATGCTTAAATTAATATTCAATTTGTATTCTCAAAAAATGTAATCAATCTTTTACCTAAACGTATTTATCAAATTAATTACCAAAAAGGCTTAGGTTTTGTAACCGCCGTCAAAGTAATAACATGTGGTTTTTGATTAAATCCTGTAAGGTACAATACTAAATCAATACACAAAGTAATATACGATTGAGGCGTATAAACGACTGTGACGTTTTTTGGATAATCACAAAGTACTTCACCTGAAAAAAATCAATTTTTATTCAAACAATCTCTTGTATAACTATTTGAAACAAACCACAAGTTGGATCTACACATAATCCCTCAAAACCGAATGGGATAAATATGCGAAACTGATAAGGTTTTGATTTAGGAGCCAGACTCAACTTTCTCGTAACGCTACAAAATAACATTTTGTAAATTCTATATGAAAATTTACTTAGCTATATTAACCTCATTCCTATATCCACATTTCCAAAATCCAAGATCTTGGGTAAACAAGAATGCATTTTTGGTATAGCTCTTAACTCTATAGCAAAGTTTCCTTGGCCAGTAGGATTTTTTAAATGCAAATAACTTTTGAACTCCTGATTTAAATAAGTCATGAAAGTAAACTGCAAATTCCAAGATCCATTGGGAAGAATAGAAACCTTAAAATAAAATTCACCTTTAATTAGATGAAATAAAATGTTATATAATAAACAAAATATTGTACTAATAAGCATAAAAAAAAAAAACCATAGTTAATGTATATTTAGGTTATTTTGTAGTAAAAACATAAATAAATTCTACCATAAAATATTTATTGAGTGGAATACAAAACAATAAACTATGAGATATATTTTTAATGATTTTTAAAACAACTCACGGTAGTTATATAGGGAAATTTGAATAGTTTACATTCCAAAGGTTTGATTTTAATGATTTGTGGCAAATCAGTTATGTTCAATAATTGTATTGTTTGCATATATGTATGACCAGGCTTGAAATGTATAACACATTTATTTGGAGTAACACGTATCGATCCGTTGGTCACCTGTTCTAAACATTCTAAAAAATATGTATATATAATATATTATACCTAGAAGTATTTTATAAATCTAAAATATGTACGATTCTTCGTTTCACCGTGTTCGCTGTTAATAATAATATTTTTCTTACTAGCTTGAATATTATTCATTATTCTGGATCACGAAAAACTGAATTCAATTTTACGTTATATTAATTTTGAATAAAATTTCTATGGAAACAGCATTACAAAAACGTTATTTATAAAAATAAAATAAAACTAAAATATAACAATGATTTATGTAATAAATGCATAAACAATGCTATAAAAATATTTTTGATTATATTATTCCAAATAAAATATTAACAATAAATTGTTTTTTAAACATATTAATAAAAATACATCAATAAAAAAAAAAAAAAACAAAAATGATTTGAACTTATTATGGAATTCCTAATAATTAAACTACTAGTATATCTAGAATTTAAATACATATAATGAAAAAAAAAATGATTTGAACATACTCGTAAACAATTACATGCACGTTTTACTAATATTGGATAGAAAATCTTACGTTCTGGGTTACGATTGCACTGGCAAGAAGGTATAGAAATTAATAACCAAATTCATTTGAATAGGTAATTATACTGGAATGCACTACAATGTTTTTTTTGTCATATAAATAGAATTCAAAGGTAAAGAGTGGTATTTTTTTTTATCGTTTCTTAAAATTATAACGAAATATTTATATTTTTTTTAAAATCATTAGAAAATTTTAAATACATTCTTAGTCTCTGTTAGGAATTTAGACTAAAGTTTTTATTTTTATATTTAACTTTAAGTTAAGTTTTTATATATTGTAGTTTCAATAGTGAAACTAAAAATTTACCATAATAGTATACACATAATATGTAAATGTAGTTAAACTATAAAGCAAAAGGGGCTTACCTGTATTTTTCAAGATACATAGCATCTTTATAAAAGTAGGTTGTGCTTATAAACTCAATTAAACTTCACTCTAAATAGAAAAAAATATTTTCTACAAATTTTAAACAATAACCCTTTGACAATCTTGAACTCGATAAAACACCTTGGAATAAATATCAACAAAATACTCACCTGGAAAGATCATTCCCTAAAATAAAGAACACGATGTAACTCACGTCTTCGCCGTGTACGCCCAATCCTTAAATCTAAACTTAGTCTCAATGCTTCTGATTTACCATACGGCATCCGAATATGGGGCCAAGAAAACCATCCACCATTTAACCACTAGAAGCATTTAAGACGATTAGTTTCTAGATTTCCATGATATGTCTCAAACCTAAATTTACATGATGATTTGCATAATATACCCATACTAAAAATATTAGCCTTCAATGTTAAAATATATTTAAGTAGCTATTTTGTTTTTATTAATTACATTGATAAAAGGCATTATATTCTGTCCGGATTTAATGTATTCTTTAAACTTTTATTCAACCCAATAAAAATATAAAACTCGTGATACCGTACTGCGTTTTCAATTCCATTCCATTATACCTCTTATGGCTATAATAATCCTTTGAATCGTATTGCCCTCGAGTGTAATGAAATGAAAAATCTTGATTTGTTTTGTACACGAGATTTACATTTAATAAGATAAGTATCCTAATATGTGTTCATAATTTGTAAGTTCAATTGATATTGTATATTAATTAATTTTTAATGTTAAATCTATCATTGATATATTGTATACTTAAAAATTATATAATGTTATATTATGTTCATTTTTAAACAGTCGATACAATTAAGTCTTTATTGTAAATTTATTTAAACTGTGTTTAAGTCTTATATGCGTTTATGTCAATAAATAAATATCATTGACATTAAAATATTCTTTCAAATAAAAAATATATATAGGAATAAAAAACTAAATATTATGTAATTCATATAGGTAGTACAGATTTTATTTTATTATTTACCTTTCAAATATTATGAATTTATAATTTTTATTGCAATATTTTTTATTTTTTCGTCATCTCCTTCTTTTCTGATTTTATAATATTATAACTTAATAATTTATGATATGTTTGTTAGAAAATGCAATATTTTATCAAAAAATATTTCATATTAATTATTCAACAAATAATTGTTTTGTATCAAAAGTCGACTAACGAGGTGATCACGTGGGACTACTGCCTTTCCATAGCCTTTTCTGTGAGATTAAATTACTTCATACTAACATAACATGAATTATATTATTTTATACAAATTTATTATAATTACTCGATTTCGTAGAACTTTTATTGAAGATTACTGTATTTCGAAATCACTTTTTTTTCTTATACAATAATAACTGTTATAATATTTTGTTTAATAGTATTTTTAATATTGAAAGTCATTATAGAAATTTTTATACTAAAAATAAAATAACATTTTTTTAGTTTTTCTATTTTATTTAGAATATTTTTGAATATTAAAAATTATAATTAACTTATATTACTTTATTTTACAATTCATAAGTAATCGATGTCCAAATTATTAAAATTGTTCTGTGCAATGTTTTCATATACTCGTAGGTGTACAATAATTACTCATTATAAAAATTGTATTTACAAGATACAACTAAAATTATAATCATAGAATCTCGTCTGTAGATTGTTTCTCCACTCCGTCACAAGTTACAAAAAAAAAAAAATCACCATAGTTTTTAATTATTTTATATTCAATTTTGTACAACAAAAATACCTAAATAATAATGACAATAAAAAATATTTAATTAATTATTTGTATAAAACACAACTTGTATAATTATAGATTTTTATATCCAATAAATGAAATAAATGGATAATTATTTATGTATGATATACCTATTATTTAGAATATGCTGTATAGAAAATACAAATATATTTATTTTATTTATTAAAAAATGGTTAAGACACTTGTATTTTGTAAAACACAAGTACTGACTAGCTATAATTCATCGACATAAAAACTATACGGACATTTTGAAATATGATTAATTTATAGTGGAAATCTGTGTTCAATTTCCAATTGAATTATGCACAGTATTTTTTTTACTATTCCAAAGAATTTTTAGCAAAAACAAAAAAAAAAAGAACAGAAAATAAATAAACCACATTATTCCCCTCGTTTGATTAGAATCTAAAATATAGCATGGCAATCTTAGTTGTTTATTAATAGTTAAAACAAATTTCATTTTAGCACACTAACTGGTATTTTATGTAAGTCGAATATATAAAAAAAAAATTATAATTTTTCATTGTTATGTAATAATATTGATTTTAATATGAAATAATATGATTAATAACATAAAATTTAAATATTTATTAATATTTTATTTTAAATAGAGATAAGTTTGAATAACTTATAATGACATTCAGATATTTTAAATTATTATTATTATATTATTATTTAGTTTACAATTATTTAATGTATTTGTTCCTACGTCTAATTATCCGCCATATACATGTATATATATTTACTACCTATATTCATCATTTTGTATTGAAATTATAACAACTCATCTTAGGTTTAAGATATTTTGGATTGAAAGTTTGTATTCAAAAGTCTGACGAGTTATTTGCCTTTACATTAAACCAGTAGCTCTTTCAATTCATATTTTGTATTAGTCATTCACAAGATACTATAGTCCTTCAATTATTATGATGAATTAGCTTTGAATATGTACCCAAAAAAAAAAATTATGGGCAATTATCCTCGCATCTATGCATAGTGCATATATTATATAAACTCCTTCATTTTAATATATTTTTTATAGCATCCAAATGAACTATTGTCCTTTTTAATTTAATTTTTATTATAGGTAGATAATTTTTATGGTGCTTTTTTACAACGAATAATATTTATACAATTTTTTCACCGCAGTACGCAATAACAAAAGCCAAATATCCAAATGCTTAAAATTTAATCCCCCATAGGTTATAGTATTTTTTCATTAAATTCACTACATATTATAATTATTGTTGTTGAATTTTATTTATTTTTGTCATTAGATCTTGAATTTTAGTTGTGATTCACAGAAATCTTACTCGATTTTACGCTATTTTGTTATGAAATAAAAACATTGTCAATTTTTCTTTTGTTCTTATGTTTTTAAGTTTCTAAAATATAGAGCATTGAAAGAAAAGAAGGTATAGTTTATCGTTTATCTATACTATAATAATAACTGTTTATTACAAATGTTTTTTGGGTTACAAAATGAAGATAATAAGTTTATTTATTTAAAATTATAATTTTGTCTCAACATTTATAATATGGACAAAATATTTCTTGAGTACCACATAATTATTTTATCACAGGTGAAAACTCAATACTAACTTATTTTAAAATGTAATGATTTATTGTTGCTTTAAAACTTATATAAATCATAATAATACTAATAATACTTATAATATCTGAATTCCACGTAACGCACGAATTAAATTATTTTGTAATAATCTTAACATTTTTAATAGACATAACTCAAAAGCAAAGTTCTCTAATTCATAATTTCTTAGTAAGATAATGTTAGGCTATTTACTTTTGCCCCATTGTACAGTAGCATAATACACTTTCTCTGACAGACTGCAACGAGTACATGTTTTTATATTCCAAACCCATTGCATAGTCCAAGAAAGCTTCAGCATTTTATGACTTTTGTAACTTTTAATGACTTGACTCCAGTCGCGACATTCCTCTCGTTGTTAATACTCGCTATACCTTCCAGCTAATCATATCGTAATTATCGTGTTTTATTAATTAATTAAAAGTTAAAAAATTCCGATGGATCTGCAAACAACTGTTTTATCATTAAGTTTGTAGTAAGTTGCAACAAACCACCATGCAGATTCCAAAATGTCAATAATTCGAGGACCGAAAAAAGAAAATTTACAACTTTAAATATCATTAAAGCTCTCAATAATAACATTTCATAAAAATCTATTGCTTATAATCAACCTATTCTTAACATTAATAATAAAAATAACTTTCTGTATCATAACGCTATAAATACTAATTTGGTCGAGACATATACACCAGGCAATAATAGTTGTATCGATAACGGCAACAATACGTCAAAAGCACCTGGAGTGTTATTAGTTTATTACAAATACTACTCATTCGGCACCAACATGACTTTACCCGCTGCTACAAATCATAATATTACGTTGATCAGCACCTTAAACGGCTTAAACACTTGGCCTGAAATGTCGATGGTTAACTAGTAATAATTATCGTTCAGATTACTAACTGATACTATCATTTCAGTCGATTCTTAGCACCCATTAAAGAGGACAAAGTTCTCCAGCTATTTTGTGTTATTAATAATACATTAAACCGAATATCTACAAGTAAGCGTTCGTATACTTTGAATCATTTATTTTTGCTGAGCACATACTATTACGTCATTTTTTCTTAATATTTATTTTTTTTTATAACATTATCAATTAGATACTCAAAAATTAACGTCCCTTTGTTCAATGTCGAATGCATTGTTGTCAACAGACAGTAGTAATCTAACCCCAAACAAAAGGATATAAATATATTTTTTATTTAACAAAATACCCACGTGTCTTTGAATTGTTTACTTTGTATATAATTGTTAAATGCCAACTTGATCTAATAAATAAAACGATTAAAACGCACTAATATATTATAATTTAAGAGATCAAAACGTGTTTAAGATTTATTAACAGTTAGCAATATTAAATTGAACACGAATTAATGTATTAAATTCGGTTTGTGTGAATAAATAGTTATTCTATAATTATTCAAGCATTCGTTACATAATATCTTACATTTTATTGAAACCATAACAATTTTATTAAATGCCATAATGGCATTTGATCAAAGATATACATATGCGGTTAAATATGCAGACATTGAGGATCTTAAGATATTATGAAGTATTTAAAACGAATTTTTAAGTTTTGAAAAAGAGCAAAGTAATAATAACAATAGTGGACAAAGTAACACAGTTCTTTAAAATGCGCTAAGTCTTAAGTAAAATTCTTGGAAACCCGAATCGGGTGGAACAACTAAATTAATTTCCAAGGAATCGGATTCCTTTTTAAAATTCTTTCTGTATTTACTTACTTTCGCTAAGCTACAGTTTATATGGATATTTAAGTATTTGCGCATTTCAAGACGAACATTTTATTAAAAATATTTTTATTTTTTTAATAAATTATTACATTTCTACCGGCCAACGATTCGCAAAAGTGGACTCCACAGTAAAACATAATAATAATAATGAGAAAAAGGAGAATATATACTGAGTGATTCATCAAGTATGATCTCCTCTATTTTATTATTTAACAGTATAATTCAATTCAGATTTTTTAAATTATTCAGCACCCCTATGATTTTGTTATAGTCAAAACATAAATATTATTATGCGCAGTTAAGTGATTTTGATTGATTTACTAATTTTTGAAAAAATCATAAGTTTATCGTGTGATATTGATACATAAGTTTTTTTTTTACTCGTATTACGTTACATCGGTAAAAAATAGAGGTCGTCATATTTGCGAAATAAAAAAAGTTTTTATCGTCACTCTCTTTCGTGAAAAAAACTGAGTATTTAAGATTACGGTCTCGAGTATAAAGATAGGTATATGTATACTTAAAAAGAAAAAAAAACTCTCGAAAATCAAAGTTTGACAGAACGCACAATAATTTGATTGTACCGCCGCCGCGTTGCCAGCCCCATAATATATATGTACCTATATAAATAACACGATATAATATTGTATATAATTGGAGAATCGTCTTGCACCGTATAATGTGCGTTTGTGCCCCGACGAACATACCTGTCACATTATACACACCACGTCCTGACGACGGTCATCTTCTTCGTTATAATCGCGTGTGTGCATTTTCGCGTAAGTCCGCTCAACATTTTTTTTTTTTTTGCTACGATGTACGCGGCACAGCGAACGACATGCGCGGCGGCTCGGCGGCGGCGGCATCGGCGGTATAAACGTCTACCGGCGACAGTGCGCCGTGTTTATTGCCATCGCCGTGGTCGTTGGTCGCTCGCGAGTGTCCGTTCGGCGCGCACGAATTATTATTGTTATCATTATTATTGTCGTTATTCGAATAAAATACATAATAATATAGTCCGGAAGCTTACGTGTATGAATGTCCGTGGGTGCGTGTGGGTGCAGTCCCGTTTTCGTCCGCTGACAGTCGAACGTTTTTCGAAAACTCCAGAGTTCAGTCGTCTGCCATCTGCGATGGTCCCAGAAGGTAAACGACGTCCTAAATGTCTGAACTATGATATTTTTAATTTTTGTCAATTTTTTTATAATATTATTACTGTGATATTTATAGTTTGTATGTTCTCCGCGAGTGAATTATATAAAGTATTACGCAAGATGCAGTTATACCTATAATAGTCGTTATACTGCAGATGGCCTGCCTCAAAATTCAAAAGACCCAAACGCTTGCAAATTTTACCGTCAATCTGTTTTCAAATTTTTAATTTTTTTTATAAAAAAAACACTACAAATCGTTTTAAAAACATTTTGCGCGTAAAAATGTATTATCTAATATTAATAGGAACACATAGGCATTTTATCATTACTATTAGATATATTTTAAATTTAAAATTTTTTTTTTTAATCTGTTTTAATTAAAATTATTTATTGCCTATTGGATAAACATGGTTAAAATATTATTATTTTTTCGTCAATACTATTATATGAAATATAAATAGTGGTTTTAAAAATAAATATTATATAGATTCATTAAACAAACATAACAAAATAAAAATGGATGGTAAAATATCAGTATATAATACTAAATATTAACAACAAATAGAAACATTATTTATTATTATCGGATCGTAAAAAAATAGTATAAGTTTGAAACATAACAATTTAAAATTTTCGATATTTTTATAAAAATAACAAGTCTATAGTTATATTGTCTTATAGATATGATACATTAATTTACACTTCATGATCAACACTAGGCAAATATTTTTATAAAATGTGAATTGTATGTCCTATATATGCTCTAGAAATTCGCCCTTAAAGGCAAATGGGCAACAGTTATAATAAAAAAAAAATTATATAAAATAAAAATTTTCAAATTTGACAGAATAATAGAATTTACACCTATCGTAATACTATAGTATCATGATTATGAGAAAAAATTGAGTCACTGACAATTTAAAATTCGTAAGTTTGTTTACGTAATATTTATATTTTGAACACAAAGTCTTTATGCTTCTTGTTCTCATAAGTATGAAATATATAGTCGTAGCTACTTAACAGTTGTATGTTTTTACCCCCTCCTAAAAAAAAAAAAAACTGACACGTTTTTCATTCAATAACCTGAAGACTGCCGAAGTTGTATCTCTTGTGTGTCCACCATAGATAGGCATTATATAGACATAATTGCTGTTATGTTTGATCATGTCAGTGGTCGTTGCTATCATAACCGAGAAGATACACATTCATATTACCTATACATAAATGGTTTTTATTTTCCAAGTAACTATATATGTCACGGTAAACCATAAACGTTGTATTTGATATTTCAGTGTTTTTTTTTTTCTTGCTTTCATCATTGTTACCAGTGACATTCTTCTATGTCGTATAATACGGATATAATATAATATAATTAATGATAATATTATGTTAGTAAAACTATTCTTGTTATATTATTATACAAATATACGAGCGACACGAGCGATAAATCTATATCTAAACAAGACGAATGACGATTAACGATTACACAATATACGTCCGTATTATATAGGGAAAATAACGATTTCTTATTATTTGAACATGTTTATATTTTGATGTACGTGTAGACACGTGCTACTTTACGATACGTTTTTTTTTTCGTAGAAACGAGTTAATTCTCGTACGTAAATAAACTAGCGCGAAAACTCGCATGTAAATGGGTTTTTTTTTGCTACCTGAAACTTTAACGATATTCACTCTTTTAATTTATAAATGTTTCGTTACTTTTATTAGAACTTTTTTATAGTGTAGATAAATATCTGATAAAATGTCTTTAATTTTTGACGTTTGACATTATTACCTACGGTATTTTTCCTAAATTTATATTACTTTTAACAATACTTATTTTAATGGTTATTATTTTTATGTTGCATTGTATCATGAAAATTATTATTATTATAAATTCAAAATATTAAGTTCTGATTAGAGTGTATTAAATACGAAATAATTAATAAGAAATCAAATTATTTAAATTGTTCACAAAACAATACTGTTGAACCTTTGCATAAGTATCAACTGATCTGTAATAAAAGTGTATACAATAATTCAATAAATGGAGTAAATACACGTCAACCCAATTTTAGAACGTATTTATTTTTTTTCTAATATAATATTATATTACGTTAAAAATTATAACATAATTTTAACGATTTTTTTTATGTGAAAAAAAAACCCCCAAAAAATCTCATCGTTCAGTCAACCGTATATTCTTTCGGGTCTGGTGAGTATTTATAATACAGTAGAAAAATAAACTTACTTATTTTTTCTTTCATTTATCACAGACAAAGTTAATATCGTTCATATATTTTATACTAAGACATTCAAAATTTGCATAATAATAGCGTGAATGGACATTGTAGTGTCTATAGTTTTAATTTTTAAATAATTTATTAAAAATAATTATAATAAGTGTTTAAACGAATACTAGTGCATTTTAAGAATGACCGAATTCTATTTAAAATAACTAATGTCTATATAAAATTGGTTTTAAAAACTAAGCTATTTATGCCTAATTATTGTTTATACCCTAGATTCTGCTTTATTGGGACACTCCGGTTGCGTGTGATGTGGTCACAATAAAGTGGTTGTTCCAATAATCCGAAAAAAAAAAAAATTTAAAAAATCGAAACGAAACAAAAATGTGTTGGTTGTTGTCACTGATTTAATAATACACGTAGAATAATATTTTATACATCATAATAACTATATAATCGAATTCACGTATTCGTTGATTTCTGTCCTGAAATTTTCGATAGACAGCAAGTAATACAGCCTAGTGGCTGTAATTTAATTTTTTAGAGAACTCCTAATTTGTACGCAACCAAAAGATCTTTACTATGACGATACGTCATTACTACACGCACCGCACACAATTAACAACTGATGCATTAAACGATATTTAACATAGGTACATCGCACATTTGAACACAAACGTGATAAATATAACATCAATTTAGTCTAATAATTTAATTCAATAGCGTTTTTTGTCGGATTGTCGATCATAGGTAATCGATATTAATATATACTCAATAAAAATGTCCTTTATTTATCCCGTTTTGTGGCTTAGGTTAGTGGTGAGCATTTACACTACAGTCATAAGTTTATTTTGGCAATTAAGCGGTTGTCCTAATTAACTGGTGTTTCGATTTTGCTGTACTAATTTCTATAAAATAAATAATAATAACATTTAAGTTCAACTAATCGTTCAAATACGCTATATTTTATACATATATATATATACCTCCATATTTTAAATTTTAGTTGTTTTTATTGTTGTACCTTTATAATTTCATTAATCATAAGTACCTTTGTTACCCATATTATTTTAAATATCTCACGACTTCTATATAATTCGCTTCTAATTAAAAATTCTTATTCAAATGATTCTCTGCTTAAGAACGATAAGCGTCCGTTTTTTAAAAGCTATTCATTTTATATCAATAGCTGTTGATCTAACAAATGAATATATCAATATCAAAAATTATAATGAATAATATACGATATGAGGTTATTAATCATTAATTATTACATTTATAATTTATGGTATGTAATGTAAAGCTATTAAAATATAATAATACAAATATTGTGTATATTATAATAATTTTTATGTATCTTAATATAATACAATAGCTGACTTAAAATATAAAGTAAATATTTTATTACTTAAAATACAATTTCATAAAATTACTAATTAAATTATTTACATTTAATGTTTTATTATAATTTATACTTAACCATTTTTTGTCGATTTTCAATTTAAATGTTAGATATTATAATTGAAACACATATAAGTACTAGTTAATTACTCGAATAATGTTGACTACTTTATAGACGAACTTAACCTATTAAATCAATACAAGAAGATTATACTATCTACTGACTAATGTTGATTTCATATTCACTAGTTAAAATACTATCAATAAAAGGTAAAAAAATTAAATTAAAAAATACCGTTAAATACTAGTAAGGCTATTATATGGTAATGTGTAAGTTATCACTGAATATCACGAAAAAGGTAGCTTAGGAAAACTGAAGAATTATTAATATGCCGTTGAAATTGATTGTCATTAATTATTGATCAACTGGCATAATAAATACGTGTATAGAAATATAATTTCACGTTAAAATATTACGTCTAGGTGAATCTTCTTTGGGAAACGTTACGTAATACCATTACTTACGTGATTATGTGTACAGTGTTAGATTGGTACGAAATTGAAAATACACTCACAGATACATAATATAAAACGTAGACTGTACACTTCAATTTCCTGCTATTCGTTTTGTGAAATTGGCAATGCAGTAATTACAATTAAAGTAGAGTATAGAAATTTTAAATCATATTTGCAGATTTCACCCCAATAACAACCAATGCGTAGGTACTAGGTATACCATATTACGATGGCGTAATGTGTATGACTGCAATGTATTATAGTTTTCTATGCGGGTTGCTGTGCTTTCAGAACATTTAAATGTAAATCTCAAAACAAATTATTGTAGTTTATTAATCGATTTCTCAGTGAATATTTTTATATTTATTATAAAATAACAAAAATCGCTATCATTCAACCAAGGATATTATTCGTTATTATAATATTATACATACTATTACGTTTTATTCAATGTGTCCTTTCATTTAGATTTATATACACGTAGCCGTAAATAAATAATAATAATGTATGTACTTATTTATTTTTGAATTTAAATATAGTATATTATTTGTTATATAAGGATATACAATTGTTTTTTTTTCACATGGATCATAATAGAAAAATAATTTATATTAAAAAATGCGGTAAATTTAACAAAATATTAGACTTTACTGAATCCATTGGTCCATATAATATAAATACATAATTAACTAGAACTTTTATATAAAAATAAATAATATTAAACTAATGTGCTTAATTCTAATTCTTAATACATTTATATTTCTTTGTAATCTTAAATATTATATTATTAATAAAGTAGCTATTGTAATATTTATTTTAATTACACGAAAATGTTCAGTAGACCACCATTATCTTTTTCACTTCTTGAAGATCATAAAAAAAAAACTGTTTTTAAAATGAAACATAATTGTATATTTTATTGAACGATTAATTTTATTTAAATTAATTAAGGATGAAAATATTTTAACAAGTATATCGAAAAGGTACATATGATTTTATATTATCGATAGTTTATGCATAATTATATTTATTGTTGGAATAGTAATTTATTAGGATAAATATCACGATCTATACGAGTGTATTTATTCATTACACCTTTTTTTTTTTTTTTTGGAGAGTATTATATGATATGATACAATTAATTAATTACATGTGTTCGTTTTTAATTTATTGAAAAGATCTTTTTTATAAATTTAACGTTTTATAGTTATTACTTATTTATATCTAAAATGTTTCATTGTCATTTTAGTTAAACCACTTTATTTTAATATTTAATTCATGAAACTAAGACAATATACTATATAAAATTCATGATTCATATATAATAGAATAATAATTGATAATTATAAGTTATATAATTATAACTTTTAGAAACATCAAAGAGATAAATATTATGGTTTTTAAATTATTAACGTTAAATAATATTTTAACTATCAGAAAAGTTTCAGCTGATAGCTTAGAATTAAAAATATTTACTCGTTCTCAAAATATTTAAATTTTTGTTTGTAGATTCCATAAGGCATAGATTTATTTATACATAATTTATTTATAAAATTCAAAAACCTATCGACGTGTTTAAAATAATGATAATAATTCAATCGTAAAAACCCTAATGATTATAAGCTCTATTATTAGAGAATGCTATATTTTTGAAAACCATAATCAATATTCAACGATATATTTTGATTTAAATATATTTTATGTTGATAATTGATAAATAAATTTTATGCGTATAAAATGATCCATCAAAATTCAAAAGTTGTTTTAACCCACAATTTTTTTTATTATTGTTTAATGTTACTTTTGACAGCAGTGGCATTGTTATAGTTATTTACAAGACATTCATTTATATATGTTTTTACAAAATTATTTTTGTTAATAACGTTGCATTATTAAAGGCCTGTGAAAAAAGTTCAAGAAATTTACGGTGACATTAATTTTATATTTATAATATTTATTTTATTATATTTTAATATTATTAGTTTATAATCAATTTTCTATTTTATTTACAAAATTAGACAAGTATATTTTTTTCTTAAATTTTTAACTAACAATTTTATTGTTGGTTTTAATTGTAAAGAAAATTATCATCGTCAAGCGTATAACATTTTATTGTGCGATTGGTTTTGAAATGTACAAAGTTTGAGATTTTTGGCTCGATAGGGAAACTTAATTAGTTTCCAGGAACGTTGGGGAACAAATAAAAGCTTTACACTGTCGTTTAAAGCATGTGTTTCCCTTTTATTTTTTCATTTTACTTCAAATCTCAAATTAGCAAGAGAGTAAGTTGTTTTGATTTGAGTCTCTTTTAAGGTACTTTTCACTCACTAGAAGAATTATTCTTTAATGTGAATGTATGCATATTCTGTACGTCAGAAAATTTAAATATGATTTTTATTGAAAAGAATGGCAATCATCCAAATTATGAATTTCACTGTTCATCGTTGAATACATTATCGATAATACAACTGGATAAACAATACTAATATTCAGTACAGTAATCAAAATATGTTAACGCTAAAAACAAATATGTTAAATAACAAATTAATAATTTAATATCAAGTATAAAGTATTCGGTTGGAATTTTTATTGATTTAAATATTTTAAAATATCAATGAAAAATATTGTGTGGAGGTGCTAGGTAGATCATAGGTAGTATATAACAAACAGTTATGAATAATAAAAATACTAATTATTTTAATACATTTTTTTCAGTATCATAGCAAAGTATAATATTAAAATTGTTTTTTTCGTTCGGATAAATTTATTATTCCACATTATATATTTACTGTTATTATTCTGCAATTTATTTTTCTAAATTATAATGTTATATTGATTAATATTTTAAAAATAAAAGCGCGACAACAATATTTATAAAAATAACTTAAGGAAGTTGATGCATATATAGTATAATATGGTAATATATCACAGTGTTCTATATTTTTTATTGAAAAATCTGTAATTGAATCAATATAGCTTTCCTTAAAACTAATTTAATAATGTTTATTGAATCAGATATTTCAATAATACAATACATTTTTTTCAATTAACATTTACTTAACTTTTACTTTACACCACGTTGATTTTTAATGCTAAGTTAAAAATTATAATAGATGCATCCTACCAATGTAATCACAAATAATATTGTATTAATAATTATTAAGACTATCGTTATTTTGAATTTATTTTCGTTGTATATTTAAATTAAAAAAAAAAAAAATGTATTGCTAACATATATTAAAATAACTACATAGTATTTTATGTCAAACAACTCAAAAAAAAAAATTCTGCTTGAATTGTTTCATATTATTATAAATTGACTGAATACGTTTAAAATATTGAAAATTGTTCATTATTATTTATTATAAATATGATTTAATTAACTACATGAACGGCTTTTAAAATCAAGTTAAACTTTTTATTTGATTATATTGTTTATATCTATTATAATAATAAAAAATATTTGTAAAACAATAGTTTAGCTTTATAATTATTCTGTCACTATTACAGAAGTATTTTTATACAATTTCATTAAATTATTCAACATTATTATTCTGAGCAGAGTTATTATAAGTATGATGTGTTTGTTTTTTTCCCTGTGAGTCTTTGCTTTTTGAACAATAAAAGAGGTTTGATTTTTAACTTTGTGTTTGGTTTCTAGTAGTGAATTAGTTCTCATTGATATTTTTGGAGGTAACACGTAAAATTTTTTTGGTACGTTTCAAAATAACAACATTAATTTTAAAAAATAAGGAAAAATGGAAATTTTTATGCAAAACCAGTATTTGATAAAATCGATTTTGTTTTTTTTCCTTTAGCTTATTAAAAATTAGACAGTTATACACCTTGAAAAATTCTTTGCACATTTTCATTTACCATTAAAAAAAAATATCAAAAATACATAGTCACAACATATTATTTTTATAACCATTTTAAGTTAGTTTTCATTTTTAAAAAATCATCATCCAAAGACGCCAACACTCTTTACAAAAGATTCACTGCTCATCTCTAAAGCCACTGCACTCTTAAAGGAACTTGCTATCTCCCACATCCCTGATGATTCTAAGAGGCGTCTAAAATGTAAGTGGTGTCGGGCCCTATTAACTAACTGAAAATCAACACACCCACGTCGAAGTGCCTTCATTGGAAGGTCTCTTCATTCATGTATATATTAAAGCCACTAGTATCTTACGACACTTAAATGTATTGTAAAAATGTATTTATAGGTAGTATAATAAAAACTGAATGTTTTTTATTTTTATATTTTTATTGAAATTTAGAATCTGTAGACTGTTGTGGTACAATGAATAAATTTGATACAGGAAACCATAGGTATATTATATATATATACAAGATCATAAAAACCTACCAAAAAATGAGTTTTTAATTAATCGTACAAAACACACGAATTAGTTTTGTGAAAAGCAATCACCAATTGATGACACTTTCGTTTGAAAAGAAAACTGAAAGCTAAAAAAAAAAAACCGTTAAACTTACGAACATTTTTAAATTATTTTGTAGTTAAAATGTAAACAAATTTCAATTCTTGTTAAAACTAATGATTGAAAAATTAATACAAGATTGTTCATTATTATTTTATTCTGAAACCAAAAATATAAAAAATATATAAATGGTTTTTATAATTTTAAGTTAAAATTGGAAAGCATTCATATATGTTAACGAGAAATAAAGATTTTGTTATTTTGTTATAATTTAAAAAAATTATTTTTTAAATTTATTTGTGGTAAATTGTATATAATATATTTATATAACCGAATTTTAAAATGCAAATTTTTCGACGTTAATTAATTCAAAAAATAATTTTTCCTACCACATTACCATCAGTAAAATAAATTACTTTAATAGTATTCAAAATATATCATATCATATAGTCCATCTTTGTTTAGAACCGTGTTTTTCGTACCTATGCAACGGTTTATCGTTCAATTCAAATTTAAAACATACGTTACAGTTTAACTTACTCAATGGTGAGTTACCCTTAAACTGTACAGCAGGGTGGTTATACCTACTTCCCTTTTTATTTATTTATTTATATTTTTTTTAGGGGAGATTAGTTGAATGATGTATAGCAGACCAACCGGGTTATGAAGGTATTTTTATTAATTAATTCGATTAGTCATTGTGTTTTATTGCCGACTTATAAATTGCATAATATTTTTAATAGCATCTGTATCACACACTGAATAATTAATCGTTTAGGTCAAGCAATTTAATTTTAGATTACATCATGAAAGTCAATACACGTATAATTATGAGTACAACTCCCAAAACTGGGTACCATTGACCCGGTTGTGTACCAATTATAATCAAATGGTCACGGCATTTTTGGATAAATTAAGGGCAGGTACCTATATAATATTGCAAATACATATTTACATATTATTATATGTATGTCTAATAAAAGTGTATTGAAGTTTAACAAAAATAAATGAAAATTTTTATCGAATTGACCACTAACCTTTTTTTTTGGTCACTGTAATGACACAGGTAGGTTTATTTTTTGTAGCTGTGCACGCAATACACTGATGTTATAGAAAATCGGTGAAGCAAAATTCTCAAATAAAACATAATAATATGTATTAAGTCATGAATTAAAAAAAAGTTTCGATTTTTCATAATTTTTGTAAATAAAATTATATGAACACAACCTAGACACTTTAAAACACAGCAATAACTACATTAAAATGAGCAATGAGATTGAAAATAATAGGTATAGTATTTTATATTCAAACAGTAGGTATACAATTAAAATACCTATATTTAGAATATCAACCTGTAAATCCTGTTTTAAGTTTATGTTATTATTATTATTTTTTTATTATAAAATATAATAAAATAACTTTATTTTTAAAAATAAAACTCTATTTTGCATTTTGAATGACAATTAGTGAAGTTCAAACGTATATATATATATATATATATATATATATATATACAATATATTTATGTTTTATTAATGCTCATAAATTATTGTTAAAAAAAAAAAATAATCAATAACCAATAATATATTTAATATTTTTAAAATTGATTTACTTGTTTGAAATTATTGTCGTTTGTCATTTCGAATTACTATTGGAAAAGTACATGGAAATAATTTGAAATTTAAAAAAATACTATACATGATGGCGTTAAGAATAGTATGAGTAGATCCCTATTGTTTTAAAAAAAAGTTATTTTCATTATATTCTACAATGCATTATTTATCGAAATTGAATATTCAGTTGAGACTCAATTTTTAGAAAAAAATAATCGAATTTAAATTATAACAATATTAGATACATTTTATTTTCACCAATAATTTACATTTTAATCTAAAAATTAATGAATATTTTTCATAATATAATATGCACATTTCAAGAAAACTGTTGCCATTCTACTATTTTTTATTATTATAAAATATTTAATAAAGATTTTTTTCCAAAATGTATAAGTCAATATATGAAACTATAGTAATCGGTAATAATGTTATTATACATAATATAGTATCGTGAGACAATACTATATATGGACAACGAGAACATGACTTAATAATTTATACATTCTATAGAATTGTGTGTGTGTGTTTTATGTGACTGGTGGCAGCTTTTATAGCACCAAAAATGCTTCTTTGCAATATTCAACGAATATTTTATTCAAATAATATTAAATTAAGAAACTTCAAACACCCTACTATTATAAATTATAAATAAATTAACATTTACTATACAGAATTTATTTTTTTAAATATTTAGGCTAAATTAAGAACATTTTATACCATGAATTTATTTGCACCATTAAACGGTGCGAGGTAGGTATTGAGGTATACATTAATAACACGGGATACAATAATATTATAACAACTAATAATAATATATAATGTATGCGTTGTTTTTGGAAAAAATGATTTCAACTTACCATACAACTAACAGGTAAATAAATTAATAACATGAATATAAATATGCAATATAATATCTATTCTGTAGAAATATAGGATCACTATAATAACAGTTTTGGACTTAAAATTCGTTCAAAATCCGCTCATATGAGCGACACTGTATATTTGTGTCCACCAATTCTTTTTTTTTGTCTACAATGGTTGATCGTATTGAATTCAAATTTAACACATTATATTAACCCATTCAATTATGAGGAACATTAATAATTTATATTTACTATACAGCAGATTAATTTTCTTGGTTTTTACCGTGTTACAAATCTATTAGAAAACGGTAAATTATAGTGGACTATACATTATAATGCATTTATTTTTATAATTTTAATCATTATATGATATTCTCGAATGTTAAAAAAAAAAAAAAACTCCAACGTAGGTACATAATTAATATAATAAACTGCCAAGTAACAACTTTAGAGATTACTGTGTGAAAACCATACATCCTTTACCCTAATCAAAGCATTTTGGATACATGCCAATTTATCTTGGAACATTATTATGATTTTTAATAAACACTAGTACCTGTAGTGTTATGATTAAATCGTATTAATAATTTATATCAAGAATTAATGGTAATCATAAAATAAAATTTTTTGAATGCGATTTATAACGAATCATAACTAAGATTTTATCGTATAAAGATTAAAACCTTTTAGTTTACAAATGGCCATATTTCTAAGTAAACATTATATTTAAATTGACAAAATGAGAAATTAACGTTCTTTAGGTTGATTTGTATTTATAGATGGATAAGTGTTCTATTAATTCTCTTTTATTATATAAAATATTTATAAATAAGTTTTTTAATTACTTTCATTTATTTTTGTTATTTTCGTTTTAATTAGGTACTTATAACTATTTATTGTTATGATAAGAAATATATCTATATAATCAAACAGAAAAAACGCTAAATTATTACTTATTTACAAAACAAATTGAAAAAATAACAATTGAGTAAACAATTCTATTCATATTTATAATAAATTGTATTATTTAAATGATGCATGATAATTTATTAAAATATGCGTTCGTATACATAATTATGTATAAAATAAAAATTTATTATTACAGTGTCTTAATTGAGTAAATTTGCATTTGTGTTGACAATCAAATGCATTTGCCATAGAAAAATTTTAATAGTTTTGATTTTGATGTGTTAATTAAACGAGTTCTCATTGCTATCTTTGTTAATTCTAACGCAGGGAAGACATTAGCTTTGGTAACAATAAAACGATTTTAAATTTTCACGATTTGACCACACCGTAAATTGGTCGCTAGTTTAACGTTTGGACGGGCGTAAGACAACTTTGAATTGATGAGCCGACCTTTCGGTGGCATCACAAAGGCAAGACCGAGACAACGACAAGGGAGGTGCTCCTTTCAGTAAAGAGACGAGTATTTTGTTAAAATACCCGAAAACTATTCGGGTGGGAAAACGCTTGGGAATCAACGTTAATCGAGATTAATGATTGTACAAAATTAAAGACCCTTATACCGAAAAGATTATATTGTTCTTCACGTTTAATGTGTAACCCATAATAATATAAATATATACAATATATATGCATCGATAACTTTATAATATGTAATATATATATAATACCTATTAGTTTGTGGAAAATTATACAAAAGATCATTTTTCGACAGGGGGTGATTTTTGAAAAGGACTCAACACTACACGATGTGACAGAAGAAAGAAGAATATTAAAAAAGAAACCGTTACAAAGCAAAAATATTATTTTTAAGGTAAGTAATTTCGTATATACGTTTTAGGGAATAGTTAAATCTGTTAACCCGAGTTATTATTAACCTTTGATACCACTTATGTTTAAAAGGCAAAGAAAATAAATTGAACAAACGAACTTCCGCAGTAAATATAATATTGTCCCACTATAGTTTGTTATGGTTCAGAGGAGGTGATTTTAATAATATTTATACAATATTCATAAATTCCTGGTTAGATATTCTTATATAAAACGCAGGTGCCTGAGTGTACTTAAACATACTTATGAATAAATATAGAGACGATAGTAATGTAGTACGGTTGAAATTCATTTCTTCATACTCGTATTTTTAACATTGCTGCGTTAGTGTACGTTACAGCTTACAACTTACTGACCTCCTAGGCAAACTTACTCGGAGTCCATTTATTCTGGAAAGCTTTCGTATTAAGCTCGAGTGAAACAATTATATAGTGGAAATAAAGACTGCCTACTACATGTGTTAACCCCAACTGCAGTTAAATGTGTATGACATCGAGATTCTAACTATATTATGATTTTCAGGTAATTACCATTTAAGCCATACGCTTAAGTAAAAAGCATAATAGAATTCAACACATGTTGAATGTTTATAAAAGATCATCAAACTTTACACTAAAAATAATATGGTCATCAGGCATTAAATATTTATTTAATTCTTGCTTTATCGACATGTTGTAGTGTTCAACTAATTGCAATATTACATTTTTATTTTGTTTTTAAAAAAAATATCAAATATAAATGTATTATATAGATTGAATTTCAGAAAATAGACGCAATAAGCATAATTTTAATTACTATAATGAGCAATTTCAAAGTACATAAAATATACGAAACCGTAAAAACGTAATAAATATAATATGAAATTTATTGAAGTCAATAATAAGCAATAATAAAAAAAAAAAACAGATACTAAGTTAACTATAATTCTTATATATTCCTAAATAGTAGTTTAAAAATATTTAATACAATTGACACATTTTTAAATTGTTTTATCTAATTATTGTGAAAAAGAAATTTTAGAAACTACTACAAATTCAATATAAACTACCGTTCAACTACTGAAAAATTAAAAACAATCACAAATTACTGCTAAGTAAAGAATTTTGTAAAGCAGCCAAGCGTCAAAACTCTTGAAAGTTTAATATCGTTTGATTCAGAGCCTTCAAAGAAGACATACGTAGTTTTAAAATTTAATTTAAATAGTGTCACCATGCATTTCAGAAAACGCGTCTGGACGAGGCGAAAATAATGGTTATAGGCAAAGGGATGATTTTTTTTGTCAAATAATATTAATAAAAAAAAAAAAACTGTTCAATACCACGTGAGGAATGATATAAAAAACCTTAATATAAATATTTTGACACAAAAAAAAAATCGCATTGTTAAAGAAAACAAAAAATAAAATTATATTTGTATTCAAAATATTATATTATAATAATATTGTCATTATAAAACGCGAAGTTTTGTTCTTTTCTTCAATATCTATTCATTATAATGAAATAATATAAATATTTTAAAAATTTAAATCATATAATAGCATTCAACAATATTTTTGTATTATTAGTATTGCACCTAAATAATGTAATTAAATTGCATACACACAACGCCGTCTTCTGGTTTTATTATAATACTGTTGCATTGTTTTACTGCGTATTTGAAGAAAAAACACCTTTTTTTTTTTTACCTTGATATTAATTCTAGATATACAGAAAATTGTCTCTAAGGTATAGCAAACGAAAAACATCTGGAGAATGATAAAGTTAATATATTATTATAACGAACTAACAACAAGATTATGCCTAATGTCTTGTGCACAGCGTTCCAATTTTTAGACAACGGTACGTTTTCTCTCCTTTATTTTTATACCCATTACTATTCGCTACGTGACGTTATTATACGCACAAAAGCATCTTATGTATAGATAAACAGGAAGCTTAATTTTTTTGTTTTTTCCTTCATATAATATCCTTTTATTTCCTTATTTTATTTTTTTTAATTGAGTTTTCGATGGTTGTACAATTTTATAAATTTGCCTCCGGAGCGTGTGCACGGTTTTAATATTATATTACAATAGAATCATTTATCAGTGTAATGTGTATTGACGAACATATTATTTGCTAGGTGTGCAGTTAATATGCCGATAATATTCCTGTAGTTTCTTTTTAATGTAAATTAAATTTACGCGAGAACCCGTTAAATGTTCAACAATGGAAAATGGTCACTAATTCACTGAAGTGCTTGCTAATCTCACGCAACGATGAAAATAATATAACGGTGAACTAAAAAAAAAGATTAAAAATCAAGTTTTATATTAAATATAAGAAATAAAGAATATTATATTAATATATAATATGTTATATTATACTATCATATCATATCCTATAGGTTTCGCTATTGTTTGTGTACTAATCGTAATTAACTTTACCTATTTATACATTTAAAACTTAATATTTTCTCTGTAGCGTAATTTATACGACATTTCTTTTCTAGATTAATTCGTTTAACGTAATAGATTTTACCAAATGTTTTCTACATGCTCATACTATGCCTCTGTACATATATTATATAAATATATTGAACTCGTCGTCTCTCGTCCGTAATTATTATAAAATTATATATTATTCAAATCCAGATAATATTCACTGTGTTATACAGATAACTAAAAACTATCAGGACTTTAATGGATGACACTGTGTGTTTTAAAAATAAAATATTATTTGATCTATAAATAAAAAAAAAAAATAATAAGTTTCTTTTATAATAAAAATGTTTAGTATTATTTTTTTGTAAAATAAATTTCTTTAATTAGCACCACATGGTAAATCGTCAATGATCACATTTTTAAATTATTGAGATTTTTCAAAGTACCTACTTAAGTAAAATGACCTAGAAAATGACTCGTTCAAACGTTGAATTAGGTGCATTAACGCTTTGCAAAAAAAAAAAAAAAATATCCATTGAAAGAGAGATGGGGTTTATTTAAAAAAATAAACATAGGCTATTTCTACAAGTGACGTCTTAAGTAGCGCAAAAAGTATAAATAATTTGAAAAAAAGGATAATATGTCTATTCTTCAATAATCTGATACAATTATTTAAAATTTTAAAAACCGGAATTCATATAAATTCATTACTGGATAAAAAAATTTGGTTTGCATACTTGGCGAATCACTTTATTTAGTATAATATGTTATATAATTATATCGCTCCAAAATAATGTATAGAATAACGGTATGCAACGAGAAATAATAGTAGGTAATAATAAAAAAAACAAATGATTTATCACGAAGGGGAGCTAAAACTTTTTGGTTTAACTTTTTCCGTGAGATAGATACTATAAGGTTTTTGTCCGTGTATTAAACAACGATGGGACATATACCTGGGCCAAAAAAGTTATGTGTGTGGTTTGGCTGGAATATTAATTTATGCGAAACGTCTGTAACACGCTTGTTTCAGGGAGATTTTTTCATGTGTTTCTACCAATAATTTTTTTAAACAAGGAATAAATTGACCTAAATATATCATAAAAACACAATAATATATAAAATCATAAAATTTATTCATGCACGGACGTATTGCATTTCACGTGTATATTAAAAATTGGTATTCTTCTATGTTTATGATAATTTTTTCAATGAACATTATACTTTTGGAAATAGAACCCTCTGAAAACAGTGAGGACATTCTCATTTTATATCCTCTAAACTATCAATTATAATGGTTTTGAATATTATAATATATATTTAATTAAATTTAAAATGATTTCTAATTAATTTCTTCATCTGCATAAATAAAAATGTTTTCGTCCTTGATCCTAACTGAATAATTTATTCAGAACCATGCTCAACTTTTTATGCTAAATTGTAATTTATTTCTATAATGTACATACCTCATTTATGGATAAAACTTTAGATTTTATATTATTAGCATTTAAAATTCAATTCTGCGCTTAAGATAATAATAATCGTATTGATGTGTATGTAAGTTTATTATTAATAATTAGACATGTCGGATTATTCTTAATATTTATATATAAAATTGATTTAATTGTAAAATAACATTAAATTATTCTTTAGCCTAGAACCCACAGTTGAAAATGTATCTATTTTTTTTGTACTTTTTAAAAAAAATTAATTAACAACAACTATATCATTAAAGACAAATATTTAAATTTTAAATACATGTTAAGATTGATATACATTTAACTTTTTTTATATGATATAAATTATAATACTCAGTTAATTTCTACATAAACTGCATAAATATAGTACGATATTCATTAAATGAAAACCTATTAACTTAATAATATAATAATTCAATTTTAATTTTATTTTATTTTAAATTAAAAAATTTTACTAAAATCAATAAATCAAAATCCTTTTTACGTAGTTTTATTTATATTTAATTTATTTGTCAATAGTATGATTATAATAATAAAAAAATGAACTAATATCTACTTATATTAAATATTAATATAAAAAAAAGACTAAAATATTAATTGTATAAATATAATTAGTTCTTCTATAAATTTATAAAATTGTCAAATTTGAATTGCTAAAAATTTTTTTACAAAAGAGGAGGGCAATTTTAAAATATTATGATCTAAACTGTTACAAATTTCAAGTTTCACCTATGCATATTTATGTAATATACTCTGATTAAAATCAAACAATATGAAAAAATATAGAGGTAGATAATAAAATATGATTTATGAAAACACCAAACTGATATTATATAAAGTTTAAAAATGAACATAGGATTTTTTATATAAATATAAATAATATAAATAATATTATACACTAAATTTATGTTTATAATAATTGTATAAGATTTATTTTCAATAAATAAATAAAATTTATATTGTAGTATTCAACATACGTAGACTCGTCAAAAATACATAAATAAAAAATTATCTTAAAGTGACACCAGTCGACATAAAATATTAAGATTTTTTTTATTTATTTAAGGAAAAAAAAACATAAAATGAATAAAAATAAATGGTGGATGATAACGTTATAAGGAGGCTATAAATATATATATTTTTAAATTGAGTAAAACAATAACTAAACAGATCAATTTTAAAGTATTACTGAAATTGCAGTATAACTAATAAAAATAGTACAATATACAGTTAAAAATACATAATTTTTTTTTTAAGTTTTTTTAAAATATTATAGAGCATGAATATAATTTTAATATTAAAAACTTGTTATACTTGAAATTAAAATGTTCAATACATATAATATCATATAATTGGTCTCCTTAGTACTTAAATATAAATATAATAGGTATTTTATTATAGATCAATAGAAAAATATAGAAAATTTTTAAATTTAATGAATTTGAGACTTTAATATTATTTCATGTTAATAATAAATTATTAAAATCATTATTTTTTAAATATTGTGTTCATTTCATTTATATCCAATAAAAAGTGTTTAAAGCAAAGGTCACTATTTTGACCTTTTTCTTTATCAAAATGTTAAATTAATTAACGAATTGAATTTTATAAATCAACTAAAATGTATGCTCTATATGGTTTAAATAAAATTATACATACCTATATATATATATTTCTTGTAAAGGATTTTATTAGCTGAAATATTTTTATACACACATAAAAACTATGAAAACAACAACTATAAATACATATTTCGTTTTTCAAATTATCTGAATCTGAACCGAGTAATATAGCGTACATGGTATTCGGATATCAAATGCTAGTTTCAGTTATTTTTTTTTTTTTATCATTTTATGAAAATACAATACTTATTAAAGATAAAATCGCAAAACTAAAACATTAAATATAATATATATATATATATTTATCTTAATTGCTAACAAATTATTTGCCAATTAGTTATATCATAAAAAAACGTATTATACTAAATATTATTTATATTAATACTAAATAGTATACAAGCTATTGTAATTCTTTCTTACAAATAAATATATAATGTTTATATTTATTATATTTCAATATGAACAGTACAATTAAAAAAAAAACTTACAAATTAAAATTATTCTATGGAAACTATAATGTTTTTATATTATACAACTTTAGAATAGTTGGAGCCTGGAGGAAATACTGTTTAATGACAAACATTATTAATGAAATAATAATAATTTTGTTCTATTGGTAATTTATTGACAAACATACGATTGACAAGTCCCAAAAATGAATGGTTTTTTGCAAGTATATTATACATGGTAACTAAATTAATTTTAGATTCTGAAAGAAGCAAACAATGTATTGATTTATGTATACCAATGATGTGTATTTTTTATGTGTACATATATTATGGTAAAAAACTCGATGTTTTTTACTTGAAGGAAAATAAGTGAATCACAAATATTTTTTTTTGGATTTTTTGCTATTATTTGACAATTTAGGTATCATAAGTTAGATTAGATAGCTAAAACCTTAAATTAAACCAAATATATATATATCATTTTTTATTATGAAGTATTACTATATTAACTACGGAGTAATAATGGGTAAAGTAATATTATTTAGCTGTATAAAAAAAAAAGGTTGAACATTAATTGCAAGGTTTGTCATAAATCATAAGTTGTTATTATAAATATTTAAAAAATATACATATATAGTAATAATTTTTCGCTATAAACATTTGAAGTTAAAATCTTAACAAAATTCGTCAACATCACAATATATTTGTTAATTATTTTTATAGCTTAAACTTATAAAATGTTTAATTTTTATAGCTAATGCTTAAAAGTTTAATAACATTTTTCTCATAAAAGAGTGCTAAAACCAAATAACCTAAAAATATATATTCATATTTAGTTTTTTTTTCTCAAAATATATTTATAATTTTTTGACTTATATTTTAGATAATCACTTAGTAACAAAAAAAAAAAATTTCAAAGTACACCTTAAATAAAAGCACAGACAAGAGAACTAGTTTTAAATACGGAAATTGATTTGTTTGACATATTAGAAGTATATTTTTTCTCCATTTATATTCATCTTTACTTGTGAAAAATAAAGGTTCCTAAATCCCTTCATAATTATGTGTTGTTATATATTATAATCAACATATAAATTATGTTCCAAGTCACTATGCGACGGTGAGATTTGACTCATGGGTTTCTGAAATAAATCTTAAAATCGATTTCAAACGGACCGGAATCCGAAACAAATATATTAACTAGATATGTGACATTAATAGAGTAACTGTTACCAAGAGGTATGAGTGTATGAAGAAACTAACGTACTTTGTAGTCTGTAGAAGGCTACCTTTGGTAACGGGAAAATATCGATTGAAATTTATATTCGACCAATGAGTATTATATTATGCCGTATATAAATGAAAAATTATAAAACTGATTTTAGCAAATTTTTCAATTTTATGGTTTTTAGTGATTTTAAATATATATTTTGTTAAATTTTAAAAAGAGTTAAAGTATTTCTAATATCTCGTTTAAAAATAACTTAAGTTATAAAGATGAACAATTTTATAATATATACTTTTTAATCGCCTAAAAGCCTTCCAAACGAGAATACATGACAAAATGTTATGAAGTTTTCGAAACTATTGCGTATAAATGTATACTTATACGACTTACGGTAAAAGCACTAGGTCCTTTTTCATGTCTAGTGGAATTAAAGAAGAAAATATATTAGGATTGCATATTAAGGGGAATCGGTGTAGCTATTGAAGACTTCAAAAGGATAAAAACTGACCGCAGGCAAAATTTTAAGAAAATGTATTTGCAGTAGATCTTTGAAACGGTTGGATAAAAGAAGAAGCGTCGCAATTAGGATAAATCCCAATATATGAGATGAAATAGAAATGATATATAAAAAAAAATACAGAAACTTATTACTATAATTCCAAGAAATAATGTTTGTGTATCAAATGATTTATGTTATTTTACGAAAAAAAAATAAACAATACCTTTTTAAAAGAGTAAAAATAAATTTAAAGATAATATTATTAATCATATTTTCTGATTTAAAATATAACTACTCTAAAATAAATTTATTTCACTATATTTTTACAATGAATTAAAATATATTTAATTGAAAATTATAAAACAGAATATATTATAATTATAACCATTGTCTTTTAATTGAGATATAAAACTTATTTTCATATCGGCTTTAAATATTTTCATTGATTTAATTTTGAGTTATTTTACTTTTATTGAAAAATGACCAAACATCCCTAACTTAGATATATGATATAATGTATAATTAAAAATAAAATATTATTTATTTATTATTTGTAAAATAACATAATCATGTGGTTAAAAATAATATTCATAGGAAAATAACTGCGTTTAGGCAATGCTGAGTTTTTGTCTGTAATATTAATAGTCAATTTTGATTTTATAAGTTCCTGTATAATTTTCGCTTGTATATTAAATATGAGTAGTTGATACTTTTAATATTAAGTTTTATTCTACGATAAATCATTTGTTCTAAATGAATTAAGAAAACTTTTTCTTATAATATTATATGAATTCATAATATTAAACAAAAAATACATAAATAATATATTATAAATTATTGTATTTGATTAATATTGTTCTATGTTTTAAGACTAAAATACATACCATAAAAAAAAAAAAAATACTTCTATGTACACATTTTTTTAATATTGTTCTTAGCGTGACAATCATATTATTTTCTGTTTGAAATATTAATAATATAGTTGAAAAATATTGTATACTTTGTATTATAAATCGAGGTACTTACCGGTCTCATAATTGAGATTAAAAGAAAAAAACATAAAAACATAATTTGGAATTTTTCAATAATTATCTTAACATATAACTTGACGGGTTTTTCACGCATGTTGGAAAAACTTAAATTCATATTATAAGTGTAAATATAGTTGAAGGTTGATTATAAACTATTTTATATTGTATAAGCTGTTATTTATTTTATTATAATTAATGACATAAAGTTCTGCTTCGAATTCCACAGAAATAGAACATCGATATAAAACACTTTATAAATAATAATCAAAATAAATTTAACTCAGCGTTTTAAATTATTAGAAAGTTTAATGAATAAAATAAAATCAAACACGTGAATTTGTTGTTTGTTTAAAACAAAATAAAAATGTAAATGTTAAATTTACAATACAACGAGTATTGTTATTATTTAGATATTTTTATTGTGATTATTTACGTGTTATTTTTGTTTTACAAATAAATCAAAATATTGTTAAAATCAAACTTTAAACAAATACGTAATCTATTTATCTGCATAGATACAGGGTGAATCACTAAGCACGCGCTCATTTCTTTTTTCTTCATTAGTAATACAACGCAGTTATTCAAAATCTAATTTTTTAATTTTCAAATATACTTAGAGAATTACTCAAGTTAGTTCTTAAAAATTTTTATCCTCTATGTTGATAAAAGTAGAGACCAAAAAAAAAAAAAAAGTATTACAAGCACTGTCGTATTTAATTACCTCCGAAGGTTGTTGCTGCAGATGTGTCTATAATAATATATATAAACACAGATGTATATGTATTCATAGTTCAACTGCGAATATAACTATAAACTGAAAAGAATAACAATTTTACACGAAAATGTATGTTATGTAGAACGAGGGTGTAATATGCGTTTACGTTTACTACGATATAGGTAGCTACTCAACACTTTGCTCGCATACATTATACATGATATTATACTTAATGTTTTAAGTAGAGTATTATGTGTGTATATGTGTGTGTGTGGAGTGTGGCTATTGGGTTGATAAGTTTTCTAGCAGCAACCCATCATATGATTTAGCAAGCCGTGTCACTCGGTTGGATCATGTCGAAGGGGAAAGTAGCTTTTGCTGTTACTCGGTGGTATATACATATAATATACCCATATATTTGTGGTACAAGCAGATAGCATCTGAGCATATTACTATACAGGAAAATCTCCACTTCCTGGTGAACAACTGCATGAGCACGGCATAGACGCTGCATAGTTAATGCGCGAGTGCAATTCAATATTCTGAATTAAACGTGTCATAAACAGGTTAGGGAAAGTATATTATTACTAAATATTTTTAAAGTTTAAATTTTTTATTGGGTTTTCCACTTTTTTAATCAGAAATTTACTATGGTAAAAATTAGTCAAGGGTACATTTCTAATATTAAATGAGTTTTTTCTCAAAATTATATGTTAAACTATATTAATTGTGAAATAATTATTAGTTTATTGTTCTTTTACATACATAATATTATAATAATATTGTTTTTGAAATATGCACAAATGCCAGATTTTTATATTTTTTTAAGTGTTGTCTTATGAAATTATTGATGACGCGGTAGTCAAGCATGTATAATATAGTATATTAAAATAATATTTATTATTTTTACAATAGTTTTCATTACACTTGATTTTATTTGAAAATTTGAATTCTTACAAATTTTTTTACACACATTTTGGAACTGAACCGTGGATTGATAATAATTTATTCTAAGATTTACTATTTATTGTTTGTATAAGTCAATAACCTGTCAATAATTATTGAAAGTAAAACTAAATATTTTTATGTACTCGAGAAAATTCAATGATAAGTATAGATAAAGGGTTTTGGAATTATGTTATTGCCTATTTGCATACTATTAACCTAACCTATTCCTACTTTTACGTGACATAACGAGGATTAAATTATAATATAGTTAATGAGAAATAATGAATATCCGACGGATTTAATTACTGTGTAGTGTTTTATCTAGGAATTTGTTAATTAGTTTAAGTTCTCGTTATAGTATTATCGAACGAAAATGCTGTTTCGTCCCAAACCGAAATACCTACTTGCAGATACAGTTTTTAAGTTAGTGGGAGGACTGTAGAATGGCCGACACGTCGTGAAAAGTAAAATAGTGGTCGTCTTTAAATTAACCACTTGTCATCGAAGGGTCCACATAGTTTATTTAATGATGGTAAAATACACAATCTTACTGCCCCACTAAACCCTTTGAAGAGAACACAAAAACATTAGCCACAATTTCTAGTGTTATCGGAATAAGCACTCATTCGATATCAAACTTTTATAATATACAGACACTAAGCACGCACAAGAAAATCGTGTTAATATAGTACGGAAGCGATTCATTGTAGATACGACATCGATTGAAAGCTGCTCTACTTCAGGAAAAATTTAAATTCTCTGCTGTATGTCTAAATGAATCACATCTATGGCGTTCGGAAAAAAAAATTAAAAACAATTTTTCGGTAAACACTAAACGTATAATGACATTATACAACGACGTATGAATATTTCATGACTTATCAATAAATTTAGAACTTTTATTTTGCATACTATTACGCATAATAGAAAATAGATAGTTTAATTTATTTTTATCTCTTGCTAAGTCACGTTTATCAAATAAAATACGTTCCTGTTCAAGAAAAATGATTTAATCCAGGAAAATTGAAATTAATATAAAATTGATATACACATTTATTATTTATTCAAATTTAAATTTTTTTTTTGAATATTTTGAATTAATATGTTACGTGTAAAATTAAAAGAGAAATTATTTATTTTTTTGTTTGTATATAATTTACTCTATTTAGGAACTACAGGCGGCATACTTTTAATTATTTTGTTATAAACTTATATCAAGTCTCTAAAGAAGAATGTTCGTTTTTACAATAATGTTTTTTTTAAATGTTTATCTTTTTATATTAGACATACTAATTGAATTTCAAGTAGCTCTTTATTTTTTCGATTTAAAACTGAGTGTATCAATATTTAAAAAAAATTTGATTTTCAGTGTTTCTATCACGCATAATTTAAAAAAAAAAATAAAAACTCTACATAAACACTTAACAAACATCTAATAATATTAGTTTAAATAGATAACGTAATTTTTTATATTACAAATTATATTTATCTTAAGCTAAATAAATCGTTTATTAACATAATTTAACAAAATTCAGCCAATTTACAAATATTAATACTAGTTTTTTTCATTACACAGCTTCACAAAAAAAAGTTTACTCTTGAATCTATGTACTCAATGGTATAATGAATACTCATTTACAATAAACATGTATATATATATATATATGTAAACACACACACAGACAATGGCTGGAAACAATATGTTTTCTAAAGAAATATAGTTACAAACTAATCAATAATATCATTATGTACAGTAATGATGTTTTCGAAATATAAAATTATAAAATATAGTATTCTGAAGCGTATGTCTGTCAAAAAAACTATAAATTCATTAACAAATTTTAAATTTTATATTTAGATTTTTTTTATTTTATTGACTGCACTCTTGAGGTCTTAAAGTGTTTTTCGTTTATGATATGAATAATTAATATACAACAAAATTTCTCTATTTTATATTCATATTTTTCATAAGTTGAAATTGTATTTTCAGAAATAAATCAATTGACTTAGACAGAAAAATTAATTTAACTAAGTGATCAAAATTAACATGTCATTACTGTCTTCTACAGTGGTGATATGGATACATCATGTTCATGCAATATTTTTTATCATAATATCCATGTGCTCAATAATATCATTAATATAACAGTTACTATATTAATTTAATACTCATTAATGCATATAATATCCTCCCTACAATAGCCATCAAGACCACTTAAATAGCTTAATGGTGACAATCATTGTATAATGTGTATTATTTATTGGAGAAAATATTACTAAAAGATTAATTGTATGTATATATTATGTACGTTTATGATGAAACGGTAATCTGCGGTAGTATGACTATAATAACAAATGATGGTATTGATTCATTGTGATATATTTGGTATATAATTATTAGCTGTTTATTTTTAGAAAACCTATACTAATAAATACAATTTCCAATTAAAAAATTTGCAAATATGAATTATCTAATATTACCAAATAATTTTTTTAAAATTTATTTAAATACAAGCTAAAAATATTTAAAAATTAATAATTTAAATGTAATATTATATAATATAAAGATCATTACATTTTTCACTTTCTATTTTTATTTTATTTTTCAAAATTTGTTAAGACCCTTACTTTTAAGACCAGAACGTTCACCAGTAGAATGTTTTACGATAATGGTTTCGATCGGCTTAATTTTAAGCACTGCGCAAAAATCAACAAAGTTTGTGGGAGTGGAAATAGTGTAAAATTTAAAACATTCACCTCTATTTGTATAAGAACAAAATACAGTTATTTCACTTGTATTTAAAAACACTAAAAAATAGTACTATATGAGATTTTTATATAAAAATATTTTTTTTATAAACCTACTATATTATATAAAACGTACTACATAACGTATAACATCACTTTACTACAGCCTTATAATTCATTGTTCTGATTTATTGAAATACCTATAATAACACATTAAATTTTTTGCATTATTATAGCATAAAAACGTTTAGTTAACTTCGTGTGTATTTATGCGTGAAGTTTATATTTACAACATCGATAATTTATTTTATTTGAATAAAATTACTGCGCATTTTTATCACTTGAATAAGATTTAAATAAATATTATTTAAACAACGCAAACATTACTTAAATACATTAAAAACTTTAAAAAAAAGATTGTTAAAGAAATATAAATATTTCATTGGTATAATCTCAATGTAGCCCAATTTATTTTGACTGCGGAATTATAATAAGTACCTAGCTATAATATTATCATAAAAAAGAATACGTTTTATTAACATCATAAATTCCGATTGTAGGGAAGAAGAATTTTTTTCTGATGGTTAATCAAACATGTAACACAAGAAACACAGTACTACCAGATACTATATCTTAATATTATTAGATGTGTTTGATAAACTACAACATGTTTAATTGGAAAATGTTATGAACTTAATATGATCAACATAATTAAACGAAAATGTATTGATAAGGAAAGGTGTTTAAAATTGTCACAAAATTGTAATCAAACGTGACGATATTTTAAAGGCTAACCGATTTGCTGTGGGAAAACGTAAAAAGTTTTCTCAGAGTAGCCACAGGTGTCGTATAGATTGTTCACGCGCGAAAACTTAAATTAATCTAGCAGGAAAAAAAAGTAACCATAAATTAAAAAATGGTAGAAAAACTTTATGTGAGCTCTCGGTTAAAATTGAAAACTTTATAAAGCCATTTCCACCGAAATCAATAAGGTGAAGACATATTGTGCGTGTACAATAGGACTGAATTAAAAAATATATTATAAAAACCGAGGAAAACATGACGGAACAGAAAAAAAAATGATTATGAAAAATTGTCCCTTGTCGGCAGCTGGTGTTTTATTATTGTTATTATGTAAGATACTGAGTTTTCGTTTTTTAAAAATAATTTGCCTGTGTGAAATGATTAACACCAACATTTACATGTTCTTATGATTCTTTGTTTAAAAAAAAAAAACAAACAATTTTTCCAACGAAAATTGTATTATATACGAATATAATATACATATTTTTCATATTATTACTATTTGAACTACATTATTGTTGTGTAAATTCTCATCATTCATTTTTATTTTTACCATACCATTGAAATACAATTTTTTTCATCATCGTCAATTCAAGAATTACGTGCTGACCGAATAAAAATACTTTTTTTTATCCACTCACAGACTTTTATATGTAATGCCATGAATTCTTGAGATTTGAATATAAATTATGTGTAATTCGTGATTTTCTTTAATAAATTCATATAATAAAGTTTTCAACGACTATTATTGTTATTTTATAAACAGTTGCGTTATTATTATTTTTTGAACCGGAAATGAACAAAATTTAATTTTAACAAAACTATACCTTCTTACTTTCAAGTTACTATATTTAAGTTATTTGAAGTTATTTGTAAGTGTTGACAACTTCACACTTTAATATAATATGTTTGCGACAGTTTTTTATAGTAATAAATTACTAAAAATTGAATACACAATAACTGTCGAAATAATATTTTCAATTTTAACCAACGCAGTGATATTGAATGTATTTTTACCAAAATATATTAAATATAATAGTATCTGCTACAGTAAATGTACCTAGTTTAAACGAATAAAGTTTACTAGGAAAATATTTTTCAATAATGAATCCCAGTAATCCTTAAAGTCGTAAACTTCAAATGTTATACTGCAATGTAGGGTATAATATTTTTAAAAGTTTTAATAACGATCCTTTCAATTTGATGATAAAAACTAGACATGAAAATACTAAATACTATGTTGGAAAATGTTGTTATATTATTTACTATGTGTATATGTAAATATATATAGCACAATAAATAATCATGGTTATATATATAAACTATTTATTCCGATATAACTTAAATGTCGAATAGCACATTTTATGTAGTAACTTTTAGATAAAACATAATCGTAATGTATACCTTTTATCTAATGAAACGTATCAATAAAATCATAATCTAACGTCGACCAACTCAAAAATGAAACAATACACATTGTATTTTGGTTGTTAAATGTATCAAAAGTATTCGAACGCTTACGAAGTTACATTCATTTGAATTTTAGTAATAAAATACTATTTTTGTTTATTACTCTAACCGGTAGCCACCTTTCCTTGTCACCTAGGAGATAGAACGTAATAATCAATAATTTATGGTAAGTACGTAATATAATAATTTATAATGAACCAAAACGACATGGTTTTTGAATATCACTGATCTCTGGCGTAAGGAAACAATTTTAGATTATAATCCGTGGTGATAGTTACTAGTAGGTACTGCAGTAGTGCGAAGAGTTTTACGTATATATTTTTAAGAACATAAAATCTTTAACCTATACAATCTATGTATAAACCTTGTATTAAGTCTTAACAAGTTGCAGAGTTTTTTGATATGAAAATGGTACAATAGATCCAATTTTGTTTTCTTAGTTTTAATATAATAATGAATTTATATATTTTATAATTATTATTATTAAAAAAAACACATTATTTAGGAGATCACGTAGGCTTTTATTGTTATTTAATATTTAAGTATAAAATGATCATTTTTAAATTTTAATAAATTACATAGAAATAACACACTTTAAAATTAAAAATTAAAATATTAATTAAATCATACATATTTTCTTAAAAATATTGTTATCTTTAAGATTAATTTATTCTAATAGTATAATATTAAATCACAACCATTAAAAGTGGTCTTATGTGGCATTAAAAAAAAAAAAAAATTGACTTCCTTTTTAACCAAGTGAAATCATCATTTTTCTTCGTATTAACTTTAAACTTTAAGAGTTAAAAATATTATTTGTTAATTACCTATTAACTGATAGCTTGATGCTGAGCTAACTGAACTAACTCGATTAAACTTTTTTCATTAACTTGTCCATATTTGGATAAAATACTTATTGCGCAATAAGTGTATTGGGATTTAAGCTCATAAATAATATTATTTGACAATAGCTAACGATAACTTATAAGTACCTCACATAATAATATATATATATATAGTATATTTATAAATATTTAATAATTGATATAAAACTAATGCCATCTACTCAAGTGACTAAGTGAGTTGCAACCCGTGTATACTATGAAACATTTCAATAATAATAATATAAATGTCTAAAGCATAGTAAAATTATGAAGTGGTAAAACACTTGTTGTCCGTGGATAACCCCGAATCTAAATAATGCAGAAATAAGCATCAAAAATCCTATTGATGGATATATTATAGTATTCTATAGTATATTTATTATTTATCGTATTTGTGTATAGATGTAATAATTGTAACTTTGAAATTTATAAACAACATTATATATTTGCTGAAATACCATCGCTGGATGGTCTCTTCACACAAATTTACATGCGTTCAAATAAAAATATATTATATATTTTTATTTTATCGTACCTACTAAGAATGTGCACATCTTTGAACATCTCTAATAAGACATTTTTTAAAAAAAAAATAATAAAACTACATTTTTACGTTATAACATATAAACAACTTATTTAAGATTTGATTACATATATAAATTACATAAAATATTGGTATTGAACATATTTATGGAATAGAAGATTAAACAACTGTTCAGATGAATTTGTCCAATAATATATCATAACGACTATTAGTATACGCTTTTATTGGCTATTGATAAATTAATTATTACATTGCTAAAATAAATTTCTATTTACGGTATAATAAATAGAATAATATTAGTACCTAATGCGTAGTTAATACTAGCATAATATTGTGTGTAATGAATAATAAATCACAAACATATTTTGTAAAGCTAATAATTCTGTTTCATAAAATGAAAAGCAAATTATCATACATAAATAAATTACAAGTTGCAATGTTAATGAGCTATCAAATATCAACTAAACTTCGGACATGACGCTATTGGAATTATTTACATAAGTAAATAGGACTATAATATAAACCCTAAAATGCGAGCTATAGTTTAATTAATTAAACATAATTGCACCATTTATTATTATTTTTTTTTTTGGTTAATAAATATACATTATGTACAAGTTTATTTACAATAAAAATATGCGCTAAAATACAATGGTACGAGTTACACGAGAAAACAAGTACCTAACCCAGTGGTTACACTTTATAGCCATTATCAGTGATAAAATAAAAAATCTTCACTCTCTTTATTTTTTTTTTTTTTTTTTTTGCTGTGATAGTACACTGATATCCATTATAAATAGACATGGTAAAATACTTATTATGTATTTGTACCACTTTTGAATTAATTTTGAATCAAATATCTATTCGTTATACCCAAAAATCAGTTATGGTTGAAATTATATACACCTAATTATAATTTATAAGATGGAATTTTTCGTAAGATTAGTCATTTTAAACTATGTATACAGGATGATTCTTTTATCAAACCACACTCATTATTTCAAAAAGTATTAATGTTTTTGAAAACATTTTTTTACATAGTTTAAAGTTGATAAAAAACAACGTTTTTATTAAAAATTTATATTTTTAAATATTTTTTATCCTTGTAATTTTTTATTTTTTTATTTTTTTGGGTGACAACATAGTATTGTAATTTCATATTCCAAAGCAAAATAATTTTTTGAGTATTTTGATACACAAAATTCTAATTTAGGGTGAGTAGTTTATGAGTTATACTTATTTAAAGTTTAGACATGCGGAGTAGTAGACAAACATTTTGCGGGGTAACACCGTACCACTCCACTCCGCGTAATTAAACTTTAAATACGTATAACTCATAAACTACTCGCCTTAAATTCGAAAACTGTTTATAATAATTTTCAATTTTTTTCATCTATGAAAGAACTCTTCTAATATATATTATATCCATCGATAGCTCTCATAAAAATTGATAAGCCAGGGTGCTGTCATTAGGTGACTTTTCCATTCATGCCTCTCGATTCCTTTTTTCATCAAATATTCTTATTGTACGCATTGTATATTTTGTAAAGGTAGTAAATGCTTAAATTTATTTTATAAATGCAACATCAGAATCGCGTTAATTTTTTTAGATTATGATAAATCTAGTTATTTACAATGACAATTTATGGGTTATTTTTATTTTTGTTTTAAAATAAAACGTTTACGCCTCGGTGATTATCTATTGCATTATATTTATCTATTCTGTGATTTCTGATTGCACAGCACACAGTATAATTAATCGTTTTTCGCCGACGACGTTATGATTTCAATACAATCCATCAAAGTCCCGGGTGAAAAATGTCGTTGCCTTTTTCCGGTAAGTCCGAGTTTGAGTGAGATTGTGAGAGTAAAATCGATTGTTGAAAAAATGCACGCAAAAAAAAAATTACGTAGGTACAGACTACAGGTTACAATAATGATAAAAATATAGATGTACCTATCAATATTTTAAATTTCGTGAATAATCAAACTTTCCGTGGGATTTGAAATTCTTGCTACATTCAAAAACCCCGTAAAATAAATGCAAATACCAGCAAGAATAGCTAGAAAAAAGTTAAATTTTAACTAATAGGTCTCATCTGTAATATAGCTGATAAGGTAAAGTTAAGCTTTAATTGTATATTAGAATAAACTCGTAGAAATGTAATCAAACATAAAAATGAGTAATGACCAATGTCCATCGATCAATGTCTCGTACTTAATTTGAAAAAATAAAAATAAAAAGGTTTATTTTCATTTAATAATATGTATTTATTGATGGTGTACACATATGTTTATGTGAAATAAACAAAGTGAAAACGTATTTTATGTATAAAATTATGTCTGAACGAAATAAATAAGTAATAAGTACAAAACTTACAAGAAACACAAAAAAGTATTATTTAAATAAAATGTTCAGTGTTATCATTTATACCAGTGGTGGTCAAACTTTTTTTACCTCGGGCCATAAACAAAACTTTTTTTACCGCGGACCTTATTTTACGTAAATATAAAATATTATAATTCTTTCGTGGGCCAGATATTAAATGATGGAGGGCCGGAATTGACCAGCGGGCCGTAGTTTGGCCACCACTGATTTATACCATAATATTAGATGACAATTTAGTAATGCATAATATACAACGTAAAATCTGATTGAAAATATAATTTTAATTATTATAATTAGACATATATTGTTATACTAATAACATATAATTAATTAATTCACAGATTATTGATCTATATACCTTCGGAAAATGTCTAAAATATGTAATTTAAACACACTGATATCTTATTTTAAGTATGTAAACAGTTAACTCTAAATAATAACTCAATTTCTTTTTAATATTGTAAGTAAATATATTGTATATTGTTGTAAATATGATATTGTTCATTAAAATAATTTTTAACATTTTACCTAGATATACACTATATTTTATATTGTATACTACGCATTAACTGAATAAAGGAGCGATTAACGTATTTGAAAAAAAAAACTAAAAATCTGAATAGATAATTGTTTGTATAATTTAATATATGCATAAAAATGAACTGCTCTAACAAAGAAAATTATATTAAAAAAATTTTCATATTTTCTTCATAAAATGAAAATATTAACAATATTCAATGTAATTAAATAAAATCTAAGTTGTATAGTTATATAATAAACATTATTTAACTTTTTTAATTATACAGAAAGCCTATAAAAAGAAAATATTTGTTTGAAAATAATATTCATGCATATTTATATCTAAATGTACTATTTAATCTTTGTATACATTGTTCGGTTTGTTCACAATTTTGTTCACTTGAGTTTATAAGAATGTTATATAAATCTGTGTTATAAGAAATACAAATATTGAATTAAATAATAAATTGGTATAAATACAATTGTTGATTATTACTTAATTATTCTTAACAAGTAGACCAAATAAATATTCTATAACTAAAGATTGTAGGTTATAAAATTGTTATTCTACATGCGCGTATATTAAAAATAAAATAAAATCATAATAATAATAATAATAATACAAAGTTAACGTATTTAAATTATGTGTCTAATTGTTCTAAAGAATGCAAACATCATTTATTAAAACTTCACTGACACGGATTCAGGAAATATTAAGACTGTAGTAAAAAAAAAAAAAACCTGCCGTTATTATTCTACAATAGATATTATTAAACATTTGAAAAAAAAATTAGAGAAAATAAATTGTGAATATATTATTTTTTTAACATTATTCTCTATTAACAATTTTTTTTATATTATGAACAATATTTAAGTGATAATTGAAACAATAATATACGGACAGGAATAACGGATTAAAAAGACATCAGTGGAGATATCAGTCGTCAAAAGATAGTAGTTATACTCTATTTACTCTAATTTTTTTCCAATTTATTTAAGCAAATCACGACACCACTATCTGTTTAGTCTCTTTTAAGAATTGCCTGAAATGGTTACGAACGAGAGTTGGGTAATAAGGTTAGCGTTCCATAATAGATTGAGGAAAGAGTTGGAGGTGTATAAGTTATTAATCATTTTTGATCATTGACAGTTTGGAAATGACTGTGGTCAAAAAAGTGAGTAGAAGATTAATCGTAGACTTAAAATCATCTAAAAACTTAGAAATAACATTTTCCAAGTTGAAACCAAAACTAGGTTCGATATTTTTGTTTTGATTAAGCGTTACCTGTCATATCTGCGTAAGATTTGTCACGTTTGCGCTCATGTATGAAAATTGTGTTGATTGACTGCTGTTGGTGTTGCTGTAAAGCTCGTTTTGAACTGTTATGATATCTGCGTCGTTGCAATTCTTTATAGTGTATCTTTAATAGTAGGATTATTGTCATTGTAAAGCCTGATAAGAGACTCGTATAGTTTGGCGATGCTGTAAGATGATTTCTACCAAATTAGGTCCTAGTTTTCTCATGCTAAACTAATTTCGAAAACAAAAGTTGACGGATAGATATTTTTTAATACTACTCTAAATGGTTTGTCAAATTTTAGTTGATAGTTAGAAATTCAATTTCATTTTCATTTAGAAAATGAATTATTTTTCTGTAGTTTTCTGAAGTATTAGATTTAACTTTAAGGCGATGGAAGTTGATTTGCAACTAAAACTGCCAAGACCAATTAAATCTGAAAATGCAGTTCTTAATTTAGAAAAGTTTATTAAACCGTCATTAGTGAAGACTAATATTTGTTCTGTGTGTATGTGTATGTAAAAGAGTGCTGTGTCCACTAACTGTATATCGAAATCGATTTGGCTATCTTTGTTTATATTATTGGAGGCAATCAGCACGGAGTCAGTATCGATGAGGGCAAAATATCGATTTGGTGAGATAAAATATTTTAGTTTTTTGGAAGTGGTGGCGATAGAGATATAGGAGTTTTCGGCGACAGAGCGTGTCATCAATTATTGTTTTTAGATTGCAATTGAGAATTATTAGTAGTTATTTTTTTTTATGGATGTAGTTTTGATTTCTTGGTTGTTAATGATTATGATGGATGATACAGTTTGTTCCGATTTTTGGCGTATTGTTAACTCACATAATGAGTTCATCTTATCTGAGTCCAAAGGTTACTGTGCGCGTTATAGTGTCAGTTCCTAAATTTGTTAGATATTATTCAGTTATAATTTATATTATATTTAAATTAATATAACAATTTCTCGGAAGGACGGTGGAAGTCAACTGAAGAAACCCTAAACTCTTGCATTGTCTTAAAAAAAAAAATCGTCAATATCTAAGTATAACATTCGATAAATTCCATTCATTTTAGCTACGTTAAACTGCAAGAGCAATAGAAACGCATGCACACTAGATGATAAATATGCATGAACTGGTAAAATCAAATAACAAAATATTCGTTAAGTACTGCAAATCTTTTTCGTACTACAAAAAGTGTCGTCAGGTACATAAAAAACACACACATGTCACACATACACAAAATTTTAAATCTAAAATGTACATATTATTACGTCATGCTCTCGTCTTTCACATCATATTGCCTTACAATCATAAATTATGTATGATTTTTTTCATTAAATTATCAGTACAAAATTAATTTACAACATAAATATTGTGTAATTTAAGCTAAATATAAAGTTGCATAAGTATTTGAGAAAAACTAAACAAAGTATAACTTTCGTATAATACATATACATAAATACATTATACATACCTCATTTATAGAAGAGAAAATCTGTAGATTTAGGTTTGTTTATTGGTGTCTACTGTTTTGGATACTTCATTATAGCATCCATCATCTGGTAACAAATTTCGAACTTTGAAATTCAAAGTTTTCCGGGAACAAGTTAGATTAAATAATGGCTGAAATTGACACCTTGGGACTAATAATTTTAAAGTAGAATAGTAGTTTTAAATAGCCATTGTAAGATGATCCACGATGAATATATATATATATATATATATAATATATTATTTAGAAAAATAATATTATAAATAATACAAAAATAATAATTAAAATAAAGTCGAATATCCAACGCTGAGAAATGTATCGAAAGCCATCAATAACTTATTCAATAATCATTACAGCGAAAACTGACGGAAAATTATTTTTTTAATATTGTTATATTATAATTATGTATATTCATATTTTGTGATTCTCTGACTCAATATGTTTTTATTACTGTATTACTTTTAATGTTTTTATTAAAATTATGAAAATAATTGAAATGTAGTCAATTTAAATTTCTAGTTGTTCGCGTATTGTGTAGGCTCGGAAGTCTACAGTATCTACCTAATCTAATGGATAGTACATCATTTACTGTAAACGGCAAAGTTACTGTACCCGGTTATCAATTAATTATTTTGATTGTTGATAGTTTAAAATTGGTAAATATATGGGTCAAAATATTTGATAAAAAAATAAAATGAAAAAGAACAAGTGTGAAACTAGAATATTTAATCTAAGGTACTACAGATAATTAATTATACATATAGGTATAATATTTACTTAATATCTAATCTCTAGATCCCTTAGTCCTTACTAAAAGCTGAAATTACGTCTCTGATCACAGGCACTTTATTATATACGTTTACAAAATTGAAAATACAATTAGGCAATGAACTCTACAGTCTATGGCGTATGGTCAGCGAGATTTCATTACTGCGGTACATCAACGGATTACAATAATTACATTTTATAATGGACGATTTTCACCAAAACTATGGTCGCGAGCACGTATTACGGCGGCGGACGTGGTGTATGTACAGCAATGTAATCGAGTAATCGTGTGCTTTCTGCATTCTGCTACACCAACAGATTTTTGAACACGCACATATAAACATATTATGTATATTACATTATTTAATAATATTATTTGCTCACAAATATGGCGTCTTTTTTGTATACATTATCAAAAAAAAATAAATAAATAAATAAATAAATGTTAATATAAAAAAAATAATGTTATGAAGAAAAAAAACGTATCAATAATACGCCTCATCGCTAGCTACTAAAATTTTTGATATACGCATGATACATGGTTACACGAAGATCTATCGATGAGGTGTTAAGACATGGACATAATCTGTTTGCGGGTATTTTATTGATTTCTATTATTACATTTTACATTTTTACTATGATTGATTATGATGCGGGTATGCAATTGGCGCGGTGTCGAAAGAAGAGTTATCGGAAACAAATTGTAAGTAAGATAAATATTTTGGCCAATATAAAACGATTTGTAAGCATAATTGTTGCCACAACTGTATAATAATATAATAATTATTTTATCGTAACACCTTCAGCTGTTTCTTGCAATTTTTACGCGTGATAGATTTGTAAAAACTTGTTTTTCCTACAGAACATTTTCAAACCATGTACCAAACCATACACTGTAATTTATTATGATGGGCACTATTACTTATCTCGGTATCCTAATAACATGTAACGTTTTAAAAATATAATATTTAAACGTTTCTAAGCCATTTAGATCAAAACTAATCAATTCATCAAGCATTCAAGCACATAAAATATATTTTATTAGAAATAAATAAAATTCAATTCTTCTTATAATTTACCTTTTATCTAAGCAAACAAGTATATTTCAGTGACAACGTTGCTAACTTCAGTAAAAATCGTCGACTGTCGAGGTGTAGATAGTTTGTCTGATATTCTTTAGTTATTACTATATTACACTAAATATTATTCCAGTTTTCACTTACTACTTAAATAACCATTCTTTAACGAGTTGCATTATATATATATTATAACCAATCATCTAATTCTATAGAAATGCATCGAGTTATTTGATTTAATTTATAATAGTTTTAAAAAAAATTTTGCTACGAACTATATTATAGATACATCGTGACTCAAGAAATTATTTTTATTTTTATCATGCCCGCGGATTATTTTCTTGGTATTCAACATACCAATCTATGTAACACGACTTGTTTTAAACATTATATTTTTTAAGTTAAATACTAACAGGATTTTTCAGGAAATCGAGATTTTTATTTATTATCGAATTCACAGTATAAATTAGTATTATAGCCCAATCTACATAATTTTAAAATATTTAATTTTACGTTAAAATTCATTATTTCTATAATGTAATAATGATATTCTAAATAGGTATACTATGTATTTATATAGGTATATAATATATTATATATTATGTACCGTATTTAGTTCGAGTAGTAAGATTGTCACTGTAATTTTTCGTATAATTATTATTTATTTTTCGTTATTTCAACATTTTATATTAGAATAATATGCATACTATACCAACTATTTTTTCGAATTTTTCGATTTCGTATACTCGACAAAGAGTTCATGTTTCTCTCACATCTTAATATTACATCCATGTTCTATATAGCATATGTGGAACTACCGGAAGTCCGCGAATCGACATAAACCTTAATACACTGTGACATAAATGTCTTCTTGTAATGTGTGGAAAAATACAAGCGATATGGTTTAAACGATGGGTTCGAGGGTGGAACGATTTTCATATCTACAGTATTTTCCAAAACGTATTTACATGGCGTAGTGATGGTCGATTTTGGAACTCAGATCTAAGTATAAATAATAAACGTGTAAATATTGATGAATATCGGCCGATGCCTGATAAGTTTTATGTGTTAGATATATACACGTGAGTCTCCCATTCGGTTAAATTACATTTCAGTAAGTACCTCTACTAGAAAATATATTTTTATTTAGATTTTCTTCGTACATTTCGAGAATATTCTTGACCCTAATGTAAAACCGCCATATATTTTATACTTTATTGTACAGAATACACGTGTTATTTATTTATAACGATAAAAAATACGCAAGAAATACAATAAAAATACATATATACCTAACAAAAAGTAACGATATTTCCATTATCAGTATTTTATCGTAATTGTTATTTGAAAAAATAAATGCATAGCGTTTCGTAATAATATGTGGGTCTTGTAGGCTTGAGTAAAAAATCCACAAACCGATAATAATTTCAGAACAAATACGTACCAGGTACGCGACACAATAATAATGGTATTATACATAACGAATGATAAATTATGAGTAAGCGATTTAATTTCTAACGCACGTGGACAGCTATGCGTTTTCACTGCTTTTTTTCTTGCTTGCGACACGTTCGCATTTAATTTATAAGTCTATGACCCACGTATGTTTCATCTCGGTCCTAGTGGGACAACGGTCGAAAAGCTATAAGCACGCGCACATAAAAAATGAGAGCACGAACATAATATAAAAACTAACATTAAAATATTGAGCACTAAAAATAAAAAATTGTTTGTTATATTTGTTTAATATACTTAATATACTTGGGTAGGTAATTAATTATGAACTAAATTACAAAATATATAATCATAGAACAATAAATTATTACTTATTATCTTATATTATTGCACTTATGTGCATGGTATACATGATAAGCGTGCACGCGGATGTGCAGGGTTTTATGTATATAGCTACACCTGAGTTGCTTTATTTTTTTTAGACAGTTTACGAAAAAATGTCCCAAAAAAAACTATCTTCTAATATCTTTTTTACCCAATTATTGGAATTTGAAACGATGATGATGACTGCGACAACGGTGACGAAGTGTGTTAATGTGATATTTATAATTTCTATAATTTTGTATCAATCAGCTGTAGTTGTGATCTATGGCGTTTATGTTGTCCCGTGCAAACACGCCGTGGCCGTGGTCCGTTCATGTTTTATAGACAAAGTCGATCAATAAAAAATTGTTAACATCACAGATAATATTGAATAATTAATCGACTTTGAACATGATGAACTTGGTATATTATACACTATACACAATATCTTTCACACAATGTTAACATCGTACGATCGTATTGTATTTATAATATTATTTATACCGCGTATGTGGTCGACAATTGGCCGGAATTTTTCCTCATGTTTCCCGTGAATAAAAAACTGTGAGTATTCTTGTACAATATAATATCGTTAGTAAAAGAAATTGTATGATATAATATATTACCCGATTTACATACATGCAATAATATAAAAACGTAAAACGACTAACTGAAATCATCATGTAATTTATTGTTTTTTTATCGGTCTCATTGCGTACTCGTATATTAAACAAATTAAATTTTATTTCCCCAGCTGCAAAAATACAATATTATAATATAGGTACAGACTATTATAATAGTAGGTATATCAAAAAGATAAATAGCTACTTAGGTACCTAATAACGTAAACTATTAAAATAAATACACAGGACAGGTACCACTATTAAAAATAATAGTTGTATTTTTTTTATTTATTACGTTTTTATTTTAATGCGACCTTCATTTAGATTTCAACGATGTTTAGGTAAAAAGTCTAAAGATCGTCTACCTGCTTACTGCTACTATGATATTACTAAACTTAGAACAAAATAATGAATAGTTAATATTTTCATCGTTGCAACAATTGTATTAATAACTTTTATACGATTAGTCAAAGTAAATAATTAACGTAGGTGTACTTTGAATAAATTAAAAACAAAATTATAAATATCCAGAGGTATAAAATATTTTATCTTATGTTTTATTTTTTTTTATTATTATTATTGTTGTGCTTGCAGACAATAATAAAATATCTTTGTCAGTGATATAATATAATAATATGTAACATTAATTTTAAACTCGGGATTTAAATTTTCTTGCTACCAAATAAATACTATATAAGTGAATACCTACCTATATTACGAGACACTATAAATCACCACAAAAAGTAGACAATATTACTTATAATTTATTAGGTAGGTATGCATTTGAATGTTTTATTTAACAAATTTCTAAAAATGTAAATAAAATTCACAACTGTTGATGGAATTATTTTTATGTTGTATCCGAAATATATCTTACTTGCATCTAAAATACATATTAACTTCGTTCATAATATTATAATATCATATTATTTTAATTTAAAATATAAGATAATATAATATTATTAATATTATTCAATATAAATATAATTGTACATTTTAACTGTTAAGCTTACATTGAAAATTATTATTTGCTTTATACTTTATTTATATTGCACTATGATAATTAACATAACGTTGAATAATAAAATCCATAAAACGCTAAATAATGTTTTTGGGTTCAGGAGTTTAATTTTAAGTAATTTTAATTTTAATGTTTATAAACTTAAAACAAATCCTACAGTGATAACATGAGAATAATTTACGGTATATGTTTTTGCTTTTGAAATCTAAAAGACGGGTCAATAGAAAATTATGTTTGCAAAGGTTGTATTTAAGTTATGTAAAGAGTGATGGTTAGGAGGTATAAAGAGTGGTAGTTGCGATTATGTATGAACGTAGTTTGCGTGACAAAAGCCATTCTACAAGTGGTAATGATATTTAGACCATTGTTTGTAATGGGTATGAATTTATTAATAAGCATCAACGGAACCTGGTGAACTAGAAACTGTAAAAACACAATAATATATAAGAAGTAATTTGTGTAGGAGTTAGCAAAAAAAAAAAAATCTTCTTTTCAAAAAAAATAAATATTTTTAAGATGTTTAGGATATTTATTTTTGCTTTTACATATTTATAAATTTATAATACAAATTAATTAATTAGTATATAATTAAATTTATATTTTCAAAATGTATATTGAATAGTTTGATTAAAAATTATTAATTCCATTTAAAAAATGCCTTGTTTAATTTTGTTATAAATGAATGTGGAAATACTATCAATCACTCAATAATAATATTATATTATCATAATGTAATTTAATATTAATATAATAAATAACATTTATTTGTTAAATGTATTCAAATTAATTGGTTGTGTAAAGTATTTATGTTGACTATTAGTGTACGTATAGGTTAATACAATATATTATGGACAAAATTAAAAGTAAAAACCGAGAAAGTCTAAAAAAGAATACAAATCAATAAACAATATTAAATAACCGAAAATTGTAACTTTTTAATTGAATTCTTAAATTACAAATTAATGTACGTTTGTATTTATAAACTTGAAAACTATTTAACCAATTGGCATCAAATTGTGCACACTATTAAGACTTTGAACAATTTTCTCAACTTCATTTCTCAATCAATAGTAGTTTCTATAGGGTAGCTCGCAAAATTGGAATTTTTTTTGTTTATATTTATTATAATCAATATTTGTGATCTAATTTAATTGAGATAGACAGATTGTCGGATTGGATAATAGCACTTAGTATATTTTTGAACGTGATTAATACTACTGTAGTACTGTTTAAACTTTCCCAATATCTATCTGTAAAAACAATCTCTGAAAACGTTGTCAAGATCAGTCCAACAGTTTTTGATTCTATAAACTACTAACATCCCTAACTTCCGTTCTATTTTACATACTAAATATGAATTTGGTATTAAACTTGTTATCACTTTTATATTGAAGGCTGGCTTTATTATACAGATAAAATATTGATAATTGTATTATCTTTTATTTTATATTTGTTTAATTATCATAGATGTATACTAGTAGCTTTTTAATAATAAAAAAAAGAAGCTTCAAATATATATTATGAATATTGATCTATTGGTATCAATTTTAACAACAAACAATAAATAAAATATTTTTTTTTTTTATTGAAAAAAATCTCAATGTTACGATATTTTTAAATAGCTTAATAGTGTTTACCAATTTTTTTTTAACCGATGATATAACCCTAGTTTTAAATTATTGATTTTTATAATTTCTTTATTTTGAAATAAAACGTTTATTCACCTGACTTGCATTCCTTGCAACTCAATATCGACATTGTATTTACAGGATTATCATGTTTATGTTTTAAGAGAGGACCAGCTTTATCAATATTAGTACAAAAGTTTATCAATGCAGCAATACTCTTCAACAAAGTCTTTTCAAACACTTAAACTTTATTTTAGTTTTACCAATAAGATTAAGTGTTTAAACTTTGTATTACAATTGTTATACATACCTATAAAATATAACTTGACTTCCCATGAAAAAAATATTATCAAATATAAAATACAGCACTATATGCCTATATGAGTGTTCAATATCAATTTTAGTGTACCTAAAGTCACGAGAAAATCGGCATCAGTAATTAAAAAACTTAAAGTTGAATCTAAATTAAAATAAAATGTTTAACAATCTATACGAGACCCACGATGCATTAATTACTATATTTCAATAAAATATTATACTTACAAACCTAGCTTCTGAGTGATTTGGTAATTTAATCTTTTTAACTAACACATTTTTATTATGCACAATATCACTACATTCTACACTGGATAAACTTGTAATATTAATAAAAAATTAATAACTGTTGTTATTAAAAAAAAAAACGAATATATGAAAATGTCATAATATTTATATAAAAAGTAGTGCTTTCTATAATAATTTATTATAACTATTAATTACTTATAATGTATAAATCATTTATAGATACTATTCATTCAAACGAATTAATGAAAATTATATAGTTTTTAGTAAAAATATAAACAATGGTATTAATTCCAAATCTCTGATGAAATCATCATAAATTGAGTGTCACTATAATATACAAACAAAATAATAAAAAACTTATATTTTCGTTTATAATGTTTAGGTATTGGAAAATGTATTGGTTGAACAATAATAATATTATTTTTATTAAAGAATAAAGTAATTTTAACATAAATCGAAAAAAATAAAGTAAAATGTACTTTTAAAAGGTCGTCTTTAAGAAATTTCAATAAATTCTAATTTTTACTTAATTCTGCTCTTGGCTCAGAATATTGTCTCTCTTGTGCAATAAATAGTTCCAAAAAGTATGTACGCGTATCGAGAGAAGAACGACGTGTATACAAAATTTGATTTCTATGTGGTATTATTAATTTTCTTCTACGTTAAATTTATTACTTTAAACCATTTTATGTATATACCTAAATAGTAATTGGTAATATATATAACTATACAATATTATCATTATTTTATAGAATTGTCCAACACTAAAGAAAATAAATTATATCGTACTATTTCCATCAATAGTTAGGTAGAATAACGGAGTTATTGACGTGGTTGATGAAATATTGTGTATTATAGTTCTGCAATATATATTCATACGTATAAATACATAATATAAGTATTTAAATAATTTTAAAAAGCATATGGAAACTACGTACAAATCACCTTTTTTAATGTAAAGTATGCCCTGATTATTATAACAGGGCCAAACATATACATTTTAAACTGTATCTGGGTTTCTTATGAAAACTGTACCCGAATCATAATAAATTATAGTAAGTCTCCTAATGTTAATAATTAAAGGAAATATTAACTTCGACAAAAACCATGGTTTTTGTAATAATTGGCTTTCTAATTATTATTGTGAATTTAACTAATTAAAGCTTCTAATTTAAATTCACTTTAAAACAAACAAAATAACTATTTAATTTTCGAAATAAAAAATTGAGTTTAAAAAATAACTATAAACATTGTGAAACATCAAGGAATTAATATGCATTAACATTATTATTTATTTATCTTGTACAGCTGTACTTGTATACTGTATAATGCAAGTTACACAATTGATTTATTTATATTATTTAAAACGAGTACCCTGTGTCATAATATAGTAACTAGTGGTATGGTGAATGATAATTTATGAAGCAATATCCTGAGAGATTTTTTTTTGAATAGGTGGATGGTTGGTGGTCGGTGAGTTTACTAATTAAAAATGCAATATGATACTCAATAGGTAGTCAATACTGAAATTAAATATAATGAGTTGTATTATTTTAGTATGGTTATATATACATACACATATGTATGCAAATATGTGATATTCATTCATTGTATTTTATTGATTTTATTTATTTTAAGTATAATATGCATGGTGATAACAAGTTTGCATAATAAAAAAAAATTGATAAAATTGGTAAATAACTTAAATGCTTAAAATGCGTAATTTGAATAGTTGTTATACTAATACTAGGTACAAATCAATAAACTACAATAATGAAAAAACTAATTTTTTTAAAAAATCTGTTATTACAGTTTGTTTAATATTACTTTTTTTGAAAGATTTTAAAAATTAATTGTAAAGATATTTAATTTACGCTTATTTTCCAATTCACTATATTGTATACGAATGACTACAATTATTGACTACCAACGTGCGAAATCACAAACACCATACTGAATGCACAACTGAATTTTTTGTTCTTACCGTAATAAAAATATTATTTGTGTATTCGAGTTAACGAAAAACGATTAATTTTATTTCGAGTTATCAAGAGAAAAACGCTATTAAGTGTAATGATAATTTCAAAAAGATTTCAATGTAGTCCGATACAATGAAAAATTCGAGATAGCGAGGTTTGACATAATAAGAGTCTACTGTGTTTACTATTTAAAAATATAAATAATTTTGTATATTCGAAAGTAAAAACAAATTCTAGAATTCAAAGATTCAGCAAAGCAAAATTAATGTTTCAAAAATACATAAAATTACGAGTATCATTGATAATCAGTAATTACAGTTTAAATGATTTATTCGGAAAATGTCTTTGAAAAATGCTGAAATAAAAATTCTAACTCAAATTTATTTGATAAATTATCTAGATTTAAAATTTATATTGTAACTGTGAAAATAACTGATGGGTCATTCAGTAATTTATATGTATACATGTCAATAATATATTCAAACATAAAAAAACATTTTAAAGCAATAAAAATATTATGGAACTCTTGGGCAATTTTTATAATCAAAGTGGTTGTAAATTAACTTTGATATACAATGCATTATAACATAGTTATTTAAAAAAAAATATATAGCACTTATTTGTTAAGTAATATAGTTCTTATTATTTTATTTTTTTTTTTTTAATTTAAATATCTTATTTTATTTTCACGAATAAATAAAAAAATATGTGTATAATATAGTATATACACATGTATTAATAAATGGTCCAAAGGTTTCATTGCGGGATAGTAAAAACTCGTCGTTTTAATAGAGTAGAACGAATTCAAGTCATCAACAAAATTTACATCTTAATGCTTTTAACTAAAAATAGCATTTAAGTTTCAAAAGGATAACATTTTTCTCTTTAGACATTAAGAATTTTAGAATTTTTAAATCGTCATGTTATTTAGGCATTTTCTTAATATACTGTACTTCGAAAATTGAATTTAAACTTTAAAATAAAAACTAATATATTATTCGATTTAACAGATTTTTTAGTTAAAATATTGTAGATTAATGTATTTAAATATTAAAATAAATCATATTGACTTGATATCGTAAAGTCTAACGTGTAAGTAATAATTATTAACAAAACAAACTCTATTTAAATATTATATTAAATACATATTACATATATAAACTATATTATGTAATATATAGTATATACTACATAAAATATGTATTTATTATTCTTGGAATCATTTTTACTCAAACCACATTATTGTCGACTTCTGAATTTCTTCGAATTCGTGACAAAAAGTTTTTTTTGTGTGACCCTCGTGCTACTAATTGTTCGACTATAATATAGACTATAATTTATTTTTCTAAAAAATCGTGTAAAACAATAGCGACTGGCATACAATAATGACTCGAGTGCGGTTGGGCGATCGTGACCTACGAGAAAAAAATAAAATTAAGTTTTTTTTCTGTTATATTATTATCCTTTTGTCTAAAACTCCAAATCTAGAGTAAGTACAAAAATATATAGAATTACGCAGTATTTTTTATTTTATTTTTTTCTATTTATTTTAAGGATAAAAAGATTGATATTTTTTTATACCTATACGGTTGTCCGGTAAACATCGTTTGTTCATGACGATCATATATTGGACGGTAAAATCCATTATTAGTTTTGCTTTTAATTAATACGGTATTGAACAATTTAAAATAAAATTAAACAGTTCATTATTACAGATGTCAGCCATCTAATTAACAAATATATTTTCAGATATAGTTAGTTCGAATAGAGGTACTTACGATGATGTGTCTTGACTGTAAAGTGGTTTACGTGTCGCATTTTCCGAGGAAAGTTGAGATGCCGACAGACTGTGAAAACTTTTGTACAACGTTGTATTTATATACTTATTGTTTATGACTTCTCTGAACTATTTCAAGTACACCGGTATAAAATATATAAATTCGCTAGATTTTAAGTATACTATAAATGCGATTGGTCATTCCGTAAAATATATTTATCGCATACTAGTTGCCATGAGAAAATATTTCTCGTAAGATTTTATAGACAGTAAAGAAAATTAAATTGGATTTATTACTAATTTCGTAGTGAAAAATGATAGTATATATTCATGGTTATATATACTACAATATTAAAATGTTAGGTATTTTACACTGGCACCTCAATTGGGTTTAATTTTAAAAGATTTTTTTTTCATATACCCATTTTTTGGACTCTTAGATAGGTAATGATATATGATGCGTCATCAGAATATATTATCGATTAAGTGCTTGTTATTAAAACCTAAATAGATTTATTAATTTTCTTGTATAATTTAAAAAAAAAAAAAAACGAAATAAATTTAAATTAACTCATTATTAAGCACAAAGTATAAAATAATATGCTATATTTTAATATTGCTGTCTTTGAAAAAGTTACATGCGCCAGTGATAATAATTTTGACTTGTATCTATAACCTTTTATTTTATTCACAAAAACAGTTTGGTTTTTTCATAAATAATTCATCCAGTCCATGCGTGACTTTATTATGAATTTATGGTTATCAACTGATTATAGTGGGATTATGACATGAAAGCCAAAACACAATATATACCTATGTAACTTTTTTGACAGTTAATCTTTAAAAAATCGCTTGGAATATAAACAATTTATGTTACTTACGCGTACTCATGGGTACGTATTTTTTTCAGTTTGGTTATTGTGTATAGTTTTTCTATTTACACTAATTGAGCTATGTTACTAATTATTCTCGAAAGAATGTGTATAAATATATATTTGCATATATAACAGTTAACTGTCTGTCATAAAATTTCAGAGAAAGATATTTTCCACGTCTACATAATTAATACTTCTTTAAAAACATGATGTTTTTATTTGGACTTTTTCAATTATATTATTGCTTTAAGATTTAAATTATTCTTAACGCTTTTACTCGCATTTTTATATATTATAATATATTATGTATTTACATGTAGAAGTTATGACTTTTTTAATTTAATAATATTTATAAATCATAATGTTTTATTTTAAATAACTATCTATGCATTAAAAATATTAAAACAAATTATATGGTAATGTAGCTAGAATATATATAGGCATTTACGTTTAAGAAAAAAAAGGATTGGACTGAAGTATTTGTATTATTACAAATATTTGATTTGTAATAAACCTATATTGTTTTTAACTATAAATTAAATATTTTTAAAACTTTCTAGTACCTATTTCATATTTTCAAAAACTAAAGACCAATTATTTTAGGGTCATCTTTTTGAAACGTTTATACGTATAAATTATTGATATACATTAAAAACAACGATATTCGTATTTTTGAGCTTTGAATGATGGTGCGCTAATATAACACATTCTCCTTTTCGTACCTATATATAAAAAAAAAAGCAAAATAAAATAATAAAACCGAGCTTGCACGAAAGCTCCCGCAGGAAATTAGTTTTGTTTGGAAGGTGCTCCACTCCAGCCCAATGACGGTCACGAGGTAAACTAGAGGGGTTTTCCGCCAACCCGCATAAAACTGTCTTGATTTATTGCCACTCTTAACAACCTGTGTAGTAGTTCTCTTTCCTGCCACCACAAACGTTTTTTTTTTTTGTTTTTTTTTTTACCGTGGACCACCACTATCCTTTCCATTCTCCAAAACATAAATAATAAGACATTTGTCTCTCCCCAATTTATCAGTTGCACTCTGGGTAAACGTAAAATTGCAAGAAACTTCTGTTTTGTTATCATAACGAAACCACACGGAAAACATGGTATAAAACATATACATATAGGTATATTATTATTGTTTTATTGTTTGTATATCATATAGGTATAATACCCTGCACGTGCAGGTCTTTTTACGTAATTTATATACACGAGTAAATAATGTAATGAATTAACAAATAAACGTGTTTTTTTATTTAATAGAAAATAATTCAGCGTTACGCTAATATAACGATAATAATGTATTATATTTTTTAATAAAGAGAATATAGAGTTTCCATGGACCAATTGCTTTTTATGAAATTTATAATTAATATATGATTTTATGAATTACATTTTTTTCCACCCACAAATAATTATTATAGTGCATGAGCTTATACACACAAATATACACAATTTATAACTATTTAAATAATCATAATTATAGTTATCATGCTAAATACAATTTTTAATTTAAAGAAACCATAAAATATATTTTATTTAAATCCAAAATAATATTTATGAATACCAGAAGAGTATTTTCACGTATTTTTTAATGTATAATTTATCTACTTACTTTATTATTTTCATTAAATAGTTTATAAAATTATATTAATCAAAATTTAGTTTTATTTAGAAATCTTATTACGATATAATAAGTATAGTATAATACATTAGGATGATAAAAATTAATCAATCTTTCGCAGTTTTTTCTGTTTTATCGAGTACATGCATGTATTTCAACATATCGGTTTAGAATTTATTGGTTGACAGATAAATTTCTTTATTAGAAGTCCTGCTTAAGCCAACGGATACAGTGATAAAAACCAGTAAAAGATTCTGATTTTTGCCCTATTCACTTTGCAAGTCTAAGTGGTGAAGGCAACGAATTTTATATGTTATCATCTCACTGAAACCTATCAAAACATCGGGAACCCGGATTAACTGAAGCCGTCGTTGACAAATCCTAACAGAAAAATAGAGGAGGACAGAGAGAAAATATATTTTTCGGAAACTTTTTGTTTGGTTTTGGTGGGACGGTAAAGAGGTTTAGTGGTTATGTGCCGTCGTCAGGACAACAAGAGTGTGTGTCATTTTCTGTACCTACCCTACAACCCAATGATGAAATAAAGGAGGACATGTGTCAAGTATGCGACTATCTATAAGACTACAACTAAAGGGACTTTAGGGTAACATGTTATGACTCAGACGAGTCCGGTATAACAATTACGGTTATTCGTGCACAAGGGGTGATCATTAACTCCCAACATTTTCCTTTGTAAATATTAAGCATTTGTTTTTTCTTGAAACTACCTAGTAATTTTGTTTTTTATTTACAATTAAAACTTTTTATGTATATTTTGTCATTATTATTAAACATGTAAATAAAATAATTTTACTCAATACTTCAAATATTCGTTTATATGAAAAATATTAAATTAATCATACCATTACTAACATATATTAATCATCATAAATTATATTCAATTATAAATGCATAATATATAACTATTATAATATATTTTCAAGTTTATTTATTAGTTTAATTTTCCAAATCATAAATTAATAACATTTATTTTATAGATTATACGCTTCCTAAGTAGTACAATTACCTCACTTTTAACAACAATGTAATCATTATAAATAATACTTCAGATAATTTTTTATGTTAAGTATAAAATTATTTATTCATCATTTAAAAACAATAATAAATTGACTCACGATAAATAGGATTTTAAATTCTTATTGTATAAAATATCAAATACTATTTTACCATAAAAATGTTGTATTTAAGTCTTAAAAGCCTTCCAATATAATACAAATAACTTAAGAAAAGAGGTTAAGAAGTTTGTAAAGTTGATAAATAAACTCTAAATACTATTCACGTTGTCAGCGAGTTTCTTAGAATTTATCAATACACTTTTTAAAGTTTTAAAGTGGACATCATATTTTATTCACGAAGTAAAAATCAGTTTTACTAGAATATACAACTATGACAATGTCATCTCGTTGAGAAAATAATGAAACCAAAGTATGGGTCATTTTTAGGATAAACCTAGTTTAAAAATTGACAATGTTTGTTCACAAACAAAGAAAAGTAAATTATAGATTTAAGCCCAAAAGAATATTTTATAAGATATTAGTTATGTGTTTAGTTGATTGATTGCTGCTTCATAGCTTCTTCATCCTTACACTCTTCCCGGAGGAGATATAAGCGAAAAATGTGAGTAAATTCTATATACCTATGAAAACAAACTTTTGTAACGAGTCCAAGGGGGGTTGAGGTTACCAAAATTAGTTCAGGCGGCTCGAGGGCGACAGGTCATACACAAAAGACGAGGGTAGGAGGCAGGAAGTTGAAAATGTACCAGATTAGAGTAACGCCAACCACTCGTATCGATCGAATATCTTCCATCCCTGTGTCATACCCGATGTAAAGGCAAAATCTACCCAGCTATTGCTTTCCCTTATCGTTAACCGATTCACTAGCTATGTATATTGTATACCCCCATGAAGTTTTAACGCATCAACCATACCCCTAAGGGTATGTATAGGGAAAGGTCCGGTTAAACGGATAATCTACTTTTGCTTCCTCTAAACCACGTGTGTTGAAATATTACAAGTGATCAGACCGATAATGTCACACTTAAAATTCGAGTGGCAACCCCTTCCGTTTTTGAATATTCTCCTAACAAAGTTAAGTAGGTACATTCATAAAAAAGAGTTTTGAACTTTATTCAAATACTTCCCAGTCTGTTAATATAATTCATTATGAGTATACATATAGGGATCCGTTAAATAAATATTATTTTAATATCACAATAACAATGTATGACATATTATAAAATATTGGGTGTATTGATTTATTAAATTTAACGGTATCTATTTATTTAAATAGCTGTTAATGATCTTTATGTCTTTGCTAAAACTTATTTATCTCGGACTTACATTATACATGAATAGTAAATATTTTATGCATAACTACATGTAAAGTTACATTGATTTGTTAGCACTTTTTTAATGCTATTTACATATTTAATTTTACTTATTTAAAATTATGTTATCCATTAAAAAATTATACTCAGATAACATACCTTAATATTCTGCATCTTATAATCCAATGATTAAAGAATTCTTAAATAAAATTTGATTGCACTTTTTTTTAGTTTTTGGCTAAATTTTAAAATACAAAATAAATCTATGCAAAAAAATAGGATATAATAAACAACTATTAAATAGTACTATTATATTTAGTACTGTATAACGAAAAATACCGTGAGTTATATAATATTTATTTAGTTCACAAACTACACTTACACTGTATACTTAATCAATTCCTAATGAATTAATTTTTTAAAGACTCGATGTATTATACTGTTTATAATACGTATAAAATAATGATTAATAATATTTAAACTCTGTGTTCAATATAATAAACTTCTTAAATTGATAAAATGTTTAAGCATCTACATAAAATAAACATAACTTCGTTTTACATTCATTTTCAATAATATTTGAAATAATTATACGTACTATCCCGAAGTTGAATAAAATACTATCATGTTCAATAATTAACTTTTAACCATGGTAATATTTTCTGTAAAAAGATAAATAGAAATTTATTTTTAATATAATATAGGTAATAAACGTTAGTAAAAAAATAAATTGTTTATACAAGGCTATTTAAAAAAAAAATAATGTAACAAAATATTTTTAAGCAGATAGTTATTGTTGATAATTGAATTAAATGTATTAAATTTTCTAAGAGATTATAATAAACAAATATAATTATATAACTTTTGCAACAAAGTATTATACTCAGCATAATATTACGTATGTAAAAAAAAAACGCAATAGCTAGATTTTAAGTAAAAACAAAAACTATACGAACTATATTATCTTACTATATTATAAGAGTAGGTAAATAAAAAAAAAGTTTTAAAAAGTTGACCCCAATAATTAACTTAGCCATTCACTAATGATCCCTAACGCTTTTTCTTTAACCACAACCATTATAGAGTTTTGTAATTTTAAGATCTAGGTTTTAGATTACGGCGTAACCTAGGGTAGTTTCTGCAAATATTTTTAACGACTCTAATGTTATTTTTTGTACAAATGTTATCATAGTATAAATAATATGCGTTCCTAACCATTCTCGCTTATCATACAATAGGGGTGGTCATCATTGTCAAAAGCCAATATTAGTCACGGTATACGTACACAATAAAACAATGTTAAATGCTATGCGACAAATTACTGTATTTTATCTTGATAATTAAATCAGTTACTTACATTGATTTTAAAATCATGGAATACCATTAAAATAAACAAATAATATAATATTTTAATGCGAAATATCGATGTTTTGTACATTATATTATGATTATTATGAAAATGTATCTTTTTCTAGATTTCTATTATATTTTTTTAAACCGATACTGAAGTATTTTTATTATTATTCGTTTATATATACAGAGTGTAACAGATATAACTTACATTTGGAATAACTTTTGTTCTAATTAATTTAATTTTTTTGTTATTTATCATTAAAAAAACCCTAGCGCCACGTGTATAATTTTATTTTTTATTATGTTTATTTTTTAGTACTGGAAAAAAAATTAAAATTTAATTTAAATATTTTTGGATCAATTTAAAATAGCCAATTTGTGAATCTGATTATAAGAACAATTTCGATGGTAAAAAGATTTTTCTAAGTCGAGTAGCTTATTTTTTAGAATTTTTTTAAAATATCAATATTTTTTGATTAAATTAATTTGGAACGTAATAACTTTTTTAAAAATATGGTTTATGAAAATTTGCTGTATATTTTTTAAATTATTTACTCATATAATGTTAAAAAATGTTGTCATACGTTTGATGAGCATATTTTTTTTTTTTTTTTGTCGAGTCTATTTGTTACATCCTGTATATATATATATATGTATATATATTTAACAGTAAATAAATAATTTTGTTTAACAATAGATTATATACGTAAACATTTTAACATAACGACGTACCTACATTATTTGTACAATCATAATCACGTACTTAACCCAATGTTTGGAACTACAGTTATTATCCATGTAACAACAAAGTGCATCATACGAGGTTTCCATTTTGCATATTGAAATGGCACGATTATACGCATATATAATATTTTAATACATTTGATAAAAAATACTTGCTTAATATGAATATAAAACTTTAAGTTTTGATGTAGTATATAGTATTACGTACACTCTTCTTCATAATATTCGCAGAATTATCTCCGGGAATAGCTAAAAATATATAGCTAAACTATGCAGAAAATACTGAATAATTCAATAAACGTAAAACACTAATTATTAAAAAAAAAAAAAAACTGCTAACATTTAAAAACAATACTAGGTAAATATCTAAATAAAAATGCAGTGAATCAACACCTTCTATTAAGGACCTACCTTTTATTTCATTTAATTTATTAATATAATATAATAATTAGTCGTTACAAATCGTCCCTAAAATTAAAACGAGTGATAGTTATAATATTGGAAGAAATTCATATATTTTTATATTATAATAAATAATAATAAGTAATTTTACTTTTAAAAATAGGTGATATAATATTATTATAATATTTTTCGATTACTTTATCGACTAACAAATACTTCTTATAGTTGATTTGTGCCATTTTACATTAAATAATTGTCAAGTTAGCTAAGTGGTCAACACATCACGTCAATAACGTTGTAGTAAATTTATCACATTAAAATCATTGCGGCCATTTTATCTCTCGTCATACAATCGCGTTATATAAATCGATTCTCTAAACATATTGCTAATATTAGTGATAGTATATACGTTTAGCAATACAAAAATTAAATGTAATAGTAATCATGTAGAATATTACTAACCAAACAACGAGAAGTCACTAAAGTTTAACTTTTTCATATTTTAAAAAGAAGGTGAAATTAAAAATAAAATAATTTAGGTATATTTTGAAAAGTACAAAAATAAAAAAATATTTCAACTTCCTGCAAGAAACTAAACTCAAAATTGAAGATTGAAACATTTTTACTGTTTCTCATGGCGATAATTAACACAAAAAAAACCCCCCGAATAAGTTAAACAAAATAAAAATATTGTTATTTTACGTTTAAATATTCAATATTACAAAAATTACTTTTTATTTACTAGCTTATTTGGTCACTTATAATGTATACATAAATTTAATATTAACTTTTTTATAATTTTCAGAAAAAAAAATCTTATTAAAATTAATTTTGTGAATTTACACAAACTAAAAGTAAAAAATTATGAATCTTATGAATTTTTAACTACAAAGTAATTTGAAATTTTTGTATAAATCCCCTTGAATTAAACAGCAATTTTTAAAATAAGAATTTATACATAATATAAAAAATGTTTGCAGGTATATGCAGTCTAAATTGAATTAATTGTAATTTTACACTTTTAGGACTTATATGTAGGTACGGTAAAAATATAATAAAACATGTAAGAACAATACATAATATACCTACAAATGCGTCTCTTCGGTCTACATTGGTGAATAATTTCTAACTGTAACGACTTTGGTACAAGACCAATACGACGATGCGTGTAAATATTGTATGAGGTTTCTGTTACTGGACAAGACTTTTTCATTCATTTAGGAACAGAATGGGCGAGGTATTCCATAGCAACTCCCTGTGGCTAAAATATTCCTTAAGAGGTAGGTTTTTTTTTACTGCTAGGGATAGCTTTACAATTTGGATCTTTCAAACAAACAAACTGCCTTGAGCAACATTAATATGTAATGGTCCACATTCCCACCTAACATTTTATGAACAGATAATGTACAAAAATAAAATGCTTTTATTTAACATTTTAAAATATGTTCAAAATACATTTTGTAATATTTCTAATTATTATTTTATCAACAACGAATTATCATCATCATTATTATTAAACTATATTTGCAAAATTATACATAAATAACATAACAGTTGTACACTCATATATAAGTATCTACGTATCTATATTATGTATAATATAGGTTATTAGTGATTACATTTAAATAAGTAAGTATATTATATAAAAAAAATATCAAAACTTAAATAAAATGAAGAAAATTGAGAACACATTTTATGATATCATAACGGTAAATTTAAATATATGACATGCATTTAATATAATATCAACATAACATTAAAAAAATATTTAAATGAGAAGAATTAAAAATTATTGATATTTACATATTTGCTGGTGCCTTAATTTGAATTATAATGGAAATTATTACTTTACTATCAGTAAAATTAATTTTTCAATTGCGTTTTTCTAATAAAGACTAATTAAAGAGCTATAATCTATTTCATCCTAATGTAGTTTAAATAAAAGTTTTAAAAATCTAAAGATATTTTCTATATTTTTAAGAATCACATAAAAATAAGATAAATCTACCATTGCCGGAAAGGGTTAGGTAGTATTTCAGTACTATTCATTTAAAATATAGAAACCATAAAAAACAAACTTTAAATAGATTATTTGTACGGAGATTTATTCAAATAAATAAATAAATTATTATTCATTGGATGTATATTATATTATTCATATATTATAATTCTTACATACGTAAATATTTTCAAACTCATGTGGCTGCGTACGGGAGCATTACTGTTTTATATGTTGTATTGAAAATAATACTGTTACAAAAGCAATGATGAATATTTCATTACATTTTTTAGTTTTCAGTATCCCTCAACGTATTAAAATGTCTTTTCATGTATATAGATAAGTAGGTACCTAATATAGTATGCGTTTACATAAGATCAACTGATATTGTGACTATTATACATGTTAAAAGTTTTCAGATATATTAAAATTGATCTAAAGGAGAACATAAATAAATTGACCGTATTAAAACACAAACTTTATGATCTATATAATATATGTATAATAATGTATCACAAAGTTAGTTGAATAAACACAATATGAACGAATAAAGAAATAACGTTCATTTTTTTATTATTATTAGAACGAATATAATATTATTATCATGTAAATTTAGAGTTTCTTTATTAGTTTTAAACTATAATTATAATATTTTGGTATTATATATTATAAAAACTTACAAAGAAAATCTAAAGATTTACATTACTTTTAATTTAGTACAAATATACCAAGAAAAAATCCAATAAACTTAGAATCTTCGTTAAATTTATTATGATTGATGACTTACATTTAATATTCATATTTCATTAAATGCAATAATAAATATTACAATTGAAGTTATTGTTAATTGAATATTTTAGATGTTCATAAATAATTAAAATAATATTATAATGTAATTTCAATATTGCAAAAAATCATCTAAAAAAAAAGTTTATCAATAACTGCCTTTATAATTATAGATAACAGAACTGTTGTTATAAAACTAGCTAGCCGTAACTATTAGCTGTTGAAAAAGTAAAGTATCAAAATAGTCTATTTTCAAAATATCATATTAAGTATTAACCCCTTAAAAATCACCATATTATTATGTATAATGGAGTGTGGATGAAAACGAATTTATTGTTGCCTGATTTGTTTCAGAGAATATTAAATCTCTGATACACTCCCTATAATAGAAATTAGTATCCAAATTGCAACAAAAGTATCTTCTGTGTTTTTAATTTTTTGATTTTATTTTGTTCACTGTCAAACAAAAATTCAAACCAAATAATAAATAATATTTTGACAGTCACTAACGTTTGATATTTTGTGAAAAGATTCATGTATTAAATAATTTACCTACTTCTATTTATTTAAACCGTTCTACGGGATGTGTTATTACTCTTTATTATTTGTTTGTGCGCCTGTTGATCGCAGATGTCACAAGCTCTATAGCAGCTGGTTATTTTTCAAAATATAAAAACCTTAAGTGTATAATTAAATAAAAATATAGATGAATATATTTTGGTAAAATATAATTTACGAGTATCTAATTTTTAAACGAACAATAAGTATTTATTTAATCTAAGTTTGCAAAATTAGAATACGAAATGTGTTACATTGACATTTTTTTTTTAAATAATTAAACAAGCTATTTAAAATATAAAATACATTATAAATCATAGGTAAAAATTGGAAAAAATTTATTTTGTATGGTGATAAAGCTATCCATTCATAACACCTCAAATTGTTATTTTTTATTTTCATCTTAATTTAAAGACAATAGAAAATGTTCTTCAGAATAGAAAATTTTAAGTCTCATTTTTAAATTACTGTGCACAGTATTTGAGGATATTGCTAAAATCTCTTTAAATTTCTGTTAGATGAATTGGTTAATTGATCATGAAGTCTTCTGTAATAAAGTTGGTAAGGTATGTTAACTGTTTGATTTTTCAAACGGTAATGCATATGCTTATACAAAGTTAACTTGTACTGATTTTGTTTCAGTTACTCCACTATTATTAAAAACAAAATTTTTTAAATAAGTCTATCGATATCCATTCATAATAAGTATTTAATTATTTTTTCTAACTATTTTTAAAGCAATATATAAAATATATTACATTTAAAATATTCACTTGTCATTAAAAAATGAATAAAAAATATCATATTAAAATATTGAATAGACGAATTATATAAAAAAAAAATCAGAAATTTTTTATAGGAACATTAAAAAAGTGAAGTACAAATTATGGGCATAATATCACTTTTCCAAAGAATATTACAGTATTACTAAATCATATACGGAATATTATATACTATTATATACCTCAATACCTACAAGATAACCTATATTATGTATACAAAAAGTGGTACTCACCTATACATGAGAATTAATATATAATCCTTATACGTACAAAAATAATTTGATCAACAGTATAACGGATATCAATAAACGAGTAAAGCTCAATTCGGTACTCTGAAAATTAAAGTTTTTATGTCAAAAGTGTTCTTGGAGGATATATTATTAATGGTTTGAAAACCCTTTGTGTTTTCATACGTGTAAGTGAAAAGTTACTTAACCTGGGAATATTCCTGGACTCTGAGTGGGGATATGTGTATGTACAAATATTGACTTTACTAAAAGTTAATTATTCACACACATTTTAATCCTAAAAGTAAAATTCAATCAGTAAAAAGGAAAAACAATTCTCTTAGTGGTGTTTCTAACATTTCAAACATAGATTTCCATATAAAAGTTGTAGTCTTGAAAATCAAAATCAAAATCTGTACACAAAACATACGTAATTTTAATCATTAAATACAACCTGAAAAAATATGTAACTAAATAAATGACAAATTTTATGATTTTATGATTTTTGGAATATATTTAAAAATCATAAAATATACATACCTACTTGAATATATCGTAATTAATTATAATAGGTAATAGGTATAGTTCAATATTTTAGTAAAGTACAAATCAATTCATTTTTATTTTTTTATTTGTATACAATTTCCAGAATTTAATTTGTATTTAATTTAAGTGTGCAGAATTATGAAATAAGAGAACTCATATGTATGTTAAAAGTAAAAACTAATAGAATTTTAATTAAAAAGCCTGTATACAATTTATAAGTTGATCATTTACCTCTTTATTAAATTATATTTCCAATGGTTTTTTACTATACGTAAAATATACATATATATATATATATATATATATATGTTTTTTTTTTGCATTAAATAACCTAATAAGGTTTCATTTATTCACTTGTTATGCTCACTCAACACTAACAATTTTAATCAAAATAATATTATTAAAATTTTCGTGGTATTTATGACAAACATATAAATATAAATTACTTAATTGAAATATTTGTGTTTACGAACGTTGTCAAGTCATAATGATATTTACAACAATTACATTTTTTTTTCAATATTGCCTTTTCTAGTTTATATAAAATATGAGAATATATTTTGTTATGTGCAGAATGAAGCATTTATTTATATATGACTCAGTCGTTTAACTGTTTGAAAGGTACCTACTACGTATATAATTTAATTCAAAGTTTTTGTAATAATAACTGTTATAAGCTGTAACGTTCAGCATGACTAAAAGCCCTAACTAATAAAATAAATTGTACATCATTAACTGAAGTTACTTTAAAATAACTATAATGCGTATTTTTCATTCCTCCATACTTCGCATGTCTTAAAATCTTAAAAATGCTCCACTAATTTTGTTTTAATTTACAAAATAATGATGGTACCTAGTCATAACAAGATAGTTTTGATATAATCGTTTTTAGCTTCTTAATGTCGAGCATATTAACCATATTTTAATAACTCAACGTTTACTTTATATAATGGGGGAATTTGATGAAGAACTGTGCAAAAAGTTTTTTAATTTAATTTATTTTCGTACATTATTGAAAATCTTAATGATAAATAAAACAATTATAATACAATAGTTACCTGTATTAAAAATATGTATTATAAAACCTAATGTAATAAATGGTGAACACATTTTTTGCCAATTTTATTGAAAAACAAGTAGGTATTGATAAACGATGGGTCTACAATATTTTTTCTTCAATAGACTATTATATTATGTTAAATAAATAAAACAAAAAAATGCAACGACGCATTATATAATATTATTATTATATAGATAATATGTTGGCATTGTATTAAATAAAAAATAAAATTATAACATTTTAATTAAAAGTTTAACCGTTATAATTTTTAAAATGCCATGTACAGTATTATAAAAAATTTTAAGTTTATATACCTATTTATATAATATTATGATACGTTTTCAAATTTGTTGAAAGTAGTTATTACCTAATGTAAATTTTTTAAGTTTGACAGTAATAAATTAAGATAAAATCAGTTGAAAAATACACTAGTTTAGTACTATTTTGTTATAGTCTAGTAAAAAAATACAATTTATACAAATTACAAAAATGTTAATACAGACAAAATGAGTTTAAAATTGTATTATTTATAGATCAATCGAGTAAACAAAGAATATTTAAAACGTTTTAACAAACTTAATGACTACATCAACGATTTATTTATTATAAACTGGATTTGAATACCCTAAAAATTTCATTTTAACTACAATAATGTTCTAAAAAAATACTTGAATTTTTCATTGTATTAATTTATAATATTTATTTTAGTACAAATAAATCTAAAAAAAATTATTGGACGTTTAAACGATCAGGTAAAAACATAACTTTTGAGACTGAATTACTTATTTAAAATGTTTAAATATAACAAAATGTATAATCAAGTTTATATTAAATTCTACGTTTGTTTAAATACCAAACGCATTACAGTAGTTAATCTCACTGTAAATAGATAAATACATTATCGATGTATTAAAATCAAAAATAGATAATTAATTAGTTTATAAAGTAACTTTATTAACGTGTTTACTATATAATTTAGAAAACGACACATCCCAGTTAGACAATTTTGTTTCATTTAATACTATTATTATTAATCTGCTTACTCTTTTTAGATCTATAGTACCTAATTCATTATAACTTTAAACATCCCAACACCATTGAAATTCATTATTTAAAATAATAATATTTTATTGAATACTTGACAAATTTAACTGTTCTACATATCCCCCCCCAAAAAAAAAAAGTAGTAATAATAAAAATTGGATTTAATGCAGAAGTGTATAAGTACATATAATTTATTCCATCTTAACTTTAATGATTGTTGATATAATTGTTACATTTTTTTAAGCAACTATTCTATTTCAATCTAATTTCGATAAATGTGACTCATTCTATCTTAAAATTTTTTCAAAGTTAGTATCTAAACATTACCATAATATGCGATAGTACATTGTTAATCGCATTTCGATCTATTATTGTATTTTTTTGTTAGCCATGGTCATACTTAAAAATACACAATACAAATTTCACTATGGACATCAAACTGATCTAAGTCCACGTTAATTTATATTTTCTCCTTCTACAAAATAACAATATTTGAAGATTTTTGAGTTTAAAAATAGATGTAGCTATAGAGTTAATTGCTATGTCAATATACCTGTACAAACAAAAAAAAAAAAACGATTATTATCTTAAAACAAAATTTAAAAAAATCAGTTCTTAATATAAAAAACAATTACTATGCAATAGACATTATCATCAAACTACGTTTTAAAATATTTTTTACATTTATCATTAGTATTTTTATAATATTATATTGAATGTCAGTCGGCAGTCGCGTTGTAAAAACTAAAATATAACTAATTATTGAAATAAATTAACACTCACTTTATTATGATTATATATTTATTCGTTGTTGCTAATGTTTTTTCAAATTGCATAAGTAATAAACAAATACAAATAATATGATATAAGTTCAAACTGATTTAATCACTTCATCATGATGTTCAATAACTGTAAGTGAATTAAAAGAATTAAAAAAAAAAATTATTAAGCTTGTTTCAACTTTAATCATAAATAATAATTTTCAAATGATTGTGATAATATTTATATAGTTTATTCAATATTATTTTAATTAAAAATTATATGTTTATAAGTTTATGAAAATTAAAATAATGGATTGAATATTATTGTCTAAACTAAACTATTTAAAACACCTAAATACCAATTCTATTTTTAAATATTTACTTATACTTAAATTGTACCTACTTCAACAACGAATGTTATTTTTTTTTTTAATTTTATTTAAAAAAAGCAATATATTATATTTAACATTTTAATATTATTTATTGCCGTGTTAGTTAATAATAACGTATACCTTATTATACTTTTTATATTTAATAAAAATAATTTATTATATTTTGAACAACTTCATATTTTGTCGAAACTGAAAACCATAATAAACTAGAATATTCGACATTAATGATCCTCTGATTGGTCTTATAATTTAACGTCGTTAATGTACTTTTTTTACAACAATCATTTGTCACATAGCTATATCATTATTACTGGCAAAGAAAAATGGGGCGATGCTTCCTCGATGTTTTAACAGGAAATAAATAGTGATTTACTCGTATCTGTCAACGTTATTGCGTAACGGTGTTTCTTGCACATCCGACTAAAAAAAAAATAATAATAATAATAAAATAAAAATTCGAAATGTGTGTAAAAAAATTTTGAATAGTAATAAATAGTTGGCGATTGGGCGGAAATAATAATTCTCAACTCGAACTAAGTATTATAACAGTACAAAATAATATAGTATTTACGATTTGCTAGTTGGACTTGTACAATCGTCAAAATAATAGTTTTTAAATTTAAGTATCTGATGGGTTACGTGACGTGTGAACTATATTGTCGTTATTAAATGTTTTTAACACTATTTAATAATAATATATAATCTTGACAAAATATCATGATAATATACAAGCAAATAAAATGTTTGTAGGGATAATGATCGTCTAGTGGAAAAAAATCGCGACGTCTTATTGTATACACGCGAATATAATATAATTATTATATTATTCCCTGTATACCACCCCTCACACTATTATAATAGCACTTGCGCTTCTCGTCTCCCGCGTAATATACTCCACGAACCTTTTGACGGAAACGGTTAAAGTTTTGCACAATTTCTCGGTTCAAGATTTACGTGAGCATCCGTCGCTCCTTTGTACGGCCAATTATATCCATCGCCGTGCGCCACGTGTGAATACGCTAATACGACGTATAATCACACGACTCTGTTAGATCCTAATATTGTTGTCGTATATACTCGTACATTATGAAATGCGTAATATATAGTTATCCCGCACGCGTGCCGTTTACGTACAAGTTGAATTGATGAAATTATTTTATTGTTGTAGTGTTTATGGCCTAATAGGCAAAAACACTGAGTGTTCCGATCTAAAAGTGTACCACTGCAAACCGAAATGTCCGCCACATAATATTTTCGATATTATACGAAAATATTAGCTATAATTTTTAACGTAGTTTACATTTAATTGTTTTTCGTTTGTTGTTTTCTTCAAAATCACTCAATTATGTCGTAAGTTATAAGAAATGTACGAAAAAAAATAATATTAACAATGCTGAATTTGGAAATATAATAAAAAAACCAATATTTTATATGACTAAGGATAATACGTATAATAGGTATTCAAATTTAATTTCAATCAAACATTATTTGTTACGGCCCGATCGAATTGTTCGTACATTGTTGATATACCGTATAGTGAGATTTATTGAACGATAGAAGTATAAACGATAGTTAAACTTTTATCGTAAAATAAAAATAGATATATTTAAATAAACTCAAGTTCAAAAAAAAAAAATATGTTAAGTGATGTAATTATTATTTCAACAAAGGATATTGAAGTCATAAAGATAAAACCGTCAACTATATAGGCACCTAGATATTTAGGACTCAGTAAAAAAATACAATTGAAAATATGGTTTTCTCGCAGACTTCTTTTTATAATAACATGATATAATCACTTCCTGGGTGGCTAGGCTATCAGAATTAATCTGCGTGATAATTATCCATTAAGCTTTAGTGCCCAGAATAATATTTATTTCCCATAAATTATCTCTCATAATTATTATAGTAAAAAAAACCCAATTTTCACACTGTGTAGGTTATCTTGTTAATAATTGTTGTATATTTCTCTTTTTATGGATAACTACAAAATACCTTCATAATACACTCATTTTACACTAATAGTTTCTATGTGGTTTTGATTTGTATTATGAATATCGTAATATGATAGAATATATAGTATTATAGGCGTAATACAACAAAAGGTATCTTATAAAAAAATGAACTTTTACCTTCCATTAAGCTTAATATTTTCGATGGTACTACAATAATAATGCATATTATTGTCTTATTGTGTGTATCTTATTAACTGCCCGATTGGACAGTTCACTAATTCTTTGACATGGATTTTAGTATTTTATCCTTTACACTTATCCGCGAGTATCACCTATGAAGTTATTTTAATGAAAAACGCCACGTCACATGAATAGATATATGATTATAAGCAATAAACATAAGGGGAAGAACGATAGATTTTTATTCATACAACTTTTGGTTAGGGTGAATAAGCAAGCTTTGGAATGTTTCCGCCTTCCGGCAACAAACAACGATATTGCATACACCTAATCTCCGGTCGTGTCTAATGGTGTATCTACCGTCAGCTTTAAATACTTTAACAATATATTGTTGAGTCTTGTCCACTACGTGTATATACAGTGATTTACAAAGCATACGAGGTGTGTTCAATAAATACCCAGACAAAATTTATTACAAATTATATTTAAAACTTACAAACTATTTAAATGGATCACCTTCAAAATAGTGTCATTTAGCTTTAATACAATACTCCCAACAGTCTTGTCACTTTTTGAAACACCTTTGAATTTCCTCCATAGTTATAGCCTTTAGCTCTTGTGTCGCGTTATGAATAGTTTCGTCAACGTCTTCGAATCTATGGCCTTTGAGGGTACTTTTTAATCTCGGAAACAAAAAAAAATCCCACGGAGCTAAGTCAGGTGAATATGGTGGTATATTAATAAATGCCGAAAATTCACGTATGGAAAGTGCTGAATGCGCTGGTGCATTGTCATGGTGCAAAAACCATGACTTTTATTTCCACACTTCTGGTCTTTTACGGCGTTTTTTCTCTCTTAATCTTTCTAATACTTGTTTATAGAACACTTGATTTTTTTGTCTGACCCGTAGGTACAAACTCATAATGAACTAAACCAAAAAAATCAAAAAAAAAACAATGAGCATTGCTTTGATGTCTGATCGGACCTGACGACATTTTTTTGGACTAGGTGAATTTGCGGTCTTCCATTGCGATGATTGCACTTTGATTTCGGGATCATATCCATATACCCTTGTTTCATCACCCGTAATAATTGATTTAATAAAATTTGGATCATTAAAAACCCGATTTTTTAGTTCTAAACACACTTCAATGCGATGTTCCATTTGCTCCTCCGTTAACAATTTTGGTACTAATTTTGCTGACACTCGTACTCGTCGTTCTTTTATCATTTTAAAATGCATTTATTCAAATATTGTATTAAATTTATTTAGAGACCATATGTTATAAAAGTTAAAACTATAAGATCTCTATGTCATTGAAGGTGCAATTACTGCGATAATACAAACTTCTTGTACATTTTAAATTGTTTTAGGTAATATTGATATTTAAAAATTGAGCACATATCTTAATCTATTATCGAAGACTATTATCATATATATTGTTTTTATTTACGTTTAACTTGTTTAGATTTTAATTTCTTCATCGACGTTTTCAAAAAAATCATCTAATTAACTGTTTATGATAAGAAAGAGCGGTTCTCATCTGAAAAAAAATTACATCATACATTACGTATGGCATACTAATTATAATAGTATTTAATAATGAGGTCTGAGTAAACTTGAAAATTCTATATATAATATTAAATAGAATGGCGTATGTATTCTTAGTAAATCATCCTGTATAACTGTAACCAAATGTCATTTGTATTCATAGCTATGGTGTTGGCGTGACATGAGTACAATTCTTCTCTACAATTTGTGTGTGATTGCCCATAATGACAATACCAATGTGAATATAAAATAAATATATATATTTGAAATTTGAATAAAGCTGTAACTTTAATCTCAACGTATTCAGACACGGGTAGTTGCCTGTTATTTAGACTTTTGTCACCCTTAAAACCATAGAACTGAGCTGCTCCAAGTTTACTGTTAAGTATAACAAATTGTCGTATCATTTCTTTGGTGTATAAAACAAAAATATAAATTTAAAAAACTATCCACATTTCTTTATTTAAATATTTAAACTAAACGTAAACTACTTTAATAATTTAAAATTCGAATACACTGGACCACTTGCCATGCCTTTAAAATTGCCAATAGTCTAATCCTAATCTTTACAGTTTTCCCCTTTAAGTTTGATTCTAAAAACAAGTTAATAACTATAGTTAATTATAAAATCGCAGTCATACTACAGATGAACAGGTTTATTTATGGTAAAACGCTTTGTATTAGAACTCAAATGCTATAGGCAAACGTAGTAGGTACTATTGCTGTATTAGGTAATACAGAATAATGTAAACCTTATATCGACGTAACTTCTTATTATTATATAATTTAATACAGTGAGATGAATAATATAATTTAGTAACATGTAAGCGGTGATAATGAGGACCACTATAATATAAAAATGATTATATTGTATAAAATCAGCTACCAATTGTGTTCAGGCCATTGTGTTGGATATAATAATGACATTTTTAACCTGCATAAATAAAAATCAATTAATTAGATTATTGGTGGCTTTGGTATGCATAACATATATTATTATGTACCAATACCTTACCATAACATTACCATAAACAGTACATTTTTTTTAATATTATAATTTATTACACGTGTTGAAAGCTTGAAATAACATATTTACCATTAATCGATGATTTTATTTTTCAGATGAAATTATGTTTTCCATTCCTGGTTATCACGCTCACGACAGTGGCAGCGACGCCTTGTTTATTCAACAGTATGTGTACATGCAAAACAGACGAAGCATTAAGAATGCACATTGCATGTGTTGCAGTTCCTTTGTACACAATCCCAGGTAACTATAAATACATATCCAATCCAAAAATTAAGTAAAAACTTATTATAGTTACCCTAATACTCAATATAATTTCCAGTAAAAATGTAAAATACGTATGTCTTATAGTATTTGATTTTAAATAAATAGAATGAAATAAATAAAAAAAAATATATAGCCTTATACAAATACTACTCTTGATGAGTATTTACTTTATAAATAATAATAGTTTTTATATTTGTCGAACAGAAGTAACACAAAATTAATTCGTTAAATGGAAATATTTTTCGTTAGATAGAACCGTTTTCAAGTGAAAATGTTATGGTTCCATTCGTTAAATAGAAGCTTGTTAAACGTTGACAATTTAAATTATAAAACACTTATAATATAATATTATCATTTTTAAATTTAATTGTTGTGGATAAATTTGTTTTTTTTATAGAAGTAGCAACTGGTACTCGAATAAGTCATATGGATGTAATGTCATCTGAGATCGAGACAGTTGACAATGATATATTACAAGGAACACACATTGAATCGCTACGCTTAATGAGCAACAGAATTGGAATAATTTCTGAAAGGGCCTTTGCGTAAGTTTAAACTATTAAATATTGAAATATAATAACTTATATAACCATTAACCATATAATGTAAATATATTATATTATGATTATATAATATAAACATTTAATATTTATAACCAGATTGATTACATATAAAATTAACTATTAAAGATTTATTGAGAATTTTAATAATATATACTTCCGATATACTGGTACAGTGATACCTATAATAGAAATAGAAATAAAATGTTAAATTTAATTATTTAAGTTGAAGCTAAAATCTACGTTCTATTTAATTCCCATGACATTATATTATTATTATCTTTATTGTTCTATTCAAATTAATTATGTTAATAAGCGGCTAAGTGGGTACTACTGTGCTATACAGTAAGTGTCGAGTAAGGTACTGTAATGGATGTGTTAAATTTGAATTCAATGATTTATCATCATTGTATACGATAAACGACGTAATTTAAAAACAAAAAAAATACATAAACATTTTAAATTGTCGTCTTTTTAGTATTTTGTTTAAGGTAAATATCAATAAAAAAAACTTTCATTTTGTCAAATAGCTTGAAACTTTAATATAAAGTTTATCTAAAGTTGTTACTATAGCTAATTAAAAGTATTTAAGATACAATAGCATAACTTTTTTTTATAAGCATTTTAAATTCAAATTTTGACAAAATTCGTCGTTAAATTGCAAATTATTTTGTATTTAAAAATATTTAATCAATTTTTACATCCACAGTTTGAATATTTAATATAATATTCGCAATTATTTTTTGGACATTTAAAGTTTAAATTTGAATACATTTATATTAAAAATTAGATAGTTGAACGTCGGAGTCGACGAATAACAACTTAAGTTATTTTGTTGTAAGTATTTTAAAAATATTATTTTTGTAGATTTAAAACGTTTACGTACGTATATTTTATATCCACAATGATTTTTTCAAATGTAATATTTTCGTCAAAAATTAATTTAAGTTGCCCTATTACTAATAGTAAAATAGATTACTTTAATAGCAATATAAATGCGTCATAATAAATAATATGACGTTTGGTTTTCACTTTAAACCTTTTTTTCGAACCTATGTAATGTTTTATCATTAAATTCAAATTTAAAACATATAATACACTAACTTACTCAATAACGAGGTACTTTCAACACCAACTGTACAGATGAGTGGTTATCTACTTTTCCCCTTTTTTCTTTGTTTTTCTAGATTATTTTAAAAGTACTAATACATTACTACTTTTGATCCAACAAAGTACAAACTAGATTCAATTTTCTACCAGAAACCTCCCCCGAAGTCGTCGATGATAGGAGCATTTTTTCTCATATAAAATGTGACTTCTGATACAAAAATTAAAAATTAAAAAGCACACACATCGTTGTAATAATAATACATTCATCGCTGGGCTCAGAATCTAATTTAATATGAACATAATATTTTAATGTTAATTTAAACCCCAAATATAGAGATTATACATTAAACATTTTGTAAAGTTAAGTCACTTATGAACTTATTAGCATTTCTGCACAAAATGATAATATTATGGCATATTAAACGATTCACGTTTGCCTAACTTAACTGTAGTTCTACAATCTGTTGTCATTCGTCTTATGCATTACAATTAGTCTTAATAACATTAAACGTTATATAGTTTTAATTGCAAGTATCATGATTAATTCTAACCATTTTAATCATTGATTTTGAAGTTATTACCTTTGATTATTGATACTTATTTTATAAATAAAAACTTTAAACAATTTTTAATAACAAGGCTGTCGTAAATACTGTGTTAGAAACTTAACCATCATTTGAGTTTTCAAACAAAATGGTTTCAAGTTTTTTGATAATATCAGTACTAATTTCATCTATTATATTCATATCCACACATATTTTTTATCTATAATTTTCTGCATATTCCGTTACTATTCTCAATTAAATTTATAAATTAATAATTAATATGTATTACTATTTAATTAATACAATTTTACTTAAAACGCATCTCATATATACACGTAATTTGACATTACAACATCTAAATTTCTGTAAATAAGAAATGATATTATTATTAAGAAGACATTACTCAAGCATATTATATTATATCATTTGTATCCGTCTTATATGCATACAACATAGCAAATTTGCGTTCAATAAAACACATAATTACATATATTGTTAACTTTAATATCTGTGTTAACTTACTTATTAAAAAAATTGAAGGTCAGAAAATTTATCGTAGCATTGACATTTTTTTCGATACTTTAATTTTTAATTTATTGCCTATAGGGCTATAGATATGCGAATTTTCAATTTGTAATTTTTTCATCCTTGTATCTTGCTAAAAATTAAAATATCGAATAAAAATCGAGGTTACGATACTAATAATATTATAACATCTAAATTTGATGATAGATAAATTGTTTCTAATATTAAAGCTAACAGTACATAATGTGTTCTATACTGAACGCAAATTTTATATGTTGTATGCATGTAAGACGGAAACAACACATGCGAGTGAAGCGTCCTCTTAACATATTACTTTATTAGATGCTTTGCATAAGATTATTAATAGGTATTATAATTTCATTAACATTTTGAGTTGATGTAGTGCCATTGTCTGCACAACAATCAGAGACAAGACAAATGCATTGTTTTATTCTGATATGCCTTAGAAGTATTATGATAACATCAGGTACCCTATTATGACTAAAACAAGACACTTAACCAACGTTCAAAACGTCTGTATTGTATTTTTAAAATAATTAAGGATGCAAAAATTAATTTAAATACAAAAAAATGTTTTCAATGTTATTGAATATTAAAACTGTAAAAATTATATAATTGTTTTGTTTTTATACTTTGCAATTGGAATCATCATTGATATTCAAATAATTATAAAATTAAAATTGAAATTATTTTTATATTATTATTATTTTAAGTATTGATATTAATATATGATTATTTTTGTTTTAAGTATATTTTCAAATTAAAATTAAAACTTTTTTTTTTGACGAAAATGAGTAAGTTACTTTTACGGATGTATTAAATTTTAATTAAATCATAAATTATTGCACACGAAAAATGATTCTGAGTGGAGAATGTATATCAACCTCAATTTCTAAGGATATTTTAGTATTTAGTTATATTACTATTATTACTAAAACTTACTAAACTATTTTTATTTTTTTATTTATGTATAATAAAAAGTTTGTTTTTGAATAAAAAAGCTTGACAACTTAATGTTTCTTATAAGTTGTTCATACTTCAATAAAAAAAATATCTCAAATACCATATAGCTTTTCACATCGTTCTACACACGTTTTTAATGACTTATAAGTTAAGAACAACTAAGAACGTAACATAAAAATATGAAATAATATAACTACATATTTAATAAAAGCGTAGTTTTTGGAAAAATTTAGTTCATGCTACCCTATAACTAAAAGAAAAATAAATTACTAATAGCAATATAAATATATATAAGCAAGATAAAATACCCTTCAAAATAAAGAATTTCATTTTTTGTATCCAATACATTTTTATTGAATTCAAATTTAATGCATTTTCATTGTGATCTACTAAAGTCTAAATTACATATTGTGACTTTACATTCAACATCTACAATACAGCAGTGCAACTTCACCGGTTTTCTATATTCTGAATTTTATTATTCATCTAAAATTTTAATGTGTTATACTATTTAAAAATTACATAATATTTTATCTTATTGTGTGCTGTATGCTAATAAATGATTTACTTTTCTTTAAAATTATACCAATATTAAATTTGGAAACTAGAACATAATTTTTTTTAAATATAAATATTTTACATACAATTTAAATCAACAAAGACATTTAATACAACAATTAATTTATTTTTCTCATGGAATTATTTATAATTGATGTAAGATCAGTAACATAGGGGAGTGGGTTAGTTCTACTTAAAGATTTTTAGAGGTATATGGTGCGTAAAAATCTTTTACCATATTTGACTATTTCTCAGCTTTTTCGACGCCACACAGTTTACAGGGTTATGTTTATTAAGATTTTTTAACGTATATTTTATACGTTAATCAGTTAAAAAACTAAAATATTAGTGATATTGGGTACTTATATTTAAATTATTATACTAGTCACTAGGTCAGTAATCAAGTTTCTGCTTGTTATTAGATTTATAATCTAAATTATTATTGATCATTATTGAACTGATCAAATTATGTTCTCGTAAATGACATAAATCAATAATATAACAATTTTTTTGTCGCATAAACGAATCGAAATCTAATTTATATTTTATTATATAGTTTTTAATTTTTAATTTTGATATAAGGTATTTAAAGTCCGTTTATAGGCTTATAGCTGATATTGTTCATTACAACTATTGAAAATCAGCAAGATTGATGTTTATAATTATTTTTCCCTTGAATTTTTGTTTTTGTTAGTCTGTTGTAATTCATACCTTATAATTAATAATATTGTCTTAATATGATCATTATTTTGTTAATTATAAAAAATACACTCATATATTATGTTTGGTAATATTTGTATTTTTTATTATTACAGGTCATCCGGATCAGTTCTAAGAGCTCTAGATCTCAGCTATAACCAGTTGGATAAAGTGCCACTTAAATCATTTTTCAACATAAAAAATTTGGATTGGCTTAATTTACATGGGTGATTATTATATTTCTGTTACCATATAATATTAAATACGTACACAATTGAACAAATAATTAAATTAATTACGCTAATATCTTGTACATTACAGAAATAACATAGAAGTAGTAGAAACGCACTGGAATCATTTGCAAGATACACTTCAACATTTGTTTATCGGCGAAAATGATTTGATATCATTTCCAGAACACTTTTCAAAATTACGAACTTTATCTACACTAAATTTAGACAACAATTTGATCACGTCTATTCCATCTAATATTAGAACTCCACCAACGCTTGAAACGTTGAGTATATCTAATAACTTTCTACAAGAGTTTCCGTTGTCACTACTAGAAACTGGAACTGCGTTAAACAGATTATACATTCGAGACAATTATATAGAAAATATGACAAAAATAATGCCAAATAGATTTGTTAAGCTAGATGTTTTAGATTTCGGCATGAACCGATTAGAGAGTTGGTCAGGTCGAATGTTTGGCGGTCGTTCGGAAGTACGAAATTTACACTTGGATATGAACCGTTTAGAGTCCCTGGATGCTAATGCATTTGATGGATTGCGGTCAGTTCGAATGTATCTATCATACAACAAGTTGAAACATTTAAATCACAAAACATTTGAAGGCCTTGAAAGAATACTAGAGTATTTGGACTTAGAACATAATAATTTAGGAATAATACCTACAGCAATAAGAACACTAAAAAATTTAAAATTTTTGTATTTATCGTCAAATGATCTCAATAAACTTGACTCAGCAGATTTCACAGGTGTGTCATCAAGCTTAAGGTCACTTTCACTATCTGGCAATCTCCTTACGGAAATTCCTAGCAATGCATTGTCGAACTGCACTAAACTATCACATTTAAATTTAGGATATAACTGTATTAGAGAAATAAAAGAAAACGATTTTGGAGAATGGGCAATGCACCTTGACACATTGTTGCTGATGAACAACAAGTTGAAAGAACTGATCGGAAGACCTTTCAAAAACACAAACGCTCTTCGGGAATTAAGTTTATCTTTTAATAATATTCATTACGTAGATGCCGATGTATTCCTGGATTTGGCTACATCGTTGGAAAGCTTAGAAATTAGTTTCGGTGTTTACTATGATAATTTTCCAGTTAAAATACTTAGACATCTCAAGTCTTTGTTGTGGTTAGTGCTCGATAATAACGATATTTCATCTGTGCCATTTAATGCATTGTATTCGCTAGATAGTCTTCAATATCTAAACTTAGAATCCAATAGAATATCTGTATTGGCTCCCGGGACATTTAGCTCACCTAATCAAACTGATCTTCGTGAAGTAAGACTGAATCAAAATTATTTGATGTCCTTAGAGCCAAACACGTTTTCTAATCTACAGCAAATACAGACAATTACTATATCTAGGAACAAAATTATTGAAGTTATGTCACATTCCTTTAAAGAACTTCCAAGACTACTCAATATTGACTTATCATTTAACCAAATTGAATACATTCAACCATCGGCATTTGACGGTTTGCCAAATTTTAAACGTCTTGATTTGCAAGGAAATCAGTTAAAAGAACTGAGAATGACGTCATTTGTAAATTGTACAAATTCAAAAACACCATTATTTTTAAACGTATCCAACAATTGTATTGAGAAAACACCGATTGACGATTCTGTAACACCCATTCATATAAAAATATTAGACTTAAGTCATAATAGTTTACAAGATTTGCCATTTAAACTATTATATTTCATATCTAGCTCACTCAGAAACCTATATTTAGATCATAACCAAATAACCAAAATATATAACTCCGAGTTTGTAAATTTAACGAACTTGGAAGTACTTTCAATAACCGAAAATGGTATGACATCAATAGCATCAAAAGCTTTTTGTAATTTAACTTCTTTGCAAATACTTTATTTATCTGGTAACAAAATACAACAATTATCATCTGAACAATTTGCAACATTACCAAAACTTAGAGTATTATCTCTAGCCCGAAATCGACTAAGCTCATTAAGTTGGGATGTATTATCAGGAACGCCATTAGAATATATTGATCTATCCAATAATGAATTACTCGCAGTACCGGCTGGGGTATTATTGAAAACGGGTGCAACCCTAAGACATCTTTTATTGGCTGGAAATCGAATAGATCATGTTGATGGGACGACGTTTTTTGATGTACCCAAGTTAGCAAATTTAAGTTTGGCAAATAACAAGTTGACAATAATTCCGGATAACACTTTTGTTGGACTCAGCAATCTTATTTCATTAGATTTGTCTTCAAATAGCCTCAGAGCAAATTTCAAAGAACTTTTCCACTATGTACAAAACGTTAGGCACTTAAACCTGGAAGATACTGGACTAATCGAAACGCCACCATTACCACTTCCTAGTTTAATTTCACTTCGACTGTCAAAAAATAAATTAGAAAAAATATCCAAATCTTCAATGGAAATGTTGTCCCGGCTCAAAACATTGTTCCTAAATGACAATAAATTAACTTCTTCTCCATCACATGTTTGGCCATTAATACCATCGTTGAAAACATTGGATCTATCTTCAAATCCTATAAAAGTAATTTTTTTTTATTAATTATTTTAAGCTCTTTATGGACATCCTATAATTGCATTTTTAAGCATTGTTATTAATTGGAAAAAAGTTTTTTTTCTCTCAATTATATGTTATTTTTATGTTTCTGTTTCAGACAATAACCAAAACAAGTTTTTCGGGTTTATCCCGTTTGCAACATTTACGAGTCCAACGACTCGATTATTTAGATCGTTTTGATGTGGGATCACTATCCAAATTGTCCACACTCCGGTCATTAGCCACTGATTGGCGACCCAATCTAGGACAAATCGTATGCGCTGCTGTTAAGTCAATCCGCAGACTATCGGTTCACGTAAAAGGTTCTAAACTATTTGGACCAATAGTCGATACCTGCGGTCCCAAATTAGAATCGGTGGCCATCACTGGATCGAAGTTAAAATACGTTGACCAACAGATATTCTCAGGTCTGGAGCGCGGGGTTGGCGAACGATTAACAATCAGCATTCGGTACACTGCAATTGAAGATTTGCCTGCCGATTTGTTGCTGCCACTGGTTGGTGTACCAAAACTAGCATTAGATTTAACCGGTAACAAGCTTACATCGCTCAATCCATTGACCATATATTCCAATTACACTACATGGGAAAACTCTGGTACAAATATATTGAAAGGCAAGTATTTTCTCAATTAAATATTTTTCATTGATTTCATATTATAATATATATCTGTACAAAATCTCATTTAAACGAATTATTAACCTGTATAAGACATAAACTATTTACCTTTTTAAGTATAATGTACATAAAACTTTATAAAATATTATAATAATATATTACATATCATATACATTATAGATTATACATTTATTTTACCTATAAGCTTATTACATAGCTTTTGAAAGATTGGGTCCAGTAGACACTTTTCATTACCAACTGATCTATTTTAAAAATCGACTAATATTGCTTGTATCTAAAATATCATACGTGTGCTACGTAACAAAGTATTAATAATATATGATTATTAATTTTAACGAATGAAATACTAAAAATTTATTTTATATTTCGTCGTTTTATGCAAGGTATATAAATTATATTTCCTACATATTATACTGTATAATAAATGTATTCTAAAGCTCATATATATTTATTTATGACAAACATAGTAAAAAAATGTAACCTATTCATACAATAATTTGTTTGTTAGATATGTCATATTCCACGTTTTTTTTTTTTACAAACGAATAATTATTAAATAACATTAAATTTATAAAATCCAGTAAATATTAAAATATAATTTTGTAAAGTTAATTTGCACATTTTTATTATTAAATGTATCTATTATAATAGAAAAAATAATTTTAACAAATATTTTAATTTTAAAAAGCATTGAAAAATAAATAGTATTTTTAAAATGTAAACATTTAATCTTTTTCATTGGTTGTACTTCAAAATGTATTAGATTAGTTTCTCTTTTATAAGCTGACAGTTTTATTTTTTCACCTATTAGGTATATGTATACACTGATTCGTGATTTACATTCTACACTTTAGGTAATGATTTAGTTTCACATTCGGGTAAATTTATACTCTAATTTACATTTATGGTTTTGTTTCCTAGCCACATAATGAGTTCATTAAAAAAAAAAAACACAGCTTATATACGTTTGTGTTGGGTTGACGAGTGTAAAAAGGAATATAAAAGAAGACAGGAATACAAAGAAAACATGAGATTCGAGCAAATTGGGTGACCATAGAATTATAATAAAATATGTATATAAATTTAAACAATGTCACACGTGGTTTATTTGCCGACCGGTCATTGTTCGTGCCATGTAAACATAATGGTATTTGTTATGTGTGTGTGTGTGTGTGTGTGTGTATCTGCAGGAATAAAAAAAATTAAGAGAGGAAAAAAAGTATCAAGCACTTCGAGTATTTAGGCTGACAAGAGTGCTAGTGTGCGGAAGTTTGTGTTGTATTTTTTTTCACATTTATTTATTTATTTTTATTTTTATTATTTTATTTTTTTTTGTTTCTCCTCCAGAATGGCTGTGTTTGCTACTGTGAACTGAAGTGCTGACGAAGTGCCGCTTGAAAAGAATGAGTATGTGGTGGCATTGGGGCGAATGAGGAATAGGGGTTTTATTAAAGCACATCTGTGTCGGGTAGGATATATTTTCCACCCTCCGTGGCATCCAACGCGCGACTTTTTGTCGCACCACGATTTTCTTTTTGGTCGCTCCTTCTTCTCTCATTTCTCTATACACGTGTACGTATTTTTACTTTTCGTTTGGTCGATATAAGTAAACACACACACACTCACTCATAACCACAAAGAATTGTCGAAATGACAAGTTAAAAATATGTCTTCAACACGTTATTGTTAAACACATAGTACTGAGAATATATTGTGCGAGTGTTATGTTATCGATGTAAAAAAAAAATATAGTATCAAAATAGTAGATATTACAATATTCATTCCTTACTGTTAATAATTTATGTACAACGATGATGACTAGAGGTGGGTCAAATGACACATGCCCGATAACAATCACAATTTTCATTATAATCGTACCAGTGTAACGTATGATTAAGGGGACAAACTTGTTCATCATTATTGAGGTAAAGGTTAAATGTATATTTTACTAGACATTTCAATTGTGACAGTTTTATTGCACGAGCTTTTAACAGCTAAAAATAAACCAATACATAAATCTTAAAAACATAAGCCACTCGTCGTTGTAGCTTTTTTTCTATTACGAGTGAACCTAAAATTAGCGCTATTCAATTTATTTTGTTTTATTTTATTTACATATAGCTTACTGTTTTAAAAACAATGGTCCACTGAATTTCTAAACTTAAATTATTAATATTTTTACTTACCTAAGCACTAAAAATTGTTATCTTCCATGAATATTAAATACCATTGGAATCAGAAATTAAATTATAACAAGAATAAATGTATAAGTTATAATAGTCATTTATATAAACTAATTTTAATTTCCCAATACTTAATATATTATAATAACAGGGGTCACCAATTAATATTTTTTAAGGACCACATTAGGAATTTGAAATTTTTTCGAAGGCTATCAAAATTCTTGGTACATATTATAATGTTGTCGTAATATATTATATCAATTATTCTTTGTCTGTGGGCCGGATAAAATTTGATCGCGGGCCACCATTTGGTGACCCCTGTATTTTAGTAACTAGTAATTGAGCTATAATAAAAATTCACTTATATTCTATTAGTTAATAAATAAATATAATAAATATTTGAATAGATCTACTCTTTTACAATTTATTATTAATTTTTAAGACATCGATAACTATTACTTTTCTTTAATAATGTAATTTATACAGTATGTATCATATTTTAATTATTGTTCTTAGTAAACAAATAGTAGATAAATTTGTATTTATTTATACCATTTTAAATGTCATATTATAATTTAAGTTTAAATATAATAATTTATGATTATTCATGATTTGTTGTTCTTAGATTAATTTTAGTACACAGCTATAACAACATATATACTTAATAAATAATCATAAATGAAAAAAAAATTAATTTTCTTCATATAAAACCTTAAAAACAAATTTATAATTAAATTAAACTCAGAAAAAAATCATGAATAATTATAAAACAACATTTATTTTGATTTAATAATTTATTACATTTATTATAGATGCTTAAAAGATTTTCAATCGACACCATGAGTCAATATATTCAATTTATTTTAAAAACATGATCGTTTTTATTTATTGACACATGAGGAAATCTTTATCAATAGTGTTACCAAAACTTTCTAAACTTACTCTATTGAGATTGTATTTACACGCTGGGAGACGTTTGAGTAGACGAGAAACACATCCACTAAATGTTGTGCCGTACAACTACGCTATAAATTAATATAGGGCAATAAATTTAAATAACATGGTTATCATTATTTTAAAAGCTGGGGAAATTGATTTCAAATGTACGAAGACTATAATGTAATTTTATAAACTTAAGATGAAATTGCGCCTGATTTACATTACAGTATTATACAACTATCTACATACATTTTAATTACTCGTAGGCGTCTTAATTATTTTCAAAAAAAGTACCAATACACAAAAAAATATTCGATATAAGCCAAAATTAATATAATACTAGTGAAATACCTACTTGAAAGATAACCAATTAAATCTTAGACTGTACGAAAAAATATATGTAACATTATATAACTGGATAAAAAATAAATTAAAAATACTTTTTTTTTCATTCTTTGGATTTTATCTTATTTATGCATATTTTTTTTAAAATTCAAATTATAACAAAATATTATAATTAGTTTTGGGATGCATACAACTCGAATTATACATGACGACATGATTCTAAAGAAGCGTCATTAAAAATTATAATGTAAAGGCTATAATACACGTAGACCAGCTAATATTTCAAGTACCTTTTTTTCAGTTATTTTTAAAAATATATAAGCGTTTTTTTTTTATCATATTTATTTTTATATCAACTTTTATAGTGTAAATTATTTTAGAAAAACTTATTAAAAAAGAAAAAAACAACAACAAAAACAAGTTGAAATAATGGGCAATAGTTTGATTCAGTAATATAACACACGAAAGACGTGTGTAGTTGGAAACATTTCCCACCAAAGCACGGTCATTATTTGAAAGCTTTCAAAATAAGTTAGTAACATCAATGTTTCTTGAACTTAAAACGTCTACCATTATTTTTATTGCTCTTATTAATGAAGACTATCAAAAAAAAAAAAAGTCTACAGATAAAATTGTATTTTATATCAATGTTCCTGTTAGGTCTTGAGCTTATCTGACGATGCTATGATAAAAATTCTACGATAGAGAAGAAACTAGTATATTTAAAACAATAAAATAATCAAAATAAACCATAAGTCAAATAAGTATTTTTGAAAAATTCAAAGTTAAATATTAATTTAAATTTTAACTAGACATTATTTTTATTTTTATGATAAAGTTTTTAGTTATTAAGACGTATAAATTAAACAAACAAATTCGTATTATAGATGTATAGAAAAATAATAATTTTTGAAGTTTATACAATGCATACAATTTAATATGCTTACAAATTAAATAGCATTAAAAATAAACTTTTCAGAATTTGATCAATTATCTTATCCTTAAAAATCATATATAACGAGTTTTTTATAATATACAATAATTAAAAATAATAATAATAATTCTTTTTTGTAAAATTTTCACGAAAAATACATAAAAAATAGTTTTTTATGTACCTATTCATTTACAAAATATAACTTTTAAATAATTTGACAATATTTGTGTGAAAAAATGTACATAATATGAAGGTCATTGGTGGTTTACGTATTCAAATAGTATAATAAATACATTTCATTTTTAAACCCTATAATTTTAACCATCACTCAAAGCAATTTTAATTTATTAACATTAAACTAAACATTTTGATAAGTGAAAAATCATATACTTGTCAGAAAAATATCTCTTACGCTTTGATTGACAGATAATTGCAATGGTATTCTCAAACCTTGAACCTTTATTTACTTTAGACAGGAAAAAAACTCACTAAACTGTCCGTCAGAGTGTCAATACAAATCCGTTTCATACGTCATACAAGTTCACTAATTAATGGACTCCATGCTAATGGTAAAGGGTTACGTTTTCATACAAATTATGTATATTGCATACAATATATCACGTATTATCAGTAGAATATAATATTATAATGTATATCGATTCAATTATTAGTATATTTCGTTTGAATATTGATATTCCAAATAAAGTTAACTTTTATTTATTTGACCAACAAATGCGAAAATATTAAGTTACAAATTTACAATAATAATAAACTGTTGTCAAATGGCAAATTCTCTAGGATTTTTATTGTTTAAGATTAAACTCTATTGTACCAGTTTATTTCGCTAAAATCAAAACGAATTAACTGCCTCAGTTATTATTCTTCATGGTACATAGAAAGAAAAAATAAAAAATATGTTATTAATCAAACAGGATTCAAGATATATAATATCCTAAATAAAAATAAAAATTGTATATATGATACAATAATAATTTTATTCGTGTTGTATACTTACATCTTAAATATTCTACATTTTACTAACGTATGTACAAATAATCTCTTTCAAACAGTTTAAACAGTACATTAGTGTGTTTTTGCGATTATAAAGGTACTTTTGATTCGTATTATGAACAATAACAATCGTTAATAAAAATAAATAAATAATAACTATATTAAATAATTATAATACTATTTCCACACCTATATTTTTGTTTTATGTACAATGTACTTTCTATTAAAACAAAAATGTATTTATAAAACAATTCTACAATCTAAATAGAATTATGATCAGGGACATTTTTTTTTCTTTATTATGTGTTATTAATTTTTAATAACTCTTACGATAACAAAAACAAATAAATAAGCATATTAGTATAGGCTTATACAATTTATATTATACTGGTAAATATGTTATGTTTTAATATGTCTATACTCTGTTAGTTGTTTTTTGGAACGAAAAATATATTTGGTTTTTAAATAATTTTAGTTTATTTGAATTCATAATTAGCGAGTAATTAAATTTTTTATCGTACTTGTTATGGCAAACAAATATTAATACCTCATAAAAATACCGACGAATAATAGCGATTGTATTATATATTCATCTACATAATGAAAATATTCATCAAGAAATTCATTCCTATGTAAATTAATTAAACATTTTAACGACAGATATTTAACTATAAATTCAGAAAACTAAATTCTTACATCTGTTATTTAAATAGCAATAGAGATTTGAACGGAAATAAAATAATATGGTAGGTACGTACTACTTATTGTTTTCAAGTTTTCCCTTACGTCTTCCGTTTAAATGTTTACATCTACGTTAAATATTAGTTAAATCAATAAACATCGTATAATAATTATGTTATTATTGTATATGTTATTCAAAACTAACTAAAAATAGGTACTATTCGTTATTTTTAATAGTATACTGATTATATGTAGTTCTATACATTTTTATTGTTTATTTTCAAACTCGAAGGTTCAAAACACCTGTGATAATTATAATATGCAGAGAAACTAAATAGTATTTGTTTATAACACGGAATTGTTGAAAAATTTAAAAGTTGAACAATTCAATACCAATTAACGTGTATTAAAAACTGTTAACTAAGTGGTATCAAACGAGTTGTTTAATATACATCGTGTTTATTTATAGTTCCTTCATCAAAATCAATTACACAATTTTCGCCATAAAATCGCACTTATTTAGTATAGTGTAATACGTAAACTTATCAGGCAAACAAATAATTATAGGATATAGATCGTTATTTGCAAGAAAATAATTATGAGTTTTGAAGAAAAATTCTAACTCGTTAAAAACTAACAGCACGAGGTTAAAACAAACTTTTGTCGGCACTACGGTAATAAATTTAGAAACACGAACATCAACATATACAATGGACGGATTTTACAACTTGTTGATGAATGATGAATCACAGATAGAAATCAATTTAACAAAATATATAATTTAATATGCTTATGAAAAAAAGCAATAGCGTTTTGATAACGTTCTAAATACATTTTAGTCGATTAGCACTCGCTGTCATCAGGTTCTGATTAAATTCACTCATCTGACCAATACCACCATTCACCGCAGGCCTGCGTTTTCACGGTATATTTTTAAGATAATCTGATAAAAAAAAACTATACTTTCAAACATCTATTTAAATTCAAAAAGTAAAATATAATATTAGTATATAGGTAAAATAAATATAATGTACAACAATTTTGAATAATTGTTTTGACAACATACTCCTGTAAGTCGGTGTAAACGGCATTTCGGGTTTTGTCATGAAATAAACACTTTATAGTCAATGGCGTATATTGAAATTAATTTCAGGGGAGGTTAAAAAAAAATTTGCATTCTTAAATTCCAATTAATTATACAATCAAAATCTCAATGCCCGTACCAAACATACATTTTAGGAGGGGTTAACCACCAAACCTCCCCTCTATATACGCCACTGCTTATTGTACCTAAATTGAATTGTTTAGTATATTTTGACTTGATACCTGTATATATATATATATATATATTATAATATTTACTATAGGACGGATGTCTTGAACCACATCAGACATATCGAAACCGGTACCGGCCTGGCTTAATTGTGGGCCAAACACGACCCGAAACCCGTGAAAACTCTAAAAAAAATAAATAAATCACTGTGCATAATATTATTTTAAACTGACATCGCGGCGTTTGCTCCTCTGATTCGCAGGCGGTCTGTACCTGGACGACAACCCGTTGCAGTGCGACTGCGGACTGCTGTGGCTGGGCCAGTGGCTACGCCGGTGGCTCCGGGAGGCGGTGCAAGTGCACACGCTGGGCATGGCCGAGACGCAACTGGCGCAGTGGACGGCCCGGCGGGCCACGTGCGCCGACCCCAGAAACGGCGGGGCCCGCGTGCCCGTGGCCGACATCTACCCGGAGGACTTGCGGTGCAAGGCGAGCGCGCTGAGCGGCAGCGGCACCGGCAACACGGCGGCCAAGACGTCGCACCTGATCGTCTGCCTGGCCCGTTCGCTGGCCGTGTTCTACCTGGCCACCGTCTGGTGCAACGTCTACTGAACGGACGACGCGCGTACAACAACTCGCTGCGCACACCGTATAATATTATTGTACCATCGCGCGTTTTCCGCCGTCGTTTGCGCCGCGTCGTCGGCGTCAGTGACGTAGTCGGTCTCCGTCGGGGCGGGCAAAAACGGGATTCCCATGGTCGTTTTTCTTTTTTTTTACCGTTCTACTCGTAAAGTGTATGTTCATTTTTCGACCGGCAATATGTATAGTGTATATTTATTATATTATTGAATTCAATCCGCCCCTCCCCCCCCACAAAAAAAAAAACTTCCCCCCTCGGGACGCACAACCAGCGGTGCGCAACTCGGATTGATGACGGCGCCCGTGTGTCTCCGTGTGCGACGGTAGGATCGTGTGTGTGAATATAGTATATATGTATATATAGACGATAGATTCGGGTAAATCATTTTCTAATACATTTTTAAACGATGCCTCGTCCGCCGCACTGATTCTTCCTCTGCCGTTGAAAAATTACGCCTGTTGTGGGAGAGCACAGACGTCGAAAAAAAAATTATTATCACTCAGTTTTATTCTTGTCGCAGTCAGCCCGCCCGCGAACCGGATCGTTTTTGGCAAAAGAAGGGTTGACCCCACTCGTCTCGGCGCTCCCTGCGCGTATGGTGGGGGGCGGAGTAATGGCGTTGTGTTTGCATACGGGTGTGACCATATACCACGACCCGATAAAATGTGAGCTATTTCCCTAATCTAAACATATTTTTCCACCTTTATCTCCGACCATTAACACACACGCGCACGCGTATACGGCAGAAGTCACGTCGTCATATTTCCGATCGTAAAACACGCACGGTACACACTCGGCGAACCATAATCCATACCGAGACTCTTGTGTAGGTACTGTCCTACCGCAACCACGGTATACCGACGGAACGCGTATACTATAGCTATACCGTCCGTCACACCGTGACAAACTCGTAAAGGTTTTCGTTTTGTTTGCCGCCCAATCGCAGGATAGAAGCTCGCAGAGAACCCTCCGTAACATATTTAACGTCATCACTGTAACTATAGTCACTTAGTGAATTCGCGAAATTACCATTCGGGTTTGTATGCAATTTAAACGGTATTCCCGGTGCGTATACGAAGAAAACGCACCGAATATTACGAATTTTCAGATATCAGAATGTATATGTTCTTATAAGTTAAGTATTATTACTATGTCATAACTATTATCTATACTTATAAGAATGTATTAGGTAATATGAAGCCGACTATCATCGTTTATTACTGTCAGTCAAAATAACGTTACAAGAATATTGCAATATTATATTTCAATAAAATGTCAGTTAATTTGAATAATCTTAATGTGATTTTATGTACCGAACGAATAATAAAAAGAAAATTGGAATTTCCTGAACTCTGCTTAGATAATAATTATAATAAAATATTTTAATTAATAATAATAATAATAATAATAAAATCAATTTTGTTTCTGATTTTTAAACTTAAAATAATATTAATATAAAATGATTAATAAAATCATTTTATTTCAAAGATACATACCCTTGAAGAAAGGGTAAATTTTACGGTCCATGGTCCTTTTTTTCAAATAAACGCATTCATTAATATTAAAAAAAAACTCGTTATACCAGAGTAATGATTGCATCCCGTACTACATGGTTGGTTGACATTTTACATGTGATTTTTATGGTTTAAAATAATATATATATATGTATATAGGATTCCGTTGTATAATGCATTGCAGTTTATTTGTAACATGCAAATGTTTGCTTTAGTTGAATTGATTAAATCGGTATACATTATTATGTGGACTGCAAAATATATATGTACTACTGTATACAAACACGAGGATATCAGATAGATTCCGATTGAACTACGCTGGATACAATTATTTATCCATATTTTATTTCCTCCGCGAAAGCGTAGAACATACCTTCCCTTTTTGTCTGACATTAATGAAATTTAAAAGAAAAAAAAGTCCTTAAAATCACAACAAGATCTAGTAGTTTTATCTACTATTTTATTGCAAACTCAAGTTAGTTACGATTGACCAATTTGTATCTGAATAGTTTTCAGTCCTTTGACCGTATTCAAAACTAGTCATATTTTATGTAAAACAAAAAAAAAGACAAAATAAAAAAAGTCACATCTTTTTATATCTTGAAAGGGGACTTTTTACTTTTTTAAAAAAACTGAATTGAAATAAATGTAAACCATTAGATCGATTTGCGATCACAGAAAAAATATCAACGAAGATAAAATATATATATATTTGTTTTGTACTATGTTTATAATATAATATATAATAATATGTACGTATAATAAAGTTATTGTTGTTCAATGAATATTTCGCGTTAACTATTCACGAGTTGTTCAAGAAGGAATAAACGTATTGTTTTGTTAATAATTCATGTCCTCCAATGCGCCACTTCATCCTTCCAATTATTTATATTGTACGGTAGATTTATTTATTATTTGTTTTTACTTTTTAATTCAATATAAATATTTATAGTTTTTGTTAATAATATAATATAAACCTGTATACATGTAATGCTTACAATTTAAGACAGCTTTGTTTTGTAAATAATAATATACATGATTATTTAAATATAATAAAAATATTACGTATATTTAATTTCGACCACATATTTTTAGTTCCTGTTCAAAATAAAACATATCTTTAGGTTGGTACTTTAAACACTACTGAATATTTTTACATTTTCTAAAAAATAAATAAAACTAATAAACAATTATTGTTATATATATATATATATATATATATATATATATATATTTTAATAACATATTGACGTTAATATTTGGATGTTTTCTTTTTAAACAACTGTAAATACAACAACTCTTAGATTGTTCCCGAAAACTTAAATTATTTAAGTATAATTTTATTAAAACTTACAATGATTCAATTTAATGTTTATTATAGCTGATATATTATTATATAGATTATATTATTCCCATACAATGATGCTGCATTAAAGACTGAGCAAAATAAAATTATAGCAATCAATTAATTTTAAATAGGTAACATAAAAAGAGTTAAAAATAAATATTACGTTAGATTTTGTTTCATTAAAATTATTCAATGTACGCCGGTGCGAATTCGAAGGAAACAGTAAGTTTTAAAATATTTTAAATTTAGTTTTAATAGTCTTGACCTTAATAAAAATATTTTTTGACTATTTAAAATGATCAACTTTGTTGACTTTTTAAAACAGTATATGTATATAAAATGTACGTGTGCTAATAATATCTATTATTATGAAAACCCACTAAACCATCCATATAAAATACCTACATTTTGCATCTGTGACACACTGACTAAGTATAAAAAATCATTACAAAGTCAATAAAATTATCTTTATATATATAATATATATGAAAAAAAAAATAGTTTCTCAATTGTTTAGTCATTTTTATTTCTATACGCAAAAACAATATGTTGTCTAAACATTCAATATCCTTAATGATATTTCGTGGTAAATCTGAAATTGACAAAACTCAAAAGCCAATATCACAAAACGTTTTACAATGATCATAAGTTTTTTTTTTATTATTTAAACGCATATTATTATTTTCATTACCCATTGTTTTATTAGATACATTTTTTATTTTTTACGTTTATTAAATACTTTCCCAAAATTTGTTTGCTTTGAATATAATTTTTAAAATGTACATTATATACTGCATCAATTTTAATCTAATATATAACACTGCGTAATTTGTAATCAGATTTCAGATAACAAAATTATAGATCATAATTATTATTAGAAAATTATATTCTAGAATCCAGAAAAAATTAAAGTAGAAAGTTTGCTGCGCGTTGATAACACATTTCTAATTTCTCATATAGTCAACTAAATGTTAAATTGTATTATGATAGTAATTTTGGTTCATTTTCATTAATAATTAAATAATATATGAAATTACTTAATTAGCTATTTCAATGTGCGCTGTACTTAATGTATTCTCACTAGTGAATAGGTAGAAGTGAACGAGAATACGATTATTATATTATACACTTGTACTTGAGCACTTGATATTATTTTGTACAATTATGTTTAAATTTAAAATATACAATACTTTTTTTAACAATAGCATACAACTTTTAATTTATATTACTTTATTATAAACCTACGGAAAGTTTGACAGACCATATAATTGAGACTAACGAGTTTTTCTCCTTTTGAATCTTTCCGGAAAAAAAATATTTTTTAAACCTACTGTGAAGTGCATAGTGTTATCCTGATCAAACACATAGTTTCTATTTCTCTCTCTTTATGTAAAAAAAAAAATAAGCAAAAACTTTCTCTTTGTCAAAATTCCGAAGTTTATTCTTAAATTTAAACACACATTTGGATAATTTAATATTTAATTGATATAAAACCATTAGAATTCTAACTAATACAATTTATAAAATTGTTTTAATCGGATATTAAATAACTAAATAAATAAATTTGTATTCATTAATGATATGAATAAATTTAATTTTAGCCTTTAGGTTCTGAAAGAACAACGTGAGTATGTAATTTTTCCGAATATATATTTCTAATGTAGTTATCATTAACCTAATTATTTATTTAGAAATTTAAAATTCAACACATTGTATTGTATTCTTAGAAATAACACCATTTTTCAGTAGTAGGTATGAAGAATTCATTAATAAAGTATGAAAAGAGTAAAAATTACTACACACTATGGTTAATAAAAAAATAACGCTTGATTATTTTCGTGTAAACCAAGTTCCGCTGAGAACTGTTTTATGAACGCAAACGCGATGGTTTATTATCGTTCTGAAATAAAACATAATGGTATAATACATTAATGCTGGCCTGCATTGATGTGAGCAAAGTAAGACGAGTGCCCTTAGTCTCAGTATTGTACCTGTATGTAGATACCTACTTTTTATTATTATAATTTTATGTACATATACATAAAATATAATAACGGTTTTTATTGTTGTTAATGGTTTAAAGAGGTGTTAACATAAACTCTAAAATTAATTAAGTAGATACTAACTACACACTTTAGTAGTAACAACTTGTAGTGAAACGATCATAGATACATATTTGACAGGCGTTAATTAACCAGGCATAATATCCTAACAACCTTTCCTCGGCAAAAGTCCGTTAATATTTACGTAACATATTGAATCTAAATCTATACAAGTAGTTAAACGGTTTTCAAAACAAATTGGTGGTATGCAACTTTATCTAAATATAATCAATTAAATGCTCATATAATATATTAAAATGTCACTAAAAATATTTTATAGATTACACCATTATAGTATTTGTCTATAATAAATGAAGGCTTGGAAATTTCATATTATATGATATTATTCAACGAATAAAATTATTGGAAATAAATATTTACAACATTTGTAACATAAGGTTAGTTTATTTAGGACAGCTTCCTAATTAATTCAAATTCGTAATTTTGCATAATTTGTTCGTTACACAGTTTGTATATAGCTGCAGAGTCAAATAAACATTGTATTAAAAAACAAATTAATACTAAAAAATAATATACCCCGAAATTAACGTTTCCGATATATTATGTTAATCTAACTGAACAGTATACTTTACAATTGATTTTTATTATTATTATTATTAAAATAGTTGATTTCAACAGAAATTTAAGATGATAATATAATTTCTATTATATAATAGTCGGAATAAAATAATATAACTGAAATATTCATTTTCAATCATCCATAAAATTAAAACGTAACTACACATGAATTAGTCGGGAGTTTCTAAGCATTGAACAATAACTGTTGTTCATTAGCTTTCATAATTTTATGTTTTGAGTTTCTGGCATGCACAATCAACGACTATTCAATATTGCATAAGAGAAGGTTTGAATGATTTAATGTAAAACAATCGGTCGCATAACAATAGTTGGTTTTTAATTATTGTTCGTTTGGAACAACTCATCGTTAGAATAATATTATCGTGACAGTTATTATCGTTAGTAAGTTAATATCATATTAACTTTTAACTAATAAAATACATATGAAACCAGGATCCCGTATGATTATAATTTTCAAATTCATAAAATAGATTGGTTTCGTTGCAAAGTTCGAAAAACACTACAAAGTATTCCAAGAGAAATTTTAGAATTTAATATACGAACCACAAAATAACGGTCCATAGGAATAACTCTTTTATTATGCTGTCCTGTTGAATATGAAAACTGTAAAATTTAAGAACAACATTTTGTTATTATTATTTTTTTTTTTTTTTTGAAAATGAAATATTTCAAACGTAAATTCATCCAATGAAACCCCTCTGACGATGAATGGCAAATGTCTACACTTGCTCATTGTCGCAGAATAAGCCTGTCACGTCAACTGTATTCGTTTCATCTGTTGTTCCGAAACATTTCTATTCAACATCGACGACATGAAATACATTTCATTAGTGTTAAGTGTTATTGTGCCGTTTTGGCTGACACAAAATCACAAGTTTCCAAAAACTATTCAAAAAACTAAAATTGATTTAAATAAGGTTTGACGGGTACAAACAGTATTTATTTTTCGAAACTTTTTTTTTACAGTAGAAATAAAATCGCTTTTCGAGTCTACAATATGAAATACGAAATAGTCTTTTATAAATATATATATATATATATTTATATAAATAAATACGATTGTATTGAAAGTTTTTTAATAAGTAATTGTTATACTTACACTCATAGCGATATGTTCGTAATACACGCTATAGTCGACATTGTATACGTAAATGAGTGCACACGTTTAATATAATATATTTTAATAAAATACATTAGATTAAAATCGACCAGATGGTTTTTATATTATATAAACTACAGAATCGATATTATTGAGGCAAACAATTTTTTCCTTCAGAATGGCTAAACAACTTAAGTTCATTATGATTGATATATAAGTATATATTATTAATATAATATAACATCGTGTCGTCCTCATATTATAATTGTTGTTCAAAATCCGTCGGGCTAACTCTTCTTCTACGTAGTTATATTTTCATGATTCAAACTATGACGTTATAGCGTGCATCATATTCCAGTGAGAGTTAATTTCCAAAAGTTGTGTAGTTTGATGCAATTTAAATTAAACGATTATTCTGCATATTTGAATGATGAATATCAAACACATACGATGACATTAAGTTTAGTGACTCGATAAGAAATTGTAATCGTACTTACAGCTACAGCTGTTGCAAGTCATACAAACTGTTTTGTAGCAATACACTGGACGTTGCGGTTTCCTTTGATCAGACCTAAAACTTTTAGAGCTCTCCGAACACAACGATTTTTAATAAGTGCTTCTTTACGTGCACCATTTGCATTAAGATGTTTGTTGAGTAAAGTAATATCGTTTAGTTGAGACGTACAAAGACAAACTGTGTAGGTAGCTGCAGTGCGTGAAGGTAAGAGTGTCAGCAGCCTCTAACCGTTTAAACCAATTGTCAATACGGGTGAATGATAATTAATCTTATGGTAAACATTGGTTAATACAAAGAGTTTTATATTTTATAGAAATTTCAAATATAAGGTACCTAAAATTGAATATTGTCCTTATTTTTTATTTGGTGGTAAAACCGCTAACAACTTTTTATTTTTGAACGTAAAGTATATTTTATAATTTTAATTGTTTAGTATGAAGCACAATATCATTTACTAATAAACGTAAAAATCGAAAAAATAAAGAGAGATAAAACTTTGATATAACTTTACTCTCTTTTTATTTTTTCAGTAATAAACTGAATATTTAAGTAAATAAATCTAAATTGACAATTATTCTGTAAATATATATATATATATATATATATATATATATATTTTACTATAATTTTAGTTTATTTAATTAAAAATCTCTGATTTTTAAATTGAATAAATATAAGTAACACGGTAATATTGTATAATGTAACGCTATACTTATTATAACAAAAGAATTAATAGTCAAAAAATCAAATTAGCAGTTTAAAACTGAATACACTGAATCCTGCACCAAGAGTCTAGAGTTCTAGACTATAAAAAAATAGAAAAATATTAATTCATCCATAGCATAAAATGCGAGAATTACAATATTTATAAAATACCAAAAACCAAAAAAGTAGGTATAATTGCAGCTACCGCACAAATACTTTAAATCTGCACTTTATTGTTATTTTATATTATTTATTGCTGGTATAGATTTTTATTCGTGGCACATATTATATTTAATGAATTGAAAGTATCAATACAATTATAGCAATAATAAATTGATATTTTCATATAATTGTTTAGTGAACTTAAATTTTAAATGTGATAAAATGCAAATATTTGTTTAATTTTAATAGTGTGAATAAAGAGCCTATTATAATTAATAGAATTTAGATAATTTGCATAATAAACAATAAAATATAATCCAAGTGATCATTAAATATACATCACAATACTATTATGTATTTCTAAAAAAATGTATGTCTAATCGAATGTAAATTAAACTATCATATCGTATATAACAACATATAAAATAAAAAATAGGTACATTATAACATTAATTAAGAATTATATAACTACAATTTTATATAGTAAAGAAACATAGTATCATTATTATAACAATTAGTAAAATAAAACAATGTTTTCCTAATAAATTATTATCTGATATTTTATAGTACTTCTTTATATGCTATAAAAAATTATAAATTAGGGAAAGAATATTATTTTATCAACAGAATGATCAGTATTTTTATGTATTTAAAATAACTAATATTTTACCACGTCATTACTACTGAAATGGTTTTTTATATATTTTTGTTTTTATAAAAAGTACAATACTTATATTGTATCGGATCGTTAACTTTGTTTTATATTCCTATACTTATGTATTAAACAATTTCAACGAATTATATACATTACCTATTTTAATTATCTAATAAATTTGATTGTGTTTGCATTATTTTTTTATTATTTCACTGATTTCTTTACATATAGTTATTTACATCTTATGAATTAATATTATTTTTTATCCCGAACATTTTATACACATAACATTTTATACTCTTGTCATAACACTAACTCATGATACTTTTTTTTGTTTACGACCAAGAAGTAACGGTTATTCCGTAAAAATAATGGTTCTCTTTTGATCCGCAAGAGTTGTAAAAATGTAGTTTTCCTCAAATAAGTTGAAGTGGTTTAGGGATAGTAAAACAAATTAAAAGAGAAAATGTGGTAATACGAAGAGCCACGCGTTATAAATAAACATTCGCCATACTTAAAATTATACGTTAGACGTGTATGCAAATCAACCATACGCCTATAGATATCTACATATTATTATTATAATTTGTGCGTGCCTGATGTAAATGTTAAATTTTTTATCGTTTTTGGATGGCATCATTATTATTTACTCCACATTCACGCGCCCTGGCTGTCGACGCGCGCGCAAAAATGACGGCCAAATTGATGAGCCTCGTTATCACGTAATGTTCAAAACGAATGCAACAAAGTTTTCTCTCACTTTTCTTCTACCACCTGTGTGTGTGTGTGCCCAGCGTGCGTGTGAGCTATAAAAGAACTTCGCATGTCCACAAGTATCAGTTTTCCACAGCAGACGTCTAAGGCGTAAACCAAAAGCTATTCGTAATTAATTATCGATCGTCGGGTACGTATCTATAACTGGGGCAGCGGCGGAGGTTAGGACACGCTACGGATGATACAATACGGGCTTAGCCTATTATAAGTGCCAACACCGACCACGCAACCGACCGTGGCCGGAAAGAAATCGGGTCCTATGCATACTGGTACTTGGTGTTTTTCATCTGCAAAGACGTGTCCGAATACCAAAAAGGGGCGAATTCCAATTAGGGGTAGTGCATGCGCACGCGTGACAAATGTTATTCTCAACAACGTTACTCGGACAATGGTACGGGTCATCTCCGTTCGTCCCATTCGTTATGAGTAGATATAATGGATCCGGCAAAGGAAAATATATCCACTATAGCCGCTCACTTGCGGAAGTTCCCTGCGTGATCGGAAACCGTTTGTGTGAAAAAAAAATAATAAGATGAAAATAATAACAATAATAACTGTCGCGTACAGTATACAATAGTAACGGCGAATTGAGTGAGCGACAATCCCCCGTCTACAACATCCAATTTCCGTGGAAATTATATCCGGTTGTATTTTTACGGCGCCGTACTGCACGCGCATTAAGCGAATACGAATGCCACGTATCGGCGACATCTGCTGCAGTGTATAGATGTAGCATGTGTAATGTTCACCACCGTTTCGCGGCAGCGACTTAGATAATATCCATTATATTTTGAATCCACTTTAGAATGATTAATACACTCGGAAGTGAGTGCCGCCGCCGCCGCCACGCCGGGCTCGCCAATAAAACGGTCCATCGATCGAGCTGTGGAGTGCGAGACGGCTAGCGCTTTCGTTCGAAGGGTATATTTATTATTTAGTTCCGGTTAAAAACTGTGGCGCGCGAACACGACCCACACACGACCTACACAGAGCGGGCTGCTCGCAGTCGATTTACATAATTAATTATTACATCGATGGCGACGGCGGATATCCCCGCGGGACGACACGGCCGAAGACTATTATAATCGTGTGTACAATACAGAAGCGGTGTATGCATGGTAGGGGAGGGAGATGGGGGGGGGCAAAAACGTGTACCTACCTACACTGCACCCGTAAAAAGAGTGTATATAATAAAGTCAATTCGTGATATTATTATAGATTTTTTTTTCAAAAGAATTCGTTCGCATTCATCATTTGACGTCACCGTATACTTTATATAGGTATATTACACGTGCACACGTACCGCCACGTCCTACTTCTTCTATTCGACGGGAGTAGTATATGATGTTGAGACGAAACAAAATCGATCGGTTGCATTTTTTTCCTGGCCAAACAAATTTAACCTATGAGACCGTTATGTGTTTTTCCATCAAATAGGTGTATATAATATAATATATAGTACGTGCAAAATAGTATACGACATTGTCGACGTTATCATTCTCGTACAGTGATTTCTATTCTGTTTGTTTCTACTATTTACTCCGATTTGTTTTATTTAAACCATAAATATTGTTCAAGACTTATAGTATAAGTTTTTTTTTATAACTATATAAATCTACCGACGCTTATGTATGTACATATATATATATAAATATATACGAAAATTATATGATTGCGAGTTTCAACGGCGTTGAAAAAAAGTGTACAAATAAGTTTAATGTGCGTGTAAACCGATACTGAGGCTTTTTTGTAATCGATAAATGTATTTTATTTCGTGTAATTAGGCATTTATAGGGTACTAACTAATGTACCTGTCTCGATGAGGCACAATTTAATCAAATGTATTTACATCAAAAGACCAAATACAAATATGTTAACAAAACAACAATGAAATACTGAAAAAAAAGTCATGAAATTATAAATATTAAATTTTTAGATTGATAAGTTTGAATTTAAATTCACAACTTAGTGCCATATAAAAGTCAGTATATTATAATATAATACGATTAGGAAAATCGCGAACGGTAAACGAAATGAAAACATACAATTTAATGATACCTACCATAATCACTATACCTATTATTTAGTAATATATTCAAAATATAAATGTATTGACGACATAAATAAATGCTGTGGATTGTATATAAAATGTATCAACAATCAGCAGCGACTTTGATAGTTTCAATTATGTTCTTGTGATCGAATATCAACATTCGTGTCAATTTTGAGCAAATAAAAAAATAATTCTATACTTACATGTCAATTGGTAAAAACAACTATATTTTCTATTATTATTTTCAATTATTCCTAATCTGGTTTTCATTGATTCATCATTAACTCTAACACCAATAAAATATAATAATATTTTCGAATTAAATTAATTGTAAATAAATAAATTCAATCTACCTGCATTCAATATACTTTTCTCGAGAAAAAACTGTTTAGAAAAAAATATAAGCAATACTGCGTTAACCTAGCTTGTCGGTTAGGCACCTAAGCTAACCTGCAGCTGGTATATATATATATATATACATATATATAAAGTGAGTATTGTAGAAAGTATTAACACAGAACTACAAGAAGTGCTTAAAACCAACGATAAGTTGATAAGTTTCATAAGATGTCAAGGTTTGTCTATCTCACGAGGAGTAAAGGAATAGAAGAGGCGTGGGCTGTGTTTAAGAGGAAAGTCAGAGAGGACAAATTATGGCCAAGAAACAGAGGAAAAGGTAGATGGAAATTGTACACAAGTAAAAGCAGACTAGCAAAGCATTAGGATTAACAAAGTTGTAACAGATTGAAGAAGATAGAGAAAGGTGGAAACTAGGACATTTTAATGGTATCAAAAACGGTAGGTAGTAAGCAAATGCAAAATAGGTTCAAACATTAATACTCCGTTGAATTTTATCAAACTTACTATGCAATCTTAATAGAATAATATACATAGAAAAATATTTTTAATTTAAAATCCTCATAATTATAAATTTAAATATAATTAATTAATTTTGTATTATTTGCAATGTTTTTATTTTACCGCTTTAACACAATTCATTAATAATGACTTGCATATTTATTTATTTTTTTTTTTTGGAACAATACAAATTTATCATAGACCTTGAGTTTTTGATAAATAATAAACGCACCATTGTTCTGGAACCTATGTGATAGAAATATACACACATGATATTATTAATTATTGTTATGTTTAAAAAAAAAAAAGACATTAAACAAAATTTAAACATTTATTAAATTTTAATATTTTATAAATTATTCCTACATTGAGTGAAACACCGAGAAATTGACATTTTTACAATTATAAGAAAGAGTGAAGTATATTATTATCGCTTTGTTGCACAGTTGTAGGTGTTAAGTGTATCTCTACATTTAGTAAGTCACTGCAATATATGTTATTAAAATCAATAAATCATTGCACATGAAAAATGATTTTGAGCGAGACGATTTGTAAGCCTACTATATTTCTAAGTATATTTTATAATGTGCTTTTTTACATTGATAATATAGTAATTTATTTTACTATTAATATTACGATATGTTGAATTACTTTTTGAAAAATACTTTCTTAAATATTGTCAACTTTTATAATTAAATCTCAATTTTACAGCCGCAAACATAAATAAATTAAATAATGTCATATTTAAACTAAATATAACATATTTTATCTCATTAACCGATAAAATAATATGTAAATTCAAATTAAGTATAACATTTAAAGATTATACACCATAATAGTATATGATTTTGTTTTCTATCAAATACAGGCATGAAAGTAACAACAAATTGAAATAACTTATTTCAGCTGATTGTTGATAAATCTATAAGCTTAACTCTATATTCAATAATTAGTTTTAACGTTATAGGTAATTTATTTATTTGTGTTTATTTTATTTATCATGATAGGTATATGTATTTTACGCCGCACACATTTCACATTATATACTATAGTATGCTATAACCACGAATGTTGAATATAACATGATCAAAGTAGAATTCTAGTTCGGCCATATAACACCGTGATAGAAACACATACGATACAAGTGAAATAATCTTATATAAACACATCGACAATCAATGGTGACACTAAAACGGGTACCTTTTGGGTTTTTTTCACTTGAAATGCATTTTATGAAAATGTATAGTAAACAAACATTTCATAAATAAAAAAAAAAATGTGTATTACGAAAAAACGAAATAGTTCAAAAGTACTACTATAAATGTAAACAAAAGACGTCATACAGTAAACAATAATGTGTATTGTATAATATTAAAGATTATTGAATAAAAATACTCATAATATGTCAATATTTTAAAAATATTCTATACTTTTTATAAACCTAAACTCTAATAAGTACAATAATATTCATTCAGTGTAAATGTAGAGTAGATTTTTATAATGTCAAACATCGATATCTCGAATCTACATTGAAATCCCTTGAAAGTGTACCATTACACTTAATAACGTTTTGATCTCGATAACTTGAAATAAAATTAATCGTTTTTCGTTATCTCGAGTACAATTTTTATTACGGTAAGAACAAAAAATTAAGCAGTACATAATATAGTGTATGATGATTGTGACTTCACTCGTTTGTAATCAATATTTGTAATCATTCATGTACAATAAAGTGAAATGGAAAATAAGCATAAATTAAATGTCTTTACAAATAATTTTTACATTCTTACAAAAACAAAAGTAATATTAAACAAACTTTAATAATACATTTTCTTAAAAAAATTAATTTATTCTTTATGGTATTTTATTGATATCTCTGTGGTATTAGTACTTTAAAGTTTAAGTATTCAAATTATTTACCAATTTTTTAAAGAATTTTAATAAAACTTAATATCTCGAACTTTTTCCTGTTTCTCTTGAGATTCAGCATAACGAGAATCTACTATACATGGAATTTTTTGTTTTTTTCTTTAAGTGTATATATTATTACATATAATACCATAAATATTTTTAAATATGAATATATTACTAAAAATTTTTGTAGGTAAAAAAATAATATCTAAACTTTTATTGCTATTTAAATATTTTTTTTTACGATTATAAGTCATTACGTAGCAATTCCATTGCTTCGATTTAAGTATTTACAACTTTTTTCATAATTAATCGGTCAAGAAATACAATATATAGGTAGGTTTTATCCTATATATTCTATTATATCTATAATATCACTTTTAATAATTAGTAGAAGTTATAGGTACCTACCTACATATTTTTTTATAAATCTATCTAATAATTAAAAACTAGCTATTAACAAACAAAATTTAAATAATAATTTTAGTTGCTAATAACCGCTGTATAATAGATGCTTAAAATTCCAAATAAATAATTTTAAAATAATATATTAAAATATATAAAATACTTTTATTCACTATTTAATATATTATTTCAAATTTGTTTATATTTACCAATACAAATATAATTTATTTTACTAGATGTACTATTTAAAACATTTTAAGAAAAACTGTTTTTTATGAATACACGGTAAATTTACTGGTAATTCTGTTAAATCGTAGTTATTGTTCATTATTGAACAGTATTACAACATAATAAAACATAAATTGTTTTTGTTTGGTGTTGAAGTAAAAATATTATTTAAACTCTTAATGTTAACTAAAAATGTTTTTTTTAAGTTGCGATTATAGTAAGATAATTTTAATATTGAATAAAATAAATATTTTGGTATGTGGTATTGTTCAAAAAGTACGTTGAACATTAACAAAGTAGAATTTTGCAAGAATTAGCATATTATTATTTTCTTTATATAATAATAATAACTTAAAATCACTAGTTAGTATATTAATTACCTATTTTTAAAGTTTATTTCTAACATACATAATTTTATTACGTGTTGATATATTATAACATATTATAAGTTATTTACCAGTAAAATTGTATACTCTAACTTGAAATTAACTAACTTTAGAACAAATCGTTTAATGTCAAACAACACAATTTATATAACACACACACACACACACACACACACACACACACACATAACATATATTGTATACTATTGTATATCATAATAATATTACCTATATTAGCTGATTATTTTGCAAAGTATAAAATTAATGTTTATACCGTAACATTATAAAAATTGTATTCATGGTTTAATGTACCTATGGACTATGTCTACTCTAATTCTATTAAAAAAAAAACCCGGTAAAATAATACATGACGGTCACATATCGTACGTCTCGTAAATGCACTTGTTCACCTCGTTAAATTTAAATATTTATTTCTGGGTGAACAATATAAATTGTTGGAATGCTTTTTTTGATGCTAATTAAATTATACTCTGGTTCGGCTGGAAACTTTGCTGTTTACCGAGAGTAGATGCTGAGTTGTTTCGTAATTTGTGTTCCCTTGAATATTCATTCCGGTTTTAAAACCATTTCTGAAGAAAATGACAAAACGTTGAATATTTTATTCAAATTGGCCATGCCACGACTTCAGTTGTGGCTTTGGAAAGCGGTAGCGAAACAGATCTAAGGCTTTTCAAATTTCCTCCTAATTCAGTTAAAACGATGTATAAACATTTGCCAGTTATCGAGTATAGTACATAATACGCCATTGCTACGTGTACACAGATTGATAATTTAATATTTTAATTGAAATAGGTACAAAGAGAAAACTGTATCATAGCAAATAACCGTTCAAAATGTTTACAATATAATAATGCACGAGTAAATAAATTCAAATTAATTTTATAAACAATACATATTTATTTATTTTAGTGCCTAAATTTATCCTTTTTAAACCAAATAAATAAAATCATTTTTAACGAAATGTCAACCTTTTCAGTATTACCTATATAGCCAATATAGTTATAAACTTATGAACCTAAACACCTAGATTGGTTAACCTCCTACTATGTAATGCAAATTTTACACACAGCTAAACAGAAGATTTTTTTCAAAACAAAAAATAAATAAAAAAATATTTTATTTTGATTAAACAAACTATAGTTAATTTCATGTTTTTGTTGTAAATAATAAGATACGTTTAATGAAATAATACAAATGTATATAATATATAAAAAGATTTAATAAGTGAAGTATAACTGATAATTCATTCTAAAGACAATTTAATAATGCAAATTATACTATAATTTATATACGAGTCCTACATCATACTTTTTAGAAAATAATTTCTGTAATAATTTAAAATTATGTGTTATTTGCATTTTCACGCAAATAGTATCAACATCGTTACCAATATACGTGTATTATATTTAATATATTATATAATTTTAATATTATATTACAGAATATATTAATAATATATTTTATTACGGCTATTAATTACATTATTGAACCCAAAAATATTTAATTTATTATAAACAATAAAAAATAAGTATGCGTGCACTTATATATTTTATTTCACACAAAACTTGTTCTTTGCAAGCTTCTAACTGAATGTATTCAATTCATCAACTGCAGTATTCATTTCATTCTTAAAGGTCAAATAAAATATATTTTTTTATATTACTTGGTTGTAGTTTTTTCCTCGTATTCTATAATTTTAATAAATAATAATTATAATTACATATTATCTGTAACTTTCTACGATAGCCATCATGTTACTATTGTTTGCAATGTTATTTATTCTTTATTCTTAATAGCTTTAAATAAATAAGATATTTTATATTGTATAATATAACGTAGATACCTATTTGTTGTTATGTTCCATTCTTACTTAATAAGAATTATTAAACATTTATAAAAAAAATAATTTATGCAAATAATTGAAAAATCTGCCTTATAACCTAGACAAATATTTCGTCTAATCACCTATAAGAGATTTCAAGCGGAATATTTGTAGCAGATGTTTGTAGAACTCAATATTACATATTATTTTTCAAAAAAAAACTGTTAAATCTTACATTCTTTATTATAATCTACTTTAACTAGATAATTTATTAATAGTATTATATATAATGACTATTTAACGTAATAAAAAAAATTGTCCAGCATCATATTTACTACAAAAAAAATAAATATTTCGTTTCAACATACCGATCGATCCAATAATGATTCTGAAACATTGAAACTTATATTAGTTACTATTCATGTTCTTTATTTTCATGAAACTAAGTTTTTAATTTTAAATGTTAAATAGTTTGTTGGTTTAAATTTTAAATAAGCAAGACAATTTTTTTAAGAAGACGTACTGTGAAATAATGTGTATTGAATTTTTTTTTTATTATTATTGTTTATTCGTCGTTTTAAATCACTTGGTGCGAATATTTGATTATTTAATCAGAAAAAAAGCACATTTATTGTATGTTCAATGCAACACCTCTTAATGCACTGCATGCCTAATTTATAACTTAACTTAAAATATTTACTTATTCTAGTGAAAATAACACCAATCAGCAGACATAGACGTTAATAAGATTAAGTTTGATGAAAGACTTACATTTCCATACATTTAGGTGTAAATAAATGTTAACTAAAATAGTGTCACAATTTACATTACACGAAACTTGTAGAATGTAATGAAAACAAAAATTAATTTTACATAAAATAATTAAATAATTAATTTAGGTTATATTTTTTTTATTGATCGTTTAAAAACTAAAAATACTAACAGTGATCATATTTTTATTTCACTTTTTAAAAAATAATAAAAATAATTTTTGTTATAATAAAATGTTTAACATTTATGAATTAAACATTTTTATAGACAGTCTTTCAATTAAAAGATAAAACGATAATCATTGAATATTCAAAATTTGCTAAATATATTGGTTTTAATAACTTAAATAACAATTACAAAGAAATAAGTTATTATGTTAAATTGTCATGATAAAGTATATTGTAATATGCTTGGAATTATTATAATTATTAATATCATATGTATGTATTATAATGGTTAGTTATGATTTATATTTTTGTTTATAATTTTCTGAGTAAGTATCTGAGTGCCCGTTGTTTGTTGAATGATAATATATGATGTTACGATAAAACAACATAACAATAGATTTGTTAATACGTATGAAACAAACATCAGTCATTTTTCCCTTCCACCGAAAATACGATACATAACTTCGATGTTAATGTATAATTTGCGCGATATATTATTGATCTGTACCTACTCTACGTTCTGAATATCTCAACACTCGAATTTCGTGACGAATCGTTTCTAACGCTCTACATTCAACATACAAATATAGTCTACATCACTGCGACAACGATGTCCTCCGCAGTGGCTTCAAAGATATCAAATGTATTTCGTTATATTTATAAATAAATTTAAATAATTGTCAATTTGTAAAGTACAATAATAATAATAATAATAAAACAAAATATCTTTGTAGTACGTTATTTTAGTTATCGATTATAATAGTCTATCTCTTCTAGTAAATAATGTATAATATTTTTTATATATCTACAAATGCTTTAGAATTTAATTTATACATCCGCAAGCATAGACTAATCTCCAATTAAAATATTATGATTATATTTATTAAAAATAACTTTAACTAACAACTATTTTATGCTTTTATTTTTAATATATGTTATTAAAACTCGATATGAGTTAACTGAGAAGATAATTAATGATATATGTGACATTTATTCTAACTCCGAATATATTGTGGCAAAGGTTACTATTTATTGTATGTTGAACATAATATCAAAAGTGTGTTTTTATGGTTGGTTAATGATTGACTGCGTTAGAATCTGAAAATTTTGTTAAAACTAAAGTACCGACTATCAACTCTTATTTTTTTTTTTCTAAGGAGGCCCGTGATTAAGAACTTTATAGCAAGTATTATAATATTATATTTATATATATTGCCCATTAAAATTTGTATGTATTGATGTATTGAATTCAGTTTAATGATTTCCTAGTTAACTTATTTAATGAAAATTATTTTTCAAAATAAGCTAGTAAAACTTGACTATTTTTTTATCATTATATTTTCAATCTATATACTGTAGACATATTAATTATTTTGACTGATAAGCAAATCACTCAGGACAAGAATCTTAAAAAAATATATTTTTAAATTAAGCATACATTCTTAAAAATCTGTTGTTTCCACAGTAAATTGTCTAATTGTCTAATGGCGGTTGTAAAACTACCCACCATCTTATGACCTTGTAATTTCAATTCATTTTATCACCTCCCTCTATGCATTTACCCTAAAAATGGTTAGGTTTTAATATAACCAAAAATCTGATATACTGTTCATTTTATATCTATATACCTACTTTATACAATATAGAAAAATTTAAAAGCTGCTACCATCGATAATCGACCGACAAACACGCATCTACGTATTGGAATACGACTGACTACTGCATTATCATGTCGAGTCTGAATGAACGGTTGTGTGGGTCGTCGGTGGAGTGGGTGGATAAGCAGGTAAATGGAAAATGCAAGTTCAAAATGTTAATAAAAGAGCACCGGAGGGAATGTTACTATATATATATACAAACCTACCCTCTTTGTGATGGAGATTAAACTACGCACCTACTCACTACTACCACTACCAATACCAACCGTCCCTCTTAGCATTGCACATTATATATACATATTTGCGAACATATACTCGTCGTATGTGTGTGTGTGTGTGTGTGTGTGTGTGTGTGTGTGTACGCTCGTATAAATTTATATATACATATAAAGTGGCTGAGAGACATGTATACGTGGAAATGAGTAGAATTGCTACTATATAACCGTATAAAGCCTGGGCTAATTATCGACGGTTAATTGCAACGATTGTGTTCTCCTGAGTATATGATGTGATTAATTAAAATTTATATTGAACACGCGCGTCTCCACTCACCGTCGGCCATACCCGGTTAACCGGCGGTAACGTTTAGCCGTGTTTTTGCATAATAATCAAGTGATATATACTCCACCATATTTACATCTATGCAACGTCTATGTAATAATATACACTTTATTATAACGATTCTGAATGATAATAATGATGATCATCATATGCGTATTCTTTCGAAAATCACGTCTCAAAAAGCATTAAAGATATTTATCAAACGAATGCAAACGACAAATCCGGCTACACCTGTGTGTGTGTGTGTGTGTGTGTGTAATGTGGTAATAAAGTGGTGAATAATTAGTTTTACTATTATGTGTTTGTTTGTTTTATTATTTACGTTTTGGAGCAGAAAATATAATTTAATCTTCAACATTATAATGGTTTCTGATAAACAATTTTATCTAGTTAGTACTCTATTATGAGGGAATCAAAACTAGGAAATTTAACATGCTTTTATTAATAATTGGGAAAAACTAACAAACAAAAATAGAAAAACTAGATATGCACAAATGTAGTTATCACGTATTAAAAAAATTTAATTTTTTTTTATGATACCTAATTTAAGAAAAACAAAAAAATAACTATTGATACTTAACATTTTTAGGAAATATTTATAGTAACATTTTTTACACGTTATGATATTAAATTCAAAATAATTATATTCATATTTATTATATTTATAAATATTTAATATACATAAGCACGGTTTTTTCACGGGTTCATTCTCGAGAATTTGAAGTCAAATTTTGAATAATTGTTAAAGTTTTTAAAATGTGCATTTTCAAAATTATAGTTTATAAAATTTTTAATCCTAGTTTCTAAGTCTTGAAAATTTAATACGATGTTACTTATAATACTTTCTTACAAATTTCAAGTTCCTTAGAAGATTAACATCTTTTAATATCGGTGGAGATACATTTTCATGAATCGACGAAGATTCATATATAGCTATCATTCCGCGTAACTACTGATTATAAATATTACAAACCATACATTTATATTATACGAGTATGGCGTATGTATGTACATAAATTCTATCATCACGTATATCATACACATTTTACATTGACGTAAAAAGTGCTTAATATGCTTCCCTGCAAGCTACAGCTCGCTCGATTTAAATTCTCGTTATGATGTGATTCTACAATGTTTAATAAAAAATGAAAAAGATTCATGACATGTGCATCTACTTTTTAAACATACCTTTTATATTATAATTATATGTTTTTATATTATATGTACAGAAAAGATACAAAAATATATTCTATGTGCATAGTTTTAAATTATATCCCAACGAAGTATAATGAGGTGAAACATTTAAGATTATACACGGGTACATTGTGTTTCAAAAATAAAATGGGAAGAAGTACAAACGTATGAATATCCATTTATTTTAATATGAATTCCAGATATTGGTTCCATTATGCGTCCAAATTATTACTTAATATATTAAAATGATACACGGCACCAGTTTGACACTGATCATCAACGCGAGCGAACTCATCAATACAATATTATTAACAGCCATCTACCAAACTGTAAAGTATATTTTAAATATATCATTATTATAGATACATAAACCAAATGTTTCTTTAGTTTCTTATTATTGATAAACACCTCATACACAGTGCTCTAACCTGCAGCTACGAAAAACTTATCCGTCAGGAATAGAAAACCTTCCCTGGATAACTAATATCGTAACAAAGTTCCCCCAACTACGTTACAGCACCTTCACGCCAGTCTTCATCAGAATATAATCATTTGGACTTACTCTAACTTTCTAATTGTAAAACATTGAAATATTTTCAATAAAAAAAAGACTTTGAAATATTTTCGTAATTTTTATTCCATACATCATTCTTTACCATTATTAGTGTTATTTTTAGAAAATTTATAAAATCTATTATCAGCTGTATTGTAATTCACATATTTCTTACTTTTGCTTCCACTCTTACAATCTTTTATTGTACACCATGACATTATAATGTTTTATAATATCCACGTTATTAAAAAAAAAAAAAAAAAACAATAAAAGTAAGGAGACTTTATAATTATTACTTATTGACGCGAATGAGTGCACTAATATTAAGAAAAACAGCGGAAAGTTTTTCAAATTCTTTAAAAACGTGTGTTTTATCATAACATAATATATTAATATATAAGTTATATATATATAACCATATGATACTTATTCTATTCCTGATCATACGAATACCAAAATACCACAAAAACCTCAAACTTCAATATTATTATCACTTTAGTTTGTTTTTAATAACTAATTAAATTATATCAGAACAGAATTAACTAATAATATAATATTAACTTAGTTATTATATATAATTATAATGCATTTATTTTTTTTCATGGTAAATATAGTAAAAATTCTACAAAAGAATCATAAAAATAGATTTTTAAATCGAATATTGTATGTATGTTGTTATTTGAAGAATGTGTAAGATATTCTATAACAACTCCTAATAACTTTATTTCATATAATTTGTTATACCTAATTCAAAAATATATTCACACATAAACATAGAACAGTACTTAATGAATATTTAAATTTTTGATCTTCGTACTAGCTACCATATACCTAAAGAAAATTTATCGACAAATTGAAAACTTTGGTAATTATTATTTACATATGGCACAAACAATACCAAAAAGTATATATTAGTATTAGGGAGCTTTACACTTTGCCTCTTAAAGTGCACTCTGCTCGATAACCCTCTAGATTTTGTCATAGAAATAATACGTATAATTTTTCATAATTGTCTTATTATTATTATTATTATTTTAACGAATCAATGGTTTTATTACTAGGTATTTTACAAATTTGATGAAAATATTAAATGTTGAGGATATGATTATGGTGTTTGATTATTATGTTGTATTGTAGTAGTCAATCGAGACGTCTCAAGTTATTTAAAATTATATATTTATACAACATCGATTCGGATTAATTTTAATTACTGATGATTGAACTTAATAATATTTTATTTCAAACTTTAAACCCAAAACTAATAATATTCTACCAATAAAATCAGGTATATATAACTAACATACTGTCTGAAAAAATCAATGAGGCTAGTCCACTGTTAAAATATTAAACTTTTTACTATAAGAAAAAACAAATAATATATTATCTTAAATTAGTATAGATATTTTAAACTCCCTATTATTTGTCAAAATCTATGCTATGAATGCAGGTGTAGATTAGATTATTGGCTTTGAAATTCAAACGTAAAATAAACAGTTATTAATATTATTATTAGTGTAGTAGTAGTAGTAGTAGTACAGTAACTAAAGGACGTTTGCAAAGTTTCGGTGCACGTGAATACGAGAGCAAATAATATAATATCGTACGTAAAGAAAAGAAATGTGCCATCAATCATGGTATTGGCGTATTATATATTAATGTGTATGTGTGTGTGCGTGTGTGGGAGTGTGTGTTTTACACGCGCGCGCGCGCGTTACGTACTGGTTTATCAGAATGAATAAAAAGAATAAACGTATAATAATATTCTTTCTCTCGTTCTGTGTATGTATGTGTATATGAAGGCGTTATTAAAACCTGCATCCTCGGAAAAATATACACAAGTCCTTCGAACGGAAGAAAAAGTGAATGAAAAAAGTTGTCAGACGCCTTAGGAGGTTTTATTATATATTTATTTGATTTTTCACTCGACCGTGCACGATAAACGAGATGAAAAGTTAGCAATATTAGTATAAAGTATAAATATCCTAAAGTAGTAATAATATTGGTATTATTATAGTGGTTGTATAAAGAGTAATAGTAACAGTATGAATTGACAGCAGTTGTAGTAGTAGTAGCAATATAAGGAGAACGGTTGAAAAAGTCGTAGTAGAAGTTAAGTATTAGACGGCAGCAGTAGAAGTATAGAAGAGAAATAAAAGTAGGATAATTACGGTAAAAAAAAAAAAGGAAAAGATGAAATGTAAAGAAAAAAAATCACCTTATTCATTTCTTTTGTTTGGTTTTCTTACAAGGAGAAGATATAGGCATATATTCATGTATATTTTTATTGTTTTTCGTTGTTCTGACACTACGCCCGTACGTTTTCCAAACGGAACGTATGAATTATGATGTATCCGATTCCAATAAAATATTTTGTATTGGAATCCTTTGCGTATCCTATATATTATCTGGAGCACGTGTTCTGAAATCTTAATTTCATACTCACTACTCGCGGATTAAATCGATATTCCTAGTAAAGTACACATACTAAAACGGTAGAAATAATTTTTATTATCGTTAATTACTATAGTTTCTACAATTCTACATACTCTAGATAGTCATATCATACATAATTATTATGATTCAGCGTAAATAAATAATCATAATTAATATATCTTGTGTACGAATAAAATAAAATAGTATGTCATTGTCAGTAAAATTTCTTACATAATAAAGACGTAATTATCTATATTTTCAATATTATTTAAATGAAATGAAAATTGTTTTAAATACGATTAGTAGATCACCACCAATATAAGAAAATTCGAATGTTTATAAATAACTAAATAACAACAAATTTTTCTAGCGTGTAATCATTTTATACATTTTCACTTATTAATTGTAAATCATTAGGTGTAAATATTTAGATGGAAAATTACGCGTACACATAATTTTATATACTGTAACCAAATATATTATATAGGTACATATTTTAACTCACATACATTTTAATAAGCTAAATAATATCATCATGTTATGTATCTATAAAATATATATATTCACTGGTTCTGCATAAAAAATTCAATTATTGTGGTAGTGTATACAAATTACATTTTGCGACATCCTGTTAATTTATGCGGAACTGTTATATACTTATATGACGTATAACTTTAAACTTTTAACATATTATATCCATTATCTGATGTATAGAAATAAATAATGACAGAATTAACGATGAAACAAAAAACAAATATAAATAAATCAGTCAAAGGTAAGTTTTGTTTAAAATGAATGAATTAAATAAAAATGTAATTCTTTATAGTCTATAATATGATAATATTAGATTATAATTAGTACCATCAGAAATTATCTATAAGATATATTTACCCCGAAACCCAACCTAGATACTCAATTAAGTATTACAATAAATTATAATATTATGTTTTCTACAGAGTACGATGGAAGTACTTCAGCATTGAATGCAGATGGTACGAAGTCGTGCTCAGGCCTTAAAGTGTATTATCGTAGCCAATTCGCAGGTGCAGAAAAATATTCGACCAATCCAATAACTAATAATTAGTGTCAAAGCTAATAAAATTACATTACTAACTTAACCATACGTAACATGTCTTAAATGTATAAAAAAAAATTTCACGGAAGGTAGATTGTAATTATGACATACTATATTTTATAAAACGTCGTAGTAAATATTTTAATTACAGAAATAATAAATGTAACTTTTCATTTAACGATACCCAAAATAAATTTTAATCATAATTTTTAATTTTAATTATTACCTCATTGTGTGTAAACTCTAAACAACTATTAAATTAACTCATTAGGCACTGGTATTTTTTTCAAAGTTTAGGGTAAATACAATTTATTTTAAGCACTTTTAATTTTTCTTAAATATTATACATTATAATATAAAAACAGTAAACAAACATATTTATAAATAACCGTTCTTATTATGCAAGTATAGTAAGAGATTGTTACGTGAAATAAAATAAGAAACAAGCTGTTTTGCGATTTTATGTATTTTTTTATTATAGGTGCCTAACAAAGCGATTTTATTTTTTAGTGAATATTTATTACACAAGTAACATATTGAATACATGTATGATAAGTGTGTAGAAATAGAAGTATAACTTACTCTTCAAATATGTAAACTGTAACTTATGAGTTTAAGACACGAGTGATTTCGCTGAGGTAATCATGAAATCGAGATGTAACTATAATAATATAGTAATAATAATAAATAAAAAGCACCAAAATATAAGTTTATGATTAAAATTTGACGTACGATGGTTTTGATGATATTTTCATTATATTTATTTTGTTCAGATGTCTAGAGGTGACACATGTTCTAGTGTTCTACTACCATTGTATGTCCAATAAGAGGTTTGGTGGTTTTGAAGCTGTTGTACAAACGCGAAAGTGTATAGACGCATTCAAACTAACTACAATTTACTACTATGACTAAACAATAAGCGACGATTGTTTGTCATTTTAACCGACCGAAAACCTCTTGGAGAAATTACTATTCCTCAACAATCAAATTATTATCTCTGTATTAAAGGTGTAAAGTTATTAACAATTATAATCAAGAATACTTAACATAATTTAATAATTGATTTACATGATATTGTTTATTGGAAAAGATGATTTTTTTTTCTTTGTTGTCCCTCAATACAATATAACAAATATTTAATATTGTTATGTCATTTGATTAAGTTTGATTTACTAAGAAAAAAAACATTCACATCCATAAAATGTATTGTGACACCAAAATAAGTCAATTTTAAACAATAAATACATTTTTTAAGTATTTCTTAAAATATTTTAAAAAGACACGAGATTAAAAAACAATACATTATGTTGTTATTTTTATTGAACTCTTACCAATACCATAAACAAAGCATTTGTGCATTCATATAAAGTAATAAAACAAAATTTAAGTTTAAAATATAAAAAAAATACTATTTCTTATAAATTATTAATTTAATCAATATAATATTATAATGTTTCAATAGTTTAAATATCAATAATATTATGTTAAAAGAACTACACAATCATACGGAGTTATTAAACCCTAGTCTACTATACTGACAGTAGTAAACTGTAAAGAGACCAAAATACATTATTAATAATTCAAAAACTTCGTTGAAAATCTGGATTCCAAAGAACTCACTTGTTTCAACTCTTCAAAAGGTAAACAACGTACCGACCTATATAATATCCTTTTAATATTAATATATGCTTGGATGTCAAAATGTGACTGGGTAGTTTCCTTTTTAACAACTAACGAGTTGTTTTTCAATAATTGTATATATTCATTTACATCAAAAGTATTGATAATGTAATTCACTACTCGTTTAATTGTGTTTTATTCAGTTCAAATATATTACAAAAAATAAACGAACATAAAGAGAGAACAAACTAAAATAAAATAGTAAAAAACGGTGATTCATTTGCAACATTCAATAAGATAAATAAACAGGAAAACTATATTAAATCAAAATCTACTAAAACTTTGATCGCCTACACAGTCGTTTGTCATTAAAAATTTAAAAAATAATCACAATAAATTGCTAAATAAAACCAAATACGTGAATACGTTCGGTTATAATATTATAATTTAATGTATACAAAAAACAGATACATTTTTGCTACCTATGGTTGAACTATATTATGTAATTCATCTTGTTTTTATTTTTAGTTTTTCTATAATATATATTTTTAATTTTGATAAAGATTAATATTTCATAAATCTATTTGTACATTATGTACGTTTAACAATATAGAATTTTATAATTATTAATTTTATTTAATTTCTACGAACTATTTTTTTTTTATATCCAAACAAATCTTTAAAGTATTATTACTATGATAATATTTTTTATAATATTATTATAAAAACTATTAAATTAAAGAAAAAATGCACTTTGATTTTTTTTAAACAAATTTTTAATGTTTGTAATAATATATTATAATATTATAGTATCTATAGGTTTTCTATATGTAAAGGGTATGCTAACATTTCCTTTTTTTGCATTTTTTTTTAATTTAGATAGGTATATACGATTCTATTATTAAAAAATATTTATTCGCTGTTATTGCAAAGCTACTGTAAAAAAAAATCTATTTTTAATATTTTGTATTACCATTGAAACGTGATTTTCGTTCATAATTAACACATTATTAGGTAGGTGCTTATCAGAATATAATATATATATATTTCTGAAAATTATTTGAAAAGTAATAGAAAACAGTAAAAATCCGTAATACTTGTAATGTTTGAACTTAAAATTATCGTACCCTATAACACATCTATGTATTTATAATTTATGTATATATTCGCACGCCGAGTGTCAACCCTCGCCTACCCCCCCCCCCCAAAAAAAAAGCATTTAAATATATTAAATTACACAAATTTAGTAGAATATTTTCACAGGGAAAAAAAATAAAGAAAATACGGACGGCAACTCACGCGTTTTATATCGACTGCCAATCAAAATCCTATAGCACACTCAGGTCTACATCGTCTGCACAATATCGTTGTCGTTCGTTCGCTGTACGTTTATGGTCCAGTATTCGTGCGCACAGGTATACGCGATGACATTAGTTTGTTAATTTCAGATGTTGACCCATCCCGAAGATGAGAAAGGGACGAAAGGATTTACCTGCGTGATTTTACCGTGTTAAACGAAATGTTTTCGCAGAGCGTTTTTCCCGTATAAGCGGCTGCGGCGGCTGCGGCAGCGGTGGTACACGGGCCGTACTGATTCTCGGAACCTACAAATTGAGATGGCATGTATATCGTCACGAATGGCGGAGTTTGGGTCATGGCACAGGGAGAGGTTAATTGTCCGTTCATTAGAGACCCAATTATAAACGCCGCCACCACAGTCCGCCTAAGTAAACGGACCGTCAGCACTGAAATGGAAATCTCGGAAAAGTTACTTCCACCCTTCGCCCAGTGCCACGCGATCATTGGTTAAGGCAAGATAAAACACCAGTTAGTGTTTTATAAGGAGGTTTTATTTTTTAAACGTAAACGTAAAAACTCATTACCTATGTCAAATTTGGCATTTATGAAGATTGACTGTTTTCGAATAATTGCATTATTACAACATAATATTATGTACCTAACCTATGAATTATACAATAAATAGTATGTACACATATTTTATACACGGGCTTAATAATTTAATATAAGACATTTATAAAGTAAATAATACATTGTGTGTCTTACATTAAATGTATTCAGGAATATCCACCAAACAAATATTTGAGAAAAACTTAAGTAATATAGTGTACTTTTATCGTGTGTGTATATTACAAAAGGTTAATAATATGTTAATTGGTTAAAAACGAATATATAATAATATTATAAACGGCGTCATTGAAAATTATTTTAACTGCTGAATACGAAACTATTTTATGGGTACTCGTAAACATCATGGTTCGCAATTACTTATAAGTTATATCAGCATAGTTACAAATTAATACTAAAATAGTACATATTATTTTGTTGAAAAATGTAATTTAAAATAAAACATAATTTTATTTAGGTATTTATTAATTGGAAATAATTGTGAACTTCCGCATAATATACGTTACGGTAAGAATAAAAATACCGATTTGTTCAGTCAAACCTCGATTGATTTTTATACTTTGGACTTTTACAAACGAGATTTGATAAATCATAGGTACAGCAATCAGTGTTAATAAAAACCTGACATTTTATATGAATTATGTGATAGTTTTTCCGTTGCTTTATAGTTTATACTCATAAATAATTATTACAATATTATACGTTAATTAAAAAAAAAAAAGAAAAATCTGACTAATCACGATTGAAATAGGATCTTATTCTATTATTTTTATAGTAATCCGTTAGTTATAGATGAATAACGATTTAGATCATGGTGTTGTTATTATGATGATATTTCTCAATAGTTAAATTTAATATATTATACAACAAGTAAAATTAAACTTTCGATTGGTAGACTTGTGCACTAGTACTATGTCAGATTAACAAATATACAAACACTACGTAGTCCCTGAGGAGAATAAATCGCCATAAAACTGACATAGGTACTTTACTTAAAATAAATTATGAGATTGAATAAATGTTTCCAGATTTGACAATCTCGCGTAATACTGAATTTATACAAAATCTTCAAGTGTCGTATATTTCTCATGCTTGTTAAAAATTGAATCGCGTCGTAAACTTTTAGTACCGTTATAGACATATGATATAATTCCCATTTAAAAACATATAATGTTATGCATATTGCACATGATATATATATATTTAGAATATAACAATAAAAGATGCGTACCTACATCATAATCTTATATATATATATATATATATATATATTAGTTTCGTTTCTATGAAAACTAAATTATAGTGTATTTAATAAATATTATTATAAAAATAACAGTTATTAAAAAAAGAGTGCATAACTTTAGAAAAAAATCGGTTGTTATCTGCCTCTTCACTTCGACCACTGTAGGGTTATACAATATACAATGATTTAACATTACGTCTCAAAGAATGCGTATGTATACACAATAAGCGAATTGTACACACCCGTGACGTGATGGTGACAAAGAATTTACAGTCCGAAGACTCGGCGATGATCGTATATAATAATATTAGTTAGGTACCATCTAAACGACATAAAAGCGTATATTATTATCATTATTATTATTATTATTATATATATAAAGTGAGGGAGAGAGAGAGTGGTGTGACATAGAAAGTCCACGTTCGTAATATTGCGTATCCTCTCCGCAAACAGCACATACAAAGGGCATACCCCGCGCAAAGCCACCGAAAACAATATTACGCATTCTGCGCAGACAACTCACTATAACACTCCGTATATATATATAATAATATACATACAAAACAATATTAATATATGATACAATATAATATACTTGGCGGCGCATGTTTGCTAACCTACCTATAGGCTGCGGTGACGGTCCTTTGGCAAAGAGTAGTAGTAGGCTATTTTCAGCACGGTCGGGCACACCCTGCGATGATTATTTACACGAGACATACCCGAATACCTCCACCGCCACCGCCGCGCCCAGTTTTTGGCTTAAGCGACACAAATAACCGTCCTGTGCTGCAGCGCGCACGCACTCCCGCAAGAGGTGAAGATTCGGGTTCTCTGGTGGTGGTGGTGGTGGTGGTGGTGGTGACTTCAGCGGGTGACACACTTCGCCGAACGTCTACTATACGCGTATCGTATAACGAATGTAAAGCGAAATTCTATATATATGATATGAAAGTTAAATAAAATAAAATATGATATAATATTATGGTATATCGTGTGAAATTTAATATCGAAAAAGTGTATACAAATGGAGAGACGACGCGGCGATTTAGAGGCTGTTGTTGTCGTCGTCGTCATCAGAGACGTCTCAAAGGAAATGCCTTGAGTTTTGCTATTTTTTTTTATTCCAACATAGTATTATTTTCAAATAATTATACTTTAACTTAGATAATGACAGTGAAAAAGAATAAACACTTTGTGATCTGATATTTTTAATAAGATACCTATAATATTTGTAAAAGAGTAGTAATATTATTTTTTAACAACATGCGTATTAAATATCAATTATTATACATTGTATTAATATTTTATAATACAATTAGGCATTAATTATATAAAAAAATGTATCATGTAGATTGTAGCTATTGTTTATTTTCTGGAAAATTCGATACAGAAGAAAAATAACTATAAAATTTAAACTCTTCTGCACTCAAGTAAAAAGTAGGAACATTCACGATCAAACACTGTAACTAATAATTAAGCACGCCCTCTATTTAAATAATACGTGAATAATATTAAAAATATATAAACTCTTACAGATTCTATAATATTATATTATTATTGTGACTAAGGTCTGGGTGTGAATATAATATAATACTGAGATATTTTAATATACATAATATCTGGATGAATATCGTTTCCAGGCGTAAAATACAATTGAGAACGCTCGATTTTAATTTTTTTTTCCAAAGTTGGCGAATTTAATAATTGTTGTAGAACGATAATTTGAGCACGATTATGTGTTATATTTATCGAACTCTTATCGGATTAACCGGATGTATTAGTAACTTAGTTACCAGATACGATATAACTCATTTGCAATTACATAAGTACGTCATATTAATTACATTTTTATACATATAGAGGTATATTATATAATTTACAATTTTTATAAGTACATTTATATTACATATTTTACATATTTTACCTTTTTTTATGCATAATATATATTACATATTTTTATAAGTTCCTAATATTATTAGGTATAATCATGGATACTTTTCCAAATGTTTTGATTTATTAGATGACATATATCCATATATTTGTATAAGATTATTATAATTATTATTGACTTTTAAGTTCTTTGTTAATTTTAAGTGTTCTCAATCGTTCGATAGCCGTCTCCAGACTTTGTATTATTAGTAACAAGTTACAAGCATTATGCGCTTAAACTCGGGAAAAATATCAATTATAAAATATGTATATATATATTATATAAGACAACAGTCTCTATAAGCTTTTTTGTTCATTTATATATTTTGTTATTATAAAATTAATTCACCATTTCAAAATGTTATTTTTTGTTTTCAAATCAAAATATAATGCTCACCCACACATTTGTTGTCTTATCTCATACTTTCATCAGTTCTTTTCGTAGAAACAAATAACAATTATTTTTGAAGGTAATTATTTTACGAATACTAATTCATTTTTACAAGTTGTACACAGGCCTTCAATTATTTTAAAATCATAATGTTACTAATAAAATCTGTATTTTTTTTTTTGTTTTTTTGATAAAACGTTATAAAGAACATCTTAAATTTTTAAATTAAATTAATGGATCTAAAAATAACAATGAGACATTTAAATTTTAAATTTTTTCAACATGCGAAATATAAAAACTATAAATCAATAACTGTATTTTATTTTATAATATTATAATAAATAACAGCTTACTCTAGAAGTCTGGACACGTTTAGGATGCATAAAAGTCAATATCAATTTAAACGTGCTATATTTATAAATAAAATATATTAATAATAATTAGGGTATAACGAGTTAAATATTGTCAACCTAACAATTTAAAAAAATAAATAAATAAGATTTAATTGTTATACAACAATATGATATAGGTATGAATTACTTACCTACATCGAAAATGAGATTTAACGTTTTGGGACTGTCGTGAAATAAACCTACAGATGGAGCAAAAATGCTAAAATGACATTATGGACTCGCCGTGATTACAATAATATTGTTATATATACATAAAATGTACCAACAAAGTAAGGGAAAATAGCACAGCGAAACTACCGCGATAGTCGTGAACTAAAATGTCAAAAATAATATTAATATATCAACTTTACTAAACCTATCCACGGGACATTTTTCTTGGGCCGCGGGTGGTCGTAGGTGAACGCTCACAGAGATATTGAAGCTTTGATGATCGTCATTTCAGGCACGGCTGGTCCGAACAAATCCGACGACTTCCGATTGCAGTCAAAGCGACAACATCGAACACTTTCTGCACCGATTTATAATAGCCCATGTTGAGCGTCCAACCGACGTTTCCGATCACCGCAAAAACCCATCAAAGGCTTATCATTTTAGCAATAGGCGTACGTTATCACGAAGTCTCTGTGCGTCCGGTGATCCCCTTATTTTATTGCCGATGCTCATCCGGATATGGTTACGTTACTCGAGAATAATGAGTATTTGTTTATTTATTCATTTAGTTATTTATTTATTATCCATGTCATCAATTAAAATATCTATTTTGGCGGTTACTGCAGCGCATTAATTGATCTTTACACCGTCGATATAACATTGACTTGATATTTTCGTTTAAAAATTACAAACTTTTGAATTCTTCTATTAGCCCATAAGATATTATAATATTACATTCAATTATATTTTTTAAAATATTAACACTGTAATACAATATATAACAACATGTTATTATAATAGTTATAACTTCATTAGATATAAAATTATATTATTATATTGTTAATTTTTATTTTGGTGTGTATTCGTTAAACTCATTTCATTCTCAAATATTTGAAAATTAATTTACAACTATAGAATCATATTCCAAATAAAATATATTTCATGTTAGAAAAATATAAGTACTTTGTATTTTGATTATTTAACGGCCATGAGATACTTTGTGTAGATATCTATAGAAATCTTAACATGTTTTATGTCGTTATAATAGTATAATGTCCGTCAAGCTCTTGTACCTATAACACACATATTATATCTTATATTGGTAGTTATTATATTCGATAACCGCAAAACAAAGAAAAAGCAAAAAAAATGTTATTTGTATTTTATTTACAATGTCATCGTTTCTATAATATTTCTAATACTGGATAGCGTTTTTAAATTCTATATTTTGTTATCTCTGTAAAAATTAAATTGTATTTCTTTTTTTACCTCACTACACTATTCCTGTGACTTGGACTTACTATTATTCGAAACGCATTTTCTATAATACGTAAGGTAGTTGTTGTTTTTTTATTTATCGTATTTACAGACAATTATAATTTAATAAATAACAAACATGGCAATTATACCTTAAAAAATGTTTTAAATTATATATAAATTATCATATAATTAATTTATAATATTTAAATCGAGTAATGCATTTGAAATATTGTTTTAGTTATTATTTTATTTTTAATTATATTTTTTTATCTGCATGAAAAATATTAAAGATTAAAAAAAAATATTGTATTCATTTTTATAACAATTTATTAGGGCCTCCACATAATTAACTAATTAATTTTTTGTTTGCTTTAATTATTTCTACTTTTAAGTTATAAATTCACGAGATTTATTCTAATGCATAATAAAAACGACTTAATTCATAATTTATATAGTTCAATGGTTAAGAACAAACACATTTAATGATATTGAATATTTTTTCTGTGAAACTGATAAATTATTATCTTTACTTATATAAATATAATATAGTCTAATAAATCAAAACTATTTTATTGTTTCAATTATATATTATTTACTGTAATTTAAGTCTATCTAATTATTATTACTGAAATATTAGTTTTTTGTTTATAGTTGTATTATATCATATATTTATGACTTACAATATTTAGTAAATAAGTTAAATACCTACTCCAAATACGGTAAAAATTTCATTACAAGTTCAAGAATATTACATTTATTTTAATTGAAATGCAATAAAAAGATTCTGCAGAGTTAACTATCAACCACAACGTATAATACGTGTATAATTAACATATTTTAATTTAAACAATTTTTAGACTTTAATATTTTATTTTATAATTATAATAAAAATAAAAAATATCAAGATTTGAGACTTTTACTTTATTTTAAGTGATATCCTTAGTATTACATATGAAGCAACAAATCTAACCACTGTTAAGTGCTGTCTGCTATACACACTCATGTACACACAAATCATTATAATTAATACTGTAATTTTCCACAGTAACAATTTCACTTGAAGGAATAGAAATATAAGATTGTTTTCTTCGAGAAAAATATCAGATACTAAACTAGTCTTTCATCGAAAACAGCACATTTCACATTTTCAGACATTAATGGTATTATTTTATCAAATAATACGATAATATTGATAGTGTTGGAAAAATTCCATGGTAATTCCACTCAATTATCACACAGTAAACATTTTTTTTTTTTTTTTTTATGAAATTTCATTAAAAAAAATGTATTAGCTGCATTTAAATAATATACTTTAATATTTAATAAAATCAACATTGTTAATTAAAAACAAACAAGTGATTTGTCCATGGCATAGAGACAATCATTTATTTCAAAATAATAAGAACCACATTTTTCTTAATAAACAATTTATTTTTCTAATTGATAAATATTATATTCTATTTTAAATACACAATTAAATTGACTAACAGAATATTATTACGTATACCAAATTTATTGGTTCATAATCAGCTCGTTGCTTTTTTAATTTTTCTTTTATCAACCAAGCACCTAATGAATTCAAATAAAAAGGTATATGTAGTATCACCATTTTTCCAATTTGGAATCGAATAACGAATGACATTATTGGCCATGTGTTTTGCGTTGTCTAATACCAACGTGTTTGGTGTAGGCAGGCAGCAGTAATCTTGTATTTTGTGTAATCGATGCATATAATAAAGAAATAAATAAAATAGAAAAAATATCCTCGTGGCCAATGAAGTTTATTACACGCAATAGTGTGAAATAAAAAAAAACAATGTAATACAAAAGTAATATCAAGTAAACGTATTTTATTTGACGGTACACTGAACCCACATAAACAAGTGTGTGTAAATTATAAAACTAACTTATTTATAATAATATGTTGTTACAATACCTATTCTCGCCACTCGAAGTATACTTTTATGTATAAAATGCGCCATGTTGCATTTTTCCATTTTGTAATTCTTTACAGTTATAATGTACTACATCATAGTTATCTATTACGTGTTATCTTGTACATTCGGCTAGTATTCACTGCATATAATTCAAGAACTTTTCGGGCACACGATCGCCGCGAATGAATGCTACATTGTCACATTTTACGTCGGAAGCAGTGACGTAACTTGCGAGGGGCCCACGGTAACTTGGGGCCTTTTGTTAGAGTAAATTTAATTCCCGTGAAAAAAAATTGAATAATTGCTTTTTTCAAATTAAATTAGTATTTATGTTTATAATAATCTATTATTGATATAATATTTACATTAATATCGTCATTCAATTTAAATAAAATAATTTAGTAAAATTTAGCTATTTATACATTAAGTAACAATTTTATAATATTAAATAAATATTCTTATTTTTTATCATATATTCATATCATAACAAAATTTTAATTAAAATATGTGATTTACCTATATCAGATTAATGTTTTTAAACTAATTTACCTACCTAAATAATATTTTAGGGGCCCATTTTTTATTTTTGCGGGGGTGCCCAAATTTTTTTGTTACGCCACTGGTCGGAAGGTGTACAATTATTATTAGCCTACTAATTGTGTGACCGGATTTATATACTACGTAGAACGCGAATCTGACTGGTGTCATTCACCGGTTGCAATAAGGCACAAAACGTGCAAACTTGTACCAAATCAATCTATTTTTGGTGACCATACACGTGCATTTCGTTAATAACGATAAATGATTGTTATCATTCAAATTCTATATTCGTTGTTGTTTCAGCTTCTATAGATTTTCATTTATCTTGTATCACGATACAACATTCGATGTACTATCGAAGTTCTTAAATGACTAAGTTCTAGCAGTATGTTTGTAAATCGAGTTCTATTATATTTGCTTGAAGACCTTAGAGTGCCGGTTTTTCAAAGCTACGTAAAAGTGTTTATGAAACTACATATAAGTATTGTTAATCCATGAATTTAAGCGCTACTCTATGTGAATACTTTAAATTTGAAAAATTATTCAATAAATGACTCAGCTTAGCTAACATATAACCTAATTTTTAAACGGAGTTCAAAATAGATATCATACCTGTATTAAGACAATAATAATGTGTAGGTACTATAGAGGTGTAAAAAAAAATTATAAATTAAAGACATGTTTAACAATTACTTTTAATTCCTTATACACAGATTCATTTAATAGCTTCAAATCGCATAAAAATAGAAAAATTTGATTACTAATGTAAAAAGAGTAAACATAAAACTAAATATCGAATTATAAAGGTATTTGAATTTGAAGAATAGTATTTATACAATGATCAAATTTTTCCCATATAAATAATTTTACAAATGTAATATGTTTCTTGAAAAGTTTTTAATCTAAGTTTACCAAGTTGTTGAAATCTAAAATACTTATAAAACATATACAATACAGTATACTATATAGCTATTATTACAAAATATAAATAGTTCAATAATAATAATGAACATATATATTTTAAATCATACACTAACTATTATTAAAATAATAACAAGAACAATGTATATAAAACATGGTATATTGAAAAAAATGCCTTTTGAACTTTAGTTATTCAAACAGGTATCCCGACAATTTTCATATTAAAAATATTTATGTTTGGATGTAAACAGATACTTATGCATAGTATATACTTACTTTTATATAATTTTTGAATCTAAAAGCTCTTTTTATAAATATGTGTATCAAACAATTACCATTGGTACTGACTTTTTATGTGTATTTTTATGAAAGTATCCACTAACCTTATTTCCTAGAATAGTGTCCTGATGATATAAATGAAACTTGCTTGCTGTCAACTTGTGCTGAAAATCCAAATTATTAAAATGGTTTCAATTCGTAAATAGCGATGAGAGCAATGGAAAATAAAGTGTAATCCTGTTATGCTATAAGAAAAAAAAATATGCTGTAGCCGACACAATTCATCATTTCCATCCAAGCGAGAAAAAGACAAATCAACGGTAAAACATTTTAAACTTACAATGTCTTTAGGGAATATAATTTAGAAAACTTTTTCTATATAAAATATTTATTTTCAAAATAAAAAATAAAATAACTCAAAATAAAATTACGTACAAGTAACCAAACATATAATAATATTATTAATTATGACTGTGTCATTTTATTTATACTAAAAGTAATGATTAGTATTGTTTGAAAAAATAACTCTGTTGGTTTTTAAACAAACAATTAATATATTCATGATTAAAATTGTTTACTTGACTATAAAAATAAAATGTTATAATTATTTCACTAATTAATAACCACAAAATATTTGATTAGCATTAGTGTAAAGAATTTTGATATTTTATATGTGTCTATTTTTCTATAGTATCTACGAGCTATGTCTATAGTATGTAAACATACAATTTTACTCTTAAAGCAATTTTATGAATGATAATACATAAATAAACAATATACATATAAATGGGATAAAATTCAATCAATAGGACTCAAACCAAATTTTGTTTTATCAAAACATTTGACAGTCTAAATTCTGTTTTTATACTTTCATTTCATCTGGTAAACTCAATTATAAGTATTTTGTATGTCAAGCTCAATAGAAGCTTTAGACAAAAATAATGGTGTAAAAAAAAGAAAGAAAAAACACGTCTAGATAATTTAATGTTATACCTAACTATTAGTTATTCCAAATCATCTTTGTTATTCTTATTTCCAGTACATAGCTTGAGTGAAATTATTATTTAAGTTTATGTCCTGAGTCAAGAAACTGGGTAGAGTTAAAAATAAAAATATGAATAGCGACGGATCGCATTTCCGTAAATTCAATCCTGGAAAAATAAAAATATTTGTATGGCCGTGTCGTATAATCAAATTCACGTGATAAGTAACAATACTTAACAGCCTAGTCATTTTACGGCATTGCTGTTATTGAATTTACTTACATTCCAATAATGTGTTAACTAGTTAGTAATAGTATATTGTTATAATTATATTCTAAGGATTTAATATTTAATTGAAGTGCATAATAATTTAGTTGTATTCTAAGCAGTCTGTTTATTTAACTGTTCTATAGAAAAAATATTTTATAATTTTAATATTCTTAGTGGAGCTAAGAGAGATAATTAACGAGATACACTCGACTACTTCTATACAGCAGTACAACTTTTTCGATTTTTATTAATGTACCTTACACAATAAACATGGACATTAATTTTTATTTTTATTTATCTAAAAAAATATTAATAACTGTCCTGTGGTTGAGTTCATAAGGCATAGAACAATAAATTATTTACAATAAAAATGTATATTAGTATTTACAGTATTTTTTTCGCATTAAATTGAATTATAAACATCCAATCTTTTTAAGAACTTCAAAAAATTAATGTTGTTTAGTATTCCAGTCCCATGTGACTGTCTGATTTTTAAGGAATTATATTACATCTGTTCTTCTTACTTTTTTATGATATACATTGTTCATATTAATTATTAATTTACTAAATTTTAGTCGTAAGGTAGCTGTGACATAAATTTTATTAAGCTTCTAGATAGTATTAGTTAATGTATCTTAAAATAATATTTGTATTTAGGTATATGCATTAAAATATTATATACTAATAATTCCTGAGATTGCGAAATGTGGTTTCATATGTACGATTAATATTTTGAAATAGTATGTATAATAATATAAAAATAGTATAAACAAAAACCAAAAATGCAATTTTAATAAAAAAAAAAATTAAAATAACTTAGTCATAATAAAAGTTAAAAAAATTAAACTGAACATCACAAATGTAGTATAATGTATTTAATTATTGTAATTTTTAATTTGGAAAAAATAAAAAATTACTCAACTATGGCACATTATAGAAAACTAATAATTTACTTTACTGAAAATATAGTGAGTTCAATACATAAAATAAAGAGAGGAGTACACTGTAATATTTTTTAAATTTAAGAAATACAACGGGTCCACTATAAATATTATATACCAAATTTAATTTCAACAACAAAATACATAAATATAATTTTCGATACTTATAAAATAATTACCAAGTAAACCTTTTTTTTTAAGTTGTAAAATGTTCAAACTCACATCAATATGGATATTAACGTATACGCGTTCGTCATTTTGTATCAACACTATAAATGCATTTAAAATTTTAGTCATGGATATAAAAGCAAAGCAATACTTTTTTTTGTTGTATTAAATTATACAAAATAAAAAAAATACCACTTATTAATATTAAATTCATTGTAATCTTCTTTAGCGAAAAAAAATCATTATTATCCATGAGCACCGAACTGTACGCAAAGCAAATTCCTATTATATTTATAATATATATAATAAACGAATCGCATTATTTTCTCCCTCTCTCTCTCTTTAATAGTTCGCCATGAATACTTTGCACAATAAGATCAAACGGAGGCCATAATATAATGTATACGTATACTCGTACATATTATTATCATGTACGAACTGTGTGTATTTCTCTGCCGTTCGATTAAATTATACTTTATGCTTACTTTTATTATTGTACTTCACCTATACTATATAATGCGCGCATAGCCTTCGAGCGTCAATGGAGCATCCTATCGCGGGGAGGAGGTCCATTAATATAGCTTAGGCTCTGGTAAACGACTTTGCCGCGTTAAAGCCCCATTCGTCTCTCGCGCCTGTGCGCCGGTGTACAGACGCCGCTGCTACTAAGGAGTCACGATGAGCGTGCAGACGAACAAGGGTATCCCATTAGACGTTTAAGCGCGCTCAGTGATTACGATTAGACACTATAGTACTACATATATACTTACTATATATTCCTTTTCGGCGGCATCGCGCCTTGGCTGCAGCCAGGACGGAAGCGGCAGCGGTGTGTCCTCTTTTCGCGCGGAATCGCTATCTATTTGTTTCATTCCACATCGCCGACGCCGTCGTCGTCGAACACTTTTTAATAGGATCATCAGCTCAAGTCTACGAATTTTATAGAACAAGAAATGACGTGACAATATTATTTGTACGTATAATATTGAAAAATATAAAGATATATCCGTTATTTTTGTGCTGAGACTTTTTTTTACGCAAAAAAAAGTTAATTATTTTTCATGTCACTATACATACGCGTATACGTACATATTTTATAATATCTAACACAAACAACGTAAACAAATATTTGCCGATACAAAAAACATTTTTGTCTCTAAGTGTATTGAAATAACGCATAATATCTATAATATCTGTCTTGAAATAACTACCGTGTTTAATGACGATGGCAACGATTATGATGATGATTGATGATAATGAGGATATTAATATATTTTTACATATTGACATAAACTATAGTGAAAATAAATTCGAATAAATGTCAAATGTATTAGCGTAGTAAATCCTCCCGAACTGTGAAGAGCTAAAATTCTCCATTGTGTTTTAGATTATTCCCACACCCATAAACGCATTAAATTATACAGTTTCATGTTTAAAAACAAAAAGTTCAATTTAATAGGGTTTTAAGTTTTAGGAGTAAGTTCCATCGTAAAAACATTTCCTTCCGGTGATTAAATGTCCATCAAAACTATCCATAATATTGAAATTTCTTACATCTAAAATTACAAAATAATATATTGTTCAAACTCATAATAATTTTTATATTTTGATAGAGATTAATCACATTTTAAAATACTTCTAAAAACTTTAATATAATCATAATTAAAAATTATATTTTTATACTTCTATGACTACAAAAATATGCAACTGAAATATTTATTATTGATACTAATATTTTATTTATTTATTTTTTAACAAAATTTTTATAGTAATATTTAATTATTAAAACACAGAATAATACAATTTATATATTGTTTTTTTTTATCATAATGTTTTATAATTAAAATATGAAAAATATCGTAGGTATCAATAGAAATTTTCATGATAATTTTTATTCGATTACAATTTTCTTCGTACACGAATGACTATTATTCAACCGACTCAATTAAACAAATCTACTAATTATGACACCGTTTTCATCATATATTTAGTAAATATTTATAGTGTAAAATAAAAAGTTATAAACACCACACCGATCCATTAAAAAAATCATTTAAGTACTTGTTATTTGGTCTTTTTAATTTTTATAGCATAAAACACAGTATTTTCATTTATTAAAAATATTCATGAATAAAGTACTATAATAGTAGTACATTATAATGTAAAATTTTAATGCATTCATGAGTTGCATTCTATTAATATGTATTTTATTTTTATTATATATTACATTATTAATAAATGTATGCTAATTAAAATAAAATACCTAAATGAATAACATATATATTATATAATATTATTGCAAATATGTACGCACATTAACTAGTACTGCATTAATATTAAATAACTAATAAATTAATTAAAAATTGTATGTTTTCAAGCCAATCAGACGTCGTTTTTATGATTTAAATAAATACTAAAATATCTTGATTATATCTTATGATTTTATAATATATTTTTGAATTTTAAAATGAAGGATTTTTAATTTTAATTATAAAAATAATTATAAATAAACATAAATTAATAATTTTAAATTTTAAATAATTATATATAGGAGAACAAAAACCTTTTAACATTGCATGATGATATCATCGCATAATAAAATGTTCGTTTTACAAATTATTCTATTAAATATTTCACCGTGTTTCAAATCAAGACATGTATTGTAATTGGATGAATACCAAAATGCGTGTAGGTTAAAATTAAAATACTCTTTTAGTACATAAAAAATGAAACACTGGCAGAGGAGAGCATAATCACTTCTTGTTCTTGTTCCTTAAACCCATATATCCTTCCCCGCCCTAAGTTCCGTCACACTAAACAGTACGATTGCTACGATGGAAAACGAACCAAGTGAATAATATTAAAGTTTTACGTTTAACGTAATTAAAACCGCTACGCCAGTTTCAGAAACAGGAAGTGTAATGGAAAGAGAATGTTATGATCAGTACAATGCGTAATATGGTCTGCAAACAGTTCGAAAGCATCTGCGAGATTTGCCGAACAGTCTTAATGCATTTTCTTAGCAATGGAAAATTCTTAATACGGCTATTTATCTAAAAACATTTAAGATATAGATTATTTTTTTCGACAAACTATTTGCGTGAGTTCATTTACAAAATACATTATATTGATCAGGAATATTTTTCTGTATAGTATTATATAAATAAACGCGAAACCCTTACGATATTAATAGAAAAACCAGAGAAATCACTCTAATATAATCTAAGGTTTATACTTAGTTTATTTCCTAATTAAGTAGGTTTTAGGTCACTGTAATAAACATATTAAATTCAAATTTACCGAAAAATATATATTTAAATCATTTATGCCAGAAAAATAACATACTTAATAGCCAGAATTAAAATTCAGTAGTATAATTTACATTTTTATTTACTTTTTATTGTATCTACTAATTTCAAATTCCTAAGGTTGTTCGTTTTTTTAATAATAAAATTGATTATTTTAAAAATGTTTGATATGTAAATATTGCCGTTTTTAGCAATTTCAATCCCCCTCCTCAAAGTACCAACTAGATCCAATTTTCTACTGTAAACCACCATCAAGTTAAAGTTTAAAGTATTTAATTACGTCAAAAGTTAAAAACACACACACTATTATAAAATCAAAACTTTAAAATCTAAAATTGAAAGTATACGTGTAATTATTAAGCATTCATGTAATGCAAAATATATCTATATTTATTTTACGTTATCAAATACAGAATAACATATTAAATTTATGATCAAAGACATTCTTAACTGAATCAGAAAACTGATGAAAAAATTAAACATGACTCAAACCACCTACAATAGAATGTAAAGACGATCCATTTATACACATTATATATTATATAATAACATATAAATACACAAATCAAACGCACTTACCATTAAGCATTAATTAAATCGTAATTATAATGATTCATGCAGAATGTTTAAGACTTGGTAATGTTTGTATTTCATAAATAAATACATGCAATCTCAATCTGACATATTCATAATTGTGGATAATATATTAAATTGAACAATTGATTGTTTATTAAAAACTTAATGGCAATAAATACGTTATAAAATATTATGATATACATAATAAATAACAATGCATCGTAAACGTCATATAATAACGTGTACATTTTAAATTTTAATTTAATGTAACTATTATTTTATATTTATACGTGCATTTTATTGTTGTATGTGAATCTCTTCAATATATTTACGGTTATAAAATAATAAAATTTTCATTAATAATTGACAAAGAATTACCAATAACCCAGCCCTCCCCTTCCCCCCCCCCAAAAAAAAATAAAATGTATGTCAATATGAAATAATTTATTTTCCAAATTTTTTATTATTAAATATTCTAAATAACAGATAAAAACATTTTAAGAAGCAAAGAGTCGCATGTAAAACTGCTAGGGCGTTTTTGTCCTTCCAGAGGTTTGGTAAGAATATCAAGCATCAAGCAGAGGATAGAATCCCCTAGTAATATATAAAAAAAAAAACAATACCACAAATATTGAAATAGGTATTTATTAACTATTTATATTATAATATTATCATATTTAAATAAGTATTTTAATACAACATCCTATGAAGTTTTTTATTTTATCGTGAATATTATACTATACTGTTTCCATATCAAAACCTAGGGTAGTTGATAAGTGGAACTAACCGAGGTCAGAGTCATCTAGTTATAAAATAAATATTATTTTAAAATATAATTAGTGTCATTCTAATTAATTAAGAGTAACAATTAAAAGCTTCTACAATAATTAATGCAACTCGCAAGAAGCTTCTTTATACTTTAAATTAAATATAAAAACTATTAATTAAATGCCAAGCTTCAGCAAAAAAATTTTACAATCCATCATATCATATTACTATATTTATTCACAAAAAAATGATACATATATATAATATTGTATAATACAATATATTTACAAAAACTTAAACAAATCTAAAACAGCATAACACACACGTTATATTATACTGATCAACCAAATAATAATTGTCTACAAAGTCTCCTCTCCTCTACGAAAATATGCCAAGTTACGCGTTTATTTATTACGCTACAATAAAATATTCATATTATTATGTTTTTAATGTTTTATTAACTGTTGAGACACGTCCGAAAAATTTTATGATGTAAATCTTAACCCTGTATAGTTAATGGGTCAAGGGTGGGCTATTTCCACCTCTTCTTATAAAACCTTGGAGATAGTATATTTTTTAGCATATTATATTTTAGTGTGTTTAGCCAACTTTAATTAGCTTTAATAATAATATAATAAAATATTATGTAAATAATATTTTTGTTTTTATTGTATTATCAATTTACAAGTGGAAATATAAAAATATTAATAGCAGAAATGTATTATGGAATATTCTCTCAAATCTATTTTTATACTAACGATTTCTTGGAAAACTGATTATGGCATTACGCAGAATGCACCCCACAGCTAGTGTAGTTGATTAGTAGTTGTGACTTATCACACTAAAAATATTATAATTTAACACAATCATAACATTATAAAAAAATGTTTAATGCAATAAAATAAATTCTGAGAATTTTAAAATACTTAACTTTTAGGTAATATTTTTTTCGCTTAGTAAAAACTAGCAATTTAATTTTACATACACACATTTAATAAAAAATGTTGCTAATAAGTTTATTAAATTTATAGAAAAAAGAAGTAAAATCGATAAATATTTATTGTAAATAATTTTTTTTCAATGAAATTTAATCATAGTTAGTATAGAAATTACAATAATTTTAACTAATTATTTATGAAATTATAAGTTATCTTTTTTTTTTTAATTTAGAAAACTTAAAAACTTGATTAACTGCTTTTTAAAAGATTTAATTATAAAAACAAAAACAAATATTAAAACTAAAATACTCAATATATTTATTAAAATAAATTATAAACTATAGAGTAACCAAAAAAAAAAATTAAAAAAACATATTATTTATATAGTACAGGAATAAACCTGCGTATTGACCAAAATTAGAGTAATTAGTTTATCACTATTGTGTTTTGTCTTTCACTAAAAATCTCGATTTGTTATATTAAAATCTATAGTCATTCGAATTTTAGTGATAAACAAATGTAACGTATTCATTTTATTTGGATAATTTACCTTATCCCTGAAATAGGTATTATAGGTCCAATTAATTTATGGAAGTCAAATTGCTAATTTAAACGATGAGTGCGTCTAATACATTTTCATTCCTTGAAATCAATTAATATTCATATTACAAATAAATGTATATTTATATAAAAACAATAAAATATTAAAAATATTCATTATAATTTTTAGTTATATTACAAATTTGTCATTTAAAATAAAAACTATTGTCAGTTTTTAATTTTAAATCATTCAGCTTAGAAATTAGTCACGTATAGAAATAATAATATACTAATTTTACCTCACTTATTTTAATATTTTACTCTCGTGTGTTATACTCCATATTCTATTCTTAACAAACCACTCTTATAAAGTTATAAATAATGAGGTACCAAGAAAACCAAGACAGTAGTGTAACTGAAATGCCTATTCATTGCGCCGTGTTACCATAGTTAATATTAATGAAAACATAATCGCATTATGAACGTTTTCATACCAATAATATTCCGGAAAAACGGATTACATGACAGCAATAACTATAGCTATTATATTTTTAAAAATAAAATATAATATAATATTTATACATATCGTATTGTAAAAAATAATATATATTTTTATATTTTTGTAAAATAAATCAGATAAAACAACAATAACTTTGTGGTCTTAAATGATGGTATCTATAATACTTATAACCACTACAATTTTTTAAATACTTAAATAGATAATATAATTTGCAGTCTTTTTGGTATCATATTAATTATTATTATTTAAAAAAAAACGCAATGACCTAATTGTTGTTGGATAAAAATCATAATATTATTGCCAGGCTCAAAAATAATATTGTCACATATATACATGTGTGCATATTATATTTATACAAATGGATTTATAGGAAAAGCAATAAACCATCGATTAGATGCTCTTTATATATCTACATACAATATACACATACATCTTATTTTACTATCATCCCACTCCGAGTATAAACCACGATTATTAGTATTCACAGCGCTAAACTGTCTAAGGTATACGGATATAGACTCTACATCCTATACACTGCAGTTTAAATTATTTAAGCTAAATTAAAATAGTTGCAGCCACTGAGTTACGACTATATTAATTTGTTGAAGATTGTCATTATCGAAATATTATGAAAACTGTAGTTTAATAAATTTACCATGTATGGACAACATATGCAGATATTATGTCTATAAAATATGAAAATATGTTAGAAGAAACGTCAAACATAAATTTATACATAAAATATAATATATAGTATAACACTTATAAGATATATAAAGAAGAAACGAATATTATACATCTAATACAATATATGTATTACAATTATTTAGCTAACTATTTTAATATTTTTATGTAACCTTGCTATAATTATATATCAAATTATTTTTTATTTTTTATTCTATGTAAAGATAAATTTACAGTACGTTATTTTTTTTTAAGAAATTTTGTGGCAGTAAAAAAACGTACTCTCTATATTGGAAATTGGAAACTACTTTTTAAAGTTATTTTACAAATTACCCATAATCTCAATAGCTAAGAAAATTGTATGACTAAATTTTAAAACTATGATCTTTGAAACATTTTTATTGTGAATTTAAGTTTTATTTACAATGTTCTTAAAAAACAACTGAAACATATTAAATTTATATGTTGATTTATCAGATATAAATAATAAAAAAAAAATTTACTTTTCATTTATTTTGTAAGTGTAAAGAATAAATAAATTTTATACTAAACAAACACCCATTGTCATATTAATCTCAACAATTGATGGGTAAATATCGACCTCAACTCTTAAAAAACACATTAATTAATTCTTTCAATTAATATAAATTGCACTAAGAACGCCAGAAGCTTGATGAATTCAAATTCACATATGAACACAGTTTTTAACAGTGTATTGCTTTAATACAAAACCTGGTTTTAAACATTATGTACCACAACATTTAAAATTGGACAATGTTTAGACCTAATTATTCAACAGGAATTAATATTTAAATATTTAATTTTCATCAAACAATTCTTAAACTATATTAGCCAAAATATTTAATTGCATTTAGAATGTATTACATACATATAGAAAGATAGATAATAATGTTTTTTTTTTTTATTCATCACTACAACTAATATTATTTAATTATGTTATACCATTATGATATAATATATGTAACCATCGAAACAAATGATGAAGATATTCATTAAGCAACTATAATATTATATTCAATCAAAAATTCTTCGTAAAATTACCAAAGCACCCTTTTACTTTTGCCTCAATTTACACTCATTATAAATACCTCTTGATTCCAATTTTTTGAAATGTTGCTGAAACTTTTTTTAAGCATATTTACTGTAACTTTTACAACCATCGCAATCCTCTCATCTCCGACATATCTGTTGATACAATACCAAACAATCTCAAAAGACAACTGAAACGAAAATGGTATCGTGACCTGCTATATAATTAAATACAGCCACACATCACGAAGTTCCATCAATGAATTTCTTCATACAAACCTCATAAACCACCTATTCATTCACCATAACTTTCACTAATTATAAAAACTATTTTTTTTATAACAAAACTAAAAACAACTACCTATAAAAATATTTAAAAAAATATATATATAAACATTTACAGTATCAGCTTATTTTTTGATTTCTAGATCTTACTGTTAAAATTATTACCTATTATTATGAGTAAATAATTTTTATTTATTTTTAACTAAAAAAAGCTTACAGTTTTATTAGTACTTTTTTACAACTATTAAAATAATCAATTTAAACAGGGACATAAAAAATACGCTCAACAAAGACAGTATTTTTTTTAGATAACTAATATGAATGTAAACCCAGATACCCAATCAAACCAATACGAGATAATATAAAAGTTGTATTATAACTGAATAAACCAATAAATTCCGAGAACTCTTTTATGATGTCAACTATTCAGATAGTATCTAATTTTATTACAATTTAAAATATACAAAGAGAGATTAAAATTAATATATTCTTACATGAAACGTGAGACTTTATTATAATATTTTTATAAATATCCGACAGTTGAGACGTCACAACTGAAAAATACATACAATAAATAAAGTTATAATTAATTAAGTGATAAAAAAAATACCCAATCACCAACATACAAGTCGATATAGCTTTCATATAAAATCTACCAATACATTATTGCAGCTGATGAATTTATACATCAAAAAATAAAAAAATAAAAATATCTGTTAAAACATTGATGTAACTAAATCTATTAAATTTAACTCCTTTTATTAAGTTATGGAAATTTAATTTTAAACTAAGAACCAGAGTATTAGTCAGATATATTTAAATCAAATAGAGTCAATTAAAAACTTTTTCTTTAAATTTACCATTTTAATTTTAAAATGATTATTTAAAAATTCTACTTTTAGATACCTAGTATTAAATTAAAATAAGTTCTTAAAAAGAACGAATTTAATTCAGTATTCAAAAAATTTAATAAAATTAATATGAATACACTTAATAACATAAAAACATCGTTATCTCTATAAAAATTAATTTATAATTATGACAACAGCAGCATGATTAATAGCATTTTTATCTTTAAGAACCAGTAGACAGTAATGACGGTTTTTTCTTTAAAAAAATCATAAAACATAGACATCTTTAAAGTATAATGCATATTTTTAGCAAATAATACAAATTTTTTATAATAACACAATTTATACCTAATCATAAAAATAAATTTAATAGTTTAATTTTAGTAAAATAACTAAAATAATAAGACATTATAAAAACAAAAATAATATGAGTATGATTAATATGAAAATATTACTGGTTTTTGAAAATAAAATTTTATACAAGAATTAAGCTTCAAGTGAAATTCAATTTTATCACTTCCATTATTGATAACAAAAATTAAAAAATTAAAAGTCGAATTAAAAAATAATTAATTTAATAATTATAATCAGATATGAGCACATAACGAATCAATTAATAATATTATATATTATTGTAATTCTAAATTTTCCAATATTGCACAAACAATTCTCGCAAAAATACAAAATCACATATAAGTCTCCACATTAGTTTAAAATTTACTCTTTAACGTATAACATAAATGGTTATCATTTTTTCAAGATTGTTAAAGTAGTAATTAACATTCTACCATCTTAGATTTCTTAAGTTTAATTTAAGGTACTTATACGAACAATTATACAGTGTGATTATCTAATTGACTTTTAAAATTAAATGATTATAGTATTCCAACGCTGGAATGGTCACCTTATCAAATTATATTCTAATAAGTACTTATATGAGTGTTAATGTATATAATTTATTATATATACAATGTATATATAATAAATTATATTTTCTAATCGTATATAATGTATATTATACATTATATACGATTAGATTACGTTCTCACTCATAGCTTATCTTATGAACTATGGACATTGTTATGTAATAGTCATAATTAAATTTTATTAATATTAATTTAAGATATAAAATTGAAATTTTAAACACCATGAAATATATTTGGAAGGCTGCAGCAAAAAATTCCAAGGGCCGCAGGTTGCCGGTGCCTGATCTACATAGACCATATACTATGGTCTTATACTATATAAGTATGTATTTTGCAGTTTAATATTAATAACATTTTAATTTGTATTGATAATATCATAAATATACTATAAAGTATAAGTAATACATATTCTGTAAAATCATGCTATAAGTTATGATTATTATTTATTGATGATTTAAAAAGTAACGAAATAATGAAAATCCAGACAAATTACACATACTGGAGAAACGCTTTCGGACGATTTTGTTAAAGATGTGTTTTCATTTAAAATATAAAAACTATATAATCTTTGAAACTTTTTGATCATGAATTTAAGCGTTATTTCCAATTTTCTAAAAAACAACTGAAACATATTATTTTTAGACTTTGATTGATTAGATATATTATTATATGATGATAAAAGAAAAAAATATTTTTTCCATTTATGTTGTAAATGTGAAAAAATGAATTAATTGTATGCTAAGTAGGTACCATACGCATAATGTTTATATGTATATTAATTTATAAATATTAAACAACATTAATATTTTTACATCTTATCATATCAACCCTCGTTTCTTGATATGTTTATTGGTATTATGTTGAGATTTATCATTTGTTTTGTAATTAACAAGCATACCGTGAACGGCTTCTTCAAATTCCACTACTCTCAATCATTCCTGTTGGTGTATATTCAAACTAAAATTCTTTATTATTATTATTATTACATTATTATAATTATACATTTTACATGACATTAATCCTATTAAATTCAAAAGTCTTGCAATTTAGATTAATATCGTTATTACCATTTTGATAACCATTAAAAATTAAATGAAAAATGTTACCTTACTCTTAACCTTTAAGACGAAATATTTATATCCCATTTTAATAAATTTAATTATATTAATCTTCAGTTTATCTATTTATAATTGTATATGCCATAACAGGTAATTTTTATCCCCGGATATTTTAAACCTTATCTAGAATTATTTTACCAAAGATAAAAAATATTTGAAGGTAAGTAAGTATTAATAAATCGTGGTACTGCAGACAATGTGTAAAATACCATAATCATCACTGGTTCGTAGTTATAAATATGGTATATTGATTATTAACTAGTGCAAATACAAAATAAAAAAAGGTATATTTAAAAAATTGACTGTTTTGAAATCAACCCGAAGATTATATGATAGTATATACGTAGATAAATTATAACTAATTTAGTTTTAGTTATATAATATGTAACTTTATGAATATATCACAAAAATTTGATAACAACTAGTAAGGAATTTCCGAGAGTTTCCCATCAAATGACTACTTTATAATACTAAGCATCTTTTATTTGTTCTTATTATGCTAGTTATGAATCTTCTTTTAAAAATTTATTTCAAAAATAATATTAGATTAAACGATTTTTTAACTTTAATTTTTTATATTCATAACCTGTTATGTAAAATATAATTTGAACAGTAGATGTATCTCTGATGTCAATAATATCATTGCGAATACACGGATTAAAGAATCGTTATAAACTAAGGTAATAATTACTAATAAAATAAAATTTAACACCCCTAACTCACCTACAGTTTACATGTTATATTATATCAAAAATAATCATTTTGTAAATAAGGTTTTTAGTTATACGATTATCGTGCAATTTATTTATTTTTTTACCAAAAATTATTTATATTTTAATGTTTATAAGTAATTACTGACAATTTTTTTAAAAAAACAATATAGCATTTTTATAATTTTATGAAAATCCAAATACAACTATATGTACATTATAGCAGTAATTTTGCTTCCTTTACATCTACATTAATCAGAACACCAGGTGAATGTCTAATAAAAGTTCCATCGGTAAACACAATATTCCCTGGAAAATGCCTTGTTAATAGTTTCTTGTCATGTGCCAGTTAGTTTTTGCACGGTATCTAAAACATGTTGTGTAACTTTACTTTGATGTCTACAAAGTATAGTACAGTAGAACAATATTATGCTTTAAACGAAGAACTCGTTGAAAATGCAACGTGTAAAAGAGAAAGGGATAAGCATTAAATTTACATATGTGTATAATAACTCATATTATGTTGTTTATGTTTAAGTTTAAACTTTACATTTGTACGATTTATAGCCACATTCAGATAGTTCTCAAAATATAAATACAATTTATGTAACTACTTATTTTTGTATAGGTATATTTTGGTATAATTTTGTAAAATTACCAATTACATTTTATATATATAATTTATTTATGTATGTTAAAAATTTCAATTAACGACATATAATATTTGAACAATATTTAATTTATACAGAATAACGAGATTTAGAATAATATAGTATTATAATACATGATGGACTAAGTAAAATATAATTGATAAACTATTTTTTCTAATCGCTGTGGTCAATCGCTCTTATGAAAACTATACTATTACGTACCGCTACATAAAAAAAAATAAGGATCTCTATCACGGGCCAACCGTTTGACGAATATAACAATGACGGAAAGTGTACGCACGTGCACATAAAATGTAAAAATGGAATAAGTTTTAAACTGTGGACTAAGAATTCATCGAATCTTTACCCTTTTTCCTACTTATGATGAAATTTCCATCCATGCTGCTTCATATTTACATTTAAAAAAATATTTAAGTGGTAGGTGGGTGTGTATAGTTTGAATAAAACTAACCTACTCCCGGTAAAAATAACCTAGGATAATCATACCTCTCCTAGTAAAATTATCCTAGGGTAAGATTTGACTGCGACACCAGCAATAGTTTTGGTATGTGTGTGCGGCGGCGACAGAAGTCCACAATACTGACGATATCATGAAAAATATATATATTATAGAAAAAAACCACCTGTGTTCCGATTATATTGCAATACTGGAATTATGATTAGTGTAATAAAACGATTACTTAAAACTCACTTGAAACTCGTGTGAAATCGACATTCAAAATGTGACAACATGTCAGTAGCCATACACACACGCGCGTGCAATGCTCGAAGTCTAAACTGAATCCTGCAAACGCATCAGTATATACAGCGTTTAGTTATTATTATTATTATTATTATTATAAGCATATTTTGGATAATAAAAATCAAGTGTCGACCAATTGCAATCGACACCCGTCGTCCGGAGAGTCCTATTACTCGCGCGCGCAAGTCGAGGAGGATATGATGCGTGTGTAAACAGCCAGCGATTATAATAATAATAATGCATATAATTATTAATATTATTATTATCCAATATGTGTGTGCAGTGGCGTAGCCAGGATTTCTAAAAAGGGGGAACAAAAAATCTTATAAAAATTAAATTTGTACTGTTTTCAATTTTTCATTATGAAAAAATAATAGAGATAATTCGTATACTTATTATGTGACCACATATGTCATATAATATTAAATACATCCTGCTGAAATTAATAAAATATTTAATACTGTCATTAGGTGTTGGATGTACCTTAACATTGAGTAAATCACTGTAGTCTTTAATAGATGAGTTAAATATCAATTAAATGATAAATAATTGTTTTTACGCCTTATACGTAGGTATGTCAAAAAGATTAATCATGATATCTATAAATTTCATTAGAATTTTAAATTCAAACCCTTACACAATATTAATGTAATATTATGCTTAAGTTGTCATTTAATTTAACCACTTTAGTATATATGCTTTAGGGTATGGGTCACCAAATGGCGGCCTGCAGACAAATAATAAATAACACATATTACGACAACATTATATGTGTAATTATTGTAAATTATTATTTTTGTTAAATATTATTGGTTTTTAAATAATGCAAATATGTATTCAGAATTTTGATGGCCCGTGAAAAATTTTCAAATCCCTAATGTGACCCTTCAAAAATATTAATTGGGGACTCCTGCTTTAAGGTAATAACATCTATACAGAATGATATAGATATTGGGGGCGGCATAGACGTCGTACCCAAAAAAAAATTAAAAAAAATATTTTAGTGTATACTAGTAGTAGATTGTTTTATTCCATTCACGTTACTGAAAAAAATATATAAGTATAATAGATTATAATATATATATATATACTATAAAGATTATATATACATTATTTTATTATCGTTTTGAAGTGCACATATCCTGACAATATTATTATTATTATTTTTGTTGTTAAACGTTTCAAAGAAAAATAAGGGTTGCAATATTATCGCCATGATATAAGAGTATATAATATAATAGTGTATGTACACATACGGTCCGATACAATACTTATTGTCGCGTCCTGTACAGATATTTAACATTAACAGTCGCCATTATATAATCGTATTATAGGTAGTTAATTTTATGTTTGGAGTTATAGTTATAACTTACAACTTATAATTATATTATTCTTCATATATTCATAATTATATTTTAAACTATGTGTCTATGTACTTTTATTACCATTTATACCCATTTTAATATTATTTTGGTGTTATTATATTGAACATAATAAATAGTAAATTCAAAATAAAAATAATTAAATATATATTATATATACCTATATCAATAAATAATATTTAACTCAATAATAAATGTGCATTTTTTTCTTTTATTAAAAATGTTGTATTTTTACTTTAGTATAAATGTTGAGTGTATAATCGTTTTGCAACAATTATTGATTTTTTTTGTAATTTATTGTTTGAGTCACTTCCACAATTTTACCCAACTTAAAATTTTTTTTATTATAACTATTTTGTTTGACTCTGATATTATATACTTGTTACAATTAAATAAAAATGAAACAGAAATTTTATAAAGTATTTGAATATATTTAAAAATTAATTAATAAGTTAAGAAAAATATATTAAAGCTAAAATTTTAAAAATGTTCAATGAAAAAAAAATGTTCAAGCTTAGATATATCTCTAATTATACCTGATGGTCGAAACTCCGTGAACGCCATAGTTCCATAAACGTATGGTTTCCTTGGCGCGAATTTTGCTCGGCAACGGTATGCGATCTGGACGGCTTTTGCTGTGGTCCAAGGCTTGATAACTGTTCTCGATATATTTTGAATCATCAACCATTGTTGAAAAAAAGTAGAGTATTTATTAACGTTGAAAAGATAAGGCGGTCAAGTAGTGATGAAAACTATGATTACACACATACACGCACATATACACTATAAATTAATAATTGTATAAAAAAGTAATAAAATATTGAAATGTATAAGACGTGTACACTTTTCTAATTCAATGTGCGGGAAACATTGAAACATTTTCAGTATTGATGCCGACCATCCGTACCCCCGCCCATTAATAATGGTCCCATTGAAATTATGCACACGCATCTTGTACACACACACACACACACACATAATGCATATATACCGATATCAAATGTATATAACGTATGTTCGTATTATAAGTTTAACGGTGGAGTTTCTATACAATAATTTACGCACGCACGTCGATAAGAATTTGATCCTGCAATCCCAAAGCCGCACACACATATTTATCAATTTGTATACTTATTACTTATACGTTTTTATTTTTTCAGCCTGTAAAATACAAAAAAAAAACTATAATGATAGATATTACGCTGCTCAAACCATCCATACTATATATCGTTACATGCATGTTATTATAGATTTAATTATAAAACATAAACATATTAATATGTTTTTGACATATGATATAATGTCTCATAATATTGTCTCATATTATGAGACATTATATCAAAATTTAGTATGAAAATTAAAATAAATACCAAATATCAATTTTTAATTATAGTAGTAAACTCTTGTTTACAGTTGTACATATATGATGAAAAAAATTAATATTTATAAATAACAATAATAATATGTTTTACGAATGTAGACAGTCTTATTCATCACATACAAATATGTAACTAATAAAATATTACAAATTATTAAAAAAAAAAAATACAAATAATAAAAGTACCAGTGCTTATAATAAAATAGACGTGTCTATACAAAATTTTACAAAAACATATAATATATATATTGTAATGTTGTGTATATAACGACGGCGGCGACAAGAACAGAGTGATCAGGGAGTTGTGGTGTGTAACGACTAACAACTTTTTATTTTAATATCTTTTAATTATTGTTTCATTGTGCTATTATATAATATTTATTTTATCGATACTATTTGTTTGACGGTCTGGGAATCGGAGACCGAAATACCTATTCTATACGCCAAGCCATTGCATGACGTATACGACATAATATGTAACTAATAAAATATTACAAATTATTTAAAAATATATATATACAATAATATTACAATGATTATATTTGACGCGTATGATATATATTATATAATAGTGGCATAGTGCATAAAACCGATAAATCTATGTAGATTTAGAAAAAGTTACATGTTTGGGTTTTTTAGGAGGCATACTATAAGGCATAGATAGTACTATGGCCGCTGTTACTATCGCTACTGCCACTCGACCAGTTATAAGTTTTACACAAGTTATTGAAAAATTCAAGTAAGGGTAATTTTTACCATAATCTGGTGAGTATTTATTTAACGTGGTTGTATATACAATAGTTGTCGATTTCATTTCCGGAAACATGGGATCTAAGAAACAATTTTGTAATTTAAACAACAGCGGCTGTCTATACCTCTCATTAATTGTTCTCAATAATATGCCCTATATCTCTTCGAATGTGTTTATGTTGTCTCTAATGCGGTCATGTAGAAGTTGCAAACACGAGAGACAATAAGCAAAAGCCACGGATTCAGATACAACTATATTTTGTGACTTTGTTTTGTTTTTAAAACACAACGAACAAATTACACCAGACCAAGGGTTTTTACCAATTACTTTGTTGGACACCGCGCCAAACGTATGGACACTATTTACAATTTTAAAAATTTCATCGTGATTGAAAATAAACGGTATAAATCCAGATCATGATAATCTAACACAACTATTTGGGGCGAAGACAATGTATCGACCTATATTACTAAGCATATTTTATGATATTTTTATATTAGTAATTGTTATTATAGTAATAATAATATGATAGATTGAATTGGTTTTTGCCAAAAATATTACATTTATTTAATTATTATATTAGTACCATTGATTATAAATACTAGTATTTATAATCAATGTTAGTACTTATTTATTATTATTTACATCATAATTCATAATATATTGTTGTAGTTGTGTGACCTAACTTTTCAGAGAGTTCAGACGTATTATGTGCTAATACAATGTAATCGCTCGCTTATCGCTTTCGGCTAAATGTTCATTTTTTATATCGGCTAATTGTATTATCATTATTTAGTCTTATCTTATAACTTTTATATTTTCCCTACGATGAAATCCAAGTTAGACGATATTGCAAACACTATAAATTATGAATAAAATAATTAAGTCTACCTAAAATAAATCAATAAATGCAATAAATGATCAAGGTAAACCATTAAAAATCATTTAATGAGAAAATCGATGAAGTTAAAACAAAATTTGACAATATTTAAACTAATACTCGTAGTTCTCAAAGTTGGAAACTAAAAACAGTCAATTAAAAAGCCATTTTAATTTATTTGAGCAAAATATTATCTCGCTTAAACGCAAAGCACATTCTCCAGCTTTAGATATTAAAACAGATATTAAATGAATTTAATAATTATAAATCAAAAGCTAAAAATGAAATTATGTTTAATTTACCTGGACCTATATAATCCTAAGAACCCTACCTATTTCTCAAATACGGCACAATTAAATTATTTATTTGATGATATTGATTTAAATCTACCAATAATCAAAAATCATGTCGCAACAATCCCTGTTGTCCACTAAAAATCACTCTTTCAAATACCGGTGATACTTTTTCAGTTCTAAGTGGTCAAATAAAACTCCATAGATCACCTAAATGGACTGATATATGTATTTCCTCAGATCGTACTCCTTTGCAACGTGAATTTACCACATTTTCTATTGCTAAATGATTTTAATTTACCATCAACATTTTCTGTAACAAAAATTCTGTTTTCTTTAACAATTTTTCGTTTTTAAATTTTAAACAAATTAATGATGTTTTAAATATAAATACAATTTTGCTCGATTATATCATAACAAACTCTAATTCTTATATATAGTATCATTAAATAGTTAACCTATTGTTAATATTGATTTGCATCACTCTTCATTTATTATTATAAGCTATTCATCGCCCTTTCATTGTGTTAATAACCTAACCAATATTGAAATCATGTTTGACTGGAATAAAGCCAATTATTAACAAATTATTACTAAAATGAGTGCTATGAATTGGGATTGTCTATCACTACAACGATATAAATTCTAATATAAATTTATTTTACTCAAACATTTTTTTTCAATTATAAATTAATTTATTCCAACATTTACATTATCTAATCATTATAATTTCCCTAAATTGTTTAGCCATGAATTACAATGTATTATTAAAGAAAAGAAATGATATAATTTCGCTTTTAAGGAATCAAATCATATTTCTGATTATATACAATTTTCCAACTTTAGAAATAAATTAAAAAAATTAAGAGACAGGAACTATACTAATTCAAATAATGTTAATTATAATAATAGATAAAATGCAAGGTATAAATGACCTTTATGATAATTTTTTTCAAGTAATATATGTATTATATGTAAGTGTTCTATACCCCTATCAAATTTTCCATTTATCACTCAAACCAATGAATTTCTGCATTTATAATATTAATACAATAGGTCTGCAAACATCTTTGATCAACTCAATAATTTAAAACCAAATCTGGCGATGGGCTCTGATAATTTATTAATCAAATTTTTATATGAATGTCGTTTTATTCTTTCACTTCTTATAACTTTTATTTTCAATCAGTCATTTTTAATCTGGTATAATTCCTTATATTTGGAAAACTGAATATATTTCCTCAATTTTTAAGAAAAGTGAACATTTTTCTGTAACAAATTATCGCACCATTTCAAAGATTTCGATATTAACAAAAATATTTTCAAATTTAATGAATAAAACAATATCTCATATCATTAACAATTTTTATCTAATGTTTAACATGATTTTCGTAAAGAACGATCTACTATAACATTTTTAGATATTTTTAAACACAAAATTATCGAGTCTTTTTCAAAAAGATCTCAAATAGATACTGTTTTTACAGATTTCGAAAAATCATTTAATAATTTTGACTATTCACTGCTGATAATTAAATTGAAACATTTTGAAAGGAAAAATATCGAAAACTATATATATTACAACGAAGAGTTAAAAAATAGATCACATATTATTATTTATTAATAAATTACTACCTAAGCATTTTAAACACTAATATTCTGCATATTTGGTGCTATATATCGGTGTAATAATACCATACTTAATTTATAATGATGTCCTCGTTCATTTTGTAGATTCAAAATATTGAATTATTTTAATTTTGTTTGAACTCGCTTACCATATTCATAAAATAATAACTTATAAGCTTTTAATTTCACTGGGATATTCTGTTTTCAATTTGAACCACTAGTATAACGCATAAAACCCCTAATCCCGACCCAACTTTAATTTAATTCATTATATTCATGAATTCCAAATATGAATCGAATGTGCTTCAATATGAATTAAAAATTACAACTTTAGTTTTCATTCCATTCCAGTAGAGACAAGAATATATGTATAGTTATATATAACGGTATAATTTTTTTTTTTTTACTAATATCAAAATGATAACAATTTTATATAATTAATATTAATGCAATGTGCTATATGCAATCGTCGTCAGATATAGCTTCGCATCCGGATGCTACAATAACGACATATTGGTTTTCAACATATTTACGCTAATTGCCAAGGCTAATATATCATAATTTATTTTCTAATGTATTTTTGGATTTATCATTTAATAATATACTTATATTCAAAGTCATTCGCTGTGGGTGGCTGTTAGGGGACATTCAGCTTTTTGTCCATGTTAGTATAGTGTTAGTAAATGGTTCGCCAAATTACCAGTTAATGAACATTTGCTGTAAACGGTAGGTACCAGACGATGCCAACAAATTTATTGTCAACTGTAGTAAGTATAAATACATATATTAAAACAACAATTTATACTCATTGTAATAGACATAGAAATATTGATTTGTTTATAATGTAAAAAAATACAAATAACTATATACATCAATGAAAAGGCATGCAATCTATAATGTAATATTCTAATAAATTTAATATAAGTAAGTAGATAATACATATAAGTAAGCAAATTAGGTGAAAAAAATTCTCATAATATTTATAATTCACGTATTCAATATGTAGGTATGCATAATGATGCACCATGTACAATAATCTAAGTATATTTCGATAGGTATTTATAAATGAAAATGATAAAAATAGTCATAGTCTAAAATTCATTTTTAATTTAATTCAATTTTTATGGCAATATAATAAAGTTTTCATTATCCGCTCCAGCTGCTTCACATTATTATTAAAACCACTTAAATTTAAATACTTAAATATTATATTCAAATTACCTACTAAAAACAAAAATGGTACTTAAGATTTTAAAATTGTCCAAATATTATACAAATATAGCTATATGCTATATTAATATGCTAAAATATTATTTTTATAGAAGATTTGGTAAGTTCTAGATGTTTATATTTATTATTTTGTAAAATTTATAGTTAGGTTAGGTTATCTTTATAATATAGTAACATGTCATTAATTTGTTCATTATTAATTTAATAATTATTAGATACATCATACATACATAGTTTGTTCTTATATACACAGTTTTGTAATAGTTTATAAAAAAAAGATACAGGCATCATGCAATATATATATGTATCACAATTTACTGCAGTGATAGATTCAGACCTTTATAAAATATAAGCAGCTGCCTTGATGAAAAATAACAACAATTAAATTATGGCAGAAAAAAGTATCACATTGAAATGTTGTATAGACTAAAGTTACCAAAACCAACCCCTGCATAATGTTTTAGGTTAATTGTACAAAAAAAGGCCGTTATAATGTTAATTTTTAAGGATCAAATATCATGGATCCTGCGTGCTGCGTGTGAATATATAAAGAACGGGTATTCTCATTTTAATAAATTATTATTGTTAACATGTATACCAGGATAACTCTTACTGTTGGAGTGTTTTGAATATTTTTTATGTCCAACAAGAATTGTATCATAACATTGATAACTACATCTATAAAATTCAGTAGTTGACTTTTCCTGGTGGACCGCAGTATAACAGGCTGTTATTTATTATTGTTAATAATTAGAAGCGTTCCTGTTTTATGGCTGTAAAAAATAATAAATAATAATATATAGAATAATATTTGTTGAAATATTAAATTATAATTTAGTTATTACCCTATAGATAGTATACAATAAGTAGTTTTGTCATACTGTAGATTAGCTATATAATTATAAATTTATAAGGGAAGCAAATTGCTGAGATGACACATTCATATTTGTGTGTAGCATTTTATATAATACGGCTAGAAATAATATGTTTTATTGGAGGGTAGTCGAGTTACGCGACCCATTTCCGTCGTACGTTTATTAGTACGTTATATTATTATTTTACAATATATATTAATTTGTTTGTTAATTTAAATTTACACGTGTTTGGATTACTTTATTATTCTATTCCTTTCAACAATATTGATTTTCAAGACATAATTGATATTATTTAAAATAAAAGTGATTTATTAGATTAAAAAAAAAACTTTTTACATTTTTTACTATAGGTAAGTATTCAAATCAATACATTTTAATTAATTGATAAATCATAATAGATATAGTAATAACAAATAAATAATAAATTTAATATAATTTTATTATTATTATAGTATTCGGCATAATCAAGTTTAATGTTATTCATTTCTATAAATTCTTTATATAACATTAAATTACCTTTATTTTGTCAATTTATTTACTAATTACATACTTGAGTAGGTACACAAATAATAACCTATATTTTAACTTTTAGTCTGTACATGACATTTAATTACTTTTATATTTTGTCAGTATTCATCAATAATTAAACTTTGTCATTTTTTATTCATCCTGGGCCTCGCAAAACTTAAAGACGACTATGCATTTCAAACACTACTATATTATATTCATTTGCGGACGACACAAAAACGTTTTAATCAAGAATCGAACGACGCGGCAAACACGGGCAAAAGGTCGGTGACGGCGATGTTTTCCTTTGAATGACAAATGAAATTATCGCATAGTTACCGCTTATCTGCTCATGAGTCACAAGTATACCGTACATTATTATACAATATGTATATATCAGTAATAAGTACCATGATCAACGAATTTATATTTGATATTTTTCTATTTGTTAATTTTAAAAGAAAATGTTAGTGACTGCCAATCGTTTTTCATCACGTTCCATATTCTCAATGATTTTTTAGAAACTGACCAGTGGCGAGTGGAAAATATTATACTGTTTACTTGTAGTTGGATTTCCGCGTCGTCGGTTAGTCAATCTGAAGATTGACTACCTTTTTCTCCACGTCCGCTATTCCATTCGGTTTTTGATCATACCGTTGTCGCGTCGTCGCGCCGTTTGTAAATGCGTAAAGTGCGACGATATCTCGGTAAAATGAGTCTATAGAATTCTATACGTATATTTACAAGCCACATCACCCATTTTTGAAGGATTTTGCGATGGTGTATCAAGGTAAGACGTACATCGTCCATCAATGTAAGGGGTAATCCACAAGTTAACCATGTTATAGAATGTCTTTTCAGTTTTCAACTGTTATATTTGTAACATATTTTATATATTAATACATTTAAAAAAATACTTTTTTCTTCTGATATATAATATTTTTCTTGATTTAGTGGTGTGCTTCAAAAAAAAACGCAAATTATTGGTACCTAGTGTCGCAGGTATGAACACAAGAGGGGGGAGGTTAAACCCCCTCTGAAATATCAGGAACAAAAAATAAATTACCTGACCTACAAATGAATAGTATAATATTTATGTACATTTTTTTAAAAACCCCCACCGAAATTTTTTCCTGCGTTCGCACCTGTAGTGTCGTAAATTTGCCATTCTATGCTCTGGATTAAATTTATAACCGGTAAGTGCTAGTAAAATCCCTAAAATAGAGTATGATGGTAAACAAATAACATTAAACATGTACATATACTGTATTACTGTAATATATATATTCAGATTAAAATGTATATAATAAATAATAATTAATATTATTTACTACTAACATATCACATCAAACAAAAATAACGGGAACTTGAGTTAACAATTTGAATGCCAGAGGCCGACCTATATAGTACTATGTCTACAGTAATAATTAGAATTGACAATTTTAAAATTAAGGCCGGGGCTATACACCTCGTATTCCGTGTATAGCCCCGGTCTAAGAACACAATGTCTTTCTAGTCGTTAAAATCATACTCTAATATCGTATATTCAAAATAACAATTGACCAAAATAAAACGGTAATCATCATTCATCATGTACATTTTACGTATATACTTTTCATTCTATTTGAATATACTACACTATATTAGTTTGGTAAATAGAATTACTCAATGGTGTGGATTATTTGAATATTTTTCAAATAAGTTACGTTATTCACTCATTAATTTAATTATTCATATATATACATTAAATTAAAATAAAAACCAAAAATATATTTAATACAAATTTGGTTAAAAAAAAAACCAAAAAAAAGAGTTGCAAAAGCATAAAAAATAAGTAGAAGATATGGGTGAATGTATATTTTATTATTTTTATTTTAGATTATAAACATAGCTAAACAATTAAAATAAGGGCTTTATAAAGTTTTGAGTTTGTTTTAAAATAGGTACTCTGCCATCATCCTCATCCTAAAACCTAATAATCAACCTAACTATCAGAAAAATTACTCTCCTTTCAATTCTCTCAATATATTAGAAAAATTCTTATTACAACCCAAATCTTATTCGACTATGCTAATATCTTACCCAACTTATCATAAATCATAAATATAATATAAATTCTTGATGTATTTATTTTTACTCTTAATAATTTATAAAAACTTTAAAACTTTAAATTTTTTTTTTTTAGTTATTAGTTTTTATATTATATATAAAATGGTTTATAAATATTATTATACCTATTAATAACATGTTTATTTTATTTAATTAATGTTTGGTAATTTACTTGAAGTGCCGTTAAGAAGAGCAATTATTTTTCAACGAAATCTTATATAACAATTGACTTTTATCTACTTAAAATACTCCTACGGGTGACATTCATAAATCATAATATAGAGGTAATTGTTTGTTGTTACATACATTTTTTTCTGTCCCAATTAATTTAGGTTTTCTAATTTAAGGTCGGTTGTATATATTTGGTTATAATACTTCTGTTGTAATCGACCTATTCGACCTTTGCACATACCTTTTAAAATACTTTAAATTATTTAATAAATATATAAACAGGGTTAGATACTAATATATCAGATTATCAAAGCTTAATTATAAATTAAAAAAGGTAGACAAGTGGGTACCGTTATGTTGTACATTAAGTATCGAGTGCGTCATTATAATGAGTACGTTAAATTTGAATTCAATAATATTAAATATCATTGTGTAAAAAAAAAAAAAAAGATTCAGAGCGGAGACGGTTTGGCAATCTACATCACTAATAAGAACATTCTAAGATACGATTTTAATATTTCTATAAAAGTAATTTATTTTATTATTAGTATTACCATAACAATGCGATTTCCTAAATATGACTGCCAGCTGTTATAATAACGATAACTATAACGCTATCTAGCGGTATTTGTTAAATAAAATAAGATGTTATACCATACACAAATCAACAGTATAATGTAAGTAATAAAGGTACTACAAATTATTTCAATACATTTATTATATCTTATTATTATTTCATCACTATTTTATTTAAGCTATTAAAGCATTTAAAGCTATTCAAGCTAATAAATAATAATAATCAAATAACCTATAAAAAAAAATTGGGCAAGTAAGTACCACTATACAATAGAACATTTTTTTATCAACATATGCCTATAAAAAAAACTAAAAAAATTTCAAATTTCAAATTTCTATAAATAGCTTTAAAAACTAAAATATTTTGAAAATTATACTATGCTAAATTATATTAATATACACATTTGGTAAATATGTCAAGTTTCTACTCGTTGTTAAAGTTGCACCAAAAAAATATAATCTATTTTGTCAAATGCTGGTTAAAGTCAAATATATTATTTTTCCTTGATATTTCGTTTGTTTTTACCGATCATTTTGAAAAATATTGGGAATTTTTAATTATGACCTTTCCAGAGCACAAATTAGATCCAATTTACTACTACAAACCACCCTTAAAGTTGAAAGTCGAAGCATTTTTTTCAACTATTAACTAATCATGTACACACATGAAAAAAAATACATAATAAAATCAGTAAATTTATGGCTTCGCTCAAAATCTGAAGTAATTATGTCATAAACTAAAATAAAAAAAAATGCTGTAAGATGTATTTATTATTTATTATCTCAGATAACACTAACAGGCAAGAAATTCGTATTGTCTCGTATTTTTCACGGTCGTACTATGATTGTAACCACCACGAACTATGATATACTTATATACTCAATATGCATATCTTAGTTCGTGATTGTAACTCGTTTTTTGGCCACTGTAGCAAACATTAAAATCATATTATTTATGTGATATAGTGTTCTATGATATTATTATATATGATCCAAATAGCAAACGCTACCTTTCCACTTTGGAAATAAAAGCGATAAGATACGTACAATTCGTAATATAAACCTAACGCTTCGCCGACAAGGAATTAAAAGCAAATCGTAACATCCGATTATACCACGCGACACGCAACAATATCGGTTCGATAATATTAAAAAAACGTAGGTTGTATCCAATACCTAAATTTCGCAACTCACATATAAATAGGAAATCGAAATTGTGTAAGAGAACGGAAGTGACACGGACGACGGCTAGCCAACCAAAGATTTAAAAAGAATAGACATACAGCGTAGTGTACGTCACAATTATTCACAATCGCCGTTCGTGGACAGCTCACAGCTGATCAGCTGTTCACCAAACGCGTCCGTTTACCGCCGCCCACCGGTGCAGTCGTTAAAGCGGCATTCCCCGTGGAAATGGCCGCCAGTATAAATGTGACTTTCATCCGGTCGACATGGCCGTCGTCCGCGTCTGTAGTCGCTGTTCGCGAGTTGTCGTAGTTCGCCACGGAGGTAAAGTTTTGCGGTCACCGTTTTGCCGTTCACCGCCCTCTACAAATGGTGGCGGAACGCAGTTGATTCGTCATCGATCCACCCCGACTACGGTATCACGCAGGACGAACTATAAAATAGATCACGCAAACGGAACAACTATAGTCAGTCGAAACGCGTCCCCGCGGATATCAGTTATAAAATGACATAAACGTACGTGATCATCGGAAAATTACAGCTTTATTATAGTACACTCATTACTCGCCTACTATTTAACTGGCGTCGTAACGATGATTAGACAGATCTACCGCTTGTCCATCGACGTGTGACCGATGCGTTATCGATTAGGTAAAAGACCCAAAACGCTGGGAAACCTTTTCAGTATTTAATAATACACAATTCTTCTTTATTTTTTTATCTGGACGTTTTTAATTAATTATTATTATATAATGTTTATTTTATAATTCACGATGTTTGTATTTGTATAGTTTTGATGTTACCAACATTACATTACATTACCATTTTTGTTTATTTACATTTGTTTTTGCCATTTACGGCCATATATACCGCACTACGACCATTATCCGTCACCGGACGACTGTTTCTGGAAAGCAGGTATCCGTGAGTAGTGATTACTGACTAGCGAGACCAAGTATGTCATGAGAAAAAAGGTACACCTCGACTGACCTACTTATTATTATTTATTGTGTAATAACGCGTTTATTACTTGTTACTAATACAGTAATACATTAAACAACATCCAATAGGGAAACAGCATTTGCCTAGCTGTGTTTACCTTTAGAATTTCCGATCTCATAAATCTCCCGTTTTAAAAATGTTCGGTTACCTCTTCTCCACTCGCGGTCTCCCTCCGATTCGGCTGTTGTGCGTTCCTGTGCGTTTTAAGGTGGCTAAACGGCTTTGGTGACTAATGAGACGCCACTGTTAGTCTGCCACCCACCGACTTTTGAACATAGCCAATTAAATACCGTTAACACGCGTGACGCGTATTCGATAGTCGAAGGACACGGCCTCCAAACACATTACCATCGTAAAATATTTTTCGCGAAAAAATTTATTTTTAAAACTCATTTGTTACACGGTGTGATTATATCGTGTCCAAACTATTCAGAAACCGTTCTCTAGACATCCGGTATGATATCATATTAGTATGACACCAAGACATGCATAAAATAATATATTGTTTTAATAAATTATATTAAAACCCATTTAAAATTGAAAATATAGCACTGGTTTAGTACAACATTATTGGTAGTTTTAGTCAAATAATAAATAATGAACATGTACAATTATATACTATTTTGTAAACTACTAATATATGTCATACATGGTCAATTAACCGTGTACTTAATATTTGAAGAAATCAAATATTGCTTTGAAAGCAATGTTTCCTAATATTTTCAATTTGAATGTTTTGAATCTTCATCTAAAAAGTGACTATTTAGTAATTGAGCATTTCTGATCTTTTTAACATTAAAAAAAAATAGTATTTATAAGTAGGTATTCAATAATATAATCTTTACTTATAACCTCAGCATATAATAATAATGTAATTAGATAATTTTACTTCAGCATTAATTTTTTTTTTTCAGGTTTATAGATGATATTAACATTGAAATTTATCAATAATAGAAAATGACTTCAAGGTAATTTTAATTCCATTTAGTATATAACCAACGTTATGACAATATTACAACTTATAAATAAATGTATTAATCATCAAATATTCGTATTTAAATCTAACATTTAGCTATTTAAATAGATACCAACCTATGTTATTTTATACTTGTATTTCTAAATCATTTATCACTTTCAAATAATTTTTTTACAGATTAGATAGACTGTTCATATTATTAGAAACGGGAAGTAGTTCAGTTACAAGAAAAGCAGCAGCAAATCAACTGGGACAAGTGGTGAGGCTACATCCTCATGAACTTAAACCTTTATTAGAACGTATATCTACATATTTACGACATTCATCATGGGAAACTCGTATAGCAGCTTCACAAGCCATTGAAGCTGTAATTAAACAAATTCCTCAATGGTGTCCCAGTGGTTTACCTCCTGTTAAATTAGGTATACAGGATAGTGTTTATTGTTGAAATATTTATTTATATTAATATTATATTTTTAGAACCTTATAGCGATTTACAAGTAGATGAAAAAGAAAATAATGGAAAATTATGTTTTGATACATTTGATTTAACTGCTATAATGAACTGTTCTGCTTTGATGGCTTCCCCAGATATTGAACAAGATAATCCAGTAACATCAGAAAATGGTAATTTCTGACATATTTATGAACATAATTAGTATTTTTTGCATTTTAATCAAATTTAAATGATATACTTGTACATTACTTGTATCAACAATTTTGTAAATATCAGTATCTGATGATTCTTTAATAACTATTTATGTTATTTATAAATATTTCCAATTATCAATTAATTAAATAATCAAATCTATTTTAATTACTTATTATTTATATTTATATTTTAAAATTGGTGTTGGAGTATATTATAATCATAATCTAAACCACAGAATTATTTAATTTGAAACTGCTATCTGAAGTGAGTCATTTGTTGATAAAATGAATATAAGTTTATCATGTTATTATATATATATATATATATATATTACATTAAATATTTTGAAAAATTAAGTTAAGCAAATAATTAGATTTTATATTTTTTTATTTATAATAGATAAAGAAATTGTAATTATATACAATCAAAAACAGTTTTGATTGTTTCAAACAGTAAGCCCCTAGCATGATAAAAAAAAATTATTTGAGTGTAAAGGAATTTAAAATAAATATATTCGTACAATATTATATTACAATTATTACACGATAGATTAAAAAAAAATTCCATTTACTTATAAGTTATGTTACAGCCATAATTTATACATTATTTATACTAATTACGGACTATTTTACTGCAAGACCTCATAAATTATCTATCTTATCAAGAATTGAGTTCATGATTGAGTACCAAAAACAAGTTGTATTTTTTATTTTTATGCTAAAAAATCTTAATTTTAGTTTTTTGTTTCATAATATGTTCATGGTGGATAAGACCGTCATCTTGTTTTTTTGTATGGCAAATGACATCTTAAAATGTTATTTTTACTATTGTTCTTTATTAACTTTATTTTGGTCAACATTGGTTAGAACCTTTTTTTCGTGAGCATTATCCAGCAAAATTGTCTTTTTTAATAAATCATGAATAGGAAATACTTTTGTATTGTTATTTGAAATAATTACTTATTTATTTATTTATTTTTTATTATTATTATTTTTAATTAATCCACGGCAACAAAGGCCATTGGATGGTTTTTATTCATTTGTAGAGGGGAGGAACGGTAAGTTGAAACACGTTTTTTGTATGTGTGGCAAGGATTTGTCACTAAAATCCTGGGGGGTCACCCATCCGGGAGCTAGCAACACTGGCCGATACATATACTCCGAGCGTTTCCGCAGTTGAGTGTATGATCGCACCACACCAAGCTACAATTACTTATTTTATTTAAAGCCTGAATCATGAATCTTGATTCAAAAATGTTCAAAATATCCATTATTAATCAATAACATAATCACTTATTAAAATTGATAACTTTTAGTATGTTTATTTTTTTAAAGTAAAAATATAATAAAATGTGTAAAGCTGTACAAAATAATTTTAAAACTATAGTCTATTCAAAATAAAAAACATAGTCAGCGGCGACCAGTTTACGTTGGGCAGCAGTTAGACAACACCTGTTTGTCCTAACCTATCTGTTTGTGTGCTGTGTTAAGCCACCCCCATGCACAGTAGTCGGCTGCCAACTGTGTTTCTTATTTAGAATAGATTATAATATTATAATAAAGTATCAAAGTATTTGAATAATAATAATAATATTATTATTATTTATATATTTCTATCATGTAGTCAAAAGGCGTCAAACGACATCTGATTAAAAGATTATTCGATGACTTTAATGAAGTCAACAGACTTTATACAGTTTAAAGTTCAAGTTATTTTTTAAAACTTTTTTGTGCTTCCAAGTCATATACAAATATAACATGTTTAATGTATTCAATTTAATATACTAAGGTCGTTAAATAAATATTATGAATGATAATAATGTTTATATTTTATTTTATAGATGCTGAAAAAATTATTAAAGATCAACAAAAAATTATTAACAAAACTTTGGGACTTGAAATTATTGGTTCAGAAATTATTACTTCAGATGATATAATGATTTCATCAATTCCTAGTCAACCCAACTTAAAAGTTAGTAATTAGTATTTACTAAATAGTATATTATATCATGAATATTAGAATTCAAGAACCTGTATTCGCATTTATAAAACAACTCGGTTATGAACTTGTTAAATAAATCTCACGAACTGTGAATGCATTATATACTACATTTTAATTACAATATTTGTATTACATATCAACTAAATTTTAAATTTCTAAATAATGTATTTTATATTAATTTAAACTAATTAATAAGGTTGTTAATTTTTTATCACATGTATTTATTTTTTAGAGACAATTGAGTGATGTAGTAAAAACAGATACTGATTTAAATAAAAGTTCGAGAGAAACTAATTGTGATAGACGAAAAGCTCGCCAAAATGAGCTGAATAACAAAATAATGAGATCAGTATCTTTAGATGGTGGTTATACTGAAGCTTCAAATTCATACAAAAAAATTAAATTAATTGATAATAATGAAGAGGTAATCTTAGAATTGTATTACACTAACATTAAAGATAATTTAAGTTTAAAATTAATTCAACCCCCCGTATTGCATTGCCAACTTGTACTATTTCTCATTTTTGCTTAGCGTTCTTACTAACTTTTCTTTTTACTCAGCTCTTAAGGGTCAGCATAAAAAATCATAAAGGACTTAGCTGACTAGGCAAATATTGTATATGTTTTCTAATTTTTACAAAAAAAGCACAATTTTTTTTTTGAATTTTCGAATTTTTTTTACTTAAAAATCTTATTTGAATTATTACTTATTTTTATATTTTAATTATATCAATTATATTGATTTAATTTAAAATTTAAAAAAAAAACTAAATTTGTCTATTTTTCAGATTAATTTATAATTATGTTTAAGTAGCTATATTATACTAAAATGTCTATAGTTAAAGTATAAAATTGCAAAATAAAAATATTCCCTTGATATAAAATTATATGTATATACTTATTCTTTTTTTATTTTTTTTAATAAAGATTGAAAATGATTGGCCCTTTAAAGATTTTATAAATACTTTACTTAAAGACTTATTCAATACTAAATGGGAAATACGTCATGGTGCTGCAACAGCTATTCGTGAAATTATTAAACACCATGGTCGAGGTGCTGGAAAAGCTTGTAATTTACCTTCAGACCAAGTATGTTAAATTAATGTCATGTATATACTATAAGTGTGATTATAATTATTAATAATCAATATTTATATCTACATTATTATAATTATTAATTTTTAATTTATTATTAGATGGAAAACCATCATCAAGCATGGTTAGAAGATGTGGGACTAAGACTTTTATGTGTTCTTGCATTGGACCATTTTGGAGATTTTCTTGGTGATCAAGTAGTAGCTCCTGTTAGAGAAACATGTGCTCAAGCTTTAGGTATGTAAACCTACTTAAATACTTAATTATTTTAAAAACAGAATAACACTAAAATATTATGTTTATGTAAATCATAGGTTTTGTTGTTAAATTAATGTCTGAAGAAAATGTTTTAAACATAATTCATGTACTTATACAACTTATTCAACACTCTGATTGGACAACCAGACATGGTGGATTATTAGGACTGAAGTATTTATTAGTTGTTAGAAAAGTAAGTTATTAAATATTAATACTATTAAGTATTTTACACATTTTTTTCTATTTCTTTGTAAATAAATTAAAATAATGTTCGTATTGGTTACAAATTATGTTCATTTTATTACTTAGTAGTAAAGAAACCACTCAGAAACAAGACTTAAATTTCTAATTCAAATATTTCTTTTTAAAAGAAAAAATTACAAACACTATTCTTAACATTTTTTTTATTAATTAAAACTATGAGTTAAACATTTTTTATTTTTGGCTTCAATCCTCCTTGTCTTCTATATATTCATAATTTATTTAACATTTTCTTTTTTCAGGATATCATTGAAAAAATATTACAGTTATCTTTTCCATATATATCTAAAGCTCTTAAGGATACAGTAGATGATGTTAGTGCTGTAGCTGCATCTGCTTTATTGCCAATAGTTGATTCTATGATTAAATGTGATGAAAAATGGGCATCTGATGTAATATCCATTTTGTGGCAAATGTTGGCTGTTCAAGATGATTTAACTGCATCTTGTTATAACTTCATGACTTTATTAGCTGCATTGTTTAGCCTTCCGTCTGGTAAATTATTAACGTAAGTTTAATAATAGTTTTCATAATTTATTAATAAAAAACTAAGAGTTTATTTTTCATTTAGAAACGAACCAATCATTCATGTTTTACCTCGGCTTTGGTCATTTTTAACACATAATGCAACTCAAGTACGATTAGCAACTATGAAATCCTTAATGACATTAACTTCAACTCCACAATTATCGTATGCTGATAATATTGAGGATATAAAATTACTTCAAGATGCTATGAGGCATATTTTTCAGAGAGCAATGTCTGAACCAGATATAGAAATACAACAAATTATAAAAAAAGTATGTTTTCCATAAATTGTTGAACTATTTAGATAATTTTTTAGTTATTTAATTTATTTTTAATTTAGGTTTGGACTAATTTAATAATAAATAGTAGCCTAACAGCTCTTTTAAATGCTGCTTGTCCATACATAGGATTGTGGTTGGCAATGACCATGCAATCAGAAAAAATACCTTTTGATTCATCTAGTATTATTCAACATATTCTAACTGGACCTAATAAAGTAATAATTATATTCTTAATATGTATCTAAATCCTAAATACTGTTTTTTCTTAATATAAATATTAAATGTTTTAACTTTACTTTGGGTTTTATAATCAAGGTAGATAATGTATCTAGCTTTGCAAGCGAGACAAATATAGATGTCAAATACTATATCGGCGGAAGTGAGGCTATCCCTGCTGAACAAAGAGAAAAAAATGCCATTAGAGCAAGACATTTAGGTGCAGAAATGTTAGGTATGTTTTCTATTTATAAATAAATTTATAAATACTTATTAATATAAATGTAAATTTGATTTTAGGTTTATTATCTTGTTATATTATAAAACCTGCACCAAATATTTGTTATACAAATGAAGATGAATCACCTGTAACATGCTATACAAAATTATTAATCAGTAATTTAGAATCTAATGTAGCTATGCAACAAAAGATTACTTCTATGGTAATATCAGAATGGTGTAAATTACAAAAATTAGATAGTTTAGCTTCAAAAATATTAGCTGAAAAAGTAACAGATTGTATGAATCGTATGATTTACTATGATGAAATGTCATTTTCTATAACAAAGCTTATACAAGACGCTCACGATTTTCTTTCATCATTGAAACATTATAAATTGACAACTCCACAACATTTAAACCAGGTAAATTTCAAGTAAATATTGAATATTTTAATAATTATTTATTTATACAATTTCGTAACTAACGTGTTACATAATATTCAATAATACATATACATATTATATATATCTATTTAAAAATATAATTATTTCTTTATCAAATAACCAAATTTCTGTGATATTACTCTATGGTTTAATCTAAAAATAATTTTTGTTAGGAATAAATGACTAATTTTAATTTTACCTTATTAAAACAATCATAATATATTAAATTATAATTAGATATAAATATAAAATTGACAAACATTTTATTTAAGATTGTAACTTTGGAACACATTGAACTTCTTACTGGACCAGAAACTGGAATATTGATTTCATCACAAAAACTCAAACCAAAAATATTTGATCAACTTGAAGATAGGCGTCTTTCATTGAATCAGGCACATAAGCTTATACATTCTGAACTCATGTCTTTAACTACATCGTAAATAATACATTTTTATACTTTTTTATTTTATATTTATAGCTTTATATTGTTATTCAATTTAGGACTAAAGCTTCATTAGCAGGTGCATTAACAATGCTTCAATGTTTACCAGAAAAAATACGACCTATTGTTAAACCATTAATGGAATCTATTAAAAAAGAATCAAATGAAATGTTACAAGTAATATATTAAATATTTATTTCAATTTGATTAATTAATAATTAATTTTTTTAAATTATCTGTTTTAGCGCTGGTCAGCTGATCATTTAGCTATTTTGATGGATTTATGTATTAATCGTTCTTCATGTCCTAACACAACTATAATAAACAACCTATGTTCTTTTTTATGTGTTGATCCAGAATTTACACCTAAAATAGTAATTAAAATATCATCTAAAATTAATTAATATTTTTATTTAATTGCACAATATTATTTTATATATGTAAAATTGTTAGTATATTATTTAATGTAAAATTTACAATTAATATATTCTGTTTATTTTAGGGTACTGATGATAGAGTAAAATATCAATTAATTCTCATGCATCAGAAATTATTACAAGTAAATATACATATATATATTATTTTCAATTATTAAATATTCATTAATAAAATTATTTTATTACAGAATGCAGAAAAATTATTAATGAAACGTACTGGACAGCGAGGATCGGGAAGACCACCAATACACTGTGATATAAATGTAGAAATTGTGTTAAGCGACAAAGATCAGGTTATTATTGTATTTAAATTTTAAACTGAAATTTACACAATACTATGGAGTTTTAATATCTAACTGCTCGATTCAATGTACATATGAATAGAAATATTAGAATACCATTGTGGCTCAATGTCTGTATTTAATATAGAGTCAATCATATTTTTATCTTATTATCAATACATTTTGACTCTTTCTATGTAACCTTATAAAACAAAATTATATTTTAATTGTATAAAAAAACCACTATTATTTCCTAAACTATATATTAATTAAATGTGTTCAAATGTTACAGGAACAAAAACTTAGCAATAATATACAAAAAAGAGGAGCATCATATGCTTTACAAACTATTTGCTCATATTTTAGTGAACATTTAGAAAGTAAATTGCCAAGGCTAATTGAAATAGTTTATAACAGCATAAAAAATATACAATTTCCAATAAATGATCCAAGTGAGTTCCATAGATAAAAAATAAATAATTGAATATACAAAGCAAAAGTATTAAATTCATTTTTTGTATTCTTTATTATTAACATTTTAGATATGAATACTTTAAAAGAAAAAGATGAAGAAGCACAAGAATTAATAAAAAACTTACAAGTGTTTGAAGTAGTCTGTTCAAAAATGCACAAATGTTTTGTTCCAAAGGTAATAATAATTTAACTAAAATTATTATTAACTTATAGGAGGTGAACTGTTTGAAATAATCTGTACTTAAGTAAATAGTAAATACTATCAATTTTGATATTCAAAAATCAAAATTAATAAATTTGATTTTTCTAAATTTAAATTTGTTGTTGATGTGTTGTACAAATATAGAAAGAGACAACATGCAGGCAATGATATCCTCTTAAATAATTTATCATATTTATTAAAATATTTTCAACGTGCAATTAAAAGAAAATTTGTTCTACATTTTAATGTATAGTAGCATTGATTATATAACAGACAGATAGGCACGGTTTAGGGATTTTTAATAACTGTAATTTTATTCATAATAGCTGCTTATAAGTAATGTCATATGAATGAACATTATATTATTATTATTGTTGATAAAAAATAAAACGTATTCCTTGACCGTCTTGTAACAATGACAGAAACAGCAATAACCCAATATCTTCTTAGTATCACCATAGATTATAGAATAAATACTAAATAGTTTATAAAGTTTAATAACATATTTTGAAGTATAATAATATACCTAATTACTAAAATTATTATTTTTATTTTAACTTTGTCTGTTTATTTTTAATATTTCTAAATTGCTATAAATAAAACTTATAAGGAACGTGGCATTTAATTTTCAAGGTTATAAGTTTTCACTTGTAAAATATAATTCTACAGTATAAAAATGGAAATCAAATAAATTAAGTCAAAAAATGTTGATAAATAGCACAAAACATTTTTAAAACTATATCATGGCTAGAAAATGTTGATATAAATATTTGGTAAAAGTGTCTTATAATCATTCTGAAATAATATTTTATCTTTAGTGATGACTTTTTAAATCATATTATTTTGTTATTAAATGTATAAACTAATTATTTATTTTTTCTAGCTTCTGGAGTTATTGCCAATTTTTTCCAAACTTCTTGTTCATCCATATTCTGCTGTTAGACATATTAGTGCCCGCTGTTTAGCTGCATCGGTCGAGTTAGGTTCCGTAATTACAATGACAACTATTATAAATGATGTTTTGCCTCTCCTCGATGCTCCTGACAATGATGTTAAACGGAAAGGAGCTATTGAAGCAGTGGTGTGTATTGTTGACAAGTTGCAATTTGACATTGTTCCTTACATTGTCTTATTAATCATTCCACTTTTAGGTAAATTAAATTAATTATATTCTACTTATAAATTATTTATTAATGAAAAAACGTTTTATTGTATTTTAATGTTGGTGTTATAATATTAGGTCGATTATGTGATCAAGAAGAAAGTGTTCGTAAAATGTCTTCACAGTGTTTTGCTACTCTGATTCAGTTAATGCCACTCGATGGCAGTGTACCTGTTCCTCCAAATTTAAGTGATGAAACAAATATATTAATTCAATCACAAAGACTATTTTTAGATCAACTTTTTAATCCTAATCAAATAAGTGATTTTAAAGTGCCGATTATGATAAATGCTAAATTAAGATCTTATCAACAGACAGGAATAAATTGGTTAGCTTTTTTAAATAAGTATAAATTACATGGAATTTTATGTGATGATATGGGCTTAGGAAAAACCATACAATCACTATGTATACTTGCTAGTGATCATTACAATAAAAATGAAAAGCATAAGGTAATAAATGAACAATTAATTATTTCATTTTATCTTATTGTTATATTCAAGAATTATTTTAGGAAACTGGTAGTCCAGATTCAGTTCCTTTGCCATCTATAGTTGTATGTCCTCCTACATTAATTGGACATTGGACTCATGAAGTACAAAAATTTATTCCAAAAAACATATTGAGACCATTACAATACTCTGGATTACCTGTAGAAAGACAAAAGTAAAATATATATATTATTATTCTACAATATATTGTAATTTTAATAAATTCTAAAATGTTATTTCAGATTAAGAACTTATGCAGATGATTATAATTTATTTATAGTGTCTTATGATATTGTACGTAAAGATATAGATTTTTTTTCAAAAATAAAATTCAATTATTGCATATTAGATGAATGTCATATAATAAAAAATGGAAAGACTAAAGCAAGTCAAGCCATTAAACAATTAAAAGCAAACCATCGTTTAGTATTATCTGGCACTCCAATTCAAAATAGTGTATTAGAATTATGGTCATTATTTGATTTTTTAATGCCCGGATTTTTGGGAACAGAAAAACAATTTGCTGCCAAATATAGCAAACCAATTTTAGCAAGTCGTGATGCAAAGTGTTCATCAAAGGAACAAGAAAATGGTAAGTAAAATGTTTATACTTGTAATCAAACATTTCATATTATTTACTCAGGTAATTTAAATAATATATAAGTTACAACCATTCAAATTATTTAATAATAATAATAATAATACTTATACATATTATATGTACATATATATTTATTTAAATATTATAATATTGTTATATTATACTGTGGTAGTTTAACAATGTCATTAGACATTTAATGAATTATGAATCAATAGTAGGCAAATAATCTTTTAAATCTGATTTAGTAGTCCATGATTTTTCATACAAAGAACAAAAAATTGTATTTGTTATTTAAATGGAATTTCAAAAAAGATGTATTATAAGTAAATTTTATTATTGTTAAAATATCTTTAGAAGACTATCTTTGTATGTGTTGTCTCTGTTTTCCAAACATACAACATACCAAATTCAGTAAAACCAATTGTATATTTTAGTTTTCATATTAGAGTAAATTGACTTATTATCAAAGTTAAAGGTAAAAACATTATCTGTCCTTAGGTATTAGTTTTTTTGATATTTTAATTTATAAGCTAGATATGAATATTGAAAATATTTTAAGTTAAAAAATTCTCAATTCTACTTAAACATTAAAATATTGAATAATACCAACACTTAAAGATAATGTCCTTACCATTAACTTTAATATATTGTATATTAGTAAAACAAAATCAAAACATGTAAGGGTAACATCCTACTAAGTATAAAATTGTATCAACAACAAAATCAAGTCAAGTTTTTAAATTTTAATATTATATAGCCTGCTGCAGTAACACTTTTACAATGACTCATAATTAGATAACCATAAAAAATATTTAAAAATCATAATAGCTTTATTAAGTAAATCATCTTTTTCATTTAGTCATTAACTTTTTTGTTTATATTATTTTATTTTAATACATTTTTTAAACATGAATATATAATTATATATATATATCTAAAATAATTTGATTTTAAGGATTTAATACTTACATAATTAAATATTCATTCCCTATCATATCACTTTCTATTTGAAATAATTAATGGACTTGCTAAAATTTATAGAACCTTGTTTCATAAAGTAATGATCCAAAATTGATGATTTAACCATATACTACTCTAAAAACATAATCTCTCACTAAATTTAATTAAAATAATATAGTTGATTTTGTTATTTATATATTCTAAAGAATTGTAAATTCCCCTAAAAATATCACTAATTACATAGAAATATATTTTTTTCTACTTTTTTAAACATCCTTTTATCTATTTTCAATCATTACAACAAAACGCATGCATATGATATAAACATAAAATAAATTCCGTATATTCTTATTAATTTCTTAGGTGTTTTAGCAATGGAAGCTTTGCATCGTCAAGTTTTACCATTCGTTCTGCGTAGAATGAAAGAAGATGTTTTAAGTGATTTACCAGCTAAAATTACTCAGGTAAATAAAAAATTAAAAGAAAAAAAAAGTCTTAAACAATTATATTTTATGTGCAGGATTACTATTGTGATTTGAGTCCTATTCAACAACAACTTTATGAAGATTTTTCAAAAACACATATACACAAACATTTATCAGATACTGAAACTGATAAAAAATCTCATCCTCCTAATAAAAATAATATTCTTCAAGTAAGTTATTTAATTATTTTAGATTTTTATTTATGAAATGATTTAATATTAATTATATTTTTTATAGGCACTGCGTTATTTACAAAATGTATGTAATCATCCAAAATTAGTGCTTACTCCACAACATCCTCAGTATTCTAATATAACTAAACAAATTTTAGAATCTAATTCTAGTCTAACTGATATTCAACATGCTGCAAAATTACCAGCCTTAAAGTGAGTAATTAATTTTGTTGTTTGAATACTTTCTATTCTATGAATTATTATTTTAGACAACTTTTAATGGACTGTGGTATTGGATTAGTCAGTAATGATGAAACTGTCATAAGTCAACACAGAGCTTTAATATTTTGTCAACTTAAATCCATGTTAAATATCATTGAAAATGATCTCTTTAAGTAAGTTATATTTTTTAATTTTATTTAATTATTAAATTATTAAAATAAATGTAATATATTATTAGGGCTCATATGCCAAATGTAAGTTACCTTCGTCTTGATGGTAGTGTGCCTGTTTCACAACGATATTCACTTGTTAATCGTTTTAATGCTGACCCGTCCATTGATACTCTTATAATGACCACTCAAGTGGGAGGATTGGGTCTAAATTTAACTGGAGCAGATACTGTATGATATATTATTTATTACCTATTTTAAAATTAAACTAATGTACTTAATAAAATAATTATTTACTGTAGGTAATTTTTGTAGAACATGATTGGAGTCCTATGAAAGATCTACAAGCAATGGATCGAGCACATCGTATTGGTCAGAAAAAAGTAGTAAATGTATACCGTTTAATTACAAGATCAACGCTAGAAGAAAAAATAATGAAGTATATATTATTGTGATCAATAAAATAATAAAATTTAAACCATTGACTGATATATTATTTAATATTTTATGTTTATCAATATGTTTAGCTTTCAAAAGTTTAAGCTGAAGACTGCTAACACAGTAATATCTTCTGAGAATTCAAGTCTTCAAACAATGGGAACTGATAAAGTAAGTGTCAACTTTTTGTCGGGAAATATTAAAATATATTAATTGACACTCATTATTTTCTTCAGTTATTAGATTTATTCTCATTGGATGATCCGTCGAAAGAAAAAAAGAAAACCAATTCTTCATATGGTTCCATTAAATCTGTTCTTGAAACTTTGCCAGAACTCTGGGATGCCAAAATTTATGATGATGAATATGATTTAAATGGTTTTATTCAGACTCTAAATAATACCTGATCCTACTATGAATTTGATTTTATATTGTTATTTATTTAACATTATGTTTTTTTTTTAATTATGATAATAATTTATACCTAGTGAAAACAAACCAAAAATTAGGCTTTTAGATTTATAATTCTTGGATGTAACTATAATTATTTAACATATTGATTGCTTATAGTATTTTGTACTCATAATGTAATAAATTTTTTTGTATTGTAGACATTTTGATTACAAACAATCTTCGTGTACTAATGTAATAAATCATATTTTACTTAAAAGTAATGGGAAGTGTGTATTATTTCATTGAAAAAAATTAAAAGGATACTTAAATATCAAATCAAATTTTATTCACTAAATCCTGTGCTTGTCCACATTGCTTTACATTTCTATAACATAAGTCCAAAATAAGACCTATTCATTATATTTTGAATTCTGGGTGGAGGATGAATATATTTTTATAACTGAGGTGGTTTCAATAAAAATTTTACACTTATTTGAATAATATTTAAATAAGTTAAAAAAATATATTTCAATCACAACTTTATTTCTATGTTCCTAACCATAGGCGCAAATAGGGAAGCGCTTAGAGGGTATTGGCACCCCTAATTTTAAAAGTAGCACCCTCAAATACTTTTTTTATATCACAATCAATAGCATTAATATAAGATACTAGTAATATCATATTCAACACTATGCCCGGAAATTGAAGAGCCTAAGCACCCTCAGTTTTTTTATTGAAATTGTGCCTATGTTCTTAACTTCTGTCTTTCATAGTGTCACTTTAGATCACACAATGGTTCTGTGATACTTGATACTATGATATTCTATGACAGTATTCACCTGTCATTAACTAATTAGTTAATCATGGTATTCACCATGTGCTTCAAAAATGAGCATTGAGTGATACCATTATCACTATGTCCCATATCCAAGGTGGGTTGATAATATTACACTGATAACTGGATCTACTCGGCCCATCGCATAACCAGTAAGTTGTAATGCGCAAACCAAATCGTCGAAATGGTTCGCGACGAATTCTCCTTGTTGAACTTTTAATTTCCAACTATACCGACTCATGAGTTTTGCCGTAGTTTAGTCGAATACATATTTAATATCGCGAAGTGTTTGACATGTCGAAAATCATGAAACGTACCGTTTTTGATATTCCAGCGTCGTTGCGCATCACGTTCAGCGGACCGACGGCGTATCAAGTGCGCACCGCACACAACGTCCGGGCGCCGCGTATCAAATATCCGTTATGGTATTTGCAACGGGAGCGGGCGAAAGACGACCAACAGCTTACCGGAGACAACCGGTCCTTCATCAAGGAGGCCGTGCACGACAAGTTCGGCATGCCGGCGGTCATTCACGGTATATCTACGTACGACGTGCGGTCCCCGTTGAACGAAGATTCCATCGAGTGCGCGAACGTCGAATGGAATCCCAATTTCCAACGCACCGGACTCATTGCTCGCAAGCTGGGAAACTATCCGATGTGGTTGAACAACGGTAAGAGCGTGCTCACTACCCTTCTGCAAGTCATTGACAACCATGTAATCAAATACATCCCGCCCGGCGAATTCGATCCGCCGAGAAAACCTTATACGTGCCCTAACCACAAGAAACAACTAGGTTGTCTGTTGGTGGGCGCCGAGAGCGCCGATCCCCAATATTTTACGAAACAATATTGTGGATTATTTTATAGGGAGGGTATGATGCCAAAAAAATACCTCGGCAGGTTCATGGTTTCTCCGGAAGCTGCTCTACAACCTGGTACGCCACTCTTGGCTTCTCACTTTCGGCCAGGAGATTTTATCGATGTACGTGGAAAAACCATTGATCGAGGATTTCAAGGTGTGATGAAACGGCATGGTTTTCACGGTATGCCTGCTACCCATGGTGTAACCAAATCTCATCGTCGAGGTGGTAATGTTGGCCACGGCGGCGAAAAAGGTAGAATATTTCCCGGAACAAAAATGCCCGGACATATGGGTAATAGATACAGATTACACAAGGGAGCTGAAATTTTAAGAATCAACCACAAATATAATGTCATATGGGTAAAAGGAGTAGCATCACCGGGAGAAACAAATTCAATAGTTTATTTGTACGATACTATACTACCATTAAGAAAGCACAAGTCACCACCACCATTTCCAACAGCCAAAGTTGTAGATGATGATCAGTTAATAGATTCATATAAAGAAAATTTATACAAATTCACTGACCAAACTATAACATTTGAAGAAGACAAATAAATGTATTATGTATGTAAAATAGTTAGTTTTAATATTTTTGTGAAAGTAAATTGTTTTTTACAGATCTAAAAAACCATATTCATAGAATGAGAAAATCTGTTATATTATTCTAAATTATATTTTCATTAAAATAATAATAATAAAAAAAAAGAGTAAATAGTAATTGTCTATTGAGTACTAAATTTCATTACAATTCAGAAACAAATTTTTTTATCTCTCATTTTTAATAAAAAAAAATGTATATATAAATATAATATAAATCAACTTATTTATGTTAAATAATAAAAATATGCCAACACTAATATAATAATAAATGCATGATCAAGTTTGATCAATAAAAATTTACAATAAGATAATTCACAAAAATGTAGAAAAAAACATTGTAATGTATATGGTACTTAATAATTAATTTATCATTACAATACATTATTAAGGCTTAAAAAAATGTTCATAATATAATAGAAAACTCAAAAATCCAAAATCATTTTAGGTTGTCCAACCTAGATTTCAAGTCTTTAAGTAATGGTTGTGTATCTGTAATATTATGAAGAGATGACGCACCACTAATTACAGAGTATATATTTTCTAATATTATTTTATAATGCTCCTTTATTTTGGTTGTATAATTTATCTGAAAATAAAATTACAAGTTTAAGATATGTAAATTAATCATTAAATATGAGAACTAACCGGTAATGTGTATGTATTTTCAGTTATATTTTCTGCCGATGTTGAAGACTCTAATTTAATAATCTTAGCTGGTGGAATTTCATGTTCACTATGATGATGGTGATGATTCTTATGATGATTAATTTCTTGTGAAATGCACCTCTTGGTTCGACGAAAAACAGTATTTTTTTTTAAATGAGTATCTTCTTCTTCGCGTACCATATCTCTTTTAGGACAAGAACAAATTTTTACTGGAAGTACACGCCGGCCAAGCACTTGGCCACTATAAAAACAACATAAATGTTAATAATATATTATTTTCTTAAATATTTGTTATAAATTTATTATTTATAGACATAATATACACACGTGTAATCTTCTAATGTGAATATTACAATTATAGGACGACGTTGCATTCCGCTTATACAAGAAGTCTTGCATACAAATCTATAGGATAATCTAGTGCTATCTGACTCATGTTCTGGTCTAGATAAAAGTGTAACCACGCTTTTACGCTTACTAACTTCATCTATATGATAGGTAGTACTTTCATTATCACAACGTATAACATGTTCTAAATGAGTAATACCTATAACAAAAAAATTAATCCTGTATTATTATGATGAATTTGCAAGAACATTATATATATACATATATATACAGTAAATTCTCATTATGTCAAGACTTTAGGAGAATAGAAAAAAGTTTGACATATTGAGTTTTCTAGTAATAGTAGTTTAAAGAGAATTTTAATTCTTTCAATCGAGGTAAAAAAAAAAAAAACCCATTGACATTTGACATAATTAAAATCTACTGTAATACAAATTTAAATATATATATTCATTTTTAGAATATAAAATTATCAATAAAAACTGAAATACATCAGTAGATTTTAAATAATCTCTAATTAACCATTTAATTTTAAATTTATCATATATTTATTTATAATCAAATACTTAATGAATAAATTGTGACTTCTCAGTTTTCATTAACAACTATTAAAACAACCTATAACTATTAAAAATGTTGAAAAAAGATAAAACTGTATTTTTTACCTTTGTTAAACTGATCTATAGGTGATAAATGTTGTAAACAACGATCAACAGGTTCTTTTAAATAATCCGCTGAACTATACATAGGCATAGCGCGTACAAATAATAGTGTATTATTGGCAATCTTCTCAAAATCACATTTAAAATTTAACAGAAGTACCTTATTTATATCAATGAAAAGTTTCTGTAGTTTCACTGAATACTAGAGGAAATAAAATTAGAAAAAATATAACTATTAAATAATTAACAGAAATTATGGTACTGTTGTTACATTTGATCTACTTAGCATACACAAGCGATCTATCGGCTACATAAATTGTGCTCAACTAAAACTTATTTAAAAAATATATTTACAGATATAGCATGATAATATGAATATGATCATTATTCATCATCGGTATAATTAAAAGGATGCTAGATACAGTGTGCATTGTCTCCATCTTAACAAAGTATACCATAACAAATTTGCATTCAGCAGAATCTACTTTAAAATGTAAGCTTTTAATATTAAAATTAAATTTATCTATTATCAAACTTAAAAATGACAATATAATCAAGAGCATCTTGTAGGATTTCATTAATATTAAAACTTTAAAGTTACAGCACAAAATCAGTTCTATTGAAAGAAAATTTACTATGTTGTACATTTGTAAGATTGAGACAATACATAAAGGTATAAAGTGTTGCATGTTGCATTCTCTAAAAATAAATAAGCTTACAATATAATCATCGATCAAAGATTATATGACAATTTACCACAGTTCAAAAGCTACATCAAAACAATTATCAGTTTTCGTTTTTTTTTTCATTATAAGACACTTTTAATGACATACAATTTGAAAATTAAAGGGTTATTACCAAATAATAATGAAAAAGTAACATGAAATGTACTAAAAAAAGTCAAACTTATCAATCACTATGTGCTGCGGATAACAATTTTTTCTCATATACTGATCTCAACAGTAAATATCTCAGTAATCTTTTGTTAACCAAAATAGTTGAGTTGATTTGGTACTATAGTTATCTTAATTCAGTGAGAGAAACAAATATTTGATGTTAATTTAATGTTAAAATAATAAAAAACATATTAACAAAAACCGATAGATAGATACGTAGCAACAATACTGAAATTATTGATAATTTATAATTTTAATAATAAACATAATACAAACAATCCATTTTTGACGGTATGATTGGAAACTGGAATCTAACAACACTTCAAAATTAAGACTACCGCCAAATTCATCCTGACACGGAATAATACCAGTTGGTGATGATTTTACAGAACCAGCAGCACATGTTTCATGATTTTCTCGGTCTTCTTCCGGCTAAACACATATAAAAAAATATGCTGTAATACAATTTTAAGTATAAAAATTCTTCAATCATTAAGATGGAAAAAGGTTTGTGTTAGAAAATTAGAACCTACAGATCGTCATAAATAAAAAAATTTAATAACTTAAAATTATTAGGGAAACAAAAAAAAAATATTAAAATTTTGATACGAAACCAGATTAAGCTTAAATAGATATTGTTTTAATATAAAAATTCAAAAATAATTCACTATGATCTTGAATTGTCCACAAATTTCCTAAACAAGATGTCAAATTTTAAAAATTTAACATTTTACAGTGCTATTTATAGATTATTTAAATCTTAGTTTATTTTTGGATTTCTATACACAAAATTAAATGTTTGTTTGCAAATAAAACAGCTTGAAAATTGAATACAAAGTACAATGTTAATCATACATTTATTTTAAAGCAATTAAAAAATATCAAAAATGCATTTTAGTATGCATTAATTTAACAGTGAATTCAAATTTAACACATCCATTATAGTGCCCACTCAATTAAGACTGAAAGGTAAACTTGACATTTGACCTCTACTAGACAGCAGATCAATTTTCATGATTTTTTAAATTTTAGACATTAAAAATATATATTTCAACATATATTTTAGAAAGTACTTTTGAACATATATTGTCCTTGAACAATTCTGCGATATGATTATGACAACATAACTCAAATTTTTATACAGATTACCTATATGTTAATATAAATATATTGTTCTTAACATAATTAAAAGTTACCGTTTGCGGAAGATTCAAATCTACAATCCTCCCATTTTCCATTGAAAAATAATACTCATTGATATCATTTTGATTTATGTAGACCCCATCAAACTGTTGCTGTAATAGTGATGGTGTTAAGCTGTCTTTACAACTAATAAAAATAGAAATAAAATATACATATTAAAATTTTAACCTTAGGTATAAAAATTAGGTTACCTAATGTTAATATTTCATATACAAATTAATTTAATTTTAGATATTTTCATAATGAGGAATTATTTATAAAATATTTCAAAAATTTTATCTAAAAATAAATAACACATAATATTAATATCTTTTTTTAATATTTAAATTATTATATAAAATTAAATTGAATTTGATAAAATAAAAAAATATTTTACATATGATAATAAACTTAAATAAGAAAAAGCAAATAACAAGCAAAGCGTGCAAAGTGCAAAAGATTTAAAAAACATGCTTATACTTACGTATTAAAATTAAAAATTTCTTCATTAGAGTTCTGCATTTCTGATAGGTCAGGAAATTTTGTATCATCCATCTAATACAAAAAATATGTCCACACAAATTTCTTACTAACTTCATTTTTCAAATTTCAAAAAATAATAGATAAGAGGTAACTAAATATTATATAATTAAGATTTTGATGGGAAACAAATAAACAAGTTTTTAAATTATATAAATTATACATAAATCTTGTAAAAACTGTAATAAATAGAATACAATTAATATTATTATTGTATATTAATATAAGGGGGTGGTTAATTGCTATCATAGGTTACTTTAAGAGGCTGTAATTTTACTTAAGCTTTTTTTATATTTCAATTAATCTGCTCATTCAGACCTATCAACCTCTTACCCTATTTCTCAAAAAACCTTCCCAATACTCAATTCAGATTTAGGTACAATCATTCCACAATACATCAGATCCTCCACAAAATTAAAGCAATTTACCCCCATACTTGTACCTACTTATTAAATCATATCTTAGTGATCACCACTTCAAGGAAAACTTCTTCAAATATTTCTAAAATAGAGGCCGGTGTTCCACAAGGTGCAATTTTTACACCACTCCTTTTTAACATCTACATTGCAAACTAACCCACTACTCAAAACACAATAGTAGCAGACTTTGTGGACGACAAAACACTACTTGCATCCCACTCTGACCCAGACATAGCTGCCTCTTTTATGCAAACCCATTTTGACCTACTAGCCTCATGGAACACAGAATGGAGCATGAAATTAAATTAAACAAAATCGCTCCACTCTACCTTCACACTACGTCTCAGAGACTGTCCACAACTATTCCTTAATAATCAAACTCTACCCTACTCTCAAAACGTCAAATATCTTGGACTAATCCTAGACTGCCGGCTCACGTGTGGGCTTCTTATATACGCTCCAAACATTTAACGCTCAATGATCATAGCCGCCAGCTACGATACCTACTGACCTCTAAATATATTTATCTGAACAACAAGCTCCTTATATATGAAATGCTACTTAAACCAATATGGTTCTATGGTATATAGCTCTGGGGATTAGCAAAACCTACTAAGATCAATAGAATACAAACCTATCAATCCAAAATCCAAAGAAAAATCACTAAAGCACCATATTACGTTTTCAATCACACAGTCCATCACTACCTCTCCATACCCTTTGTCGCAGACATAGTTAAAACACACTACAAAAGACTCCATAATCGCCTTTCAAACAACAGAAACCTACTCATGCATGTTATCTCTTCCTTGACTATCCCTGGAAATCCTCCCAAACGACTCAAGCACAAATAGTATAGAAACCACCTACTGACAGACTAATATTCAATTTTAATACTCATGAGTCATGTTTTTAATCGTAGTACCTCCACGGGGAGGCTTCTTAAACAGAGTGTAGAAATCTTTATCTATTTATTTATTATATATTTTTTTTTTTACTATCTATTTACTTCTTCAATTGTTCATATTGTTCATTTTTTTGTAATAGATTGAATACAACACTTTTAAAATTAAAAAAAAAAAAAAATTAATCAGCAATTTATGAGTATTTTGAAAATATAATATTTTACATACTACTCATAACTAGTATAAAAATTAAAATTTTGTAAAGTGAATGTACAAACACACATAATTATTTAACTTTAAGTTTGATGACAAATCAATTCACTTTAATATTAATGTTAACAACACAAGACTAATAAATTCTACTGAATGCATGTTTACTATTACTATAATGTGTGAGAGACAAAGAAAGAGAAAACAAATAGTACACTGATATTATCAATAAAAAATGTTGCCGTTTTTTTCTATTTATAGTGAATAGGTACCTACATACTAATTAATAATATATTAAACATTTTTTATGTTTATCACATATAAATTATAATCAATAATTATATATAATTTACAGATTTTGATAATTTATAGCAACCTTCTAAAATTTATAGAGGTCTTACAACAGAACAGTCAATAAGGTTATCAATAGATAAATCTCTTTGTCTCCTAAAGAAATAAAATAACAGCTAACACTATTGCAGTAATTAACTAATTGTGAGTATAAATTGTAAAGTTTTTTTTAAGTAATATATATAAACCTGTATTATTAAAATTGTGTATCATCGCTTCAAGGGAAATCACAAGTATCTGTTAAAGAAGCTATAGCATAGGGGAGAAAAAAAATAATAATAACATTGATTATTATACTATTTTATTCTAAACGTAAAACACTGAATTTATCAATAATTAATCATCATAATCTTTCTATGTCCTTAATAATTTAAAAATCATTAAAATTATGTTAAGAAATGAAGGAGACGTGGGATGAAAATGTTTGAATTTGTTATATGAATGGATAGCTACCTAATCATGCCAAATATTTTGAACAAAACTAGGCAATAGATGATTAAGAAATTGATTATACTCTGAATGTTGCCAGTATACAAATGGTAACCCTACTTATATTATTACTTGAAGTACCTTATGAATTTGATGTATCTTGTATTGTGTATTTGGTTCAAATCACCCCTATGACTATGTGTCAACTGCATGCAATGTTCAAAATCACTGAATAACTATGTATTAAAATAAAGTATTACCTTGATACCCAAGTAAATTATAAAGCCGAGAATATAACTAACAACAACTATCAATTGACCAAGCCACTCAACATGCATAAACAATTTGTGTAACTGATACTTTTCCAAGACTGAATTGTATTCTATTTATCATATTGTAGACCCTTAATTTTTTTACTATTATTTTTACTTATAAGTAACACCACTAACAATCACAATATTATAATCAATTAAATAAATTATTATCTATTAGACAAGCTATTTTTATATTGCTACATCTTAAATGGAAAACACACAATAAATATTAAACGTAATAATTAAACTCCAATTACTTTTTATTTTTTAATTATATTATTAATCTAATTATAAAACTAATACTAAAAATGAGTCATAAATGTAACAAGGATGTAAAACATAAGAGTAGCACAATAAATAAAAATGCCTAACAATAAAATATTTTTTTTAAAAAAATACTTGTAATTTATACTTTAAGAATATTCTCAAAAGATATTAATTAATAATGACATGGATTAGGTACACTACAGTAATAATAAAGATTTAAGGAAATATATAACCCACATGTCTTTATTCAATCCTACAAAAGCGTAACGTAACAAAATTACATTCAATATTTCTCATTTAGCTTTGTTAGTTAATATTTAAGTGTATTTACCGATTAATAAACTTAAGAGGACGCTATACTCGTTTGTGTTGTCTCTGTCTTATACACGCGTAACATAGCTAAAAACTGTTTTTCGCGGGACAAATTTACTCCCTCGATATTTTAATCAAAACAACCAAAATTATAAATCCCATTGGGAAGAACTTACCTGTGACATAGCATTTTAATTTTTTTGATAAATTAATTTGAATGCAATTAAAGTTATCGGTTTGAGAACTTTAGGTTTTTTTATTTAATTATTAAAAATTATTGGTTACCACTATCATAAAAATTAAAACGCTACATCACAGGTAAAGTTCTTCCCAATGGGATTTATAATTTTGGTAATTTTGATATAAATATCGAGAGAGTAAAGTTGTCCCGCGCAAAACAGTTTTTAACTATGTTACTCGCATATAAGACAGAGACAATACATGCTGCTATATCGTCCTGTTAAACGTAATAACATATACCATATAATGTTCAAAATATTTCAAGATTTTAATTTAAAATATATTTTCCAAAAAACTATTGAATAAATTGTTACTTTCAATAATAAAAAGTAACTATAGACAATTTCAAATGGAAAACCTCTCATGGCCGCTGCAGGCCACATGATTGAATCTGTGCAAACTATGATGTCTTTTTTTCCTCATTTTTCCAAATTTATTTAGAATAGAATATACTATTAATGCTAATAAAACTAATTAAGAACTACTAAATATAAATGTTCTATGTTTTGCACTTTTCAGATAGATATAACACACATGGGTGTCGAGTGAGTGGAATATCTTCCTTATGTGGTTTTATAATTACTTTCCTACCGAGAGCTATACACAGGCTCTCTCTAATCAAAATTAACATTGTTTATGATTAAAGGAATAAATTTAAACAAAATATACAATAAGAAATACTGTACTCTAAAAATTAAGTTAAACACAAATTTTAGATTTTGAGCGGAACGGTGATGTATTGATTTTATAAAGATGTGTAAATTTTTTTGTGGGTGTAGACCAGTGTTTCTTAACTGGTGTTCCACGGAACCTAAGGGTTCTGTCAGCCAGTGCCAAGGGTTCCATGAGAAATTTGGGAAAATATTAATTAATTAATAATATTTTCGATTTGAATTATAATTCTAACATAGAATAGCTCCAAAAATTTTATAGGGTTTCACAAAAGGTTTAAGTTCCTACAAAGATTTCACGAGTAAATAAGTTGGGAAACACTGGTGTAGACGATAAGTAATGGAAAAAGTCTTTGACTTTCAACTTAAGAATAGTTTTGGATAGAAAATTGGAACTAGTTTGTACTTTAAAGAGATAAAAACTAAAAATATCAGTACTTTTTTTATAGTCAAAAATAACAAACAAAAAATTAAGGAAAAACAATATTTTATACTTATATCCAATATTATTATTAAAATAATTATTTTGGAACTATGGTAACTATAATTTAGATGGTTTTTGTTTAGTAGTTTTTAATCGTATACAATTATCATTGAATTAAAAATGAATTTAACAAAATCCATTTTAGAGATTTAATCAATAACAAGTTAAACTCAACATCCTATGTAAAGCAAAACGGTATCCATTTTCCTACCTTTTAACATTTTAATTCGCACAAATACAATTTTTAACAATTTGTGTATGGAATATGAATAACCAAATACCAAACCATTTCAACAAAGAACAATGTAACATTTTTTTTTTCACTATAAACTTTAAAAAAATGGAATATAAAATGATTTGTATAGTACAGTAAACTGAAACTAACCAATTTATCAAGCACAAGTGATAATGTTATAAAAAATTACAAATAGTGCTAAAAATCAAAACTAAAAACATAAATGTGCTCTATAACTAAAAATTGTGTATATTTTTAATTGTTAAAATAATTTATCAAAAGTGCAAAAATTTTAGAGAAAACCAAATTATGTAAATAAAAACAGACATAATATGTCATAATGAAAAACACAAATTAAAATAATGTCTTACCATAAAATCCGTGAAATGTATATAATATTCAGATAGAAATTTAAGCAGCGTTTCTACAGTACAATATCAAAGGATACCGACCATGCCGTTAATGACCATTAAGATCAAGTTAATTTCACAAAAACTTCACACATGCACCTGTAACCTGTATGAATATAAGACAGTGTATACTGTATACGGGATAAGATAGTTACGGGGGATATGATAGTAAACGGGATATGATAATATACGGGATACCATGACAAAATAAATATTATTCTGGGTATTGTCACAGCTGGTATCTATTCTGTAGACAGTATACCTGCGGTCCTGCAGGCTGCAACCTGCAATTGGTCACTTTAGTATTATGTTACTGTGCCTATGAACAACTTTACTGAAGTCACTGAACAGTGGACACCTTGGGGTCATTATTATTATTATCATTTATCGTATGGTGTTCATCAAGCAAGCATTATAACTCCATAAAAATTTTTTTTAACAAATAAAAAAAAACTTAATTAGAATAGAACATAAAAATAAAATAATAAAGCTAAAATATAATTAGTCAAATTTTTGATCAATCTTTAGGATTTAGAACATATGATGACTCATATGAGTAGCATGTAATAAATTATTTTAATTTATATTATTTTGTATAAGGTGCATAACCTCAGAATATATACCGCGAAAATTTAAAATAGTTACTAACCATCAAGGTTTATAGATAACAAACCATTGATTACATATACCAACTGATACCATTTCATTTTGTTTACAAATATTAAAAACATCTACATTTGAAGGTTATGTTAGAATTATTCGTTTTCATTCGTTATTTGATGTTTTGATGATAATTTTGATATTTAGCTTTAATAATTTAATTAATAAATAAGTTTAATAAGAAATCCAATAGATTTTTATTTTTTACAGCATATATTGAGTTTTTGAATTCATAATATGGATTCTGATCTTTATGATGAGTTTGGTAATTACATTGGGCCAGAATTGGAATCTGATGAAGAGGAAGAAGAACAACCGCCGTCTCCTGAGCCAGAACCTCAGGACATTGATGTAACTAAATACATTTTTAATACATTTAATACTTATGTAATTATATGCAATATAACATTGTTTTTGTAGATGATTGAGGAGAGTGAAGATGGACCAGAAGAACCGGGTATGAGCGTTGTTTTACATGAAGATAAACGTTATTATCCGAGTGCTGTTGAAGTGTATGGGCCTGACGTGGAAACATTAGTTCAAGAAGAAGATGAATTACCATTGACAGTACCATTGGTTGCTCCTGTTAAACAGCATAATTTCCAAATCAAAGAACAACATTTGCCCAACACAACATATAATATGGAGTAAATTTTGTTTGTTTTATATTATATAAACTGAAATTAATTCAATTACATGTTACTATTGTAACTAGGTATTTGGCAGATTTAATGGATGTTGCAGGCTTAGTACGAAATGTTGCATTGGTTGGACATCTTCACCATGGCAAAACCAGCTTAGTAGATTGCTTAGTTCGTCAAACCCATCCAGACTTGGGACAATTAAATTTAGATTCAGCAGATGCTGATTTGATGCGCTACACAGATACTTTAATGACTGAACGTCAAAGAGGTGTTAGTATTAAAGCAACTCCAGTAACATTAGTTTTACCTGATGTTAATTCTAAATCATACTTAATGAACATTTTTGATACACCTGGTAATAATTTTTGTAAATTTAAATTGTTATATTTATTTATTAATCTAAACTTTGATGTTGATTAGGTCATGTTAATTTTTCTGATGAAGTAACAGCTGCCCTTAGAATTTGTGATGGAGCTGTAATATTTGTTGATGCTGCAGAGGGCGTTATGTTAAATACAGAACGTTTGATAAAACATGCTATACAAGTTTGTACAAAACTTTGTAATTATGTTAGTTAAAAATAATTAATTTTTTTTTTTTAATTCAGGAAAAAATCGCAATTACTATTTGTGTGAATAAAATTGACAGACTTATGTTGGAGCTTAAACTTCCTCCTCAAGATGCATATTACAAAATTAAACATATAATTGATGAAGTAAATTCCCTGTTAAGGTATAAACTAATATTAAATTACTCTATAATTGCATAGACTAATATTGAATTATTTTTACTTTTAAACTGCTATACTTGAATTATTTTTTATTTTTTACAGTTTACATTCGCAGAATGATCCATCACGCATTGTTTCACCAGTTATAGGAAATGTTTGTTTTGCATCAGCTCAATATGCTGTTTGTTTCACATTAAAGTCATTTGCTAAACTTTATGCAAATCATTATCCCAATGTTAAAGTTGACAGTTTTTCAAAAGTTTTATGGGGTGATGTTTACTTTAATCCGAAAACTAGAAAATTCTCCAAAAAATCTCCTCATAACAGTGCACAAAGAAGTTTTGTTGAGTTCATATTAGAACCATTATATAAATTATTTGCTCAAGTAATTGGTGATGTAGACACGACTCTCCCTGATATTTTGGATGAACTTGGAATTAAACTAACAAAACGTGAAATGAATATTAATATACGACCACTATTACGCCTCGTTTGTGGACGTTTCTTAAATGATCTCAGTGGTTTTGTGGACATGTGTGTTAATCATATACCTTCACCAGCAGAAAATGCAAAAAATAAAATAGATACAATTTATACAGGTCCTCAAGACACTGAACTAGCTAAGGACATGCTTGATTGCAATCCAGATGTAAGTTTCTTTAAGATATAATATTATTTTATGTTTTATATTTTATACTATTATTTTTAGGGTCGTTTAATGGTGCATAGTACTAAAATGTATCCTACTGATGATTGTACCTTCTTCCAAGTATTAGCTCGAGTAATGAGTGGGACATTGCATGCTGGACAAGAAGTAAAAGTTTTAGGTGAAAACTATTCTTTGGTTGATGAAGAAGATTCTAGAGTAATGACAGTTGGAAGATTATGGGTACATGAAGCTAGATATAAAGTTGAAGTAAATAGAGTACCAGCTGGCAATTGGGTTCTAATTGAAGGCATTGACCAACCAATTGTTAAAACTGCAACAATAACAGATTTAATAACAACTGACGATTTATTTATATTCAGACCATTAAAATTCAACACTCAGTCTGTTATAAAGATTGCAGGTAAAGAAAAAAAAATATTAAAATTATTTTTTTGTACATATATTAACAAAAAAAACATTCTAGTTGAACCTGTAAATCCATCTGAACTACCCAAAATGTTGGATGGTTTGAGAAAAGTCAACAAGTCTTATCCTCTACTTATTACTCGTGTTGAAGAATCTGGAGAACACGTTATACTTGGTACTGGTGAATTGTACTTAGATTGTGTAATGCACGATTTAAGAAAGATGTATTCAGAAATTGGTAAATATAACTAGCATTATTGCATACCTAAGAACTAAATTTTTATTTTTGCTAAAGATATAAAAGTGGCAGATCCAGTTGTTGCTTTTTGTGAAACTGTTGTTGATACATCATCATTAAAATGCTTTGCTGAAACTCCAAACAAACGTAATAAGATAACAATGATTGCAGAACCATTAGAAAAAGGCCTTGCTGAAGATATTGAAAACCAAGTGGTTGACATTGCATGGGACAAGTAATACATAATTTTTTTTAATATTTTTGTTAAATTATGTATTTTAATTGATCGATGAATGTACATTATTTAATGATAAATATTCTATTATTTAAGGAAAAAAATTGGTGAATTTTTCCAATCTAAATATGATTGGGATTTACTTGCAGCTCGTTCCATATGGGCATTTGGTCCCGATACTACTGGCCCTAATATTCTTGTAGATGATACTCTACCATCTGAAGTTGACAAAAATATTCTTAGATCTATTAAGGATTCTATTGTTCAAGTAAGTTATTTATACCTTATTATAAAACACCAATACTAATACATAATTTGAATAATAGTTTCATTGAATATTATTGTTGTTCCAGTAAACCAAAAAACTATTAATTTATTTTTCAATTATTTCCACTTATTTTATTTTTCTAAACCAGTTAACCCTGACTTGTATTCCTTAAATTTGTTTAATAATTATTACACTCATTCCAATGTGGTATCTTAAAAATTATGATAATTGTATTTTAACTAAAAGATCTTAACTCGTCTTAGCGGACTAACTTCCATTTCTGGCTTAAACTATTTGTACTTTCTTAACTTAATAATTTTTTTTTAGGCTGAGACTTAAAATAATAATAATTTGATTTAAATCTTAGGGTTTTCAATGGGGTACTAGAGAGGGACCATTATGTGAAGAACCAATTCGTAATGTTAAATTTAAAATATTAGATGCAGTCATTGCCCCTGAACCATTACATAGAGGAGGAGGTTAGTAGTATTAGTTAATTTTTGTATAGTTTAATTTTTATAGTGTATTAAAAAATGGTAAATTATAGGACAAATTATTCCAACTGCTCGTAGAGTAGCTTACTCGGCATTTCTTATGGCAACACCTCGGTTGATGGAACCATATCTGTATGTTGAAGTCCAAGCTCCAGCAGATTGTGTTTCTGCTGTATATACTGTATTAGCTAAGAGAAGAGGACACGTAACACAAGATGCTCCTGTTCCAGGATCACCACTGTATACCATCAAAGCTTTTATTCCTGCGATTGATTCATTTGGTTTTGAAACTGATTTACGTACTCATACTCAAGGTCAAGCATTTTGTTTGTCTGTATTCCATCATTGGCAGGTTAGTAAATTATGTCATACATTTTAGTATTCAAAATATACACGGTTTTTAATAACCTTTATAATAAGTTTATTTTGAATATTTTCATAAGCTGGGTTATTTAAAATGAATATTTTATTGATATTTTAAGAAGAAAGTAGTTGTGAAATAAAAGCTTATCTGCAAATATTAGAATTTTTTTATACATTTTAAGACATTTATACATATTGGTTAATAATCAATTTATTGAATTAATTGAATATAATATATTCTCATACTAATTTTGTATAAGTTTTAAAATTTATTTTTTCTGAGGAGAGACTCATTTAATAAAAAGTATCACAATTATTGAAAAATAAAACACATTTTATCATTATTGATGAAATTACGATAATCTATTTTATTAAATTTAAATTCAATTATAACCTAATGTTTATGATGAAAAACAATTCTGAGTGGAGAATGTCTATATTTTGGCAACAAAACAATTATTTTAATAATAACATTGGATTTTCATAAAAATTCTCATTTTTCTTTAATATTTTGTTTGTTTTTCCGATTATAAAAATAAGTACTGGAAATTTTTAATTTTGACCTCTTTAAAGTACAAACTAGATTTAATTTGCTATCCAAAATCACCTTTGAGATTGAAAATTGGATTATTTTCTTGACTACTTATTGTGTACACAGACTTAAAATAAATAAAATACACGTCATTGTAAAATTAATTAATTCATCGCTCTACTTGGAATCTAAAATATTAATAATTATTATAACATAGGCGTGGGCTGATGGATATTTATTTAAAGGTATGGATAGAATGAATAATTTTAAAAATTAAATTAAGATATAAATATTCAATAACATAAGACCAATGTAAATGTGTCATTTTTAAGGATTTTTACTTTTGCAATACTATTATTATTCTTTGCTCATCATTAGACATATTCTCCATTTCCCCAACTATGGATATAGATATTAGATACTTCTATATTAGTATACTAGTATCTATAACCATTATCCGCATCAATGCACTGTTTATTTTTTTTCTGGGTTTTTGACCGTTGTAAATAAAAACAACTCTTAAATAATATATAATATGCATTTAAGATTACCTATTTTTAAATTTAGTAACAATGGTACCTAATTAGTAATTACTATATTCAATATATTATAATAATATAAACAAAAAAAAAGAAAAATTATAAATGAACAAAACAGTTATTCAAATGAAAAATAATAATACTATTTATTTATTTTTATTTTATGTAAATCATATTATTCCTTGTTTAATATTATGATAAGTGTATAGTAATATACACTTATCAATTTATCATGTATAAATATTATACCTTTTTATTTACTATATTTTTTTATATTCATAATGAGATTAACAAGCAAGCTGCTTTATAGAGCCAGTTAAAAACATATGCTACACCTGATACAAAACCCTGCACACGCAATGATTATATTATTTATCATTAACTTATTATTTTACTTTTTTTAGATTGTCCCCGGTGATCCACTTGATAAAAGTATAGTTATCAAACCTTTGGAACCACAACCTGCTACACATCTGGCTCGAGAATTTATGGTAAAAACTCGGAGGCGAAAAGGCTTAAGTGAGGATGTTTCCATAAATAAATTCTTTGACGATCCTATGTTATTAGAATTAGCCAGACAAGATGTATCTCTTAATTACCCTATGTAATAAGTTTTAGTTTTGATAAAATTATACATTTTCTTTACTGTTTGTATTAATATATGTAAAATAAAAATAATTAAAGCATTATTTTTAATGATTTTTTTTACCAAGAACTAAAGTAATTTATTTTATTGGATGTAATAATTTAAAATAAAAAAAATATATTATATCTAATTTATACTTCTGGGAATAATTTATATAATATACAATTATAAAATTGTTATCATATTAATATATGATATTGATGAAAGAAATATTTGTTGAAATATACTGCAATCATGTTGTCTGATGATTATGGTTCAAATTTAAAACTATACAAATCAACAATATGTGGTTCAATTTTGATTGTTTTTTAGACAACCTAATCCAACTCATTGTACCTAAAGTCTATTTTATTAAGTTTCAACTTATAATAGTTAGTTAAGCAGTTTAATATTATGTTGTTAACTTCAGTGCATATCTTATCATCTACAGGTTCAAGTTGAATGAATTTTCTTTGTCCTATGTGTGTTAACTATATTTTGCTAACTTAACTTTTTTTTTTTTTTTTTTTTTAAATTACAGTATTATTGTCTTTCAGATAATTACTTTAAAAGAATAATCAAGTCAAATAACCATAAGAGTATACAAATTTAAATACATTGAATACTAAAAAATAAACTTATTAAAAATCCTAAATTAAATTAGTATTTTTATACTTTATGATCTTTTTTTATAACACTAAAAAGGTTTCTTAAGTTTGCCATTCCTTTTATTGATAAACAATAATAAATAATAATGTCTAATATGTCCAGAAATTCTATAGCCAAGATTTGTAGAAATACTCAAGTACGACCTGTTTGATTATAATATGTTACAATTTATTGTTAAATTATGAAAATATTATTTGAAAAAAAAATTAAGTTAAGGAATATGCTAAGATTTCCAAAATTTTAAAAATTATATGTTAATACTTATGTATAAAACATTTTTTACAATAGTCAATAATAATTCAATCACATATTAATAGTAATCTATGTTATGTATTGAACATCTGACGTGTAAGAATAAAAATTATTTTTTATTAACAAAACTTCAGAAAAAAAATTTTTATCAAGTTACAAGATTTTTACAGTTGTTAACATTGTTGTAAAATAAGTATTTTATACTTTAAAAGATGTTCAATAATTTTCGAGGGCTACACACTCCCATGCATCCACTATTCGACTATTCGGCCATTTGATACGTCTGATTTTGAGAAAGCTGCACCCGTGTATGTTATCTCCGTCTTACACATGTAAGACATGGCAAAAATTTAAAATGGTTTTGCGCGAAGAAAGAACCGAGAGGGTTGCAATCATAATATAATATAAATATGTACATTTTATTAATTAATAATATAAATAATTTGATGTTTTTGGCAATTTAGGTATATTTCAACTTACCTGTACCCATTGGCACCGAACTTGAGGTTGAAGTCTGGTCATGACTCATGACCAGACCAAATTTTTAATGTTGTTTGGTGTGGTATAGGAATAATAAATTAATTTATCCTATAAATCACGATATCATTAATATTATAGTAGTGTGGGTGGTGACATTTAAATAAGATAGCTGTTGACATCATAGCCATTTTATAATGTACCTATCAGTGTATCACCCTAACTCCGCACATAAGTTTTTTATTATTTAAATACAAAATACAATATAATATGTTATTAAAGTTAAATACAAATAATATTATATAGGTATAGGTAAAACGGAAACAACATAATCTAAACTATGTATCAGTATCACTAACAAGTAGGTAACATTTATTTATCAATTATTTTAAATTCAGTTAATAATACCTAACTAAAAACTAATTATCTAATAAAATATAAAAATATTAATTTGTTATAATAAAATATTCGGTCCTAACTGTTTTCGACTTAGTATTATATATACATTCATGTACTTACCTCAGAAATTGATTTTGGAAGCTTCGGTAAAATTCGTAGGCGTTCACGAGAAATGCTTTCTTTTATTAATTTTGTGTCTTTACATGTTAAAGTCGACGCCGCTACTACATTATTAGCTATTTCAAGTTCTATTAACTTGGAGGGACGATCAGTAATATAATCAAGTCCCTTTCGTTTTATCCCGTTACTAATTGTTTGTCGAACAATAGTATTACTGTCGGTATTTTCATGTTCATGTGTACCTGATTCTCCCGAAAAATTATTATCAACGCCAATTGTGTATAATTTTGCTTTACACGTTTTTTGTATGTATTTCCATCCAATTTCCCCGGATTTTAATTCTGCATACTTAGAATATTTATAATTATTTTTCACCAACAGCAAATTTTTTCGTTGACTATATATGACAATTATTATCTCACTTGCCATATTTAAATAAAACTTAATTAAATAGATTCGTAATAACTCGGCAATAATTATTAGTCAGAGATGAAGATAGCTATAGAGAACTGATCAGTGATCACTGATCACTGTGGATTCGTTGAGTCGCAAAGACATAGGAAATAAATCGGTACACAATAATGATTAGATATGGATTTGCATGTATAATAGTTTAATTTCAACATGGTTTTACACCGATATAGCAATATCTTAATTAATTTTATGACATATAGACTTTTGCTGCTAAAAATATTTTTATTTATGCGGAGATAAGGCGTATCCGTTGAACAGACCATTCAAAATTTTGTTCGGCGCCAATGCCTGTACCTATATTTTCAGTGTAGAACATATAGTATTATAGTAACATACTCGTTTTCTGATTAGAATATATTGAATATAATATAATAGTATAATAATTAACAGTTATGTATGGTTATTGGTTATTCCATTTTTGATAACTTTATATTAAGGCATTAAGCCACGTAATCAACTACGTAAGTACAATTATTATTGTACTTGTTATACTGTAATACGAATACCATAAGCGCAATTTGATTTTACACACAGTACACACTGGCAAATTATATTAGCACCCCCAAATTTAAAACTCAAGTTGAGCCTATGACTAATACCTATATTTAGATGAAATAATAAAAATGATAAAATACGTCAAAACGGACCGTTGCAACTTTCAATAAGGTAATGGCATACAACTTGTATGCGTTGTCCGAAAACGAAAATGTCCAATTTAATTTTTGTTAACAGCCAAGCAGGTAAATAGCTATTTACGCATACGACGGATATTTACATAGTTTACACAGATCCAGTGAAAATAAATATGTATTTGGGCAATTGGCGCTGTGTTGAGTAGGTGCATGATGTAAAGGAGGCTGCTGTAGAAAACTGTATCTTATATTAAATATGTTTATAATGAGTCATTATTAATGATAGTAGGTTAAAGTTAATAGGTAGTTATATAAACTTATAATACCTACATATGTGTACATAGAATATAATATAAAATTATATACAGAATTCTAGCTATACTAGTTTTTTATACTAATATACCTATAGAAGTATAGAAGTTTATGCATAATTATAATATACATATGATTTATGAATAACAAAGTGGATACCTATGTAATATATTATATTACATCAGTGTATTATATAAGAATATTGAATAATATATAATTAGAATTATATAAAAATAAAAATAAATTTTGATGAATTGTAAATTGACTTAAAGAATTTGAGTGTAATTTACGAAAAATCCATATTCCAACTGTGAGCTAATCAATGAGCAATATAATAATCTTAAAGAAATCTCGTCTACAAAGGACAAAGTCCCTACCAAAACTTTTTAACAAGCCTAATTTTTTTAATTTTTTTTAATGAAATCTATATGGTTACTAATTACTAAAAGATAATTTTGAATCAATAAACCTAAATAGGTACCAAGATTATAATAACTATAATAACACCATTTTTTAATCTTTGTGTTACCTGCTAAATCAAGAAAATAATAGTTATTACTAAGACTGAGTCATGATTAACTAACTAATTAGTTAATCATGGACTGAGTAATGTCAAAAAAATGCAAAAATAACTCAAAAAATGCATTACACAAATGACTTTAAATGTATTAAAAAAATATATTACAAGTGTATTTTTGTTTATTTAAATAAGTATTAATAAAGTATTAGTAGTTATAGTATGAATTAAGAAAAACGTTATTGTTACAGAAGCTAGATCATCATCTCAAGCTCTCAGGGTTCTAAATAAACCACGTTAGTTTTATTTTAGACGTCGTCTAGGCCAAATGTAAGCTCCTACACGAATAACATTTTAACTTGAAAAAAAATTCGGAGGTACTGGTTTGTCATAGCCTCACCTTGTTGAGTGAAAAATTTATAGCCCAACTTTATAGTTACAACTTGCAGCTCCAACTTAGGTTTGTTATCTCGCCGCCATAGTAAGAAATATAAATACAAAATAATGAGTTTATTTATTGATATTTATGAATCTAATAACTCTAATAATCTAATAATAAATCTAAATCCATGTATTTATTTTTGTTATTATGGACGGCGGGGAAATAACTAACCTGACTGGCGAGACTAAAAAGTTTTCACTTACCGCGGTGGAGCTTTAACAAACCAGTACCAATTTGGGTAATATCCACTAATATCCTACACTCCGACATTCTTACTTGAATACATGCTTTTGGAACTGAAAATCTCAAAAAGTTAAAAATTGTCATAATTAAATACAACTGAACTTAATTCTATTAGACAAAATGTGTATAATAATATGCGTAAATCTATGTTTCCACCTTTGTTTAAAAATATTGACAAAGTTTATGATACAAACAATTTAATTGATATTAAAACAAACCGTTTTGAACAATTTGTTTGAACAAATGATTGAGATACTCATATTAGTCGTATTATCTTTTGTAGAAGTTTACTATTCCCCGTAGCTAATATCTACAGTGAAACCTAATTCTATTTAGGTTGGACGAACGGTGATGACTCGATATTGTGTATAAGTAATTAATATTATATTAGACTTACAAATATTGAAATGTTGTATAACTCAACCCATATATGGGGATGAAAATGTCTCCTAGGTAACTTACACAATTATATGAATCAAAAAAAATACCATTCCAGTTCATGTCAGTACTCATATAATTTAATTTTAAAACGATATATATACATATATTGAAACACTGTCGTAAAATATAACAGTATAATTATATACATTTTTTAATATTTTTCTTACTGATTTTAAGATTTTAGCAGAATATTTATACAAAGTTCACGGAACACCGGTTAAGAACCACGACGTAGGTACATCCGTTTGTTGTACTCAAAGAAAATGCTTATAGCTTATGATAAATATTAAATACAATTTTTTTTGAGGGGTGGATAGGAAAAATATAAAAACATTCCCCCCCCAAAAAAAATAAAATAAAAATATGACCAAATTAAGCCACTGGTACACGCTATAATAGAGTGCCGCTATTTGTTATAACTTTATAGTATGAACACGTCGGTTTTAAGCTCTATATAAGTTGTTTATTTCTATAAAAGTTATTTTGTATAATGTACAATTGTAGGGGATGGAGTTATGTCGTCGAGCGCAGCATACCTTATTGGTGGTCCAGTGAACATAGACTACGTACATTTTATTACAATATAAAAGGATTATGTCACAAATGACACAAATCATTCTTAGATGAAATTGACTATACAATAATAAGGATAAAATACCTATTAAATAATTATGCTTACTTTTTACAAAAATTAAAAATTAATTAGTCGTACTATTTTCTTCAGTAACATTATTATTCTGAATTTGTTGACCAAAATTTTTGTGTATGTAATTGAATTTTATTTTTGAATTGATTATTTCAGATTTTGACTTTTTCTTAAACTTTAATAAGTTTTTTAGTTTACCATAGCTTTTACTTAAAACGCTGCCACTATCTGCTGTATCTTCCATCTGGGTAAGCAAACTGTACTTATTTTTTTTTTTAAATATTTTCTTAATTTTCCTCGGCATTATCTTTATGCCTGAAAGATATGTATTAGCAATTAAAAAGGTGTAATCAGTCATATACAATTTAATGTATTTGACTAAATATTTGCATTTTTATTATTGGCGGGGAAATGATAAAATGACTTATTCAAACTATACGACATTTTGAATTAGGGACCGTATTTAGTAACCGTCGTTGTTAGCGACAAATAGTCATCCAACACACTTCAGTTTTTTCTATTATTATATTATGTAAAGTGTATAACGTGTACATGTCATAATATGGTAAGCAGGTAAGTTCATGAGTCATGATATAATATAATGAATTAATGAACAATGAATAATTTTATTATATTGTTTTTGTTAAATTAAAAAATAATAAATTTGTTTTGTTATATAACAATATATTAAAGATACAAAAATTACTGATGTAGTATTTACTAATAATCCAATATTATGCTGTATTGTTGTGGTATTAGTAGTGTAGCCAGGGGGTGAGGCTGAGGAGGCTGCAGCAGCCCGAAATATTAAGAAAATTTAAAAATTATTTTAATTTGTACATACTTTGTTCGTTCTTTTCACGGCCATAAAACGCACAGAAACACGCCATAAATAAAAGAACCAAAAAAAAAATTAAATATGTGACATAATACACAGTTGGTGAAACTTCATTCTGCAAATAAATATAAATATTTTAGTATGAAAATATATAAGACGTCATAATTTTAGATAAGTACATATAAATATATATAATATTTAAGTACATTTTCATTTCAATATAAAATGTGATTGTTACTTATGAATATTAAATCATAAAGATTTAATTTGCTCCATACTTATTATTTATCTAAACTCTTATAGTTTTAATGTAATTTAATAATCCTATACCTTTATTGAACTATTGTAATTCTATACTTGTAAAAATTTCTAAAAGGGTTACAAACCATCAAACCATTTTATAATTATTATAAATAAAAATATTTATATTTATACGAAATAGTATAACAAAGATAATCTAAAATCTAAAATCTAAGTATCAATATTTATATCCTATAGGATATAATCTGCATATTATTTAGGAAAAAGATGAGCAAACTAATAAAAATGATATGATTTTATTTTTACGTTATTACATAGTGTAGTATACTGGTACCTACCATATAACAGCCACTGGAAAAAATATTTGTACACTTGACGCATTTATCCGATCCAGCGACCGGCTGACGAAAACCTTTGGCACATTTAAAACATTCGATGGATTTATCCGGACTGTAATGATGTGGCGGACAAGCAGCACAAAACACCTCCCGAATGCCGAAACCCGATGAACAAGAAACGAAATTTTTTGTACTCATGCGGTCAGGTTCAAAATTTGTTTCGATCAACGACAACTTGGACATTACTGAAAAACAAAAAAATATGGAAATTCTGTGAATGCACGTAGCAAGAGATTAGACAAGATAAAAAAAAGTAGGCAAGTATGTATCGCTTTGATGTAACATTGGGTGTCAAGTGGATCACTGAAACAAATGAAACGGACGTGTTAAATTTAAATTCAATGATATATTGTTGACTGTTGTCTACAAAAAACGATTCTGAGCGGAGGTGGTCTATTTTATATGTTTTTTAATATAGCAATTAAAGTCGTTTATTTTACTTTTAGTATTACGATAGGTTGATTTAATATTTTCCAATAACATAAATAATATACTTAAATAATTTTGTAAAAATCTGCAAAATTTCAAATGCATATAAAATACAATTAAGGCTATGCATTTTTAAAGATACAAAAAACCTATGAAAAATAATTGAAAATGTTCTTATCTTTGATCATAAGTTAATTCTCTCTAATATTAAAGCTAATGATACAAAATCGGTGAAACTATAAGCAAATGTACTATACTTTATGTTTGTTAAACGGTATTATTAATAACATTATATAATATGCGGTTGTAGCATACATTTAATGTAATAATTATTTTTTTATTCTTCATTAATATTTTTTATTAATTCATTTTACTTCCGAAGGCACTAGAGTGTACAATTCCTATTTCTACTATTCTATATGGTAATAGTTTAGTTAAAATATTATTGTTTTTATGAGCTTTTACATAACTACACTTCCCTTTTAGTGTCAACATATTTTAATCACGCGATCTAGATTAACTCAATATTTATTATGCTCTAGGTTCTAGGGACGTCTAAAAATGTTTCCCTTGGCCCCCACTCTCTATTAGCTACTCTTAAATTTGCTCTGTCCATGTATGTGTTAAAAAGAGTTCATATTTACTTGGAACCGTCATCGTTTTGTTAAGGTTTGAACTTATAACACTTGATATTTTCGCCAATAATTTTTGGTAGCGCAGTGCGATTCGACCTTTCTTGTTAGTTCTTATCTGAGCCAAATAATTGGATTTGTCGTTTAACGTTACCAAATATTTTATTTCCATCGTTCTCTATTTTAAAATTACAAAACTTATTTAACGCAGCGATGCAGTATATTTTATATGTATGAATATTTTTAGGCTTCTGTATATTATAGTGAAGGGAAGAGGTGTTAAAAGTGTAGTACCTCCCCTAGAACTTGTTTACTTATTAGTTATTACATATAATTAAATTGTGACAAATATATATTGTATAACTAGCCACTATTTAATAAAATATATGTAATTTAATTTTTATTTTATCCATTTTGAATAGCCACATATATAGAGTAATTTAGGTTTAAAATTATCCACGGTGGTTTAGATTTTTTTTTATTTAATCGCTTTAAAATATAAATAATTTTACAACACATTTCTGTTTTAATACAAAACTTAATCTTGAATAATTGATGAACTATCTGTATTATTTATTTAATACAAAAATAATTCAATATGTGAAAGATTTTAGGACACCCTCAAAAGGATTGTAGCATACATTATTTTAGCATCCCCCCCTAACTTTATATCTAATGTGTATCTGTATGGCATAAAAGTTTATAATTGTAAATAACCAAAGGCTAAAGGCATATATTTATAATAATTCAATGATTATACTTTGCGTTAATTTCCAATGCAAGAGGGTATGAATAAACCCATTTAACTTAAATCGTAGTTATGACAGATAAAATCATACAGATAATATAGACAATATAGTGGTGACGAAATACAAATAACATTAATATTATTTTATTTAGTGGCTATAAAAGTGCAGACACGTCTGATGACCCTGGTATATAAATACAATAAATAGTGCATTACTTCGTCTTCGGCACACTTTGGTTTTTCCATGATAACGTTGCATGCGTACCGCGACGATCCCTCAGAACACAATTCGGTACGCATGGAACTTGGTAATTGTTTTTGTACGTGAACTGTTAGTTCGTGCGTACAACCGCCGCCATCACGAGTCTTGTAAACCGCTGAACCGCGGATCTCATAAATGGCTTTTTCAACGGCTTTATAAAATAGCGTAAATAAAGACGTAAATATAGTATATACATGTAATTATAAACATTATGTTATATAGACTATATAGTATTGATAAAGATGAATGTTTTTACAAATTACAATGTATGAACCTCTATATGTACAACTATACGTGTTAGTCATTATTAAGATAGGTATGTCATTAATTCATTTACAATGTTTTACTTTTTCATTGTTGTTAGATATACAAATCACGAGTACAGAGTAAATACATATAATATAATACAGGATATAAGAAAAAAATCTAAGCAGAAAGCCGAAAGGTATAATATTAATAATTATTAACTATATAAATTTTGCCACTTTACCAGCTATCTTTTGTTACACCCTGACATCCTGTATAATATTTCATGTATTTATAAAATTGAACATAGTACCTACCTAATAAAAAACTGTATTATTTGAATGTGTGTGCTCAGTTTCAAGTAGAAAAAATAAGTTCGTGTAATTATTATTGTAATATTTATAATAATTATTATTATCATCACTATCACGATGTCATCATATTCATATGTACCTATAACGTAGTGCTTGTAGGAAGAGCCATTTTTAGAATTTCCGACCACATCTGTTGTTGCTATACAAGTGTAATTTTTACTATCTCCTGGTTCCATGCCCAATATCAATAAAATATTCATATCTGTGCCGGTGACTGTAGAATCTTATAAAACAAAACATTCTATAGATATTTTAATATGTTTATAGTAGTGAGTAGTGGCTGGTAAGTATCTAGGTATAGGTGAAATATTTGCAGTTTAACCAACACCTAAAATTCGTACTGGATAGTTTAGGTATATTTACTAGTTTTATGTTTGCCCAGTTTAAAGTCCCATTTGAACGAATTCATTTTTGTTCCGTCATTGCTAATCACACATTGGACTTTGACGTCGCTTCCGACCAGGCCATATTGCACTGCGTAGTGATCTAAAAAAGAGGTTTTGGATAAGTATAGATACAAGATAACTGAGAAGCTCCTATTAGTCCTATTATTCAGAAAATAAAAATATTTGTAGTAAAAAAAATGAGGGAAGAAAAAAGATAAATTATTATATTCGTATAGGCATTATATGTTATAGACAATAATTTGACAATGTTGATTATAACATTAATATTAAATTATTGTACTAAAGTTTTGAAAAAATTAAAGTTAAGTTAGCGACGTGTTTGAATTTAATTCTGAAAAAATACGGCAGAAAAATGTTCACTAATCGTATGAAACACTGAAGAAATTTAATTTTTATCTGTAAATTGATAACTTAAAAATGGGGATTTGATAAAAACGTAATTTTTGTAATAAAATTAAAAAGTAAAAATTAAAAATGGCATATGATCCGTACATGATAAGACATTTTAATTAACTGACTTTAATTTTTTCAAAATAATAAGTAAGTTACCGTAAATTTCGCATAGTGAGTTAGATTGTTATATCGATATGTGCATGTGTAAGATATGTACGAGAGTGAAATTCTTCGGTGACCAAAATATAATAAATATTAAATATTAATTATTTCTTGTATTTAAAATATACATGGAGGTGGTGTGGTAGAAGAGGTGACACCCTTCTTCCCTTCAAATAATTTATTAATTTAACAAGTCTACACCGTTATCGTTAGTCCCATCCCGGGCGTCGCGTTAGTAAAATTAAATTAAATTGAAAGGCCTCACCAAAAAAAAATTGAGCCGCAACTCACTCCACCTCAAGGCCCCAGCTCTTACCGCCCTTAGCGTCTATCGAAGACCTTTCCAGTCGGTAGTTGAGCACGTCATTGAAATCAATTTGTTTCCACATGGGAGTTGCTTTCACGGCGTCCTCGACAGCGCCGACGCCACTGCGAACTCGACTCAGACAGACTTCGGCCTGGATCCGACCACGGACTCGGGCTTGGCTCCGACGGCCACCTGTTTTACCGACTTTTCGCTCGACCACCGCCGCGTCAGCCGGGACCGCGGCGACGGTGGCATCGGTAGCAGATGCAGTCGTCCCGTCGCCGTCGGTCGCCGCCGTGGCGGGATATACCACAAACTTCGCCGGGACGGGCCTGAACGACCGACAACTCAACGCGGCCGTCTCGCCACGGCCGTCTTCGTCGTCGTCCGCCGACATCACCGCCTCGTCCAATCGTTGCACGACCAAATCCAGAAGATCGGTCATGCGACATACGCACGCCCGTCCCGGATTGGCCGACTCGCACTCGCCATTGGTGACGAAAAGGATTGGCGCGGCGCTGGCAGTAGTGGACGACTTGCTGTCGTCGATGGTCGCGTTTTTCGGGCGTTGCGTGACGCGACGGCGAGCCGCGGGCTTTTTTTCAATAGTACACGGCTGGCGGTAATGGATGAAAAAGCCGTCGGAAAACAGACTGGACCTCCGTGGCACGGCTCCCGGCGCCGCATCAAGCGTGCTGACGACGGCCGTCCGACCTGTGGACGTGTTCTCCATTATTTTTTCCAGTTGTTTTTCCAGGTATTTCAAATACGAACGGTCTTCGGCTGAGCCGCTGTGATGGTCGAATGATGGATCGTCGATTACCGCGGCCACCGGCACTGCATTCTCGTAAATAATATTAGTCGCAAATATTACTACGACTAACCAAAACATTTTTGTTCATATACTCGTACGTTATATGATATAACTTATATCAAAATGTGACAAATAACACATATTTTGTATCTTCGTCGTATCCATAATAAACAAAACAGATGTTGTTTTTATAATAATATATTACAATGAAAAATAAATAAAAAAAGCTGTAATGTTTGTGTTATAAACAGCAATAGTATGTAAAATAAATTTAAATATTTTAAAAATGTAATAATATAATATAGGTAGTATATACGTACAAATTTAAAATTACCATAAACAATATTTTTAAATTATAGTAATATAAAATAAACTAAAATCTTTATTCGTCCTATGATATCTAATTTTTATCCAAATAATATTTTTATCTCTAATGTCTATTTAAAAGAAATGTGTTTATATATATTTTCCAGCTTTTTTACCCCAAAAAACATATTCTATACATAAATAAAAAAATTTGAAAATTTAAAATAAAAAAATATTTCATGTCTATCTAATACTGATGTGAATATTTTAAAAATAACTATAGGAACTTGTAATATGAATGTTTTAAATTTATGCAGTTATTCATTATTTGATAACAATAACAAATTATTGTTGTTCTTCCAATTATTTTAAATGTCTTACTTTTGGTCTTTACTTTTTAGTTTTTACTATTGATACCCAAAATACTAACTATAGATTTAAATTTCTACCAGAAGTTGAAAATCGAAACATATTCCCTAAAATGATAATGGACAAAAACACACACACATCATTATAAAATCAATAGGTACATTCATTGCTCTGCTCAGAATCTAATATTAAAATGTTACTAATAGCTTTGAGACAGAAAACTGGCCTAATCTTCATCGTACTATGAAAATAGTATATTATTCTTATTTTATAGATTAATCCCTCGCTAACCTAATGCAGTCGAAACTTAAATCTTACATTATAAAATTAAAAGTTATTGAAGAACAAAAAAAGATACTATATTCGACATGATACCATATCTAAATAAACGTTTTAATACAATTGATTTATTATTGTTATACTTAGTATGTACATTTTCACCGAGGAAACAATTGATTAATTATAATATGTATTTATAATAAATAATATTATGGTTTGTTATCTCGTCATTTACACACTTTAAAAAATTTAAAGTTACTGACATATTAATTAAATGTTGTTTAATACAATATCAATTAAAATTGTTTAGTTGACAGAATGAGATTAAAAATATTTACGAAGTTAATTTTCAATGAAAACTAACAGAACAAAAAATAAAATAATATATTGTCGACTAATAATAACAATGATCAATGTATATTACCTACTCCTGAAGTCCTGAGTAATGAGATACATAAGTATAACATATTAATTATTGATCATATTTTATTTTAGAAGAAGCATTTTGTAAGTCTTAAAGTTTTTAAATAATTAATACAATCGTTAATTATACATTATTAAGTCTTAAATTATGTAATTTTTCAAGTGTGTTAAATGACTCGAGTAGAAACTTCAAAGAAAATGGATTAATTATTTGAAAAATATATAAAACATCTTATGTTTAATTAACCAATTAAAAAATATTTTATGTACTATAATGTCTACAACTACATACAGTCTATAAAGAATAGATACATCACATTTTTTTACATATAAAAAGCTATCTATTTAAGTGTCAATAATCATTGTATTAAAGTTTTTATTTTGAAAATATTATTTTTATAAAGTCTGATTTCATTGCAAAAATGCAAAAATGCAAAATATTAATTTTTTTAATTTTTATTATTTATATGTTGTTTTAAGCTTAATATTTATTTAATAACATACATTATTAATTTTTAATATTTCAATGTAGAATAATTTAGATATAGAACTACTGTCTACTTTAATAATAAATAATAATAAAAATCGAATTTTGAATGAATTTTTTTTTAGATTTAATAATTTTTTTATTGCTAGTTAAAATATTGTACAGTTGAAAAATATACAAAGAGAAAAATTAGCACTGCTCTTCGCTGAGGTGGAAACTCTTATAAAAGGGCAAGAGTACTTAGCTAAACTTAGTGAGAGATAAAACAACAATGAAATAATACAATGCAATTACAAAATGAGAAAAAAGAAAAAAACAATAATTATTAATACATATTTACAGTAAATTATAACTAATACTGAAAATAAATAAAGTATACAAGAAAATTTAAACAAAGAATACATTTTGTTTATTAGTTATAATTATTTATAGTTCTAACTTTATAAGCATGAGTACTGAGTAAGTACAAACATTTTTTGGAACATTATTTTGCCGCTCTACACCACTAATAAAAAAATTGACGTAATAATTATAATTTATAACTATGGCTGACATTTTTATGCAATTGCATATTGTTATTGGTTAGTCCAAAATTAGCTAGTTCGTACCAGAATCTGTTTCATGTTCTAACGCTTTTGTACCTATACAACATTTTATTTTACATAATATTTTTAAAATATTTCGGAGTTTTTGCATATTTTATGATTTTACGAATTTTTAAAGCATATTTAGAATTTTGTAAAATTTTAAAGCATTTTTAACTCGATGAATCAAGAATTTTCACAAAATAATAAATTGCAGTTCAATGCTTTTAACAATTTTTTCAACATTTTTCTTTGGTTTTCTCATGAACTTCGTAAACTGAAATCAACATCCTTTTTTTTATTAATAACTTAAACCATTTGCAGTGTAATATATAAAATATAAACAATCATTTAATTAAAAATAAAATGTTAGAATTTATTATAGTTTTTTCCTTTTTTTAGAGGATATTTTAAGAGCATATTTTGCGATATATATAGCATAATGTTAGTCGATATAATAGTTGAAATTGTATTTTCGCTTTATTTATCAAAACGTAAAGCATAAAGCTATATAATTTTTGTACAAAAATTTCATTAAATCAACAATAATTAAATATAAAAACGTGTATAAACCGATTTATCATTATTTTGGTATAAATAACGTGCCAACGAGTTTACCGTGATTCGCAAGGATGCGCAAGAATTAAGCATATATTATACCTTATTATTACCTATTACTTATTTACTATAGTGACGAATCAAATAGTATCATTTATAGTTTGAAGTAAAAAAATAATAAAATAAATCGCTTGAAAATAAAACAATTATATTATAGTTTATTATTTTGTTATTTTTAAATATTTATAATTCAGTTTTTAGACTAAAACAGTAACCTTGAGCTTTATCATAAAAATCTGTAATTAAATTATAAGCCGACTAAGAAATTTAGTTAAACAAGATATAAAATTGTCTATATAATACAGATTTATGTACAAATGAGTACAATTATTTTTCTTGTTGTATTTATAATTAAAACAAACCTGGTTTGTAATTTAAAAAAATGTAGTAGGACTAGTAAGAGAAGTGTACCTTATATTACTACTTATACAGAAAAATAGTAAATATATAAACAGAAGACAGAAGGTCGTCTAGTTGTGTGGAGACATTCGTACTGATTTTTTTGTTGATCGTGTTTTTATATTATTTTATTTTATTGTGTTTATATTATTATTTCATCGGTTATTTTTATCAAAATGTTTGGTAGATTTATATGTTTGAGTTCTTTATTAATATTATTTCCTCAAATAATTAAAACTACAACTACAGTTTATAAATGTGGCTCAAGTAAGTATTTTGTTAATTTTTTAAAGGTGTTACACAAATATTATTTTATTATTAATATAGCTATAATTTCTATAGGATATAATTTAATTACCTATATTAAATATCGTGTATATAGTAGACACTGTCTACTAATACAATTTCGACGCAATATTACAATGCTTCTCATAATATTATTTAATATAACTATAAACTATATTTATTTTTTATAATTATTTTCCTAAGATTTCTTAATTAACTGTTTATTTATTTTTAAAACATTAATAATGTACTACAAATAGTACGGAAAACTCTTTTTGTCTACTTTAAAATGTTTGTAGAGCAGTACCTCAAATAATTAATAACGAGTGGTGGTTTTTTTATCGTAACCTAACGAAAAAGTTCTCAATTTTAAAAATTGTATTTTTAAAAATATGTCTAACATTTATATAATATTTTGTATTTATGTATAGGTAATGTATTAATGTATATAAATTACCAATTCAGATAAATTTAATGATATGTCGATTTCTCTTATGATAATAATTAAAAAGCTATCCTTGAAGAATAATTGAAGGTACCTAATTGTTTGTTATCGCCCTGCCACCAGTCTGTATATTTACAGACACCATACTATACATAGGCTATAAACCGCAGAATAGATTATATTTAATCTATTCTGTATATGAACTATATAAGCCTACAGTGCTAAAAATGTATTGAAAATTTGCAGTTTTCTCTCTGTAGTTAATCCTAATGAAAACTTTTAGTAAATATTGTTCTTTTACATATTGGCCATAATGCACATTATGGCTAATCTTTAAAATGTATATAAATATATCTTATAAAAAATTGAATAATGCGAACCTATACTTATAGGTATAATAGATTTTTCAATGGCAGTAAGTCATAATATTAAAAAACAATGCTGCTCAATATTTTTTAATTTGTACACATTTCTTAAATTATTTATTTAATTAGTTTTTACTAACGTTTATTTATATGCCAATTGAAATGATTTATAATATTATGCACTTTTGTAGATTACATCTATACCAACCTATATACTTTGACATATTACATAGTGTAATAATTTCATTTATTTACTTAAGGGAACTTTTTCTAGATTCAAAATTTACCACCCCGACACCTTTATGTCAACATTATCAATATCCTTACACATCAAGCTCGACATTTTTTTAAGAGCAACTAGCTAGAAATATCTTAAATTATACATAAATTTAAAAAAATTAAAATTCTACGAATAACACTTTAGGAATATATTATACATTCAAATAAGTAGTTACATTTTATTATCATTATTATTTTTTTTTTTTTAGGAAATCAAGAAATTTTAAATAACGTAACAGTAACAATTGAAAATTGTACTACATCAAGATGCTCGTTAAAACGAAATAGTACTGTGCATATAGAAATAAAATTCAAGCCAGGTTCTTATAAATAATAATATGTATTAATTATAATTTATTTGTTATGTAATTTGGTAATTTGTACGAAAATCATTTATTTATTTAGTAATTTTCAAAATATAACACAATCATTTATTTTCCGCGAGTGATCCATAAGGTAAATGCCACTAAATTCTGCGTGAAGCTGTACATTTTATAGGAATAATCAATATTAAATTTGATGATATGAATGTTATTTATAAATGCCAAATAATGCAATTTTTCAAAGTTTAAGTGATTTCAAAATTAAATGATAATATCAACGAAAAAATATTACATTGGGATTGGATTATGAGGCCTATTATTATTAAGACAATAATATTTTTTATGAAAAATGTCGTTTGCAATTAGATTTATACATTCTGCGGAAACTGTTTGTTAAAATATTAACTGTTCTAAATTCTTATACATAGAGTAGTAGAGTACTATACTAATAGAACTCTGAACTCTATCTCATAAAAGGTTTTATCTAAACAAAGAAGTAATTAATTATGCAAGTAATACTCCTTGTAAAGATGAAATTGATAAAACCATAAATTAATTAAAAATCGATTAGTTTAATAATTTCATACTTAGTTATATGGGAGATGGTATTTTGCGCCAATTTTATTACTTGTAATTTGCGCCACGATAGAAAACGAAACGGAATATTATGTAACCGGCAACACATTTTTAACTTCAATATTTGGAATACTTAAATACATTTCTTTATATAATTATAATATGACTGATTTTTTTATGTTTTTTTTTAATAACCGTAATAGTACTTTTTTAATAATTTTCTAGATATAACTATTAAAATTAAAATTAATCTGTAAAAAAAAAGTTATTTTAAAGTTGCACAAATTACAATTTGAATAAGGTGAATAATGATATAAATTACATAATGCCTTTTTTTAGTTATATGTGGTGCAAAGTATATACTCCCATTTATGTAATTAGGTTTGGCCTGTTAAATACTAAATAATTTCACGATTACCATGATAGTACTCCATGTATTGGATCATCATCAGCTTGTAATACTTTGTTCATCTTAATTAAAGTAATTTAAACCAATGAACTGTAATTATTATGGGATTGAAAATGTATCTTTAGTATCATACTATCCTGGTCGTAAGATTAGTGACTCATGTTTCTAGAAAATTTTAACTGGATCAGTAAATATGATTTTTTAAATATTTACATTACTAGAGTACTTATACATAGAAATGCTTAAAAAATGCATTAAAATATACTTATATATATTCAATTTTATTTTAGAATTCGATGTAAGGGATTTAATCGCAGAAGTACATGGTATAGCATTAAATATACCAATACCCTTATTAGGAGTAGATAATAAAAGTGTATGCAATAATCTCTACGAAGAAGATGGAACAAAAAAAAAATGTCCTCTACTTAAAGGCAGTGCATATATTTATAAAGACGAGATATACATAATTGAAGCATATCCTAAGGTAAACTATATAATTAAAAGTCTTCATAAAAATGCTCACTGTTATAATTTTCAGTTTAAGGTAAATGTGCATTGGAGTTTAAAGGACCCTATTTCAAAAAATGTTGTTACTTGTTTTGAAGCACCAGCAAAAATTGTTGATTAATTTTTAATTGTATTTTTTTTTTATTATTTTAATTAAAAATAAATAAACAAATATAGTTTGATCTTCTACTGAACACTTGCATGTATACAATAATGTAATATATAAATAATACTAATTATAAATATTTAAAAAAACACACTTAAATAATTTTAGAAAAAATATTGCAATTATTAGAAATAACGTAACATAAAACATTTAAATTATGTTTAAATAACAATAATAATTTTACATTTTAAAAGCTCTTATGTTTAATGTTATATTTTTACTTTTATTAATCAAGAGAAAAAATACAAACATACTTCTATATTAAAAAAAAAAAATTACAAATTATAAATTCTCTCATGTCTTTATACAAGATATTATAATAATCATTCATAATGTGTTAATAAACGATGATTATAAATGTTTTTAAAAATATATTTCATTATAATATTTAGCTTGTATCATGTTTCTTATTTTTTTACTCAATAATATATAAAGTTTTATTGTTTGTGTTATTATAAGATTTAGAGCTACTATACTACTAACTCTTAATAATAACAACATTATTGATAATTAAAAAATATCAGAATTATACTTTAAGTTCTAAGAGATTCTAAAGATGTTGCTAATAGGTGAATTCCTTATCATGCTATTCATATTATTTTAATCATTGTGAATTTTTATTTTCTTATTGTAATATATTTTCTTATTTTAAAAATAAAAAATTTAAAAGTGAAATTAATATTTTAATATAATTAATAATACAACATAATTATGAAAAAATACTTTTAGTGCTTGAGATTCAATTTGATGAGATGTTCAATAAGTAATACATTTATGATGAAGTATTAAGTTATTCTCCTAATAATTAAAGGTATATTTATATATAAGTATATTAATGTAACACAAATTAAAGATTAAGATAGTTCATTATTAAAACTGATATTATCCTCTTTTTAAAAGCTTTTAATTTTAATAAAACTTAGTACTTTCATATAAATGTCTGTAAAAAAAAAAAAAAAATATATATATATAAAAAAAAAACTATTACTCTTATATTTTGATGTTTAATTAAATATAATACTTTTGTTACTAGAAGTTACCCTATATAATATGTTTTATTTATGTGAAAGGTAAATATTATATACTATTGAGTACATTATAAACCACCAAAAATAACAGAAATAAAAGAAAAAAATTAAACCAATGTCATTCAAATTTTGCCATACAAATTGAAATGATCATGTACACATTTATATAAGAAACTTATTGAGATTATATCTCTATATTGTTATCATTAAGTATATGAATTGTTATAGTGCATACTATAGTTAAGAATTGAAATTTAAACAAGATCAATATATATTTTTTAAAACAATATTTTCATTTTAAAGAATATATTTATAATAAGTGATCATGAAACTAAATTAGCTACTATTTAATATTAATTAACTCAATTAACGCAAATGAATTAATAGTATGTTTCTTTCTCCAACCATCCACCAGGATTTCGTCTTATGTAAAATTTTCTTACTTCATCATAAATGAATAAAGCTAGCATGAATGGTATTGGAGGAATCCACCAAGTCCATCTAAAAATGTATAAGCATACATTTAAAACTTAAAATTTTTAAAACAAAAAATAATAAATGTCTTACTTTAATGGATACATGCGTAACGCTTCATCCATTCCAGGTAAATAACATAAGAACAAAGCTAAGACTGTCTCAAATATTAAACTGAAGTTCAGAGCCATATTTCTAGAAATGGACCAATGTATTAGTAAATTTTCAAAACTTAATTACAACTATTTAACTAACCTCATTCCTTGATGTGTGATTGAATTTCTTCTTGTCTTGCATATAATAAGATTTGCCCATTGTACTACTACAATAGCTATGAAAAAGCCTGTATGGCACGTATACTCTAAGGACTTGCGGTCTTGGTAGGTCTATAAATAAAATTGACTTGATGAAAACAGATTCAAATCGTACATTTTAGTTTAATTTACCCATTCTTGGTTATAAGAATCTGGTAAATCATTAACAGCTCTAGAGTCCCATTCACGACGTATTCCAATTAATTTATACGGCATAAATCCATTTTCAGCCATGATTACAAAATAAGTGAAAAAACCAGCAAATGCTTCAATAACACCCAATTGACCAAATGCCAAAGATATTAATCTTGAAAAAAAAAGACATAATTAGTAATTAGTTATTAATTACTAATTATAAAATGTATATTAATTTTATTATTTTGCTATTATTATTATATGCTAGAAATTACTTGCCAAGCAATTCATTAAAGAAGAGATTCAAAGAAAACAAAAAGTATATAGAGTTTACCTGACATTAAATAGAGGGTTTTTAATAGATGGTTTCTTTTTCATCAGGTTTGATTCGCCAGGTTCAAATGCCAGTGATATGCCAGGCATCTAGCAGTCCCAAAATAACAAACAAATCATCCACAAACATTTTTTTTTTTTTTTTTTTTTTTTTTTAGTTTTATAGTTATTTTGTTACATTGAAAGCTTAAAAATTAAATAGATATGTCAAGAATACAGATTAGCAGGGTCAAAATGTTTTCAGAAAAACTTTACGCAGAAATATATGTTAATTATTAATTAGAATATCAAAGCAAGTAATTAATTAAAAACAAAAAGCAAAAGCAATAAAACAATAAATACTGCATAATATAGTCACCTGTTATTCACTAGTTTATCTCTAATTAGATTTCTAGGAGGGCGTTTCATTATATCTGATTCTGGATGCTCATAACCCAATGAAATGGCTGGAACCTAAATACAATAAGCCCATTCTAATGGAGTTCAAAAACTACTTCTATTCTATATTTTCTGCTGTAGATATTCACTAAGTACACTGGCAAATATTTATTTGAGCACTAACTAATAGTGTATCAAGCATTTACGCCAAATTTAAGAAATATGATTATTTATTTATTCATCAACTACTAAAATCTAGATTCTAGTAATATCAATTAATATTAGTGGCAGATTTAACACATCAGCAACTCAGAAAAGTCTAACTGAGCTCAGTCAAAACATGATTATTATATTCATAATCACTTCTTATAGTTAGAAACATGATTCATTTTTTTAATCAAGAATATATGTATTCCCAAAGATATTTTTTTAAATGGTTTCCCTTAAATAAACCTAACATGATTACTGAATTTAACTGGTACCATGTCATGTATTCAAAAGCTGAGTCCCAGTTGTTCAAAATGAAGCATTTTTCAAATGTCGGATATTGTCTGAAGTTTTAAATATTATAATTTATGACTTAATTATTATCTTAATTTAATTATTTAATTAAAAATATTTTATCATTTTAGAGTAGTTAATTGTTTTCTTAATCAAAATTTCAGAAATTTGGTTCTTTACATACCATGCCTAATTTTTAGTTTTATAAAAAAAAATATTGTGTGCTATCATTAGCTGTCTTTTTAATTATTTGTAAAAGTTGTTTAATTTTAAACTAAGTATTTACAACTTCAGTAAAATATAAGATTGTTATTGATTTCTAGTTTATGTTATTTAATTAATGTATGATTATGAATTATATATTTACACCTATTTTATATCATGTTTTTCATATACAGATGGAGTAATAATCAAGTCATATTAATTATGAAAAAAAAAAACAATATAAAGAGTATATAAAAAATGAAATACAATTTTACACTTACACAATTAACTGTTCATGGATTACTAAATATCAATCAAAAACTAAGTATAATACATTTAATATTATCTATATAGAATAAGGACACATATAGGTAATAGTATTATCTATATTCAAATAAGTTAATTGAGTTAAAAATTATTATTGAAATGGAATAAATAACATAATATTATCATATTCGATATAGGTAGTTGATTAGGTAGTGAGAAATCATTTTGATGATACTTAATTGTATGGTAAGCAACTTTTAAACACATGGTCCAGATTTAATTTAATAACACAACCATAACATTTTTCTTAAAATCTTAGATCCACCACTGTTAAAAATGTTTAATTTACTATATTTGCACACTACCATATGAAAACATAATCATATATCACATCATCTTAAATTACAAGACAATTAATGTCACATTAAAAATAATGTTAATTAATCTAAGTTAAGTTTATTAATATTTGTAGCTAATTATTATTGAATAATTCTTTAATGAAAATATTAAATTTATTTGTTAACCTAATGGAGATAGTAAATTAAAAAGAAAATTATAAAACTGATTAGATATAAATTATGTCAGTTTCTAGAATAATAAAAAAAGTCAATGGTTTACCTCATATGTTTAGCCTAATTATAATCAAAACTGTAGTGAACAAACGTCAAACCAAATAATTATTAACATTCTGCCAAAGAAAATATCTGTCAACGTAACAATATTTAAAACAATATATATTTATGCTTACCATATCTGTACCAAGATCAATGCATAATATAGCAATAGCACCAATAGGCAATGGTATGCTTAGCATGATAAAAGCAATGAACGGCAATAATTGAGGAACATTAGATGAAAGAGTATAAGTAATAGACTTTTTTAAATTATCAAATACTAAACGTCCTTCTTCTATGCCAGTAACAATACTAGCAAAATTATCATCTAAAAGAATCATGTCAGCTGCTTCTTTTGAAACATCTGATCCAGAAATTCCCATTGCAACACCTTAATAATATATATAAATATATAATTAATTAAAAATTTTATGATGGCAATAATGTTTTATTTAATAATTTATGTAATAACCAATATCCGCTTTTTTAAGTGCCGGTGAATCATTAACACCATCTCCAGTTACAGCAACGACTCCGCCAATTCTTTGACAACCTTCAACAATAGTTAATTTTTGTTGAGGCGAAGTTCTTGCGAATACTATTTCTTTATGGTACCTAAAATAATAAAGATTAAATTAATGAAATAATTCTGAGGGTAATATTAAAACTACTGTTTACCTTAATATTTCATCCAAAACCTCTGGAGGCAAATCTAATAATTCAGAACCATGTACTACAGCTGCATTAGCATCTCTTGGATTTACTTCAGATATAGGAATATTTAATCTCTGAGAGATATCTTCAACTGTTTCATTTCCTTCAGATATAATTCCAACAGATTTTGCAATTGCTTTAGCAGTAATAGGATGATCTCCAGTAACCATAATAACTTTTATACCAGCTGAACGGCATTTAGCCACAGCATCTGGAACTGCTGCTCTTGGTGGATCTATCATAGACATTAAACCAACAAATCGCATTCCACTTAATGGAAAATTAGGTTCATCGACATCAAACAGGAAATTTTTAGGAAAACGGTCTGATGGTAATAACATATCACAAAAACCCAGGACGCGCTCACCAAGACCACCTAATTCTAAGTAAGCGTTATTAAATGCTTCACGCATTTCTTCATCAAGAACTTTTTCTTTCCCCCCGATAAATATGGTAGAGCAACGATCAAGGACACGTTCGGGAGCTCCTTTCATAACTAATAAATATCGTGAATGTCGAGAATCTGAAGAATCTTCATTCTCATGGATTGAAACCTAAATACAAAATTATCATATTAATAATGTATTATACATTTAATTGTAATTTATAACAAAAAATAATTATTAATCACCTGATATTTATTTGTTGAATTAAAAGGTATCTCGCAAACTTTACGGTTACGTCTTCTGATCGACATTACATCACCAAGAGCAAGTGTCATACACTTCAATAAGGCAGATTCTGAAGCATCCCCATTTACTTCCCTAAGAAAATATTTAAATAAGTTCTTTGAAAAACAAAAAAATGTTTTATATAATATAGACAAACTTTTTTAGAATGGGTACACCATCTTGTCCTGCTTTAAATTCAGCTCGATTACAGAGTGTTGCGATTCTTGCCAAAGCTCTAAATCCAGGACTAGATCTATCATATTGCACCCCAGATTGATCTTCAGTAGTATCTGCTTCAATAATTTGATTATCAAACCACATGTGAGCAACAGTCATACGATTTTGAGTTAAAGTGCCAGTCTTGTCAGAACAAATTGTTGAAGTTGATCCTAGTGTTTCTACTGCTTCCAAATTCTTTACAAGACAGTTTTTAGATGCCATTCGCTTGGCAGTTAATGTTAAACAAACAGTTACTGTAGCTAACAAACCTTCAGGAACAGCTGCAACCAAAAAACCTAAAACCCACATTATTAATTAATAATGATATAATTATAAAAGTATTATAACATTAATATACAAATGACTAACCTATCATGAAAATAATGGCATCCAACCAATAACAACCCATCATCAATGCAATAATGAATAATAATATTCCAATAATTATAGCAGTTATGTTAACAAAGTTCACAAAACGAATAATTTCCCTTGCAATTGGTGTTGGTCGACTATCTAAACTTGAAGCTAATCCAGCAATTCTTCCCATGACAGTATTATCTCCACATGCAATAACTACACCCTTAGCAGTTCCTACATTAAATCAATTTATACTTTAGTTTCACAATAATAATTATTAATACAATAATGCCATTAAAATATTTTAACATCTATCAAACCTTCAACAGCATGAGTGGAAGAAAATGCAAAATTTTTAGTTTCCAAAGGATCATCATGAGTAAATTCTGGAGTGCGGCTTTGTGGTTCAGATTCACCAGTCAGTGATGAATTATCTACTTTAAATGAATGACTCTCAATAATTCTTAAGTCAGCTGGGATACGGTCTCCAAACTTAAGCTCAACAATGTCACCAAGAGTAAGATCTTCAGCTCGTAATGTCAATGATTCACCTTGGCGTATGACTACAGCAAACTATTTAAATAACTTAATATTAAAATATAATAACTTTATAATATCTTCAACATTTCAACACCTTAAAGATACTATTTGATTATATTATATTAAAATAAAATGATATCTCAAAATATACTTGAAATTTAGTAATAACTAGTTTATAAATCTAGTTACAAAAACTTACATAAATTATAACTTAAGAGAGATAAGCGAATAATTGTATAACCATTCAAGTCTCCAATTTATAATTGCATTATCATATACCATAAAAAACATTTGAATTAATTTAAATTTTATAAAAAATAATTTGAATTATTGAAGTATTCAATGTATAGTGATTTAAAAAATTAAAACTGGATCAAATAATTTAAAATTTAAGTATATAAAAATGAATTTTATTAATTATTAAAAAAATTAAATCGAAAAAATTCATAAACGTCTTATAGTTTTAAATAATGTAAATGCTTAATAATTAATAATTAATGCATATTTTAATAATAGTAATATAAAAAATGATGAGTTAAAATATTTTAACTAAATACTGACCTATTTTTTTTTAAATAAATAAGAATATTTATTGTTCTATTTTAAACTATAATACAAGATTATTTTTAAAAGAAACATATTAATTTGAGTTAAATCATTTTTAAAAAGTAATAAAGCATACATTGAACTATAAAATTTTATAATATACAAAAGAAAAAAACATAAAAGATTTTGAAAAATACCGCAACTGCTAACTACAATAAAGATAAGTTAATATATATAGAATAAACTGCATAGATAATTTTAAAATAAAAATATACAAGCAAAATTGCAAAAATAAAATAGCTAACTAAACAGCACTTATATAAATATGAAAAGTTATAGAGTAATTTGGTACTGAATAAATTATTTTAATAAAAAGTTTTGACTAAAATAGAAAAGTTTATAGATTAAGCTTTTATAAATTTTATTTAAAAAATAGTTGATACAATAAACTTAGATTATTCATAAAATTTTAAATAAAAAAAAATGTATTATTCAAACTATCATAAATGTATGTGTAGTATTAAATAATAAATATGTTACTGTTTATGACTTTACACTAATATTTGTTGTTTCTATCTTATGACGCATAACATTGAACATTTGAATATAACAGAACTAATTTGTAGAGTTTAAATTTTGGAGATAATATTCATTTACCTATTATGAAATTTAAAATCAAGAACTATTTATAATCTCTCGTCAATTTTGTTTAAATTTGCAACTTTAAGTCTTTAAAACAAATGAACATTTTCAAATTTTAATATTTTAAACAATAATAAATCTATGAGGGGGGGAGTAAAATTTAAGATAAACAATATTGTTATTAAATTAATACAATTTTATTTACGTCCATGAATAAAATGTCTACATAAGAGTTATTAGGTTAAATATGTTATAAATAGTGTTATTTTAACGATTTTTTTTTTTGTAATAATAATGGGTACTTAGTTGCTTATTGTGACGTTCCGTGAAAAAATATAAATTACATACTATACACTTATACTAACATTAATATATTATAAGAAGTGATTTCTACATCAACAACCCTACCATCCTTTCTTAAGATACAACTATACATTCCTCCACTTTATTATATTTGTTATTACTGTTTAGTTTTAATTCTAAATTTGTAGCATATATTTAACATGTACTTGAATCAATACTGTTATGGCATCATTAAAATACAATTTTAATAAAATTAAAAAATTAGCGAAAAATAAATATATTCATTTAGAAATTTTAAATTAATTTAAATTATATGCAATTAATTATCAAAATATTAACATATTTTTCAAATCTATAGAACAAAGTTAGGGGAAGGGGGGTATCTATGTGAAGTTGGCCCAATATTATGATTGTATAGTTAATTTATTTTAACAATTCATTTGCAAAATACAGTAGAAGCTGTTTATTGGGATAATTAATATAACCATATTATTGAAATAAAATGCCTAGGAATTAGACAGGTTATTTATTAAAACATTGATAATCAATCAAATTATTGAAAAAACACATTAGTTATTTGAAATAATTAGAGCCAAAGTACCACTACGGTACTACATTATCTTTACTGTCATTATGAATCTATATTGAATTCCACTTGTTCAATTAACTTCATTATTTTTTACTGTTCTTTAGTATAATACCTGCTATATTTTTTTTACTGTGATTTTTTTAATTCAGCTTTGATATACGTACATATAGGTGGTCAGTGTTTTGACATTCTAAAAATCTAAAAATGTCTAAATGCCAAGACTTAATTTTAGGACAAAAATGCAACTAATTTAAGTTATACGATTTGCTTTAAAAATGTATTGTTTACATGACGCTGGAGCTCGATTAAATATTTCTCATTTCAGATTGATTAGGATTCTGAAAGATTGTTTAAACAATAAATGCGCAACACTGGAAAATGAAAGTGGTAGTCAGAAAAGAAAAAGTTGTAGACAGAGTGGATGAAAAAGGCTTTAAGCAATAATTTTCTTATAAAAACATGATCATAAAGTAACTAGACGCAAAAAAAAAGACATCAATAGATACATATTTTACATAATATAAAATAATAATTTTTTTTTTAATAAATAAAACCAATCGTTTAATAGAAAAAATTGGTTAATTGACACATTTTATCTTGGTTCAAAAATGTTCCTAATAAACAGCTTCTACTATATTGGAATATTTTTTAAGTATTGAATTAAATTAGCATATCATTATCAAATTTAAATTAAAAACATTTTAATTTTGAAGTATATGAAATATCATTATTTAAAATATATCTGATGTAAAAATATTAAAAAAAGCAACAAAAATATAGATTAATGTTATGTGAGTATATGAAAAAAACAACAAATATTGGTATTATGTTTGGTATTCTTAAAAAAGCTACTTAAACAAAGGATGACAGACCTGTGAAGTTGTTTCATAGAATGATCGGATGATTGCACCTTGATTAAACTGCCGACAGTAAGATAAAAAGCCAGTGACTACTATAACAACTATTAAACTTGAACCTAAGTAAATCTGCGATAAAATAAAAGTTAGCATATAAAGCAAGCATAAGTAACTACCTCTCACCTGAACATAAACCCACAATCATGCTGCTACAAAAAACCGTACATTAAAATAAAAAGCTTAACCACACCAAAACATTAACTTCAGCTATCTCTGCCTTACCTGAGGAACTAAATTCCTAAATGAATCCACAATTGCAGAAGATTTAGCTTGTTGATAATATGAAAAGACTCCTGTGATGATGACAACAGCAACTAATACTACTCCCAAGTAAAACTGGATTGTAGAATATAGGGTTAGTTTAAAAAACATTGTATAAATATTTAACCAACTTTAATTAGTTTAGGATTTTCATGGTTGCAGGTATTTATAAACAGGTTTATAAAAAATTAAGTCTCAATTTAAAAAAAATACAAAACTTACATAATCATCATTTGGATCTTCTGTAGTACTAGTTTCTGCAGTATGAGCTAAGAAACACAGAAGTGCTCCACACCATAATAATACTGAAAATCCACCAAAAATCTGTTTTGCAAATTTTATCCATTCAGGTGTTGTAATTGGTGGTGTCAAAGTATTAGGTCCATCTCTTTCTAAATTTTCTCGAGCTTTCGCATGAGTTAACCCCTAATATAAAATAGTAAATCAATACTAAAACAAAAATCAAGATGAGGTCGTATTGCATGGTTACTCTATACAAACATTAAAACTAAAAATTATATTTTAAATTAAGGTTTTCTATACCAATAAATTTGACGATGTAATATGTAATTTATTATTATTTATTATCAATGAAAATGTATACATTTATAAAATGTGTAAAGAATAATATTTTTAAGAATATGTTGGGTATGACATTAATTTGTCTTCCACCTTACCTTAAATCAATTCAAAAATAAAGTACAAAGAGTTTTGTTAATTACATTTCTCAATTAACCACACTTATTTATGTTTTAATTTTATTATTATTATTATATAATTTTTTTTATCATAATTTAATTATGTATCAATCTATATTCTTATTTCTATGTAAAATTATTAACTATCACTTATATATCAATTATATTCATTATATTTCCCTAAAGGGTGTTTACCCGTTGATTTATAAATAAATAAATAAAATAAAACAATTTATTATCCACTTAAATCTACAACATTTATTTTTTATTTTTAGTTGAAAATCAAGTCAAATAATAATAAGATATAAAATCAATATATAAACCCTAAAAAATATTAACTTTTATTATTTTTTTAAATAGGTGTGATTTTACTCTAAGATTACTAAACTTCTTTTAGTAATAATTAAAAAAACTGCTGTCCTTTTAACAATTTTAATTCTTGATTGTACATAATATATTTATAATAAATTTAAATACTAAATTAATATATATTTACAGTTCCAGGGTGTGTTCCAAATCTTTGGTAAAGTTCATCTAATGGTACTTTATGATAGTCCAAGTATGGATCTTGTTTCAACTCATCTAAATTTTCAGCATGACTATACTTGGTACTAATTGACGATGGTGCTTTTCGCCTTGTCTAAAATAATAATAAAATTTTTAAAAATATAACCACTTAAATAAAAATGTAAAAGAAAAATTTGTTACATACTTTTGGTTTTCCATCTACTGTTTTATTATCATCAAACTGAGATGGAACTGTAGCAACACGATATGAGTCTGTTCTTCCATGCTAAGGTAAAAATTTAAAATATTAATTTAATGAAATTTACCTTTGCTATAAATAAATTTCAAAAGCAAATGTATAGAAATTATGTAATTGCAATAAATATATATATATATTTCCCCAATAAATACAAACTGCCAAAAATGTCTAAATTCTAGAAACATGCAATTTTAATTTAAAACATTTTTTTTAACAAAATATATTTATAATCTATACATTATATACAATAAATAAATTTTGTAGCTTAACTTAAGATAACAACAGTATGAAATTACACGAAGAAGGAAGTTAAAATGGAAACCATCTAACTATGAGGGTATTTTTTATAATATAATACAATAAAATCTTGCAAAGATGAAATCTTGTTAAGACAAAAACTTTGGTGACATGAAAAATGTCTTTGTTTCCATTTCAAATACATATTTGAATTCACTCTATCAAGACAAAAATCTCATTAAGCTGGAAACAGTGAAAACGGACACATTTTTCACATCTAAATCGGCTGAAAACACTTGTAGAGATAGAAATTTGAAATATTTTTGTTTCAGATGTTAAACTTGATGACTTTCTTTATTTTTATGACTAGCAAGTATCATGAACTTATAATTATTTTAACACGTATTTTTATTATGTACTTGTGTACTGAATAGTAAGATGTCCATGGTACTATAAATTTAATGAATGACTTTATTTTTTAAGTTATTTTATATGTACATAAATATTAAAAATGTACCTATAAAATAAATTTCAAATTAATTAAAACAGATTCATTAGGAGGTAACTATAACATTAACACCAAAATTCAAAATAAATTCTAGTTTTTAGTTTTCTTTGTCTTTTTTTCTAGTTATATTATCAACTATTCCAATGTATTGATATGTTATGAATATTCACCTCGTTAAGACGTTTAATTTGAGGTGTCACATGCTAATTTTTTCAGTAAAATAATATTTACCTGTAAAAAAATAATTGGTAAATTTACCAAGCTTACATCTCTACTTAAGAGCCTGTACACGTTTATGAAACTAAAGAGTGTAGATCATATTAAAGAACATTACATAATAAAGAACATCAAAAGATAACTACTACACTTATAAGTAGAGTCTGGATTTATATGCATATTATTATTTGAATAAAAATGCATATTTATTACATATTTATTGATAGTTGCATAAATGTTGCACATTGTAAAGTTTATGTCTGTAAATATACCAACTATCGATTGTAAATAACCCATTATAATGTATAAATCCATAAGTGATCGACATCATTATTGACGAATAACAACAAATATTGGATGTTCTAGTGGTAAATGTATTATTACCTAAACATGTTCACATTAGATAAGAAGTATATGTACAATATGTATTAGAACACAAAATTTAGTTTTAGTTTGGTCTGTCCATTTAACGTGTGTAATGTACAGTATACTGTATATTTTGTTTAAAAAATCTAACCTGCACCTTAAATAATGTCTAAAGAAAATAATGCACCAATTGTATGTTGTAATGTGGAAAGAAGTTTTTCCAAATACAAAGTATAATTTGAGATAAATATAGAAGTTTTCAATTTAAAAACTTAAAATCGATTTTTATAACTTCATGTTGGTACTCGTCCCATAATAATAATTTAATGTAAATAGTATAAAACATTTAAACACAATTTCATTAAAATAATGTTATTTTGAATTTTAAAATAATAATTTATAGTATAATACTTTTATACTTAAACAATGTCATTAAAAATGTTATTTTGCATTTTTTTTTTTAATAAACATTTTTATACATAATATATTTAGATTGTGTAATATTTTTACTCAAAACTAGTTTGTTAATTTGTAAAAAAAATCATTTATATTTTTAGCATATTTATAGATTTTTATTACTATATGAATATGGGCCCTAATCATAAGTAATCTCAAACAAACCATTACAAAATTATTCCATGTTTACTTTTAAATAAGAATTAAGCGAGAACAAGGAATATATTTTTATTTGAAAAGATGCCAAACATATTATAGTCAGTTAAGCATCTATTTTGAATACATAGGTGACACAAATAACAATGTGTACTGAACTACTGAATATACATTTATCCATTAGTTATATGGGTGGTGTTCCAATCTTTTAAACATATATAGACATATAGTATATATAGCTATAAAAAGAAGTTAAACTGCAATTAAAATAATTCAATACATATAAATTAACTATTTAACAAAGAAGAATAAAAACTCACTTAAGTTAAATTTTTGATAACAACTAATAAATATTAAAAATATTAAAATAGACTTTAATAATTTAATTTTTGATTGTGATAGTATCATTATAATTTCAAAATAAAATAAAATATGATTATAACTAAAAAGGCGACTTAGCCTATTTTTTTAATTAAATTACACTTAGAATAATTTACTATCAATTATACTTTAAATATTTTTCAATAAATTTACACTTAGCAAATATTTGCAACACTATTGCACATAAATTGATTAGCACACTACAATATTATACCACACCAACTTATTGGATACAGTCAATAAGCAAGATATATATCTTATGTAATATATACAAAGAATGATATGCTATTATTTTTTAAAAATATTCTATTATTTTATCTTTAAAAACCATTTAAGAAACTATTATTAAAGAAGTTCAAAAAATAAATAGTCTACTTCAATAATAGTATCTACATTATTATAATTGAGACCATTTAAGTTGGATAAAAGCAATAAAATAAAGTGGGTATAGCTCTACTGTATGTATAGTAGAGATGGAGAGTAGGTCACTGGTCTCTATAATGGATGTGTTAAATTTGAATGCAATGACAGGTATCATTGTATACGAAAAACAATTCTGAACGGAGATGATTTGTCAGTCAATGATAATTAGTAGGATATATTAAATTATTACCTATATTTAAATTGTAATGTATCATTATTTTACACGATTTCAAAAAAAATTTTCATTTCATACGCTCATAACATTTTTTCTATATTGACGCTGGAATTTTTTTTTACAGTTACTTGAAGGAAAACTTATGGATAACCTTGCATTGGTTTTTTAACCTTAAGCATAAATCACAAAAACATTATGAATTTTCAACTTTAAAATCCCTTGCAAATTTTCGCGATTTTGATATATTTTGTAAATTTTTGGGCTTTAAATGAGAATAAATAAAAATTGTGACTAACGATTTTTGATTTTTTTTCACTGCAATATGTACAACTTATAATAAACCTTGTATTACATTTTAAAGATTTTTTGGATAGTCAAATTTTTTTTATCGGCATTTTAAGAAAAAAAAACTTATAAAAGTCGAAAATTTCAATTGTTTATAGGTAGCTTAAAAAAGGTCAAAATATTTTGAAAATTTAATAGTAAATAGATGATCATAATATAAACTTTTGGTGAAAATTTCAAGTATTTACAATGATTCGTTTTTGTATTACAGCAAAATAAAAATATCGATTTTGTCGAAAAGTGGTTATGCGTAAATATTCCAGTTTTTCTGTTATTTTTTCAGTTATCCCCGGCGCTTTTGAAAACTACTGGAATTTTTTTACTTTTGACCCCCAAAAGTACCAACTAGATGAATTTTCCTTTTCAAAGCGACTTAAGTCGAAAATCGAAGTATTTTTACTACTCCAAAACATTATGACAGACAAAAATAAAAATAAAAACACACATCATTGTAAAATCAATGCATTCATCACTCCGTTCACAATCTAATACTATAATATTATTTGTGCGTTACACGTTATACTACATATTTTAAAAATAAATACAATATTCAGAATTTCCAATACTTCTGATAATAATTTCAGCTAAATCTTAATGATTGTGTTTTGCTAAAAAATAAATCATAATATTTATTTTGAATATTTTTACACTTATTTTCAAATATATTTATTTATTTTTTGTATAATATATCATATTATTATGTATGTTTAATATATTAAATACACAATAAGGGACATGATTAACTACAGCTAAGGTTCAACTATGTACAGAACACAGACAATTTTTTGAAATTTTCCTGAAAATTCGGGGAGATCTACAGTCCCTTTAGTTCCCCCAATTATGTTACTGTAATGCATATATAATATTATGTATTTTATTAAACATAATATATAATTAGTTTTTAGTATGCCAAATTATCATGGAACCTAGCCAAGAGCTCATTATTATTATCAATTACATTGAGAACACAATAAAAGGACAAATTATCATTTATCAAGCATAAAAAAAAAATATTTTCATCAAAAAACATTGTATAAAGGTATCTAAATTAGAATAGAAAATATAGTTAATAAAAACTACCTACTACTTAAAGTAAAACATTGAAAATATTTATTAATTAAATGTGCTATGAGACTAAATCCAGATAATTTTTTTAATAACTTTTCTTAAAACATCATAAATCAATATTTATATAAACTGGCAGTAGTGAAAAGAGAGAGGGATAATCACCTGAATCTCTGGCAATTTAATATAATTACACAAGGTAAATGTACCATTACATATTTTTAGTATTTATATTGAATATATTGCACTAACTAGTAATAATAAAGACCTATATTATTAACAAATTTAATCAAATACAATAACAAGTAACAACTATTAAATTTAGTAACTGATTTAACATCAATTGAACACCACAATTATTCAATTGAAACTAATTTTTGAATTTGTATGACTATAGACAACATATCTTATTCATGCTACAATTTATTATAATACTTTACTGTATAGAGTATATTATTTTATATTTCTATAACATAAAAATACAAAAATAATGTAATGCACTATATTATGTATTTTACACTTAAGTAACTAATTCAATAAAACTGACTTGTACTTTTGCAATATAAAAATATCAGTTTTTTTAGCTTTGACAATGGATTATAATAAACATTAATAATTTTAAGAACTAGTAAATATATTTTTTAAATTTAATAAAGTATTTCAGTTTAAATCCATTTCACAGTAACAAAAAAATTAAATATTTTTAATTCAAATAAAAAACGCTTGCCAAGTCAGAGATCGGCATGTAAACTTTTTTGATTTTCAATTTTTAGAAATTTATTAATTGTATGCAATATGTATGTATAATGTATTTTATTTTCATTTTCAAATAGTGAGATAGATCTCTGAAATCGGAGTGCAGATTTTGTTGTTTGGGGGGTCTTGTTAGATTCACATTGGCTAGGAAAAGTGCAATGAAGATTTTAAGAACTTTATCTTTAATAGTTAATTCACAACTTCAACAAAAAATTTTTGTAGTGAGTTAGCAATTGAAGATAAAGTTCTGAAAATCTTCACAGCACTTCTCCTAGCCAATATAAACCTAACAAGCCCCAAATAACAAAATCCGTTCTCAAGTTTCTGTAATCTACCATGCTAAATAAAAATCTAGCAAAAAATAACTATTTTTTAAACTGTGAAAAATTAAATAATTTTTTTTGAAAATGTTAATTCTCAGATTTTGTATCTACTTGATAATCTCTTTTTAATAAGCTATCAACCAACTTTTTAGCTGTAATAGTTTTGGAGAAAAGTTAAAAATATAAATTTTGGGACCATTCACGCAGACAATTTTGTGCATTCAAATTGTTATACTGCTTGGGTGTGATATCGGATCTCTCTTATTAATATTTTATGTTAAAGCTAGCTTAATTATCTACCAACTCATTATAACTGGTTAGAGTTATATCATTTTCTTATTTAACTTCTTGAAGTTTTAAAAATTCAGACTTTTTTCATTTCAATTACCATACTTACTTGATTAAAAATCAAGAAAGTAAAATATAAATAACACAAATTATTATTTACATAGATACATAATATATTAAAATAGTAAAGCTCCATCACTGGATGAATCTTTCATTCAAGACTAGTCACTGCAACATCTATTTGCTGCTTATATGTATAGTAAAAAACCATGTAACATAATCTATAGGTTGTATACCTAATTAATATTATGAAAACAAAAATAAATGGTACCTAATTGTAAAATTTTAGAATGGCATCATAACATAATATATTCACTACGACATTTTTGAAATAAAAATATTGCAAAAAAACCAGTTTATGAAAATAAACTTATAAATCAAAAGATTAATTTACTTTGTTGTATAAAATATTGCAAATCTTTTTTTCCAGTTTCACTAACATAAAAACTGACAAAATAACTCATTTTAAATATTAAAAACAAAAATAAACTTACATGTTAAAAAAATGTAATTGCCTAGCCGCCTTCATAATATATTATAGTTATACAAATGTGGTGTCTGTCATTAAAAGTATATTCTTCAGATAGGTGCATTTAACAGGTTTATTAATATTATTTGTATTGAATGTACATAAATAAAGTGTAAATATGAATCCATTAAAGGCTTAGCTTAAATAATTTGAAGCCACATAATTATAAAAAAAATAATCAATAATTTAGTGTGGCTCTACAGTATAAATAGTAAATACCTATTGTGAACTTTATAGTAATTTATAAATAAATTTAATACTTGGTTAATACATAATTTGTGTTGACAATTAATAGGTATATAATTTTGATAATGGCAGTGAACCTACCCACCTGTCCCGCCCAAAAATTCCTTCATGTGTCGATTTACGTAAATTAAAATGTATTATTACTACTTACCAGATCATAATCCTTTGATGCTAACGATGACATTTTAAAAAATATTAATTACAAAAACTTATTCATAACTTTTTTATCAAAAATGTTCGAAGAATCTGCGATTCATAACCGAAAGTAAAAATTCAAAACAACAATAAAAGTACGAAAAAGTAACAAAATATTACCAAGCAGTATCACGAACAAATGTATAAGATCAACTAAGAACTATGTAGCATTTACGAATACAAATCGTTGTAAACAACTTATAGTATTACACCCTTTTTTTATAACCACTACTGCCACTGGCGGATTTTAAGCTGATAATATTATATTGGCGTGTAGATGGCAGTGTGCAAGAAGAAAAGAAATCAATATATTGGAGATAATGGTAGTAACGTCTTGAACACAAATTAATTAAATTTAATATTTTGATTATTTCAATAAAATAATAAAAAAGTGTTAAGATCTTAGGTTTAAATTAATTTTTAATATGGAATTTAATTAATCAATGACTATAATCGACGTTAATCGACGAAAAATATCCTAATTTTGAGGTTAGGCATTAACCATAAGAATAATGCGGTTGCGTATTCGTTACCAACTTCAATAAGTTATGTTTTTCATTTCCACTGTTCATCATTCCTCATTATTGTATTATGTTAGTAATCCAACCGAATGCGGTTTTTTTGTATTAACTTTTAATATAAATTATTAATTTTTATTAAATTGTATTTGGTTGTAGCTAGTCACTTATTTATAACGTAGAAATAATGTCTCAAATTCAAACGACTGCCGGGATTAATGCTGTAAGTTCTTTACACATCCATAATTTTAAATCAAACTATGTTGAATTGTGTGTTTGTATAACTTAAACACTATGGTTTCATTATAATACATTATAATAAATCTTTTAATCACTTACAGTTTATTGCTGTCGAAAATTATTAAGTATAACAAATTATGTTAACATCAAAGTAAACTGTAATTATATTAATGATATTTCAATTTAAAAATTTCCAAACAAACATGTGCATTATTACTCATACTTAAAAATTAATATTCACAGTATATTGTGAATTAAATGCTGATTGTTAAGAAAAACCTGAGTTTATGCACTACTATTGTACCTACTTTTACATTTATATTAAAGATTGTAATGTTTTCTTTAGAAAGAATTACGGTTATCCAACTATTAGGTAGAACAATATTTAATATTTTTCAAGACCCATTTAATTTATTAAAAGCATCACTAATTTAAAATTTAAAAGGTTTTTAACTTTTAATTAAAGTTATATTTTTCCAGCCACTTACACTTACTAATTTTACAAAATGTTTCAATGTTTTATACATCTAACATGTTAGTATGTTTAAATAAAATATATTAATATAAGTATTTAGTAATTACCTATTTTAACATTTAAGTTTTTTATATAAGTACATTTTCCGTGTATTACTTTTGTATTAATAACATATAATACTTAATGAAATTAAGTATTCTGTATTAAATTATCCTCCATATTTAATTTAGGTTCTGTTATTATTGGTCTCCAATAAAAACTACCGATTGTTTTGTGTAGTTGTATAACATTTTACATGATTTTTAGTTACAAACATTCTTAATGTTTATTTTTATTCCTTTTCTTAAAAATATGTGTCAATTTAAAAATTTTTCTAAGTAATGTCATTTAACTCATAAGTTTTCTAGCAATCAGTTGTAATTTTTGATTTATTTGCAATATATATTATCTGTTCTATTTTTTAACATCTAGTTTTCTTATATCATCCGCCAAAAACCAATTGTTTAGGTAGTTCTTTATCATAATATATATCTTTAAGGCCAGTAAATAAGGATTTATCAACTTCTTCTTTGAGATTAGGACTCCCTATTTTAATGGAACTACATTTAAACAACTATTCCCATCCGCTACTGTGGAATATTTTTTCAATTAGTTCTCTTAAGTTTCTGTTTATGTTGACTGATCAACCATTATATATATTTAAGTATATAAGACCTATCAAAAATGGTTTTTAAACTAATTTCTAATTCTAATCTCACAATTTTGATTATAGTTTTTAATATTTATTTTCTGTAATATTTTCATACTGATATATAAATTAATATTGTGCCTAATAGTTCCAAGATTAACTAAAAAATACCAAAATCTCAATCTATTTGTCATAAATCAATAGAAATTACAAATCACTATATTATTGAGCAAACTATTTAATAAGTATATCTGTCTTACTATATGTTTCAAAATCATACATATTAAATTATTCTAATATTATAAAAAATTCCTAATAGTTTTGTAGAAATTGCTAATTGATTTACTTAAACAGGTTCATGCTCATTTTTAACGGCTTATTGATATAAGAATATAAAGAAAGTCATAAGTCATTATTTTTACAGAGCAATCAACTTTTACAAGAAATAACAATGTGAAGATGACAGTTTTTTTTTATATTATATGCTCATCCAGATGCCCTTATAATTAATTTTTCACCAAATCACAACCTATTTTTAAATATTTTAATAGGATACTAAAATCGATCCTATGGAAGTAATAATGGATAATAATGTTGTTGATGATGATGGTGTTGCTGAAACATCGTCTGCATTAGCTGTACCAAACGGATTAAAAAATAGATCTGTAAATGTTAGTGATATGACTTCAATGGACTACTATTTTGATTCATATGCTCATTTTGGCATACATGAAGAGATGTTAAAGGATGAAGTACGAACTCTCACTTATAGAAATTCTATGTATTACAATAAACATTTACTTAAGGTAATTTTTATCAATATTGCTTTTATAGTTAATTCATAAAAATTAAACAAAAAAAAATTAAAATTATTTGCTTGCAGGGTAAAATTGTGTTGGATATTGGATGTGGTACTGGAATCTTATCTATGTTTGCTGCCAAAGCTGGTGCAGCCAAAGTGATAGGTGTAGAGTGTTCCAACATTGTAGAATATGCTAAACAAATTGTAGCGGATAATCATCTAGACCACATTGTTACAATAATCAAAGGAAAAGTAAGAAATAAATATATTATTTAGGTATTTAGACTTTATTTATTAATTGTATTATGTTTGTTTAGGTTGAAGAAATAGAATTACCTGATGGTATTACTAAGGTAGATATTATTATATCAGAGTGGATGGGCTATTGTTTATTTTATGAATCTATGTTGGATACTGTACTTTATGCAAGAGATAAGTGGTTAAAAGAAGGTAAGATAAATTGTATTATGTTTAAAAAATATGAATTAAATACTAAAGATATTTATAAAGAAAAATATTCTGTTAAACCATATTAAGGTTGACATTATTGAAATTGAATACCGATATACATAAAAAATAAAGCCAACTCCAAGCACAAATTCATGATCAATTTGTGTGTGGGGTAGGTAATTATATTATTATTTTAATAATAATATTATATAGTACTTAATATATAATAATGTTAATACACTATAATTATTATGGAAAAAATGGTTCAATACAATTTTACTGAGATACTTCAGTGGGCTAAAGTTAAACTTGTTAAACAATCTTCATTGCAGCTAATTGTCTTAAGGGTTAAAATGAATGTTCTACTGACTGGGTGTTGCAAGTATGGATATTAAATCTAAATGTTTGGATAAAGACTTTTTGGCAACACCTTTAGTGTATTGATTGCAAATTTTGTAATCTTCATTTTTCCATCCACTTGGATTAAATAACTTACAGTTATTGACATATTCACAATACTCGGATAAATCTACATATATTTTTTTATTGAGATTTATAGCAAATAATTTTTCTGTATGAAATTATAATGTAACAGTAAACAGATATATAGTTATTAAAAAACAGAATCAAATTAAATACATTTATTTTTTTTCTCAATACTTCTGAAAAACTGACTGAACTTATAACTAGCTAAAAATTGTAATTCTAAGCCTGTCATCCGACAAAATTGTCATAACATATACATATGCATATACATAAATATATTGTTATTTTCTAAAATTTGTGATAATGTATGTTGGCTAGTGGGAAACTAGGATATGTACAAATACTTCTAATAAACTGTGGTTGTATAATTATACTTAGAGTTTTTAGTTTGTCTGTACATATTTATAATATAACAGATCATCCCTCTCATATTATATATGGGCTTGACTCAAATCCATGCTATATTCAATTTTTTATACTGTTATTTTATTAATTTTTATACTATAAATAAGTATACAATTAATATTATTTATTATTAAATAAATTTATAACATATTAATTTTTTTAATATTCTAACTGAAAATGTTATGTGGCTATCATAATTATTTAGAACCGTGTATATTGTTTACCTAATGTTTTGTATTGTTTTAGATGGAATGCTGTTTCCTGATCGTGCAAATTTGTTCATTACTGGTATTGAGGATAGACAATACAAAGATGACAAAATTAACTGGTGGGAAAATGTATATGGATTTAATATGAGTGCCATACGTAATGTTGCAATAAGTGAACCATTAGTAGACTGTGTAGAACCTAAACAGGTAAAATTAATAAATTTTAAATACATTTTTGATATTAATTCAGTGTTATATATGTATATATATATATATCATTAGGTTGTTACAAATTCAAGTTTATTAAAAGAAGTAGATTTATATACAGTTAAAAAAGAAGACTTAACATTTACTGCTCCATTTAATCTTCAAGTTCGTCGCCAAGATTATGTGCATGCATTGGTTACTTATTTTACTGTAGAGTTCACCAAATGTCATAAACGTATTGGATTTTCAACTGCTCCAGAATCACCATATACACATTGGAAACAAACTGTATTCTACCTGGATAATTATTTAACTGTGAAAAGAAATGATGAGGTGTATGGAACTTTTTCAATGTCTCCTAATGAACGCAATACCCGAGATATGGACTTTGTTATTGACATCGAATTTAAAAATGATGTGAACGATGTGACCGAATCTAATAAATACCGTATGCGTTAATAGCATTAAGATATCTTATTTTTTATTACAGTAATTTTTTTATATATATATATATTACTTTTAACTTTTAAGATAAAATATTTACAATGCCAATTATGTTTAATTGAAGAACAAAAATTGCATTCATTGAGAAGTAATTTTAATTATGATATTCTCTTTCTAATATATATTTTTTTATTCACTCTTCCTCGATTTTCCAACATCAGTTATATTTATAATTGATATTAATTAGATGCTCACTTACAATAATTAAGTGATATCTTGTAATTTATATATTATTAAAATAATTACTTAGAAAAAAATTTTAATATTCATTGTATATAGGTAACGTACGAACTTAATAATAGTGATTTTATTTGGATTCACCTATGTTTGTTGTTCCTAATTTTAATTTTTTAGTCTTGGCTTTGATATATAAAAAGAAATATGGTATTAAACTTTATGTATTTTTTTTCTATAATTATTTATATTTTCTTTTTATAATTAACTAAGAAATATAATTAAATATAACCAACGTTAGGTTACTAAATTTTATATTTCAAATTAATTCATGTAATTGAATTTATTTTACAGTAGGTTTTATTTGATTTAAAATAATTTTACTAGTTACCCAAGGCGAAACTAGAATTGATACTACATATCGGCATGAGTAAGCTAAATTGATTGGTGTGGTTCATATAAATCACTTGCAAAAACAATTGGATTTTCCCTCTAAAAAATATATTTATAATAAAATCACAATTGATTGTTGTTGTAATATAAAGTTTGCTTGCTAGTAACTTTAAAAAAAAATATATTTATTGACATACATTTTTTAGTCATTCTTTTAATATCGCAGGGTAATGATTTATAAAATTGTCTTCATTTCTTCAATATATATTTTTGATAACATTTTTATATTGTGTATGTCTACCTCATTGTTTAGTTTGTAATGGGAATAGAGGATGTGATTTTAATGGTAAATCAATATATGTGAATCTGATGGACAACATTTCTTAACAGAGGTGATCAGCTATTAGCTTATTCTATTATTTTATATATTTCTTTTAATAGGTAGGTTGAACTTACTACTTTTACAAAAAATTATTAGTATATATATTATATAATATTCTTTCATAAAATAACATTACTGTAACTATTTTAAACTTATTATCAATACCATAAACTACTATAATAAGTTTGTGTTTTACATAGTTTTAAATTAATCAAAAATTTTTTATATTGATTTGATAATTGTAATGGCAAAATTTTACTAACTTTATAAATAGTATATTTTGAATTAAAAAAAAAAAAATACTAAAATCATAATTTTTCATTTAATTATACAATTTTGTCAAACTTTCAAAGTTTAATGCTAATTTCTTGCACATCACTTTTTTCATTATTATTATCATAAATATTCAATTGTATGTATCATTATCATGTCACATTCTATTAATGTAATAAATATAAAGATTTTACTGAAGTATAATTAACTGCTGCCTAATTGTCATGCTCTACAATAAATTATATGAGATCTCGTTTTAATAATATCAATAAGAATTCTGTATAGAGAAAACATCTGTATATATCTACAAAATTACTACTGTGTATTAAAATAAAGTAATTGATAGATACCTGCTTCATCTATCTACTAAATTCGTAAATTTACCTACTACTAAATTTTTTAAAAAAATAAATACATTGAATTATAATGTATTTTTTTTTCACATTATGATTTATGATAGTAATAAATATATTAAAATGTATACATTCAGCATTTTATCTATTGCGCATATGCCTATGGAAGTGCTCATAAAAATTTTTCTATATTGGCGCTAGAATTTTTTTACAATTATTTGTAGAAATAGTTATGGAGAATCTTGTGTTGAGTTTTTTTACCTTAGGTATAAATCTCAATAATGTTATGAATTTTGAACTTCAAATGCTTATAAATAAAAATTATGACTAACAATTTTTGATTTTTTTTTTTTTTTTTACTATGATAAGTACAACTTAAAAAAAACTTTTTTTTTGGGTTTTTCCCGACGTGTTTGAAAACTTGGAAATTTAATTATGACACAAAAATAAAAAATATAAATAATCAATACATTCATCACTCCGTTCAGAATCTAAAATATAAAATAATTTAAAAATGATTAAGGTGAAAATTTAAAATGATTGCCATTTATATACAATTAAAATTTTTTTAAATAATTGTCATTTATCATTTGTGTTATATAATTAAAAAAATGATAAATACGTTTTTTAAATTAATTTATATTTTAACCTAATCATTTTTTTAAACTAGGCACGTATACAAAAAAAAAATTCATGGTAGGAATTACAAAATTTAGCAATACAAATTGTGCCGTAACATAAAACAATTTTTTCTCGTTAAACGAAAATATTTCAGGGGGAAGATTGAACCCCAACCCCCCCTGTATACGTGCCTGTTTTAGATTCTGAACGGAGTGATACTTTATATGACTTTGGGGGGTCAAAAGTAAAAAATGTCAAGTAGTTTTCAAAAGTGTCGGTAAAAAATAACGGGAATTTTTACGCATAACTACTTTTTGACAAAGATATTTTTATTTTGCTGTAACTCAAAAACGAATCATTGTAAATACTTGAAATTTTCACCAAAAGTTTATATTATGATCATCTATTTACTATTAAATTTTCAAAATATTTTGACCTTTTTTAAGCTACCTATAGACAATTGAAATTTTCGACTTTTATAAGTTTTTTTTTTTTCTTAAAATGCCGATAAAAAAAATTTGACTCCAAAAAATCTTTAAAATGTTATACAAGGTTTATTATAAGTTGTACATATTGCAGTGAAAAAAAATCAAAAATCGTTAGTCACAATTTTTATTTATTCTCATTTAAAGCCCAAAAATTTACAAAATATATCAAAATCGCGAAAATTTGCAAGGAATTTTAAAGTTGAAAATTCATAATGTTTTTGTGATTTATGCCTAAGGTTAAAAAACCAATACAAGGTTATCCATAAGTTTTCCTTCAAGTAACTGTAAAAAAAAATTCCAGCGTCAATATAGAAAAAATGTTATGAGCGTATGAAATGAAAATTTTTTTTGAAATCGTGTAAAATAATGATACATTACAATTTAAATATAGGTAATAATTTAATATATCCTACTAATTATCATTGACTGACAAATCATCTCCGTTCAGAATTGTTTTTCGTATACAATGATACCTGTCATTGCATTCAAATTTAACACATCCATTATAGAGACCAGTGACCTATTCATACTCTCCATCTCTACTATAACGGAGGGTGTTGCCCACTTGTTAAACTATTTAAATTTTAACCCTTAAACATTTTTTCAATTATGTAGGTACAAAATATGACAAATTACAATTATCAACAATGTTAAATGCAAATTGCAGCTATACTTTTAGATATTATGTAGAAGTGTTACATAGATAAATCTAATGATTATATTTAATTATGTAAATCATAATAAAATAACGAATAATGTATTTAGTTGGTACGAGGCTTTTTTTCCGAATACTGACTGCGGTAATCCCAACCAAAGCATATCACCCATTGTGGCATTGTTTAAAACTGCCCAAAAAGAAAATCAAATGGACAGTGTACATCTCGGTTATAATATATTCTTTGCTACCACTGAATACATTGACTGGATTAAAAATATAGACATAAACTTGTAAATTATTATTATTTATTTATTAAAAGTACGGACTGATGACCAAATGGTCTATAACACAAAGAACATTTAAGTTTTAAATATTAAAATACAATTTATTGTTATATAAGAAACAGAGACAACATATATTGACAGTAACCAGAAAAATATTTATAAGATATGTAGGTACGTATAGTTATAGAATATTGATGAGAAAAAAAAGAGACTGCTCAGTATTGGCAATCCTCATCGTTCTTACAAGTGTCCCATAAACAGCATAATTTGTGTTTTAAATAGACAGGAATATAAAATGGATAGGTAGTTATATTACGTGTAACCAGAGTAGGGATATTGAAATTAATACAAGAGAGGAGATTTGAGTAGTCAATTTACCTGAGAGTAAATAGAAAGAAAAGTTAAATTAACTTATAGGTACCTTCTATTTTATCAGCCAATGAATAATAATTGTAGAGAAGAAAGGACTAGAGAATAATCATGGCTGGTACTCAATTTTTAATACATGCCCATCAGAATACACGTAGGAGTCGTTGTACACAAGTATATCGTATATATTAGTAGTTTTTTAAATTAATAGTTATATTTTATTAATTTACTTTACATGTTATTTATTATGTTGGTATAACTATATTAAAATTGAAATTTTCGATTGAGATTAGGGGCTAACTAAAAAAGAGCGTATCATTTTAGGTGAGATATATGAATAGGACTTACTGTAGTTGATACAGTCGATACTGATATAAGTAAAAAGTAAGTGCCTTATTAATTGTTGGAAATCCGTTAAGAAAAGAACAATTGTTCAATACACGTAGGTCGTAGGTGCCTAGGTATTAGTGATTTGGTGAAAATTGAGCAGTGGCGGTTTTGGTTGTATTTTTTTAGTGAGGCGAATTATGTATACCCCCCCCCCCCTATCATAACAAAAATTAAACAGTACAAATGAAATTTAAAAATATAAAAATATAAAAATAGTTATAATATAATTTTAATTATATTATATATAGTGACATATACATATGTATTACAACAATCACAATTGATTGTTTATTTTTTTGTTGAACGTGCCGCAGTACCCTTAGCCGTGGCTGCGGGCTGACTATAATGGTAAATCTACTTTCAGTACGTAGAGGCGATGACAAAACCTGCCTCACTATGATTATTGCGCATGCGTAATTCGACTTAATTAACCAGTTGCGTACATACGCATGTGTGTGTAATTTGTGTACACAAGTATAAAATCAGAGGCGTCGTAAAACGGTGCCTCTTTGACGTCATTAGAAATACGCTGAAATACCGGCGTTCGTTTACGACGTTTACGTATTAATTATTTCGTGCATTTCTTATCGGTTTATCGATATTTTTGATAATATACTTGGAATGATAGGTACAATAAAATAATAAATAATAATTCAAATTAAAGTTAAACCAAGAAGCATTTTTTCTCAAATAAAGTCATAAATATGTTAAAAATTACTAACGAAATATGTGCTATTAGTGAACCAAGAAGTTCACATTTTGAGTATTATTTACCACAAAATTTTAGGTGAGACGCCGCCTCACTTGCCTCACCCCCAAAACCACCACTGAAATTGAGCCACCCTCTTGGCCCTATCGTATAAGTGTAATTTGATACATTTAATAGGAGGAAACTATTAATTATATAATTATACGATAGTTATAAGACGGTAAAAATGAATTTCTAATGTTTAAAAACATTAAGCTCGAATGATAATAATGCCGGTTAAATATAACCTGTATTAGGTATAGGTACCTTATATGGCTATTTATGTATTAGTGTATTACCTAGTATACCTAATATTAATAATGGTATATTTATTTATAAGTACAAATATTATGTCGGTATAACCAAAAAGTGACGCTAAGGTTCACCCTAAGTACGTCTCGCCGTCTCGGGCTTGTGTTATATAGTTATAACAAGAAAATAAATAACAATGTTGGCATAAAACCTCTTGCGCGATATAAAATTACACATACAACAACTGCGTAGTCCCATCAACTCGATCGGTCGTCGTGGTTAAATGTTATTGTCGCTGCAGTCGACAACATATAAATCTTAAATATATATTGTATATATTATAATGTAGCTTGCGCATAGCGTATGGTCACTACTCACTATATTCACTATGCGTATAAGTGCGTAGTCGCGCAGTTAGGTTGCTATGACTCCGCCGCCGCCGTCATTTGCGTAAGCTCGATGGTCCGCGGCGCGCGTGGTGCTGGCTAATATAATATGACCGGCGGCGTCAAACGGTGAATGGCTGCGGTAGGCGACGCGCGCGGTCACACGAATGGTACGTGGGTCGTCGTCGTCGTCGTCGCGGTTAGTCAGCCGGTTACTTGCTGCGGCGGTGCTATAATGATAACTCGTAGAACATGTACATAATGTCTAACATACGCGTAATACGTAACCGATGGTATTACTGCAGATGAGAAGTCACGGAGGAACGAGTTTTGCCGGTGAATAATGGTTTTTATGGTTTTTTTTTTTTTTATTGTAGGTGAGTATCTACCTATGAGCCGTATTGCGTAGAGGGAGGGACGTCGACTCGCGCGAGTTGTTCCGATAACTGCGTTGCTGATGCCGAAGTTCACCTGGACTTCTTTGGATTTCCGACCGTATTATGTACACAATAATATTTTTATTACATAAGTATAGGTACCCGCACACGATTCACAATATTTACAGACAATAATATTATTGATATTATCAAACATCTCATCCGTTATGTATATTTTATTTTTTATCAAGCTCAAACGGTTCTCATTTTATATACAAGACATATTAGTACTTACTAGCGGCACATACGCAGAGTTTTTTTTATTCCGGAAGATAGTTGATGATAAAAATATTAGAATATACCCTCACTCCATCCAACGCTAGGTCATTCGAAAATAATGATTCAAATGTATCAAATGATTTTTTATTAAATGTTAACAGCAAACAATTTTCGTTCAGAGTGCTTATTAGTTTTTATAATTCCTTGACCTATAATCACTGTAATGTAAAACCGTATAGATAGGAACATTATTATACATTATATTGTGGAAGTATTGTATTTTGGAAAAATTCAAGATCTACCTAAATTATATTTAACTACGTCAATTGGTCAATTCGAAATGCCTTTATCAGCTATTCAGCTATATCGCGTGTGTACTGCAGTGTATAATATATACCATATACGTAATCATTAATATGCAACTCGTGAATAATTATATTATCATACACATTCAATATTATATTTATACATATCATAGTACATCATTCCTATAATCAAACTCCAAAGGTGTAAGAATGCATTGCTTCAAATGCTTCAATAGATAGATATAACGTGTGAAATTTACTACAGGCTATTTTTGTCATTTGTCATCGCAATAATGCCGATTTTCGACTTTATTGCGTAGTGCCCGTAGTGGTTTACGGTATACGGTATACGGTATACCTACTAACGATACTAGTATTCTACTGTTCTTCAAAAAAACAATATCGTAAATAGAATTGATCGTAATTATATTATACATAATACATATAGCTAGGTATGTATCCACATTTACTTGTTTTATATATAATAATTAATAGGTGTATATAGTCATCAATACAATTAAATCACTTCAACCACTTTTTAAATCCTCAATGACTATGTTTAATGCGTATCTATGCGGTCAAATGCTTTTCTAGGGCAAGGTAAAGTGACAGACTGTTAGGTATCTAAAATTTGTAATTTATATAAATATTAATTTTTTCTTTAGCAAGTCTTATTGATCTCTTTGACTCTTTACCTATCGTAGGTATTTTAAATTAAAATATTTTTTTATTTCTATACAGCACTGCAATTATTTAAAACATAAATCTTTGTAGAAACTAGAGTAAATGTGTTTGTATCAACTGTCGAGATATTATATTTATTTATTATGATTAAACGGGTGAGTTCAATTACAATGGTATATGAAAACATAATAAAAATAAACAGAATAAAATGTTGTGAAAGAATTGAAAGATACCAATGTGATTTAAATGATTAAAATACTAAGATTAAAAAGATGACGGTTAAAAATAATGAAATATAAATATAAATATTAAAATTATTTATATATTGCATGGTTCTAATTAAAGGAAAGCTTTTACCATATGAAATATACGCTGAGATGGCACATAAAAAGTATCGATCGTCTAGTTGTATGACCAGGAACAAGAAATGTCAATTTCGATAATAGATCTGGATAGTAAATATATAGCCATTAGCCATTCAATAATTTATATTTAAAACAGATATCATGTTTTATCATTCTAACTTGTAGTGTATCAAGTTCAAACATAATTGTAAAAGTTTATATGATATGTGACAGTGTGAGGCATACGTTGAATATTACAAGTATTACTATAATAAGTCTTAAAAAACAATTTTGAATCGATTTGAGATAATGAATTGGACCAGAAGTGTAAGGAAACCAAATTATATTATCTAAAACGGATCTAACAAAGGCACAGTAGTGTGAAAATTTATAACACTATAATGTCTATAATATCATTAACATAAATATTAAAAAGAAGAGGAGCCAGATGGAATACCTGAAGACTGAGGAACACCAAAAGTAACATTGTAAATATAGGATATATGAGTTATGATTTTTGAATTTCACGTTTTGCTTTCGACCGGATATAAAGATTTAGATAAGACAAACTAGCTAACACGTTAAATTCTAGAGAACCGGCACGTGCAACAGCAGAGACAATTGAACCATTAACAGATTGCCAATTAATATTAGGTAAATTATAGTCACGAAAAAAAAATTATGAACCACAATATTGTTAGGTATTATTAACATAACATCAATAAGATTAATATATATATTATAAACATTTATGTATGTCAGAAGTAGAGGAATATAAACAGCACCAATAACTAAAGAGGAAGATTTATCAGTTTATCACTAATTTTTATGAATAATAACTTAATTGAGTTATCACAGATGGGGAAGTTGACGCCATGAGAACAACCAGTTTATACTAAAATCAGTACACCACCGACTAACATCAACAACGTCATGTGTATTGCAATGATTAAATCGTAAAATAATGTAAAGGGGACAAAGTACAAGTTCATTAATTACATTATTAGATAACTCGGTTTTAGTAAATATAATAATAAATATTAAATAATATCATAGATGTAAAGAGAGAAATTACGAGTAAACATATCCAATTTTGTGTTGATACCTCGAATGTTCTAATGGTAGAGGGTCAGGGGCGGTAAGACTGGCAGTTTATTTACTATTGTTGGAGTAGTTAATCGCTTTTATTAACTATATAATTACTAATTAGTTCCTGAATGAGTTAGATTATACAAATAATATGTTCTAAAAAAAATATTTTGAATTAAATTGAAACTATTTTATGATATTTCAGAGGTGTCAATTTAATTTTAAAATAGGACTGCTACATTTTTAAGCAGACAAAATTTTTCCACCACCAAACTACAGTAAAATAGTGAAATGTATTAGTGTATTATTAAAAGATGGAGCGCTGTCCCATTATATATTTTAGCCTATTTATAAATTATTATTGTTTTAAAAAATTAAGCGGCGATTCCTTGAATATTCTAGCATATTCGTTGAAGTCTAACTAATACAGTAATACCCAACATTCTTAAAAATATGTAAAATTAGTTTTTTTTTAAAAACCGACAACAGGTGACCGTGGATTATATGAGAAATAAAAATGTGACTTTTCTATATTTTTAATGACTAAATCGTTTCGGCAACACACCTAATTATGGATGTGAAGATATGAAAATCAAAATTAATTCCTTCACCCAGATAATGCATATAGAATATATTTAAAAAAATATATATAATATGCAATATGCATATAAAAATGAAAACGGTCACATTTTTTCATATAGTCCATGGTCACTTGTTGACAGTTTTTTGAAACAAAAACTAATTTTACGTCTTTTTGAGTATATAGGCTGATTAAATGACTTATATAAATAGGCTAGAATAAATGACAGACCGTTAAAAAAATTTTTAAAACAATAATCAATAGTATCAATAATCTAAAAATTTACTACTTAAGGCTTCAAAAAACCTTTAAGACATAATCTTTGCTGAGTGCTGAATCAATCAACTTCAAAATGATAGGGTGATAGGAAATATCTGGGTAGTGGGTACTCGTTTTCAATTTCAGCGAGAAAGTTCTTAAACTGACGGTGACTGAGAGCACTTTTTCGAATATAATTTAGATTCTGAAAAATGCATCAAAACAATATATTCATAACTTCAGTTATTGGGGCATTTTTCCCACACAAAGCTTACAGATGGATATTGCAGTGATTAGTCATTGGTTCTTTTAATACAGCTTTACAAATACATATTTCCAACAAAATTGTTTTAAGTTCCACACATGTTGCATTCTTCATCAGTTGTTACACCTTTTTAAATTTTAAAATCAAAATCCTAAGTAAAAATAGTTTCTTTTACCTTCATGTTACTAGTACATGTTTATTATCTTGTATTGCAGAGTCTGAGTGGTTGGCACTTTGGCAGCCAATTTTATTACAGTTATTTCAAAAAATTCATTGACTCTACGGATGAATAAAAGCACTTGTGCGGAGTCCAAAGAGTCGTCGATAGATTCATCCAATGCAATTGAAAAACATTAAAAACTTTTAGGAATGTCTTTTAACTTAGTCTAAAAAATAATATATTATATATTTATATACGTCTGACTATTATAACCTATAAGTCGTTATGAAAAACATTAAAATAAACACCTTTTATTTTATTGTTTATTTTTAGTCAGAAATTAATAAATTAAAAACAATGAAAATTAATGTATTATTTTCAAAACATAAATTAGCTTGGCGTGCAGTAGGTCGGAGAGCCCTGGTGTACATTATATTTATATTCATAAATAACATTTTTTACCTGGATAAGACTGGAAAAACATATTTTTGGCGTTTGGCCGCTTTGTATGATTTTGATTTTGTGATGAAAGGATGAGGAATGTCGTGTAAATTAAAAAACAAGCTTGAATGTTCACAACATTGACGCTTTATATTCTCAAAAAAAAAATCAAAAGTTTTTAATTTTAATGTTGATAATATTACGGGATTGATGAGATCTTGTGCTGTAGTAATTTACATGTATTTTTCATTCTAAATAATGAGAAGGATTGTTGAATAAATTTCAAAACTCAATTTGCGCGATCATAGGTATTCTTTACATTATATTCGTAAACATTTTTATTCGAAAATTTTAATTTTTACTTGGATACAGGGTTAGAAAACATATTTCTGTCCACTTCATGCGATTTTAATTTGTCAAGGGAATAGAGTATTAAAATTAATTTAACACTATTAACTATATAGTGTGTCTACTGTATAGCATATTAAATGTGCATCACAAGTCCATTAATTATAATGAATTCACGTATAATATATAACTAGGTAATATAAACAAAAATACAATCTACGTAAGCAGAGCCGTGCCGTATAGGGGGCAAGGGGAGCTTGTGCCCTCGACGTAAATTTTGAGAAGGCGCAAAATTATGACGGCATGGCTCTGTATGCAGGATATAACCCCTAATCTCCCCTGGGTATACCACTACGAAAATTAATAAATAATTTTTGAAACATTAAATTTTTTTGAAAAGTAAGAATTGACGTTTACTCAAAGAGGTTAGTAGGCCAGATAGTGTAAAATTTGAAATATCTATTTACTATAGTTCAAATATAGAAAATTTCAATTACTAATGTAAATATGTACGAAAAAAATGTTATAGAATATTATGTATATAGTAATAACTGGTAACCTATATACTATATATAGTAAGTAAAATTATCAAATTAAAGCAGAAACTGTCTTTCAATTTTTTAAATACTCTTTATAGATATATACATCAATACATCGTGGTATTAAATTATATATTTTTTAAACATGCAAATTTTGAGTAATCTCATAAATGTTAATTTTTGGTAAAGTTCCTAGTATGAAATAAGTTTACACACAAATTTTTTAAAAGTTAGTTATTTAGTTATAAATCAATTTAAATTTGTTGGTCTGGCTAATGCTACACGTAAACACGTCTGTTGTGTGTGTGTCAGTAGATTAAACAGTAGTCGTGACTCGCGATTGATACTTAATACTTACTTATGCGATGATTGCCCGGATAGCCGCAGATAACGATTATATTATAGTTATATACCCATCGTTTTATAATTAATGATAATAATTGCATTTAGCCGCGTAAATTGTGTTTAGTATTATAGCGTGTAAGCTTAGTTGCGAAGCAAATATAAATCAGGGCTGTGTGTAAATAATCTACATATAGTGTGTTTCACAGTTGAAATATATACAACTATTAATTATTATTATAACACTACAATTATGTTATACACGCATACCTTAACAGTGGTGTAGCCATGAGGGGGGCCATGCCTCCACATCGGCTTTATCAACTTAATATAAAAATGAACTGTTATTGTTAATAATTGTTGACTATGTTTTTTTAGTATATTGGGTTTGCCCCCCCCCCCATTTTAAAATCTTGGTTATGTCACTGAACGTCCATAACAATATAGTGTAAAATACTATATATATATATATTATATTAATGTGTACTTATTACCTATATAATATGATGTATCATGAGGTTTCAGTCCAGTCATTATAGCTACTACGTATTTTATTATTGAATGTGTTAATTGTAACATGAATATATCTATAATCTATGTATACATAATATACATAATAATATAATATTTATAATTTATGTAGGTATATCTACAAGGAATTTTTTTCAGTAATTATCAGAATGTTAAAGAATGCAATCTGTTTATTTCTGAAAAATAGTTAATAACATTATATAATCTACAATGAGAAGCAATTTCAAATTAAACAACTAAAATCAAATTTTTCGAGGAATGCAAAAGTATTTTTTATTTTAAAATGTGGCCATAAAAATTAAAAGATAACTAGAGATTCCGTAAACAAAACTAAGAGTTACATAAAAACATTAAATATTATGGTCAAGCACTATACGATTTTAATAATACTACTAATAATAATAATCTATTAATACAACGGCGCATTAACGTAAAACATAAACTGTTGCATTTTAAATTTGAAATACGTATCGCTGAAACATTATGAAAGTACAATAATTATTGTTCTTTTATTATTAGGTGAAGTTGAATGTACTAGCGGACGATTAACCGGCAAAAGGTTACATATTTTTATAAATATTAAATACATAATAATATAATATCATGATTTTATTTACAGGCAACAATTATAGGGGCAGTTTTGGGGCCATTGTCAGAGTTCGAGGCTTTTGTTTCGTGTTGTTAATAATGTTGTGTCACGGGCAATTTATATACGTTTTGTACCTACATAACAGAAAAAAAAACATCGCAGTTTTTACTATCCGGTCCGCCGTTACGCATTGATCAACCGAAATATTATTGTCCCGACTATTTATTTTTAAAATTTCAAAATCAACTACCTACGCAGTATACCTCTATTTTGCGTGTTTACTGTACACTGGTACACACTATACCAGTGTTTCCCAACTGGTGTTCCGCGAGAAATTTGGGAAAATATAAATTGATTAATGATATTTTTGATTTGAACATAGAAAAGCTCCAAAAATTATATGGGGGTTCCACAAAACGTTTAAGCTCCTGCAAAGGTTCCGTGAGTAAAAGAAGTTGGGAAACACCGCACTACACGCACATTCTGTGTAGAGACTCCGAGCGCGCCCAAAGCGGTCAGTTCACCAAGGCGACAACGACGGCCGAGGAGTCGATCGGTTGTCCGACTTGCACGCCTGATAGCGCTGCGGTCGCGTGGCGTGCACGAGCACGGTGGCCGTCGGCGTGTTGCCGGCTGCGCGGGGGATATCCCGGAGTGTTTCCCAACAACACCGCCCCGTACCCGCCCGCCACGTCCGTCACGGCGATCCGGACCAACACGTGTTTATCGGGTACCGCGCACACGGCTTGACGGACGGGCGGAAACGGGCGCCACCGTTGTGCGCAAACCCCCGCCGCACCACCGGCCGCGCGACCAGACGATCGGAACGCGGCCCCGCCACCCGTCGACCGCGATCGCCCGTTACCACCGCCGCACCGACCGCCCGATGCCTTTCCCCCCGCGCGCGCACGTACGCTGTACCATAGTACAGTTGTAGTAGTAGTCGTCGTCGTCGTCGTCGTCGTCGTTATCCCCAAGTCCCGACTCCCGTGTACCGACGGTCTCGGCCACCAGTAGTAAACACTTGTTCAGTATGCGAGCACGCCGCTTATGTCGTTAGTGCTTCCGTCGGCTGATCAATTTTCTATATTTATCGTTGTCGTTCATTCGCTCTTCCTCCCCAAGAAGCTCGTTAATCGTTGTTTATCTAATGAAAATGTATTATTATTTTTACCGTTTATTTGTTGTTTTGTTTTTTCGTTGATTTTGATTTCGTTCTTTTCGGTACAACATACAGTACCTATTAAATATTGTTTTACGGTTCGATTGATGACTCCGGAATTATGGGCACAAACTGCGGTCATCACCGAGTACACTCTGCGCACACACAGTTGACGGTGACTTTTTTGGGAATCCGGGATCCGGATGTCTTTGGCATGTAAAACTATGCTGCGAAAAAGATTTCCAGGGGAAGTCCCTGTTAAATGTAAGTATCGAATTCGTCCTTCTTGTTGCATGACGATTGTACAATAACAATATACTGCTTAATGATATACACTTTTTACTGTATAGTGCACCGACTTAGAGTCGCGTGGATTAGAGTTCACTAAAATTATTCGGTAAAAATTAAATTTTTCCGGATGCCCGCGATAAGATTCAATCGAATGGATGCGGTGAAATTAAATATTAAATTGTCAAATTGTCTTTTTATCCGTCAGAGTGTACTAGTTATATGTAAATATGTATTCGAAAACATTTTAACGCTTCATTCTGTGTATGAGACCAATTATACCGAAGGTAAAAACTAAAAACGCAAATCAACCATACAGTATTAATACGTTACTGCGGCTTGCGAAACCCAATTTTGACCTTTAATCGCGTCTTTTTCTCATATTATGTTACGTTATTATCATAAACGTTGGCGGTCATTTTTCTCTTCGCCGCGGTTAATCGCTCTACCATAACACACGTCGTTGGTTCGACAACCACGACCACAACAACAACAACAACGACAAACGGTATATTATTGTTATTTATTATTGCGTCCTGTGTACATGTTTATATATATATACGTTTTTCTCGTTTGGTTTTCGACACGCGGTATATTGTATAGTTACCGTAGAAGTATGCACTGTAGTACTGTAGTACGCGGAGAAATGTGCGGATTCCCCCTGACCCGGTCCGACCGCCACACCACCTCCATCCGTTACACCGCCTCCACCGCTGCACCGCCGTCACATTGCCATGGCAGGCGCTGTGCGTGTGTTGTTATCCCCGGCACTGTCCGCCGCCACCTCATCGCCCTTCACTACCGTTCCCCCGGTCAAACGGGTCACGAGGAGTCCCCAGCGGAATCTTACTCACAACATACACACACACACACACACACACACATTATTCCCACGTTGCCGCTGTGCACAAAACACACACACACACACACACACACATACATATGTATTTATATACATACATATATGCGTGCATCATTATACAGTCGTCGTCTCCTCCTCCCCCTACCCCGCGTCACGGCCACGTCGTCGGCACCAAGGTTCCTTGTATTGCGTTATTGGCATATCGCGTCGTCGTCGTTCCTCTCCCCTCGCCGGTCGCCGCACACCGGTCGACCGCCCGACCCCTCCACACACCCACATTGTCGCCGCTATAACGCTAGCCACCGTCCCCGCGTCCTATTGCGGGGCCACGGGTCCGCCTTGCTCGAGCGCGCGCGCGTACACAAACGGCCAATGTTTACAACCGGGTTCTCCCGGGCACCTGTTCTCCGCCGCGTTTACGCATAAAATTGTGAATAACCCGCGAGACGCAGACAGTGAACGGCGGCGCGTATGCGTTACCCACACACACTCACTCGCCTACCACTTACGTGGCGGAGGCGCTCTCGTCTTCGGTGCGTGCGCGCACATGATAATATTATATTAAAAATAACAACAATATTATAATTTAATGTACAGGTATGTGTGTGTGTACACCTCTCGGTACGTGACGTAGCGCGGCGGCGCGCCGTAAACGATTGTAAACGCGCAACTATCACGCACGCGGTATATCGTATAGTAATAAATAATAATAATAATAATAATGCGTGGTTGCGTATCGGAACGAGCGGATACGAGAGGAGAGGGACATTCTAACAAGTGGTTTCGGCCCGATGAGTAATAATAATAACAGCGTACGGTTTGACGTTGTTCGAGACGATTTTCGGTTTCTGTTATACAGTGTTATTACTGCTGTACTATGCGTTTAATTGGTAAACAGCTATTACTTATCAGATATCACTCATCAGTTATTGATATTATTATAGCTTATTAGTCATCATACAACGCCGAACCATCACTGCAGGCCATTTTCTTGGACATTTTTTGAAATAAACGCGTTTGGGCTGCAACCGAATGGTAAAACGTACGTTACTCGTTAATTATACAATAATTTTACCTGTTCAACACAAATAATATTATAATGTGCAAACATGAAGCATTATTATCGACAAATTATAATAATATTGTACAACACGCTATGCCGCGTTATCGGAACGACGGTTTACCTCTTCAATTTATTACTCACACTAATTTGATATAGGTATACCTAGAGCTTGATTCATTATTATTTATATTATATAGCATGATCAGCAAACAATTGCTAAATCCATACAATTCACCGTCTAGAATTAAAAAGTGCATCTCATTTGTTTGTACAGTTGTACGGTTGTACCGATTATTCATATTCGTTATTCAGTGGTGTCTTAAACACTTGATTCACTCGATGAGTTGTTAAAAAAAAGTGCTTCATTCAGTCACCCTATTTTTTTTATTTTAAAGCGGACACGTTGAAATTAAATTGCTTAGAACATTCTGTAACGGGTGTTGCGGTTTCGAGTATTTTATTATAGAAATCATATTACGTGTCGTTTGTTTGAAATTGACTAAGCTATTATTTTTACACGTTCAATTGACAAAAAACATTTGCAGGTGAGTTACAAAACGTTTCAACGTGCAAACGTTTAAATGAATTACTAAATACAATTTTATTATTCAGCTCATTATGACGTAGTGTTACTACCCGCGTAATGTATTATTATTATCGCACGAATCGGAAGCTATCATGGCGAACGTGGTATATGCATACATCTTATTAATATTTATGCATTGTAATTTAAAATACTAATTTATGAAATATAGATATTTATGTTCATAGTATTTATAAATAATCATATTGTTTATTATTATTGTTTAATGTGTGTCGAGTGTTGACTGTCGAGCAAATTTCACGCGCTCTTTAGTTGTAATCGAAAATTCATACGGACATTGTACAAAGTCCTATTTATCAATACATTTTATTATTGTGTCGATAACTGTTTTCGAAATATCATCGTTCGGGTTTATTGTGATGCATACAACCGAGGTTATCGTTACAATATATACAAAGGTAACATTAAATCGGCCTTTGAGTTTTGACATGAAGATCTTACACTGCAGTATAAAAAACACGCACGACTACGTTTAGTGACTTAGTGTATAAAATGATATTATGTTGGACGAAAAAAAAAATTCTGTCCTTGATTCGAATGTTTAAATGAGTATATAATATTACCACGTTAAGGTATTATAAGTGTATAATAATTTACTTTTTAGTTTTTATAAGAATTGGACATGCGGGAGGGTGTTTTCTAAAAAGGTGCGGCGACCGTGTTATTGGTGTTACACACAGACTCACACACACATACACAACGGGTTTACACCGGATACATGCCGGGTGGTGGGTCGACCGGGCTCGGCTTGGAGAGAAGTAAGTGTACGGTCAACCGGTTTTCATTATCCGTGGACCGGACGGCGCCAGCCGCAACAGGAGGTGTACAAACAACGAGAGTTTCGTCTAGCCTCAGAACCGTCGGCACGGCTGTGCAGGCGACTCTGTACGGCGGTTGTCACCTCCACCACCGCGCCGCCGCAAGTCGACACTGTGCCCAACGGGTCAACGATATCATCGAACGCGCGTCATCGCCGCGCTTGGGTTTCCAGGGAAACGATTATTGATGCTTACGACTCACCAACTGCTTTTTATCCTACTTCTTCTACTTATCTGCTAAATACTTGTTTGATAAAAACCCACTCTTATATGATGCGATTGTTTTGTACACACCACCGTCATTTGACTTGCGCACGTGGACCCGCTGTTATGATTGCGTTTCCTGCTCAGCAGATTCCGTTGTCGTGTCGTGCTGTTTATTTCGTTGCATAAACCGTCAAGTCTACATACGTTCAGTGAAACTTCCATTGACTGACACATCCACTTAGCGACGTTTTTTATAAGCAAATTATATTCTTAATCAGTTAATCTTTCGAATGTCATCAAAATGTTATTGTTCAAGAGTGTCCAGTATTTAAAAGTTTTACTGTTTTTGATAAGTTAATGGCAGCGGTGAAGATAGTGTGAAGGTCCTCCTGTAAGATTTTATATTATAGATTGTAATTATTGTTCTTAAACGTGATAATTGATGTGGCAGTGGACAGGTGGTCGATTGGACTTCGGGTATATGCGTGTTGAGGAGTGATATTATTGTAAATAAATGCATTAGAATAATTTGTTGTTTATAATAATATAATCACGAACCACAGGCAACAGCAATACAATAGTATCGCCTTGTTATTGTTGTTGTTGTTGTTCTTATTATTATTATTATTATATATTGTCTATTTGTTAAGTTTTCGATTAGTAATTAGCTAGTAAGCTGATGCTTATAGATAAAAAGGTTCGTATAATTTAAAAAAAAATTATGTTATTGCCACACGAAAAATCATTGCTCTTCGAGAATTTATATTTTTTACCACTTAGCATGCCATTTTGAATTTCGGTTATGCTCTCTCACTTTAATCACGCCTATAAAATGATAATCTAAAATCAACCTTTATGCTATTCATTTCTCTCTATTCTATGACCTACGTTATGTAGTTTGAGTTGATAACTTAGAGACGATATAATACTATGGAGTAGCGACATTGAAATAAATATATTTAAGACTCAATATTCAATCATTAAACACGTATTGCATTTCCATACATTAAAAAAAATGGTCAATTATTAAAAATTATCTTTTATTATTTACACAAAATTATACGTTTATATTGTATATATAGTTTTCAATTCACAAATTACTATGTATGATTTATTAAAAATTCCTATTATATTTTAAATTAATAAAATACAAATAAATTTACGAAAAGATATTTTTTATTAGACAGTGTTAAATCATAATCATTATTATTAACATATTATATTTTGTTTGATTGTATATAATAGCTTAATTGGCTTATTATAATATATAATTTAACATTTTAATTAAAATAATATTAATTTAAGTTGGGATTAATTTTGAAAATAGTATACTTATTCGAGTTATATTATTTATTTTCAGTGATTTGCTTTCTGTTATGAACTGTATTTGATTGTATATTAGAGTTAGCTATTATACCTACTGTGTCATTTGCGTTCAGTAGAACTATGGATTTGTTTTAGTCGGAGTTTTAGTTAACATTAATTTATTCGAAATATTCGTATGTTTGTTGTTTATTTCCACACATTTTATTGTGTATTACATATAACAATTAGATTTTACCTTTGCTATATTTTTATTTTTATTTTTGTGCTTTATTTTTGATGATGTTCAATTGAATCGGTTCTAAATGAAATCTGAAATACTGCATCGCATTTGTATCATCGTCTAACGATGGTTCTTCTGCTAATCGTGATTCAAAGACTACACCCTTATAAATAATTAAATATTATTATTTTGTTATCCAATAGTCAACTCTTATTCGACCATGATTATACATCTATATTTAAATTGCATGTAATAGATATGTCGACGTGTTGCTAACAGTGACGTGTTGACCGTGATGTTGAAGGGCAGTTGCCCGGTCATTTATAAAGGGTGCGTATCGGGTGGCTGGGTTAATGGCTGCTGGATTTAGTAAGAAATTGTTATACAAGATTACCTAACTACATCATCTGAATTAATTTGATATTTAATAAGAATAATAATTTTAATAGTTAATCAAAGAAAACACATACATAGTAAATTAATACTTTAATTATAGCATTCAAAATAAAGTAACACTTTTTTGTTGTGTATAGTATTCTATATTCTACATAAGTAGTGGGTACTGGGTAAGAATCAAGGGGTGGTAGGTTATTCAAAAAATGAATTGCCCGATAAAATATTTCACTTCGCCACGCCACTGGTTGTTAATATCCGATGTACGTAATATGTTTATTTGTCTACGTATATATGTCTCATACACTACGCTGTATACATGATCTATTATGGCGATACATATTAGATATTATAATAATGATAATGAAAAAACATTCATTTATATATATAAATAACTAATTAGTCGCACTGTCGAGTACAGACGACTGCTGCCCGGTCCGGTAGCCCACAGACATGGTTTCGTAATTACGCATCCATTTTACATAATATGTTTGTTTTAAAAATCCATTTTCGTTTCACAATCGTCATATTAACGTAATTATATTATTATATACGCGCGCCACGATATAGTGTGGTGTATTAAACGCGAAGTGCGGCGAAGGTCACCTGTTGGCGGACTGTGCGTATTTTATAAAGCTCTTTATTATGTATTATATTTTGTATGTACCGTTCAGTTAAAAAAAAAAACGTTAAGGTTTTTTTATGCTGTATAGAAAGTAAACAGTCGATGCCGTTCCGATGGGTGAACGTGATGGTCGTGGAGGGGATCTGGATTGATGTTTTACTTGTATATCATATTATGATATTATAGTAGGTAGTATATACATATATACATTTTCGCGCCAACTTCAAATAGGCAACAAGACTTCACTTCGTAAATCAGCTGAGCGTTTAATCAACCTTTAACCTGTAGGTTACAACTGTTACAAGTCCTGACCAAAATGGTTACCTGATGCTGAGTATATTATACATATAGGCATAAAAAAAGAGAAAGTGATTCATTTTATTAATGACTACAATAATTTTCGATATAAACTTAAGTGTGATGCGTTACTCGGGGACAAATATTAAATTTAGGACATCTCGCACTAATGATTTGGGTATCCCACCTCCTTAATTGTAATAGGTATTCATATAGGTGTATACAAATAATGTACAATTTATTTAGTTATATAGTGTATGGGATACACATGGACATAATATTATGTCTATGGATATACACTTTTCTTGATTCTCATTGAATAGTTTATAATAAGGTACCTCGCCTATTGACAAGAGATTGCATTGTCCAGTATTGTAAAAAAACCTGTGTATGGAGGGAGAAAATGTCTAAATACCATTGTCCACGATAAGCGCGCTCGCGCGTGTTACGGAATGGAAATGTGGAATCGGTATAACATAATTTGTTATATTATAACGTGTATATATTGTGATTAAGAAAACGCTATCTTTTATAAGTAGATAGGTATATAATGATGTAAATATAATGTATAAATCATCAAGAACATTCATTTTTAATATATATAAATCATACTAAATTATAATACACATGTTTTAAATATTTAATACATTTTTTTTACGGGAGCGGTGAATAGAGTTTTACCGACTGAGTACGAAATGAGTCATTAAACCTTATATAACGAATTGAGTTCTGAGTTGTTTTAATTTTTTTTAAAACATATCAATTGAGCACGTTTAAATACTAACTGAATCCCATCAGGCGTCAGTCAAACTTTAAAAAAAAGTATCTTCCTTATCATTTTTTCCAACTTAGTAATATCACAAAAATGTTATAGCTATGTTTGATTAAAAATGATTTTTATGTTAATTTTAAAAAAATTGATAAATGTATATAATATATTATGTATATTCATGATATTAATAATGTCAAAATTCCCAGTTATCCTTATATATGTTATTAATTATAAGCTTATTATATTATTATGGTTTTTATCTGGCGAAAGTCATAAAAATGATATGAACGATATCACTTAACCGACTCTGTATTATACGTATATTTGTGGTTGATTTTATATTTTACTAAAAATAGTCCTAGAACTTAAAATATTTAATAAAATATACTAATTATTAGTATATTTATTGTTTATACTCAGGACTCTATTAGTTTATTTATACTTTATTTAGCATATTATTTTTTTCTCATCCAAAAGTGAAGACTCAATTAGTATGCATAGTTTTCACCAAATAATCTTTGGGGGCATCATCCCTACACCATTCTTAAGCTTATCTTCAAAAATTGTTTTTAATCTTACAAGATTTTCACGTTACATTTTATTATTGTCATTATTACTCAGAAGTATTGCAAGAGAGACCCAAAGTGTTTGAAGGGTTTGTCACATCTACAGTAAAATAAATAACAATATAAAATAATAAATTATGAGGGATTAGTGCCAGCTAAAATCAAAAAGAAAATAACTTGCACCAATGAATAAGGCCATGAATTAAGATAGTATTTACTTTTGTATATAGCATGTCAATTGAGTTAAACACTTTTAAAATTACAAATATAAATAGTTGACAGATAACCACAACAATGTTTAGTGTACAGCAGCTGCAGTATTTGAATTGTCGTGTGATCGATTTTAGTTAAAATTTGAAAAAAAAAATAAATAATAAAACACCTTTTATAAATTATACAAGTTAAAAAAATGATTAAGTGACGATAAAAGACTCTTTGATTTAAACATCTTGAGAGTTATCCCCCATCTTACACCATCCAAATTACCCTTATGTCTCCTTTTATAATTGAGTAGATTTAGTTTTAAACAAAAATCATAATATATTTAAGGAACTAAAAGAGCAATTAACTAGAATGGAAAGTTGGAGTTGTAACCCAACTTACGGGCTGAAAAAAAATATTAAACAAACAATTTTTATAGGTTTCTGATGAATATAATTATTAGTAAAATTTAAGTTTTATTTATTGACTTAAGTGCGTTAACAGTGTGATGAAATTATAATTGTATATCAGTTAGATATATTAATAATAATTAATGATTTAGGTACATAAAGTGTTAAACACGCTAGTTACTAATAACTAATAAATTAATAATTAAAAACATCTGCAGTATGAAAGCGAAATCTGTTAATAATAATAATAATAATAATAATAGGTTTTTGTTTTTATGATTAGTTCGAACAAAATGATATATAAGATATTTTACTTTATTATTACTTAGAACGTAATATTTCACATATGCATGAGTAAAAAACTAAAATATGATCTGCGTAAACGAAAACTACGTTTATTTTGTGAAGTTTATCGTAGCTATTATTTATGGGCACACTCGTATTTCTGTCTATACTTTGATTCTTTATTAATGTAAATATCAATTTTTTTTTTTTTTTTTAAATAAGTTTATTTACAATCTATACATAAGTGTATAATGAGTAAGTGTGGTGACAGAGTAAGTAAGTAACATATAAAAATAACAAGAGAAGGAAGGCTCCCAGCAGTGCCACCTGACCAGAAATTAGGGTTTGAGTTTATTTAATTAATGTTTTTTTTTTTTTTTTTTAGTTTAGTTAGGTGTTGAGGAGATCTCTTGGCCATTGCCTTTTTAATCTTCTAGGAATGATAGAGGTAGAGGATAAACTTTTAATGATGGAGTTTGAATGAGCGCGGAGCGTTGAGTGGAATTTTGAATAATAAGATTTGGCTAAGTCGTTAAGGATTGGCATGTTCAGATCTTTATGGAGGTTTTTATTGGTAACATACCAAGGGGCAGAGGTTATTAGGTGTAGGCTTATGATTGGAATGCTTGGAGGGTTTTAGTGTTTGATGGTTTTGCTGGCCCCCATAGTTGAATGCCGTAGTATAGCCAAGCCGGACGGATTATCGATTTGTATATCGTAAGTTTGTTGGTTAAGGAAAGTTTTGATTTTAATAGGGGTCTCAAAAGGTGAAGTCTGGAGTTCACTGATTTACGTTTTTGTTTAATATGCGAGCTCCAGTTAAGGCATTTGTCGAATATTAGCCCTAGGTATTTAACTTCGTCTGACGAAGGACTTACTAGGTTGTTAAATGTGACAGGAGGGCAAACAAATTTGCGCAATGTAAAAGTTACATGAGTAGACTTCGTTTCGTTTATTTTTATTTTCCACCGTTTTGTCCATAGATTTATCATGTTAAGGTGACTTTGGATCATCTGACAAGCGGTTGCAGAATCCTGGTGTGATGCTGAAATTAGTGTGTCATCGGCATATGTACCAAGAAAAGTGAAGGGTGTTTTGGGGATGTCGTGAGTGAACACAGAATATAGAAAGGGAGCGATATCACTACCTTGGGGGACACCTGCACTAATACGATGGCTGGTTGAATAGCTATTTTTTAAACGAACCTTAAAGGAGCGGTCAGATAAGTAAGATTTTATTAATAAGAAATATGGTGCTGGGAGAAACTTCTTTAGTTTGTAGAGTACCCCCTCATGCCAGACCCGGTCAAAAGCCTGTGAGACATCCAGAAACACAGTAGGGCAGAATTCTTTCTTCTCCAGTGCGTTGGAGATTTTGTCGACAGTGCGATGAAGTTGGTGGATAGTTGAGTGATGAGCTCTAAAACCGAACTGGGTGTGTGGGATGATGTTAGCTTCAGTGGCTGAAATATCAATTTAAAAATGTTTTATACGCAATATGTAATTTGTCTAATATGAAGAGTAAGTAAGCAGGTAAGTTATATTAAAATATTATTTGAGCGCGGGCTGTACTTTGGGTATGCATTAGTGAACAAATTACAATTAAAAAAAAAATTAGAGCATACTTATACACACAAATTAATCATGAAAATTGTGTTTAACAAATAAACACACTTTGGCAATAGGCCTAAAAACATTTATTATTTTAGTATAAAATAATGTGTACAAATATTTTAATATAGGAAAAGTTGAATAATTATAACTTTATAATAAATGGTTTAGCTCTTTGAAAGTTTGAAAATATGTTCGATTACAAATAAATTGACAATAAAGTGTCTAATTTAACAATAAAAGACATGTCTCGGAGTCCCCAAAAGTCGTTTAAAATCTAACTGGATGTCATACGCGTAGATATTATAATTTAGTTCGAATATATATAAATTATTTATAGAATCACTTAACACAATTCTACGCCCGCAGATAAATATTCTATTGTAATATATCCTATTAACCTAACCTTTCATTACATATCGTCCGTACTGTGTTGTACCTAAAAAAATACGATTTTAAGTTTTCAAGTATTATAATGCCTTATTTGTTTTTAATTTTCTTTTACGTTGAGGAAAACATAAACGACAAACTCTTATTGTAGAAGCATTCGGAATTATAATATCGAAACTACGTTGGTACATTTTTTAGCCGTAGTCGTGTTGCACTGCAAAGATAGTAAAATACGCGAATGTACACACTAACTGAACCGTAATTGTACGTACGTCATATCATATATATATAATTATTGTTTATGAATGGAAAATGGGAATGGAATGCGTATAAGGCGTATAAATAACATAATAATAATAATCGATAATAAACTAGGGTTTCAATCATACTATAATATTATGTTGTCATTAAAAGCGCCGGAAAATAATTGTAATTACAATGAGTTCCGATTCAAAAGACTTTAGTAGATCAGCCTTTACCCGAAAACCGAAGATGGTCGTTGGCGAAAAATTCCATCCATTGGCGCTCAAACCCGAAACAGTCAAAACGTCCCCCGGTCGTCGTCTTGAGTTTAGTAACGTCGCATATCTATTACTATCATCATCGTCGTTGTTATTATATTATTATATCTTGTCGCGGGTGCGTGTGCGTAGGCAGTTGAGGACAGATGGTAGGTAAACCGGTTCTCGCCGATACAGTCTTACTGCACGCGCCGATCCGGGAATACAGAAATGAAAAGGATTAATAACGTAAAATAAAATAAAAATTTAAACCTGTCGCGAGATCGTTCGGTGTTACTTTTTCTTCCTGAACTGCGTACGAATAGGAAAATAATATCTTCACAGTGTGATGTATTACGACCCGTATATTACGATAGATCTTTTATGATCATAATAAAACATCTCTTATTCGTCTGTATCGTTTGTTGTTACCTATAATCTCGTCTTGCGCCGAACGGAACAATCGCGCTGTGAAATTGTTCAACTCCGTCACATACACTACTAGAAACAAATACACGCGATAATCATTTTAATAATATGATTGCAATTTGTAGTACAACGATGGATCCGTGGACAGTGTAAAATGTTTTCGTATACACTCTCAAATACCATAGGTTTTTATTTTCTAGGCAGTGTTTATATTGTTGTTGTTTTTGGCCGAGATCGGACTGACCGCCCGAAAGTCGAATTCGGTCGGCGGTGGTGTGATGCACTGCACTTGCACGTAGGTGGTGCAACGACGGTTGACAGCGTAATATGTATATTGTCCGCAACGGAGGTGAGCTCGTGGGGTATTTGAATAGTATTCTTTCTTTTCACTCGACAACGACGCTAATATTAGCTTTTGGCTCGTTTAAGTTATGCGCGCGCTCTGCCCACGTACCCGAATGCGTATGTATATACTCGCGCAGCGGTGATTATTATATATTATTGTATATTATATACACTAAATAATGTTCGCGCGTACAATTCCATTGACCTCGCCAAGTTCGTCGTATACGCTACATATTATTTCTGCTTAGTCCTAATATTGTTATGATTGGTATTTATAAATTGTGTTTGCTTTTTACGTTTCAGTGGACGATACGATCGAGATGAGTCCCAGCAATAACGAGAACAAAAGTGAGTTGTAAAAGATTTATCTACAATAATACATTTATAAAATATTACACATAAATATATTTATAAATTACAATACACTCGTGTATATTGCGTTTTTATCTGTTAAGTGTGAGTATGACCCACAAGTCAGTAGTCAGTAATAACAATCTGATTAGTTTACCCAGTGGCTGATAAATCAAGCTCTCTAGTAGCCTATGGGTTACTATACTATAATATACTGTATACTGGCCCACAAATTTTTCTTGCACATTGTCAAAATGATATGAATGAAAAATATTTTTGATTTTTTTACAATGTATAAGTATTACTTTTATTCTCATTTTCGGGGAAAAAACTATTATAGATAATAAATATTCTAAACGCAAACACTATTTGATAATCCATGCTATTTTTTTTACAGTAAACACATGGGTACTGTAACAATCTAAGTACTGACAATTTATACAAGGTGCATACTATTCACATGAATATAATAATAGACATATACCTAGTACCTACAATAGTACATATAATATTTTTTTTGTTTTTAGTTTGTATTTAAAATTATAAGTTAATTACAATTTTAAGCTGACAACATTAAGAGCCTTTTACAACGTGGACAGGGGGACGTGATAAATGATAATATTATTGATATAGAGTCATAGAGGAATATAGAAAAATTACGTATCTAACTATGAAGCATTAGCATTTAAATATAAGTGACTAAGTGAGAAGTACTCAAACTTAATGAGAATGTAATTTTAATAATTTAATACATACTATTAATTTTTATATAAGTAGTGTGTATTTCAAATGATATTAGCTTAACATAAATTGAAATGTATTTTTGTTACCTAGTTAAAATTGTTTAATTATTAAATGTACCTATATAGTAGATACTGCGATATATGTAGAACAAAACTATATAGTTTATATACTTGAGTGAAATGATTATAGGTACTTTGATTTTAATAGCTCATTATTGTATTAACGTAATTACGCACATATCATGTGTAGTAACCAATAGGCATTTTAACCAAGAGGGGATTTAAAGCTAAATTGTTATCTGCGTCTGTATAATCTCAATTACATCTTACATCACGTGGTAAAATTATATTCTGTATAAGTACTTAGTTCCAACCGGTGAGCTTCAGACTAATATTACAGTAAAAGTTATTGATGAAATTGTTGTTCTAAAATATTATAATTTGTAATAAAATAATAAAATACTTTTTGTTTTTTACTTATATATATATATATAAAATTTTTATTAAATAATGATGTTACCAATAATAATATAAAATCATTTTTACAATTTAAAAATAAGTAAATTAATAGGCTTTAGCTTTAAATTGTTTAATTGTTAGGTCAATAATTCCTATCATTCTAATAAGTAAATATATATGTGCAGTGTGCACTCGACATTGTATAATTTACTATGTATTTATTTCTAAATCTTGATGAGAAAACAAACTTAACATATTTTTTTTAGCGTGTTTGTTTTGATTTTCAGATACACATAGATATACATCTAATTGATTTTATTTTAATATTTTACAATAAAAATAATATATGTATTAACTATTTGTCATTTGACATTAGATTATGGTTAATGATATAATTAATCGATTAGAAACTAGTATAGTACCATTCGTACTTACCTACCTATGGCTGTATTACATAATATAATATAATATATAATATTCTTATTACTTATATTATATTATGTTATAAAATAATTAAATAAACTATTATGTATACATTAATAAGTATAAGTTTTATAAATGGTAATATTTAACAATCCAATACGTTAATCACTAATCAAGAATGATCACTATTCACCAATAATCTTTTTTTTTTTTTTAAATAGAAATATTATCATTATATTTTTTTAAATATTAAAAATATTGTAATGGTAATATAATAAAAGATGGTTTACTCATTTTAAATACTCATAAAATCATAACATAGGTAATATTATAATAATTTATGAGTTAAGATTTTAAATTAGTTATTATTTTATATTTCTCTCGACAGCAGCTGCTATTTACTGTATATTTCATGTATATAACATTGGTTTATACATATTCTCGTGAATGAGAATATGAGACTGACGTCGAACACCAAATTTATGTGATATAAAGTGAAGGAAACAAATTTGAATAGCTTCAAAGCATTGCACATGAATATTGTCAGAGGGTAACCCAGATTATAGAATTATATTCTTGAGTAGAAGGAACTGGACATCTGGTTAAAAGTACAAAGTTTTTAAAGTTATGAGGTTAGTAAAATCTTTACACCACGTTACAATATTTACTAATGAATCCTGGAATCGATGACGATTTTTTTGGAAATATTTTAATAATGCCTTGAAAGATAGAGTTGAGTCAAATGTTAAAACTTTAATCACGAATTTCTATCACTCTATGCAGCAAAATACTATATAAATCATAAAGAAGTTATTAGGTAATAGGTGTCCTTAGAAATTGTAGAATGTAGTTATATCAAATTGTTTATTTGATAATCAAATTTTTTAATAATTTCATAGAATCATACCTTACTACTTATATACGTTATGTATTATATGAATATATATATTTTTTATTTTTTTAGACGTAATGTGTCACTCTGACAAATCTTCGCCTTCGGCCCCCTTATCGGGTGGAAACTACTTACATAAGAAATTCAAAAAAATTGCCACGGCGGACGATTATCCTGAAGTTGCTATTCCTGCGCCTGTGATGTCTACTGATGAATATTCTCTTGAAGGTGTATGGCGACATAAATGTCCATATTGTAAAACTGTATGCACTAAGCCAAGTGCGCTTGCTAAACATTTACAAGTGCACTCCGATGAACGTCCTTTTCCATGCGAAACGTGCGGATTTGCTTTTAAAACAAAGAGCAACCTATCGAAACACTGTAAATCCCAATCCCATACAGAACGGCTAGCAAAAGAAGAACCAGAAGAGGTAAAACCAAAAATATACAAACCAAAATTTCGTACGGCCTCAATACACACAAAATCAGAAGAATTAAATACACCAGAAGACTATTCCGAACCAGTTTCTGAAATGGTTCAAGTATTACCAAATAAACAAGAAGAAGATTCTTCTCAACCTTTGAATCTGTCTGTGGTAGATGCAGTTAAAAAATGTCAGCAAAAAATGTCTCCTGTTGCAGTAAATGGTCAAACCGAGCTAAAAGGTGTATATAAGTTGCTGTTGAACCAAATAATTAAATGTAATGAGAATAAGGAACAGCCTTTTTGTGAAATGTGTGGCTTAAAATTTAATAGTCAAGAAGACTTGGTCAGACATATTTGTGATCGAAGTCCAAATGTAGTTAAATATCCAGAGTCCAAGACTGTAGCCATGCCACTCCCATCACCAGGACCATTGTTAGGGCGTACACCATTAGTTGAGTTTCACAGACCAAAGGAACCTGATGTACAAAAACCAGTCGTTTTGCGCGTCGGTAACTTGATACAACAACAGGAAATGATTGCCATCTTCCAAAGTAGTCGTGCTGTACCTTTTGTGCCAGGTATTCCAGGACCACATACAGCAATACCTCATCAACTCCGACCTCAGTATGAACTGAAACAGACTGATCCTCCACCTCCGAAGAAACCAAAAGTAGATGACAAATTTATTGTTTCAACATCTCATTACCAGGTAATAATAGTGCATATTGATTAATTAATTGGGGTATTGGGTATATTCAATTATACTTCTATTATTATTATTATTTTTTTTTAAAGTATAAGAACATTTTTATACAAAATATTATTTTATATTATGTATAAATATTTTTAAATTTGGAATTTATCCAAATATTAGAATGTTGAGTTAATTCTCAGGGTTATATAACAAAATATGATTATAGTTAAATAGCTTATTAAATTATTTTATTTGTTATTCATTTTGTATACTTTTTTAATTTAAACGAACTAAATTTATTTATTCATATGGTTTTATGAATCATTTAATCAAATTCAATTCTTACTTAATATATAAATTATTAAAAAAAATAAATTGAATTATGATTCATTTAATCTTTCAATGAATCTATATTAATAACTAAAACATTTTATTATAATGTATTTTATGTTTAAATTTTTCTCAAATATTAATGTAAATGAATTGTACAACATAATAACAAATTAATAATGATATAAATGTTTAAATGTTTATAATTTCTTACTAATAAGACAGACATTTAACCAAAGCAAATAAGTTTTACATATATATGCTATATGAAAATGGTAATAAATTTTAGAAAAATAATAAGTTTTTAATTTCAATAACTATTAATAAACATTAAACATTTATCATCATTTATTCTTAATTTTAAGCAATCAGTCTTTTAATATTATTTAAGATATTATATTAGCTGTTGACATTGAAGTTAATAGTGCTAGTATGGTTTTGATAACCAGTAATTGATGTAAGGTATACCTATGATTTTATATTTTGTGACCCAGTCATCATCACCTTGAGTAATGGTTCAATAATATATTGTTGATATGAAGTCAAACACGTATGGCACGTTATATATTATAAAAAAAAATTTTACTGAATTGTATATTGTATTTGTATTATTGAACCCAACAAGACCTATTTATGATAAATATTAATGGTTCTATTTTCTCAAAAGAATTATATTTTACACAATTTATACTCATTTAATAACTTGGTGTTACAAACAACATTTTTTTTAGATTACAACAACTACTACAATTACTAGTACAGTGGCCCAAAAATTTGTACGACCAACGTCATTAGCATTCAAACCAGGAACATTCAGTACTAACCGTATGCTGCCTATGGTTAGTCCAGATACTCCAAGACCAAAAAAGAGCTACCAACAATTATATCTTAATGGCCATGCATACACTTATTTGGGTTTAAAGTGTACGACAAGAGTATTTTTTTGTACTCTGACCAAATGTCAACCCACATATACAATTCTTCCGGAAGTTAATACTATATCAATGTACTCAAATTGGAAGGTATATAAATATTGATAAACTACTATAAATTACTTTATTACATATATGTAATAACACTAATAATAAATTTTTATAGTTATTATTTTGCTGTTATATGAATATATATTAGTTGAATTATAAATGTACATTTTACATATAGATTTGTTCCGATATGGGAAGTAATGTGCTGGGTGTTAGAGGTATGGATTTATATGACTCAAGTCAGCGTAACCACAGATATATACAAGCTGGTCAATCTCATGATTACATAGTTGCTCATTCATCTTACAAGCATCAAAAATTGCCTGATCAAACCAGTAAAGTTGAAACTAACTCTTTGGGTAAATTAAAGATCTGCCCTGGAGGCTTTGAATCCAACGAAGATTATGTATATGTTAGAGGCAGGGGAAGGGGGCGATATGTATGTGCTGATTGTGGAATTCGCTGTAAAAAGCCTTCAATGCTCAAGAAACATATCAGAACCCATACTGACTTAAGGCCATATACTTGTACGCAATGTACTTTCAGGTAATATCTATTGAAAAATAAGTAGTTATATGACATATATTTAAATAATATTTATTTTATTTTTATAGTTTTAAAACTAAAGGCAATTTGACAAAACATATGAAGTCAAAAGCACATTTCAAAAAAGGAGTTGAACAGGATCAAAATCCAATGTCCATGGATGATATTAAACAACTTGATTCTGAAGATATGGAAGACTACTCTGAAGATAATATGGACGAAGACGATGATATTGATGATGAAGATGATGAAGAGGAAGCAGTAGATAGACATGGGTGGCGTAAAACTCAATCTGATTTTGATGCTGCACGTTCATTATTAAGACTTTCACAAATCTGCCCATCACAAATACCTCAGTCAAATCACGCGAAAGCTGGTATATTGCCTTATGATCACCGGCCTGTATCATATCCATATCAATCTCCTTTAACACTGACTGAGTCTGAACTAAAAAATAATCATCAGTATCAGAAACAAATTAGTCCACCTTTACAATCTGGAAGCAGTCTCTTAGTATCATCATCATCTGTTCCACCTACAACTGTTTTTAATAACCTAGAGGTAATTCAAAAAACACCTGCAGATTTGAGGCATAATGTAAATGCGATTCTTAGTAGTCCAAAAGCCACGGTTAATAAACCAATGGATCTTTCACGTTTTGGAGGCAGTAATGAATCAGAACAAATAAATAAACCACAAGTAATATTGCAGTCCCCCAAAAAACCTAAAGCATTGTTTCGACAACCTACAACAAATGGTCCATCACAAAAATATACCAGGTATTTTTGTCATACTTTATAGTAAAAATACTTAGTATAACTATTACTAATAAATATTTTTGCATTTTAGTATTCTAGAAGATGGGCGGAGTAAGTGTATGGTGTGTGATAAGGTATTCAATAAGCCTAGTCAATTACAATTGCACATTAATATACATTATTTCGAACAACCATTCCGATGTGAAGGCTGTAAAGAATCATTCCGAACTAAACATTTGCTTCAAAAACATTTGGACTCTATCTCACATTTGAATAAGGTGAGGATTATTATATTTAATTCTTTTTAATCTATAATTTTTAATTATTATTAATTATCTTAAGGTGAATATGATGTCCACTCAAGGGCCCATTGTTAAAAATCCAAGACCATTTGAATGTGCTGATTGCCAAGTTGGTTTTCGAATTCATGGACATTTAGCTAAACATTTACGGTCTAAAATGCATATACTTAAATTGGAATGTTTGGGGAAAATACCATTTGGAACATATGCTGAAATTGAACGCTTAGGGTTGAATTTAAATGATATTGATACTACTGACTGTGACAGTGCGTTAAAGAGTTTACAAGCCAGCCAAAAAGCCACATAACAATATAATCAATCAGAGTGAGTTTTTATTAAGTTTATTAAACAGGAATGTAAATAATGATTAGTCTTAATGCATTTTCTAGGTCAATGTTAAAAATTGGTTAAATTTTTGTGTGGAAATTTTTTAAAGCGCTCAATGTGAAAAAAAAGACTGATCTCTAGAGTTCGAAGGATTGAACAACTAGAAAAATGTGATAACACGAGAACTACCTAAGAGGTATATCAAAGGGATTTCGGCCTAATCACAGACTACAACTGACTAACTGAGCGGTTACACATTTTTTACTCAACCTATTATTATAAATACTAATCTATACTTATATTTATAATATTTGAAAACTGGGTATGTAATAAAGAATTTGGAAAACTATGCATAAGAAATAAGTTTTAATGTATTTAAGTAAGAATATATATTATACATATAGTAAATAGTAATGTAGTCCAATTAAATTTGGTCAAAATTGTATTTATTGTACTAGCAAGACAAGTGAACATGTAACCTGTTAAATGATGTCAATTCTCATGATGATCTTCCTTAAATTTGTGTTTTGGTTTTTATTTTTTTAGGGATTTGATTTAAATATTTAACTATAGGTAATTATATTATATACTTTTTTTTTTTTGTGGCAACAATAATGCTGTTGAATTGTGGCTATATGTATTATTTTTTGATCTACTGTTACTGAAATTTGATAATATCTATTGATAAACTGATATAATTCAAATAAATTCAGTAACTGTTGAAGAACATAAATGTTTTATGATTTTTAATAAACTATCATCAGTTTACAAATTGTTTGGAAAATTAATTTTTATTACATTGTTTTATTAATTTTTTCTTTTTAGTTCATTGTCTTAGGAAACTTCATAAATAAATTATGCTTTATACAGTGGCATAACTAGGATTTACAATGATTTAGTTGAGTCTAAATTCTAACACTCTTAAGAGGACATAGTACCCGCACCGCATGTGTTGTCTCCGTCTTGCACGCGTACAACATAGCAAATTGTTGTTCACCAATTTTAATAGTGTGCTGTTAGTTTTGATAATAGAGTGAACTGACTTATTATACAATTTAAAGGTAAGATTATTATTTAGAGTCCCATGTAGCTTTTTATTGATATTATTATTTTTAATTTATGATAATTTTAAAGTGTACAGTTTCAAAAAGATTATACTTAAAAATAATAAAATCAATAAAAGGTCAGTTCACTTTAATATCAAAAATAACAGCATAATAATGAAACTGGTAAACAAAAATGTGGTATATCGTTTACGACAGATAATAGAGATATATTTTTATAATTTATATATGATTTAGATATAGAGATTATCTTATAAATTATGGTTCATATTTTTGAAATTTTTGATTTAAAATAGATACAATTTTTTACAAACATTAATATTATAATAATAGTTACGATTAAAATATTTAAGCATTTGTAATCTTTTCATTTTGTCCAAATATATTGGTCATCAGTTATGTCTATGTTTGGACCACACTGAGTTTAATAGAACAATTTTAATATAAAATAAAAATAAACAAATACTTTCAATAAATAATTTATTACTAATCACATATATGTTTTTAATATTAAAGGACGGATTTTAAAATCTGTTTAAGTTTTTTAATTTATTAGACTTAACAACTAAATGTAATGTCTACACAATATTACAAATTCTTTTTTATTTCAAATATTTTGTTTATTAGTTCTAAAATGGCATTTGTAATATATATTGTTATTAAAAATAATGGATATACACAGAAAAATAAATTCTCAAAAAAACTATGATGTAAAGTATTATTAAATAATCTTATTTTGTGAAAATTAATAGTTATTTTTTTGTTTTTACTTACATGTTTAAGTACAATACATATACAGCACACGAATGCCATATTAGAACGTATATAATTTTAAATAACCTTAACTGTTGTTCTATACAACACCTACAAACTATGGCACAACTGGTATAAAACTTACAAGGTACAATTATTAAATACTTAAATTAATATAAGAATACAAAATAAATGAGGACGGCATACATTCATTTAAAACAATATGTATAACTTAAGAATTTTAATTAACTTTTGTTATAACTGCAGTAAAAAAAATAAAAATAATAATAACAAATTAATACTGCATTATAATTATCACAAGTAACGGCAATTTGTTCAACACACACTGTGCAACATTAAGTAAACAAAAACACACTAGTTTTTTTAACAGTTTTAAAAATATATAATACTTTAACATTTTATTGAATTAATTAGACATAGTCACATAGGTATATATTATATTAATATGCCATAGAGCAACAATAAATTAAAATATTTTTTTAAGAATCATAAATATAATTTACAATTTATTTTACATTTTTGTCGCATTCAGATGAAAATATGTATCATATTATTATATTATATATTACTTAACAATTTTTACAAATATTCATTGTTATGGAATAATAGGAAAGAGAGAGCGAAAATTCTATACAAACATTAAGTATAACAATTGTAATGATAAAAGGCACTTCCTAAATTCATTTAGTTTTGTTCATAATATTCAATATGAATCAAGAGTATGATTTAATGATTTTAAAATAATTAATAATTAATATATTCTTATTACTAAAAACAAAAATGATTTTGAGCCCCGATGAAAATACAGGCAAATTAATGTATATTAAAATCATAAGTTTTGGATGATAAAATAAATAAATGTTTTAAATACCATATTAAATATATGTATATCATACATTAATAACACAATTTTCAGTCTGAATTAAATAGTATTACAATTGAATAGTTATAAAAATAAATTAATAAGCTCATTGGTTTATATTTGTTTTAAATATAAGTTATTACTTATAATAAAATAAATTATTTTAAATATAATATATAAATCAAAGATAAAAATATATTTTTTCATGTTTTGTATTGCTTGTAGTAAAATTAAATACTTTAAAGTATTATACAAAAATAGTGACTAAAAATAACACAAAATATTTCAATTTGAAGTATTATTGATTTAAAAAAAAAAATTTAAATTCCAATTATAATTTACTTTTAATTCATAAAAGAATAAAGAGATCAATTTCATTATGAATGTTAAAATATTTCATTCATGGAAAAAATTTGTGATGCCTAATTTAAAAATTTGCAATACCTAGCTATTTTTCTATTTCATTCTTTGTATTTCTATCACAAATTTATTTTGAATATATATGTATAAGTAATAACGCATTATTAAATTTTTAATAGCATTTCCAACATTTCTGATATAACAGTAACCAGTATAAGGTTTCAACATTCCATTTTTAAAGTTGTGTTGTGATTACAGACTTCCTGGTTATTATTTTGGGCCCTGATGAAGTCTCAGCACCACTACTAATTAGCCATGGAGAAATTTGATTTAAAGGCTTCATTTTAGTAGGTTCCTATAAAATAATAATATACAGTTTAAAAATCATTTTTAAAAATAAAAAAAAATAGAGATTTGAGTAAAGATTCATAAAAACGTGAATACCCCAAATATACTAAAATTATTCAAGTTTTAAAACAAATACTAAGATTCAGTAAAATTGTTTATAATATAAAAATGTAATATATAATTTATTGAATTTTTAATTGGAAAATAATTGTTGAAACATTTTTTTCAACTATTCAATTTTATATTACAATATAACAATAAATAAGCAAGTTAGCAGTGGTTATGCAATCAATCAATATAAATTAAAATACAACATGAACTAGTTTTATTATCTGATTTATTGGTATGCCATAGTAAATAAATATTACATTTTACAGGTAGGATTTCCAAAACTAGTAAGGTAGGTAGTTATATATATATATTTAATACTGTCAATGCAAATATTACCAATATGATTGAAGGCTGCCTCACTTACACATTATGGTTCTTAGTATCCATTAACATTTTTATTGGTTAATAGTAGATATATATATAGGCATTTAAAAATGTAAAAGTGAAGAAAGTAATTTACCTTGAGTTTTCTTTTAAATAACTATTACATTTTATTATTTTTTATACATTTATTAAAATTTAATTAAAATAAAATAGAAATATTTTTAAAACACTTAAATTTAATAAACAGAGATATTAGTATTTGAATAAACTATTTCATTTTTGTATTAGATATCACACATGACACATTACAAATTTGTAATAAAAATACTCTATATTTATTTTATACAAGTAAATAATAAGAAGATTACATACCTGATTTTTTTGGGCTACCTTAGTATTAGAATTTGTTACACCATTTATGCCAGTATTTGAATCAACAGCAACTTCGACATCATTAGTGGAATCTTTTTTTATACCATTATCAGCAAATGGATTTGAAGATGATGATAAGAATGGATTAGTTATTGCAGGTTGTGAATCACCAATAAACGGATTTGCCGAAAATGGGTTACGAGGGCTAGTAGGAGACGTGGCATTAAATGGTAAGGACAAAATGCTTGACATACTTTCTGTAGGACTTCTTTCAGGAGAAACCACCCTTTGTTCTAATTTCCCACATTCACCGAAAGAGAAATGGGTTACTGTTACTGGAGTGGCACATCTTTTACGGTCATCTTTAGACACAGATGTTTCAGAAATAGGTTGTTCATCCAATGGTTGTTTAGTTTCTTCAGGTGCTGCAATGCCACCATTAAGGGACAATGTCAGTTTGTCTCCACCCTTTTTTAAATACCAAGAAATAAGCCAAAAACAAAAACCAAACAAATAAACAACACTAAACAATAACAGTAACCATACAAAAAAACTAAATAAACTAATCCTTTTGTGTGAAATAAGAAACACCACAAAATAAATTATATTTTAGTCAAGTATATACTTACAACAGATACAAATGTTGCTTGTTCTTTGCCAAAAGCATTTGAATTAGAATTAATGTTACATTCTCTAAAATAGAATAAATCTATTGTAATATTTAAAGTTTAAAAATTAGTTTATAAAATAAAATAGTTACCCATTATGTAGTAAATTATTATCTTGCAAGTTGGTCACTTTAGATAATGGATCAAACAAGGACAAAGGAGATTTCTTCATTTCTTCTTCAACTTTAGCTAGAAAAAATATAACAATATTAATGATATTTAAGAATGAGTTAATACAGAACTAATAAATATGTAAAAACTATACACAAATACTTAAATGTCCATATCATTAAATTAAATTTAAATTTCCAATGAACTGTTTTCAAAATGGTTTAAAAGATAAGGAATATTTATAATTTATATATTATTACCTTTTAAAATGTTACATTTCAAATGTTCTTTAGGAATTGGTCTTGGAGTAGTATTAAATGAAATGTTTCGATTGTTTGGTAATGGAGATGACGACTGATTTTGATCTTTGCCAAAATCTAATAAAAAATAAACAATTATTAATTTTGAATAAATATACTTCTTAAAATACAGTACCATCAGTTTTATTATTTATATCAACCGAATTTGATTCATTTACTTTGCTGTTTATCAAAGGAGTGTCTTTATTTAAACATTTTAACAATGAGTCTAACCTATCTTCAGCAATATCTATAACATATAATTGTATTAATCAATCTATTTAAATAAGAAAATATTACTCTGATTTAATAAATTTAATTACCAGAAGCGTTCAAGGTTAATGAGGAAGTTGGTTCAAGATGAATGTCTTTGGAATCTAAAATAGGAGTTGGCGGTTTATCCATAATATTAATTTTTTCCATTTTCTCATTTTCATTTTCTATTTTTGGTTTTTCTGTTTTGTCCCTGAAAGTATTTTATAATACAAATTTTATGAAACAAATAATAAATATAGATAAAGTTATTAGATTTAATCATAGATAATAAAGAATGGATAGGATATTATTTCTACATAAGCAGTCTTAAATGCGGAGCAAGATTTTTGATTTAATTTTTAAATTATAATGAAAATTGTAATATCAAATATAAAAACTACATAGGACAAATGTTATCTGCCTATTTAGTATAGATATTCTATCCAATCATTATAATCTATAGGGTTATTTTACTTTTGTCGTTCTCTTAAAACATGCGACTGTCTTCTTGCATATCGTTGACTTGGTCTTCTTTCAAATTGAACAGTTCTTCTTGCTCTATTTAATTGAGTTGTTTGAAACTCAGTTTTTCCACTTAATTAAATAATTAATAACATTACATTTTTAACTAAAAATAAATATTTTAAAAATATTTTAATATTTACCTGTATCTAAACCGTGAACCCATTCTGAAAAAATTTTGTCTAGCAGATGGACCTTTAACAGGAGCACGAAGCCTAAAGAAAGCATGATGTTCAACAGCACATTTCCATAAATGTTTACAGGCTTTTTCATTATGTAATCGAAATACAAAAGTATGCTCTTGTTCACGTCCTTGATCGTCATCTTCTACGACTACCAAAGTCAGTTTTTTCTTCTTAAAATCCAATTTTCCAATCTTTGGCCTAATAAACATTAAAAGTAATTTTATTTTACATTAGTTAGTCATTAAATAATGTGTATATTTATAAATAAAGGATAATTATATTTGGAGTAGAAGTTTCTTAACATTTTTATTTTAGTAAAATAAAATTTAATAACAATGAGGCAACTTGATATTTACCTAAACATTTTAATGTATAAAATTGAATTTTAATTTGAATAAAAGGAGTATTAGTAAAGTAAGTCAAATAAATTAGGATCCACTCTACTAATTATTAATAAGGAATAAGAGTAAATTGCTTTGAAGAATATAAGTCAACTGGGAGTTTGTTCAATATAACTACTATCCCAGTTTTTAATTGAAAGAAAAATATTTTAAGTACTTTATAACATAAGGAAATCAAAAGGCAAAGAATAGATCAATGTTACATCATAATAGATAAATTAAAACAATTGTATACTTTTTATAATATAAACTATGTAAATATGAATTATGATTCCATCAATTTATTGAAAGTTTTACTATTTATAATAATATAAATACTTATATTATAATCATACCAGAAAAAGAGTCCAATTTTTTGAAGGCCTTCAAAAACTAAAATGCCTGTTGGTGTTAAACCAAGAGCATATTCACATCCATCTTTACCCTAAATACATATACTTTTATTACAAACAATGTATAATAAAGTTTAATATTGAAATACTTTAATAATCACTAAGAAAATTTTAATTTTCAAGTAATACGTACGAGAACATATTAAATTTCTTTACTTACTAAAACAGTATGATTATCAACTCCATACATTTCCAACCATTTCACTTTATTTAAATAACTAGTTTCTGCTTGAGCTGGAGTTAAGCCTTTACATTTTTTGAATTCTTCTACAATTTGTATTTCCATATCTTCAGTTTGATTTGGTACAAATCTAAATTCAGAAATAACAGCAGGAGTATGACATGTTTCATCATAATCACCGAGTTCAGCTATAAATATAAATAGTAGATGCATATAAAAATGTTATATATATATATAGTATATAATAAAAATACATACATTGTAAAGCTAAGGCTGCTAATTCAATACAAGTATTTTGTGGACATTCAAGCCGACCTTCATGGATATCTAATTTAAGTTGAAGAAAAAACTGATAACGAGTTAACTCTTCTCGAAGCATATTTGGTTCTGAAGAATAGAATTTAACGCGTAGTCGAAATGTATATGGTGGTCCAACTAAAAAAAAGCAAAACTTATTATTTCTATTATAATAAAAATAATAGAAATATATTACTTACTTCTAACTTGTTTTTTTATTGCTTTTGTAGGATCAAGCCAATGCTAAACAAAATAATCAGTTATTAATTAACATAAGTGAATGAAAAATAAAAAATACGCATAAGTATAACATTATCCTCAACATCCAATAGAACTTATCTGATAAATAAAATATGTAGGTATTGTTAATAGCTGAGTATATCTAAGTTGCTATAATGGAAATGTTAAACTTGAATTTCAATAATAAATTATTGCATATAAAAAAATGATTCTGAAAAGACTATCTATAAGCCTATTATACTAAATTATTTATTTTATAATTAGTAATAATAAGTTGAATTAAATTTTACGAATACATTACTTTGAAAATTTTGGTAAAAAAAAATATAAAAAAATACATTAAATGTTTCAATTATTCACAAATAATATTATTTTTAAATTACAATATAACTAAAATCATGATTCTTAGTTTTAGTATCTAATTTTGTTCTAAAATCTATATATATAAAAAAAAAACTATGGTTATATAATTTTTTGGTTACTATGAACTATTTATGGGACGGCCTTGTACAACATTTTCATTTCTTAGTAGCAATAACAATTAAACAATTTATAAAGTTTTTAGTACAAAATAATTTATAAATATTTGTGATTTTGATAAATGTTGTTAACATTTTAAATCCAACAAAAATTTATAAAAAAAAAAACTTAAAAAGTTTAAAGAGTCAAAATATTTAGATAATTATACCATGTATAGGACATTTCTGAGATTATTCATTTTTGAGTTACATTAAAAAAAGAAAATGTATTTATTTAAAAACTGATATGACATAAAAACTTCTGTTTTTTACACCTCAGAGTATCAAATGGATTAAATTTTAAACCAAAAACCACACTTAAAGTTTAAAATCATAGCATTCTTAGTGTTCTAAAAGGACAGAAAAAAACCACATAGGTAAATTGTAATTTCAATACATTTATGGATTTTCTCGGGATCTAAAAGTAGTTGACATACAAAATTTGTATTAATATTTTAGAATTACAGTAGATGGATAGTTATATATATTAGGTATATATTGATACATAACATACATACTACTATATACATTATTGTAAATGATATTTTAATTGATAAAATATTTAATAATTACATAATCTTAATTCTATGGATAAAAAATGTGTATTATATACCTGTACATACCAAAAAAGTTTAAATTCAGAAAAGAGAATATTCTATAAAATTATATATATATTAAATATTTAGTTTTCAAATAAGACAATTTAGTTTTTGAGCAGACAGACATAATTAATGATTTTTAATCATGAGATTTAATATATATGTATATATAAATACTAAAATAGCAAGTTACCATAAATATATATTTATTTACCTGGACATGATTAGCATCAGTAAACTGTAAACCAAAGTAATCTTTTTCAATCAAATCCAATGAATAAAATACTTGTTCATATAAATCACTACCAACAGCCTTTTTCTATAAAAAAAAAATTATTAAATCTGTACTTCTAAAAATACTCAGAAATCTAAAAAATGTTTGTTATTTATTATTATATTATTTAGAAATATTAAATATTTTTAATTCTTAAAATTATCATTATTTAATTATTATATAATAATTGAAAGTATTTATAAATAGGAGACGGAGTAGATAAGCAGAATAAGGTGGTATTTCTGCCAGTTTGATACATCAGTCACAGACAGGTGACAGTCTAGGAAGTGAGACACTGCCACTTCTATTGTGCAGAAGGCAATAGGAAATCACTGCATAGTAAAAGCCTTATAAATTACAATTCATAACAGTTCAAAAATCCAATGTATGGTCGAATAAAGATTATAGTTATTACACCAGAAAAAAAATATTAAGAGGGCACTATACTCGTATATATTGTCCCTGTCTTACTATTATCATATTATTAAACTTAAAGGTAAGAATGTTATCTAGAACATATTATATGCTTTTATTGATATTATCATTCTAAAGTGAGTTAAGAACATTTTAAAGTTGTAATATTTTACATAGTTATAACTAACTTTCAAATGATAATATCAATAAAAGCAAATTATCATGTCATACATAATCTTTTACCTTTAAGTTTGATAATAGGTAAATTGACTCCAATATTGAAGCTAACAACAAAAAATGAGACAAAAAATATGCTCTGTTAAATACAAATTCGCAATGATGTACGTTAGTAACACAGAGACAACTACATCCTCTTGAGAGACTTAAGAATACAAATTGGGTAGCAAATTCAGGAACTTCTACAGTATAGTAGGTTTCAAATGTATCCTGTTATTGTGTGGGTCCATGTAATGGTGTAATAAATGTATTAAATTTAAATTTAATGGTAAATCATTATGCATAAAAAACAATTTTATCTGTCAGCCAACATTACATAGTATATTTTATTATACATTTATACAGCTTTACTAATAATAATATACTAGATTGAATTAGTGTTTGACAAAAACATTATATTTACTATAATAGTATATAGTTTATTTAAAACATATACTATTGTTATTAACTATTGAGTTGTTATTGACTAAGGGCCAGTTGTTCCATCTCCGATTTAAGTTAATCACAGTTTAATCGGTCGGTTAAAATATCTGTTATCAGTGATTAAACGTAATCAAAGTTTAATCAGAGACAGTACAACTGGCCCTTACTATTGAATATTATGAATAGATTAATGGTATAAAAAGACAACAGGTTAATATTTTGAAAATATCATACCTAAAATGACTAAAAAAAAATATGCCTATACATTTTCTAAATTTTTGGGTTGTAATTAGGAATACTTATGATAACCTTACACAGTAGATTTGTTTTATTTAAATAATATAATAATAAATTGAAAATTATAATAGGTAATAAACATAGTAATAATAAAATCAATAGGTGTTTAAAAAGTTAGGCATTTAATTTTATTTACACAAATATTTTATAATTAATTAATGAATAAATTCATGTTGATTGGAATTAACTTTTTAAAACTTTTGTTTACTTTTTTCATTTATTATTTTAAAACTAAGAAAAAGAAACATTGACAATGTAACAATATTATATTATTATACTTATACTTACTGATAGTTCAATGCATAGGTCTGTACCATCTAAAAGCATAACCCTACATTGCATACAATGCTTGTTTGGAGGATTTAAACGTTCGGCCCCAGCTTTGATATTTCGAGCTTTTGGATCATTCCGACCCCGTTTTCTACTCAAAAACCGAAGCATTGCGACCGCGAGCAAAGGGACAATGTCATGAAATTAGAAACATGGTATTTATACTGTAAATAAGAAATCACACATGATAATTTTATTTATTTACAAAATTATATTGAACATGATAGTATTAGGGTATAATAAAAAATGAATGACATAATTGAATCACTCATGAATACAAAAACGCAAGTAGTTATTACATTTACGCACGCTTAAACTTACGTACCTATCAGGCTGTGTTTGTGTTCACCCAAACAAGCCCCACTAAGCTGGACAGGTGAGGTACCGTTATTATGTGATTGCAAAATAATAAAAAAAAAAACAACAAAAATATAATAAAAGTAACGAATTGAAGAGCACTAGATTAAAGACACAAAGTAACGAATGAATAAACAATTTCTACGACACAAGATAGTCTGACTAGTTATAAATTATAATCAATCTAAGGGTGGAGTCGAAGAAGAAAAATGTAAACGATTAAACGAGTGCTAATGGTGTAAAACTGTATAGTAATAAACAAATTATTGTTTAGCCAAACATCAAGCATTTGCATTATCTCTTAGAAAATAAATAAAACATAATAATCAAATTTTGAGTGTAGTTCGTAAATGATTTTAAAGAGAGCGTTCGTGTAGTTTAAGTTGAGAAGTCATTGTTAACCTAAAAATATTATTTGTTTCATTTTTAAAGAAAAACAGCTTTATCATTATCTGAATATTACACAAATCATTATTTATAACATTTTGGTTTCAAGATCCGACTTAAAAAATATTTAGATTAATAATTAATTAATAAGTGTTAATTATTTTATATTTACTTCGTTTTTCTTTTGGTCAAACTAATAATTCAAGATGCCTGACTATTTGGGCGACGAAATGAGAAAAGTGAAGAAAGATGAGCCTGAAAAAGATGAAAAAGAAAAAGAAATCAAATGTAATTAGAAAATGATTTTTATAATATTATCTTGTACATATAAAAACAATCCTTAATTTTGTATATATTCACCTATATTCTCATTTACCTTCAATTATATTACTGAAGTATTAAAATTCATAAACCATTTCTCCTGAATGAAGTAATAGATAATTAAATTTTTATTAGAAGATTTTACAATAATACTATTATCAGATCTACACATCAACTCGAGATGTTAGTTTTTTTTTAGAAATTAAGTTATTTAATTATTTCAGATCATTTCTGATATATTTTCTTTTTTAAGTTTTCATCAAGGATATTTTGAAAATGTTTTATTATTGGATTAGACTTAAAAAGTAACTTCAAGTTTAAATTTAAATTTTTTTTATTATATATTGTTTATGTATCTAATTTAATTAATGCCAAGTTGTAATTATAAAGTTTATTGGAATTTACAATTTTTTTTTACATAATCAATATGGTATGTGGACAATTGGTCCCCGTGAAAAAAAGTTGTAAGCGGACAATTGGTCCCTGTCATAATTTTATACTCTTACAATTAGTCCCCAGCTTAAAAGTTAAATACAAAATATTTTTTTATCATTAAACGTTCTTTAAAATGTTTTTTCAATAATACAATACTTTTAGAATAACCTTGTATTCAATTTTTAAGCTTTGAAGCAATATAAAATGCAAACAAATTATGTATTTTTAATAAAAAAATCTGAAGCATTCAATAATAAATTTAAAAATATTGTTTGAATTAAACTTCCAAATATTTATAATTTTATTGAATTGATACAAATAATTAATTAACTTATTAAATAACTTTTCAAAAGATGATCTTTTGAATTATTTGTGTAGGTTTTCGAGATTTTCATAAATTGTAATTATTATGTTATACTTAAATTATTTTTTTATTCGACTTTAATAATATTATTTATTAATTTATTATTATATTATTATGTTCATTTTTATTTTTTTTTTAAATAAATAACTTATTATATTCTAAAAGTATTATATTATTGAAAATACATTTTAAAGAATGTTTAATGATAAAAAAATATTTTGTATTTAACTTTTAAGCTGGGGACTAATTGTCCTAGATCCAATCAATATATCTAAGTACTGTACAGTAGTAGTACAATTTAAGTAACGTCTAAGTTACCTTTTAATACAAATATGTTTTCCTTTAATTTTTAAATTGATTTTCTCAACTAATTATAATTCTGAAATGTCTCATGTTATTTATTTTGTATATTTTTAATGCTTAAGTGGCAGTGAGAGAAAAAAGAGAGTGAGTGAAAACCAGAAAAAAAAATGGATAGATAGATTAAAGAATAATATTAAAGTAGTTGGTGTTAGTGAAGAAAAGCTTCAGGTATAGGCTGACCCCATATAACTGGAGCAAAGAAAAGAAAAGAAAAAAAGAATTAAATTTAATATTGTAGTCAGATTACACAAAAAATAGATGCTATTATTATAGGTGCATATTTGTATTACAATTATTTATTTTAATGTGTATTTAATTCTGATCCGATGTATTACTAAAAATATTTAAATAGATACTATACCCAGTTTAAATAAATTAAAGATTTTTCATTTTTAATGTAATTTTTAGCTTTGGATGAAGAGGACATAGCATTACTTAAAACATATGTAAGTAGTTGAAAATGTTTATTAAAATGAACCAAGTAAACTGAATATTATATTTTTAGGGCCAAGGTCAATGGACAATTAATGTAAAAGCAGTAGAAGACGATATCCAAGGTATCATTAAACGTATTAATGAATTAACAGGAATTAAAGAATCAGATACAGGATTAGCTCCTCCTGCATTTTGGGATTTAACTGCTGACAAACAGACTCTTCAAAATGAACAACCATTACAGGTAAAAACTAATATAGTTCTATCATTATCAACTATGAAAAATTTAAACATTGAACTATTAATTTTAATAGGTTGCCAGATGTACAAAAATTATTAATGCTGATTCAGACGATCCTAAATATATAATTAATGTCAAACAATTTGCCAAGTTTGTTGTGGATCTCGCAGATTCTGTTGCACCAACTGATATTGAAGAAGGAATGCGTGTTGGGTAGCTAATAAATTTGTTTTTATAAAATTTAAAATTGTGTGTGTTATTTATTATGTTAATTTTTAATGTAGTGTTGACCGTAATAAATATCAAATTCATATTCCGCTTCCACCTAAGATTGACCCTACTGTTACTCTGATGCAAGTAGAAGAAAAGCCAGATGTTACATACTCAGATGTTGGTGGATGTAAAGAACAGATAGATAAATTACGAGAAGTTGTTGAAACTCCATTATTACATGTTGGTATTTTTAATATTTTTCTAGCTATTTTTATTTTTATTAAATTAACGAGTTTAAATTATATGCATTTTTAGCCGGAAAAATTTGTAAACTTGGGAATTGAACCACCAAAAGGTGTGTTGTTATTTGGACCACCAGGAACTGGTAAAACTTTATGTGCTAGAGCAGTTGCTAATCGTACAGATGCTTGTTTCATTCGAGTAATTGGCTCTGAGCTTGTTCAAAAATATGTTGGAGAGGTGAAATTAAAATTTATTTTACATTAGTTGTCCAATAATTTCAGTTATGCTTATCAATATATTTGTGCAATTTTAGGGAGCGCGTATGGTTCGTGAATTATTTGAAATGGCACGCAGTAAGAAAGCTTGCTTGATATTCTTTGACGAAATTGATGCAATTGGTGGTGCACGTTTTGATGATGGTGCTGGTGGCGATAATGAAGTACAAAGAACTATGTTGGAACTTATTAATCAGTTGGATGGATTTGATCCTAGAGGAAACATTAAAGTTTTAATGGCAACTAATAGACCAGATACATTAGACCCAGCATTGATGCGTCCTGGACGTCTTGATAGAAAAGTTGAATTTGGTTTGCCTGATTTAGAAGGGCGAACTCATATTTTCAATATACATGCTAGAGCTATGAGTGTTGAACGAGATATTCGTTTTGAATTGTTGGCTAGACTTTGCCCCAATAGCACTGGTAATGTCTACATTTATATATATATATATGTCTACAGTAAAACTTCAATAAGGTGGAACTTTGGTGAAACGGAAACCCTGTTAATACGGAAAAATTGCATGGTCCCAAGCGATTCCGTTTTATCAAGGTTTTGCTGTGTAATGTTTTTTTTTTTTTATATGGTCTTGCTTTAGTTTAATTATCTAATAATCCAGTTTTTTATGTAAATAAAAATTAAATGCAAAGAGCAGATTTTTAGGTTTTTACATAAATTTAATGGGAGAAAATATTTGAACAATCTGTTAATTTTATCGTAAAATTTATAAAAATTATTTTATTTTTCAAGCTGAACATATTTTGGAATTTAGTGAATTTTTAGCCTATTTTCATGTTTTAGAATATATTGTATTATTGTCTATTAAAAATCTATAACTGTTTAGTTATCGAGTGGGGATTTATTTTATAAATTTATAGTATAAAAAAATTATTAAAATCTTTTTTAAAACTTATTTAAATCATTAATATTTATTGTTTATCTTTGTTATTCGTAATTCAATTGGTAGTCTTAGTTATTCTATACTGTGATATACTATACTGTTTGACTAATTTTTTTTTTTATAATATAATATTATGAGTTCAAATCAAAAATAATATAACTATATAGTATGACAAATATATCAATGTAATATAATATACTTGCATAATTAAATAAAAGTAATTTTATCCAAAAAATAATAAAGCATATTATTGGATTATTGGAGAATATAAATATTAAATAATGATTCTCAGAGCATATTAGTATTATATTTTAAACTTTTAAAAATCTGCTTTCTTGTAATAATGATCTAATCATACACACTTTTTTAAGTGTCTTGATTAATCTAATATAAATCAGATTATACTGTAAACAACTGATAGGTATAAAATAAACTTATTGTTTAGTTAAGAGGATGTCAGCGCACTATTTGTTTTCTCTCTTTGACCCATGTGCAACATAGCAAATTTTACGTTCACAATAATGACTATAACCATATTAATTTCTCAAATTAGAGTGGTATGACCTCTTGTAAATTAAGAACATTATCTAGGGCATATCATAAGTGTTATAAGCTAGTTATGAGTTTTTTAAAATGTATAAACAATTTACCATTTTAAAATAATCATAACTCTCTTTATAATTAAAATATAATAAAACGCTTATAAGAAGCCTTAGATAATGTTCTTAATTTACAAGACGTCATTTCACTCTAATTTGAGAAATTAATATGGTTATAGTCAATATTGTGAACATAAAATTTGCTATGTTGCTCGTGGGTTAGAGAGAGATAAAAAATACTATGCTGGCATCCTTTTAACTAAATTAAAAAACCAACTATTGCATATTCTCATAAAATTTATAGTTTATTGATATTAAATTAATACAGAACTGACTAAAGTTCCATGTATGTCAGTTTAAAAAAATGACAAAACATATTGGTATGAATAATATTAATATTGGATTTTGTACAGTGATTTGGCAGTAATTACATAATTAGATGTAACCAATTAAAATGTTTTATTATAATTTTAGGAGCTGAGATAAGATCCGTATGTACTGAAGCTGGTATGTTTGCAATAAGAGCTCGCCGAAAAGTTGCTACTGAAAAAGATTTTCTAGAAGCTGTAAATAAGGTCATCAAATCATATGCCAAATTCTCTTCTACTCCACGTTATATGACATATAACTAATATAATATTAATTAATTTTTAAAATTGGCTTATACTCAATTTTAAATTATTTTAATGTCTACTTGAAAGATGTGTAAAATTGATTTAAATTAGCTATTCAGAATTATCTATAAAAAATATATGAATGTAAATTCACAGTAACTTAATATATATCTTAATTTTTACTATTTCTAACCACGAGTAAATTATTAAAATTTTATTTAATTCCTGTAGCCTATTAATATACATCTTAAGAAAGTATTACAAAGTGTCTCATCATGTTTGTCATAACATTTTTTTACTTAAGTAGTAACACAAATAAGGATAACTAAAGAAAAGTTTGTAAAATTCTATGTTGCCTACGTACAAAATAACAAATTTACGGTTATAAAGACTTATTTTCTTCGATATTATACAAAATTAAGCAGTAAAAAAATATAAATGAAATAATATTGCTTATTTTATTATTTTTATTATTAGGAATTTAAAAATATATTTAATTTTTGTTATTTTTTATCAATTGCTCATCAACCGACATGTAAATAGTGAATGGTATCAAAATAATGACAACATGGCGCTAGTTAGGACTCTTAAAGTTTTGACTGAAGACTAGATAAAATAAATATACAGGCAATTGAAAACATAATTTAATCACAATAAAATTGTATAATTGCATTATAAAAATGCAAAAATTAAATTTCCATAATAAAATTAATAAAACTAATACAAATTAAAAGATATAACTAATAACATTTTTAAATTATATTCTTAAAATATGTTTGTAGTGTTTGTACAAAGAAAAACTAGAAATTATTTTATTCTGTGGTAAAAACGTGGAACTGGGCTGTGAATCATATAATTTTAACATTAGTTCATTACTAATGTATATATTTAAAATAATATTATATACATACGTATATAGGTGTGCTCTTAGTCATAATATGTGGGCCTCAAAGATAACAGAAATAAAATACAGCAATAATTTTGTCATGTATTAGAATTAAAAACTACAGTATGGTGGAAATATATCCATCTCGACTGGACCGTTAGCTAATGATTTGTTAGACATTTCAACGAATGACTTTTATGCAACCGGGCATTAGATTCATACTCATATTATATCATCTAAGCCCTAAGGGGCGTGGTTTTAACTTTTAAGGTACAGATAAGGTTTATCTCTTCGTATTCTGTAAGTTGTGATAACGACACAACTAACAACTGTAGGTGTCTTGAAATTATTATTATATACATTATTTACTTTTTCTTTTTTTATCATTTAATATTTTAATTTCTTCTAAATACCTAGTAAATACTTCTACTAAATTGTGATTTGTTAGTACACCAGGTATAATATTGACTGACGTGTGATATTTGATGAATTTTTGATAGATAACAATTAAAAAGTTAAATATTCATAATATTTTCATTATTTTCTTATTTGATTTTGTGTACGCTCTTAAATAAATAATAGTTACAACAGTTACCTATAAGGCTATAACTTTTAAATCGTTTTAATTAATTTAAAATTCTTAATCATAACTATAAATTAACTATATATTATGGCTTTTACTCCAGGATCAGCCGTTTCTCCGTCTGTCGATATTGAGTTATCTTTGGCATGCAGGTAAATGCAGTTATTTCAAAATAATAATACATTCCAAATTACAATATTCCATTACCACTTAAATTTAAATTTAATTTGTTTTTCCTGTTAAGTACTTATGCTAACAGTCAAAGATTATTGTATTTATGTGATATACTTAATTTAATTTTCAAACATATACCTAATAAAAATAATATTTTATATACATATTAATTATTATAGCTAGGACCCGAATTTAAGTTCACTTAACATTTTAAAAAAAAATGCTCCAAACAATAACTAAAATGCAATAATACTTTTTACTTCAAAAAATGATCAACATTTTTTTTATAGGAGAGAAGTGTATTAATGATTTGTATATTTTTATAATTATTATAGTTTAAAAAATGTATACCTACATGTTTAGATTAAAATTATGATAAGCTAGTTTAAAAAATATATGTTTACTACAAAGGTACTATTAAAAATATTATTTTTCAATAAAATATAATACTCTATAGGTTACTTTTAACAAAGAATCTTACTTAAAATATATATTTAAATAAATTAGCATAAAAATTAAATAATAAGCATTGAAATAAAAATTTTAACTAAAATCAAAGTATGACGGAAAAATACTATTTTTTTAAATCTATTATACCTATTTTCTATTGAAAAATTATTTTAATGTGTTATTTATAGGGGACTATCTGGTACAGATGTTTTATCAAAATCTGACCCAATATGTGTAACATATGTACAACCATTTGGCCAAAATAAATGGATAGAGTTTCACCGAACTGAAACTGTTAAAAATAATCAGGATCCAAATTTTGTTTCTAAAGTATTGATAAGCTTTAAATTTGAAGAAAAACAGCCACTGTTGTTTGAATTATATGATACTGATTCAAAAGATAAAAATTTAACAGCACACGATTTTCTTGGAACTGTAACAATTCCTTTAGGACAACTTGTTGCTAATAAACGTGTAAGATAATCTACACTAAACCATAATTATAACCAATCTGTTTATGATAAATAATTTTTTTTTTTATGTTTAGAACAAATTACAATTAACAGATCGTGATGGTAATTTGAAAAGTAGTTATTTAGTTATAACTGCAGAAGAATTGGGTATGGATAGAGATGAAGTAATATTAGAAATGAGTGGATTTAAATTAGACAAAAAAGATTTTTTTGGTAAATCTGATCCATTTTTGGAAATCTATAAGCTTACTGATACTGGAAATTACACATTAGTTTATAAAACTGATGTAAGTACAATTTTTAATATATTGGCAATAAATAATAATTATTGGAGGCTGGCTTTAGAATTTAATTTTTGTAATATTATATTTTGTTTTGTATTCTTTCTCGTTTATTGTATCTGTATCACCTATTAATTGTTGAGCTATAATTGTATTTACAAAAAGCTAATAAAAAAAAAAAATAAAAAAAAAAAAATAATAATCACATTGTCCTATAAAATATTCTACTAAATATTTTTCAAAAGGTTATTAAGGATACATTAAACCCTCGATGGAAAAAATTTAATATTCCTGTCCGATCATTTTGTAATGGAGATTATGAACGGAATTTAAAAATTATTTGTTTTGATTGGAATTCAAGTGGTGACCATAGCTTAATTGGTGAATTTCATACCACTCTAAATGGTCTCTTGAATCCTAATGCTATTTTTAAATGCATTAATGGGAAAAAAAAAGTAAGTAATAGTTTTCTATTTATTCTTATTGTTATCATATTTAATTTTCTATAGTATATATTGCTTGATTTATTGACAAATATTTTCAGGAAAAAAAAAAAGATTACCAAGATTCGGGTGAAATACGCGTAGATTACATAAAAATACAATCAACTTATACATTCTTAGATTATGTCCAAGGAGGAACAGAGATGTTTTGTACAGTGGCTATTGATTTTACTGGTAAAATAAATTAATATTTTCTATAAAAATGTTCTAACAAAATTTAATATTAGCATGTTTCTTATTTTTCATGATTTATTGGTCTAAAATGTATAGAATTACTTAAAAACTTGAAAATAATGAGTTATAAATTGCCTAGGAGATGCATGGAAGAATAGTAGACCATTCTACCCTTATATAGTTAATACTATATTATAATGTATATTTTCCAAACATTTTTTGTTGAAGTATTCTTGGTTTAAATTAGTAGAAACTCTCATGAACTAGCGTAGTGGGTCATCTATTGAACATCAAAATATAGTATAAAAATAAATATAAGACAAAATCAAATTTGTCTTATTCTGTTAGTCAAAGGGAATTAAAAAAAGGGTGGAATTTTTATGGGATGTCATGTGTCATTATTCAAATGTTTGTTTTATTTTATTTTTAAGAAACTGTTATTAATTCAATATTCAGTGTTTTATAATCGATCACCACTAACTTATTTTTATAGTGAAATTTTTTGTTTGTCCATTTATGGTGTGATATTATCTAAAATAATTATGAGTATATTGTCATTATGGCAGATTTTAATTGTTTTCAATACCTTCCTAACCTAAAAATTTACCCCTTGTCACTGATACTTAGTTCAGTTGATTTTCAGTAATCCAGCAGATATCAAACCAGAGAACTGTTGAATTAACAAAAATGCCAAAATTAATGAAGGTTCACAAAAAATGCAGTTTTAATTTTTAAAAAACTTTAATTTATTTTATTAAAACATATAAATTATACATACATACTACATACTAATTTATTACTGTATTGAATTAATGTTTTGATGAGAAAGGTCTAAATAAATTATTATTTTTTTTTTTTTTTTGAAATGATGCTTATAAGTTTTAAGACTTTTTCTTATAGTCATTTAAGCAAAAATAGTAAAAATAAAAATAAAATTAGCTGGATTATTTCACGGCTGTAGAGTCTACTGCACTTAATGTAATTTGTATAAAAAATATTATTTTATTTTTTAGCTTCGAATGGTAGTCCATCTAATCCATCATCTTTACATTTCATCAATAACACAAGTATGAATAGTTATGAACAAGCAATATGGAGTGTTGTATCTATAATTGAAGATTATGATTCTGATAAACAATTCCCTGTTTTGGGTTTTGGAGCTAAAATTCCTCCTAATGGAAAAGTCTCACATGAATTTTTTGTTAACATGAATCCTCAAAATCCCCATTGTTTTGGTGTAAGAGGTAAATGTCTTAAGACAAAATTAATTATTAACAATTTCTTAAAATTTTAATAATATGCATAATTATATTATGTTTAGGTGTGTTAGATTCATATCGTAATTGTATTAATCAAGTGCAGTTATATGGGCCTACAAATTTTGCACCTGTTATTAATCATGTAGCTAAAATAGCTCAAAATAACAGAGATGGAAGTGGATATTTTATTTTACTTATATTGACTGATGGAGTTATTACTGACATGCCAGATACCATTCAGGTATTGTTATTTGTTGATTAAATTAAATTAATATTTTAATTATATGTAATATATTTGTCCCCAATATTTACATTAATATTTTCAACCATGATATTATAAAAGTAAAATAAACTATGGTAACAAAGGAAAATTATTTATTTTTTAAATTTTTAAATTTTTTTTAAATCTTGTAATTAGTGATTAAGAATAATTGTTTATTAATATTTAAAATTTGTATAACATTTAATATAGTTATATTAATTTAAACAAAGTTTATGCTTTTAAATTAGTAATACTATTTTATAAAGACTCAGTTTCTGCACTTTGCTCATATCATTTTAATTCTAATTTATTACTATCTAATAATCAAATTATTAAAAATATATTATTTATCTATTATTATCTTTTTATTTCTCAGGCTATTATTACTGCATCTTCATTACCGATTTCTATTATTATTGTGGGTATTGGTAATGCAGAATTTGACGCAATGGAAGAATTAGATGCTGATAAAGGAGGACTAAAGATGAATGGAATTAAAGCAGCAAGGGACATTGTACAATTTGTTGCGTTTAACAATTATCATAATCTTGACCCTAGTGTTGCTAATTTACATTTAGCAAAAGATGTATTGGCCGAAGTACCAAAACAATTTATGGACTATATGAAAATAAATGGCATTGTGCCTAAAAGGAGAGCATCTCAAACCACAACACCAGAAATTGAAAATTTAAAAATTCAATGATTTAATTAAATTGGAGCAGCTTTAAATCAAATTTTCTCTTTTCTAAAACTATTGGTGCTATGTATTTTTTTTCTGTCAAAATTTATACTATAATTGCGCAACACGATTAAGTTCATATAACTAGTGTGTTCCACAAGAGAATAATCAGAACCAATTTTTGTCAGCGTTTGCACATGCGGCCCTACTTTAGGACTGTGTTAAAACAGCGATGTTGGCAAAGAGTTTGGTATTGCATAGCACGCTTGTGGAGGTAAATAAAGGCTCAGCATCACTGAAGCTGTCAGTTGAAATGCTTAAAAAGTGATTATTCTTGCGTGGAATAGAATATAAAGTATATGAATCTTTCATACTGATTTAAAAGTAAAATTTATATTATATTTATAAAGATTTTTAACTATTTTATCTTACTAACATTTTTAACTTTTATATAAATAGTACCTACTTAATAATTGAATTTATTTTGAAACATTTATAATATTATAACATATAATAATTTTATTGTACTACTTAAATTAACTTTTTTATATTGATAAAAATACTATATAATAATATTAAATTATTTTTTATAGTTAAATTTTTGATTAGCTTTTGCTTTATGTTAAGTTAATAATTTTGTTAATATAACAAGACCCAGATGTTTTTTTTCCAAATGATAATTTTTTAATGCACAAATACAAGAATTGAATATTAGTATTTAAGGGAGTTTGGATAATTTGAAAGTCTAGAAAATCTTTTTTATGAATCTGCATATGCTTCATTCACATTGAAAGAACCTCAAAGCCTGATTTGTGCACAACACATGGTTATTATTGACTAGCTGTGTAACTGGCTTAGATATTTAATTAAATTGTATTACATGTTTTTATAATTGCTTGTTAAATATTATAAATGTTAAATTATATTATATTATATTAAAAAAATATATTTATTTAAATTGTTATTGATTTCTTATTTAATTGTATTAAATCAATTTATTTTTATTAATTTCTATGGATTAGTTTTTAACTATCATAAAATCAAATAAAAAAATGTCTACTTAAAAGTAATACACTAATATACCATTCATAGGTACTTAATTTGTGTCTTACTTATAAATAATATTTGTAGAAATTCTTAATTTTTAAGACTAGAGTTTAAACCTTTATACAGTCCTATTAAATTATACCCCATAAAGTGTTGACAAAAAATATTTCAAATAAACACCATTATAAAAATAATATATTCCTTGCTTTTCCTAAACAACTAAAAAAATTAAGGTGTGGAAGTATGTATTAGGTACTGCTTTACAGTAAATTTTGAATGTGCCTCATTACCTAAGTAGGTCATTGTAATGAATGTGTTAAATATTAAATTTGAAAAATCATTACTTGTATATGAAAAGTGATTTTAAGTAGAGATCATCTGTCAGTAGATGGCCTATATTTATAAGGATATTTTTATAATATATTTATTTTGATATAAGTAATACGTAAGTTAAATTAATGTTTGCCGAAAACATTGCATTTATTTTATTTTGTTTTATTAATTATTATATTATTGTGTAAGACATACATACATTACTACATTCAAATCCTGTATGGCTGGCTGTATGTACTATGTATCATTGATAATTACTTTTGAGTCAATACGGATTTATCACCATAAAAGGTAGAATGGTTTGGGCTCATAGTATAAATAGGTAATAGATTAATATAAATACTTTGAAAATGTCATTGTGTTTCATATCCTCGCGAATAAGATTTTTGAAACAACACAATAACTAAAATAGTTATACTTTGTTTAAATATTTAATTTAATTTAAATTTCAAAAAATGTACAAAACAATATTGTATTGAAATTTATAGATTTTTCAGTAAAAATTACTATCAGAAACCAACTACTGTTAAATTTCCAAGTTATAAATTTAAAAATTGTACACATTAAATTTCATAAAAATTTTAAATTTATTCACTTACAAAATAATATTGTAACTACGTATTTTTGATATCTTAATAATTGTCATATGAATTACTAATCACTCATTATGAGGAATCTTATATTAAATTGTTTTTTTTTTAAACAAAATGTCATAAATTGTAAAAATAATAAATAAAGTTTAACATTTAAAATACTATTACATTATGAGTAGGTACCTACGTCCTACTGAATAGTATATAAAAAGAGCAAAAATATTGACTATTTAAGTATTAAGTACAGTATAAAGTTCTAGTTTGAAAAGAAAGTTATAGCCAATCTAGTAAAAACAGTAATTAAAGTAATATTATACAAGCACAGAAACAATAAAATCAGTTGGATAAATATTTATACTATTACTGATTTTAGAATAATTATGCAATTAAAATATACTGTTTATTTTTTTTTTTGAATTCTATCTAATACTTTATTGCTATTTTTGAAGAAAAATTTGATTTATTTTGATACAAAACAAAGTTTCAAGATACACAAAAATTTATTTTTCTTTGGTTTTTATATAATTTACAATATACAAAATCCAGGTTCAAGTTCTGGTTATTAAAACTGTACCCAGTATAATTTCCTAAATTAAATTAAATTAACTTAAATATATAATATATTTTACAAAATGTACATGTATATTTACTATTAGGTAATTATAATAATATTATCTAGATTTCATAACTATCAATGATCTGGAGCTTAAAATTCTATGGTAGTACTGCTGGTAAATAAAAATATACAATTATCTACCTAGGTACTATAATAAACTATTACTACAAACCTAGTATAATAATTATGATTGGTTGACAGATCTATAAAAAATAAATATTAATTTTTCTGTACCTAAATACTTTTATAACCGTGTAATTTAAAAATAAATGCAAAATGCAATAAAATATAAGGTAGGTAAAATAAATAATATAAAATAAGTATCATTATATTTATATAATTATATATAAAATAGGTTGGGTAATGATTTGAAGAACATTATTTTAGAATTATTATTATATAAATGAAATCGTATACTAAGACAAATTGAACAATATCTACATACTGTATAGTATTATGATACAATAACATATTAACGTATATGGTTATATCTGTAACTACACTATATTATACAGTTACAGATACCTGTAGTATAGATACTTTCGGTTTGGCAAGTGTAATACATGCGATTCATGTGAGGTAAGTGTATAATGCTATAAAAATATATTAGCTTACCTACAACAGAGACATAGAGTTTAGAATTAAGTAGGTACCTACCTAAGTATACATGTTAATAATAGAGATACAGAATAAAATACTCGATTTAAACACTAAATAAAACAAATTATACATATTAACATGTTTATAACAACATACTTGTAGATCACATAAGAAAACAAATCGATATTATTTGGTCATAAATAATAATGTAGGTAAGTAGTTAATTATTAAAAGCATTGTTATAATTTTAACTATTTTATTTGGACTGAATTAGTCTTTAGGTAGGTACTTAGGTCGTTAGATCTTGTAGTACACGTGTGTAGTCAGCCGTGTCAGAGAGAATAGTTTAACTCCCAAGTGTCAAATTAAATTAATTTCTACTTAGATAAATGATCGGTTGGTCGTTGGTAGGTAGTAGGTAGGTAGTATATGTAGATACCAAAAAGTAACCAAAAGGCAATAATATCAATAATTTTGTACTTTCCTAACTTATAGGTACCCAAATGTTGATTATGAAAAACTTTGAGTTGGATCCCAAATTTCAAAAACGTCATGATTGAGTCCGAATGTATTTCATTGAGTACACGAGTTGGGTCCCGGCGTCACGGCATATTTATTTTAGGTAAACCTAAGCCTGGTTAGTCCAGCCTATAAGTGTTTACCAGGAGACACCACGTAAAGGTTGGTTAGAAAGTCTCATTTTTTTTTTCAAAAAATTTGCAGTACCTAATACATTAATTTTTTTTTTTTTTATATAATAAAACTTGTGTTAAGAAAGAAGTCTAAAAGATATACTTTTCACAAAACTTAACTAGTTCAATTCTCCACTAGTAAATCAAAGGTTCTTTTCCGGGTATATCGGTACATTATAATCAACAATATTAAAATATTACTTTAGGTTTAATTCGAGTATAATCAAATAACACCACGGATCCAACCAGTGACGTCACTTTTTTTTATAGAAGGGGCGAACTTCATACATTGTATATATAATTATTAGTTAGTGATGTAAATTACGAAAATTTAAAAGGTAAAAAGGCCACGGGGTGGGCGACTACCCCATTCGTCCTCTGAGGACGGCCTTGGACCCAATTAGTGCTTAATTTAAGCAATAAAATTTCTTAGGACAATCAGGACTCAACTCGAGGTGTGATCGATGATCATTACTTCCTTGGTAATTTATTTGTACACATTAAATTATTTTGTATCGGCACATTAAAATCCAGATCATTCATAAATGTAGAGTTGATTTAAATAAAGTTTTGTATTAATAACTATAAATTAAAATTTACATATAAATGTTTCAAGTTATTATATTTATGGCCGGTTACACAAAAAACATCCAATATTTATTTTATTGATATGATAATTTATTAGCTCTATAAGTTTTATCGATTTAATAAAATGTTATATATCGATGGATAAATATTAAAAATCGTTGCACAAATCATTGTTTATATTATTATAATATATTATATTTATTATATTTGTGAATATAATAAAATTATATGAATTATAATTTGTAAATTGTCATTTTATTCAAAAATAATAAAAAACAAATATCTCATTATTATGTTGATAAACTTTCATTAATTTTATTTTATTGAACTGATAAAACTTATTGGACCAAAATCGGGCTTATAAATTAATGAATCAATAGTAACTAACCATAGTCGATAACTTATTGATTCAATAAGGTATTATGGCTCTGTGCAACGTATTTTAATTTTTATCGATTCAATAACTCAATTTATTGGACCTTAGTAATTTTAATTTTGAATATTTCTATGTATATTTTCAAAATAAAATAAAATCCATGCTATAATAACTGTATCTGCCTTTTGTTTTATTTTATATTCTATACAATATATTTGACATTATGTCATGGTACAATATTTTTAGAATTTATATTTTATATTTATAGACATGACAAGACCATAATATACCACGGTTATATAATAGAAATCTATACCTACTACCTATTTATCAAGGTATAAATGACATAATATTATAAGTTAACTTCAAGAAAAAGTTAGAAAATTTAAACATATACGTATACAGTGAAATACTAAATATATCTACACATTTTAAAACTGAAACACTTGTTAAAAGTTGTATTTTAAGTTTAAAGGTAACACTAAAATGTGTATTGTATTCATAAGCGGAAATTTGGTGAAATTACTTATAATTGGGGGGTTAAGCAATATATGCTCATTACAACTCATTAAACTTCTGGGGGCTTAGTCTCCTCAAGTCTTCCCCTGATTTCCGCCTATGATTGTATTCAATTATCAAAATGCATAAATCTTACGCACATTACGTAATATTATTATTTTAAAATGTTAAACATTTATGAGGCAAAATCACATTAGATAGGAAGGTAGTTTTTGTCTAATACAATTTTAGACAAAGAAGATACGTTAATAATTGAACGAATAATAATCGTTAAAGTATAATAAAGGTACTTTTTTCGAAAACCCAATAGATTTAATTAAAATGATCAATTTTACACATTTACAATTTTAAGTTATGTATTTTAGATAAATTATTATAATTTTAGTAGGTTTACCTAATATTACAAATTTACAACACAAATACAGATATTATATTTTAGATTATCGACTATAATATCTCTAACAATTATCTATACGGCCATACAAACATATACTTTGTAGATAAATTCAAATGTGTATGCAATTTTATACATTTCTGGTGTAGGTACAACATTCAAATGCGATTTCAGTGAATAGTTTTGGTGATGTCGCTGTACTTTAAAATTATCAAAAATAAAATCTAGCCATTAAATCATATAGATCATGAATGCACAGAACTGAATGCCTATCGATTTCTTTTTGTGTTTAATATTTAAAACTATCTATATTTCATTAGTACCCCAGTGTCCCCAGTAGTGGCACTGCGGCAGTAGCATATTTTATGATTTTTTTCTATGGTTGCTAACCTTACAATATTTGTTACCTACATTTTTCTCAAAATATTTGTCTGTTGGATTATACTTGACTTATTTCAATCTCTAATCAGATACAAGATTTGCATTCGTCAGTTGTCTGATTTTAAGTTTGTGTAATTGTGTATAGGGTTATAAAAATGTGATATTACAAATATTAACGTCGTTTTTTTGATCTTAGAGGGAACAGTTTTTAACCCCCAGGAAATTATCTGAATACGTCATCGGGTTATTTGATAGATTAAATAGAATTAGGTACCCAAACCATTAGGTAATAGATCTAGTAACCAGTGCCCAATTGGTAAAATGTTATATCCAATAAATGATACTTTATAATATGTAAAAGATAATAATACATAGATAGATCCCTTAAATAAGTTTAGATTTAAACTTCATGTAGGTTCTTATTTAGCTGTTGTTGCATAGTACTTCTAAATGTTTAATTACAAAACATTACATTTTTAATTGCTTTATCTTTGTCAAATCATATTGAAAAATAAAAACTGTATAGAGAAAAAAATTAGAAATATATTTTTATAATTTAGCACAACAATTTTTACTTAATTAACAAATGAAATGTAGTAAAATTCATGATTGTATTCGTTCATTGTAGGTACCTTTTTTATACAGATATCTATGTATTTATTTTCTTGGTGACTAAACCTACTTAATTGTTTTTATATGAGGCACCAGCTACACATTTAAAATTGTATTTATGATGAATTTGAATAACTTCGTGATTAAACATAAATGCAGTTAAGTATCATTTTTGTGGGGAATTTAATTCTATAAATATAGGTTATTTTAGGTTCCTAGACGGCTAGATGGTTTACTATAGTATAATTGGAAAATATTTAATGTGATACACTAGTGACTAATGCCTGGAAAATACTTAGAAGCGATTTTAATACACTTTGACGGAAGGAAAATTCCAAAAATGATTTTTTTTTTTATAAATTACATCAGTGCAAATGTCGAAGAAATATTTTTAGTATAGCTTATGGTAATAAGATTAACAAAAATATTTATTAAATCCTAATCATATATGTATCATGTAGAATGTAGATACTAGACAAACTTAACATATATTACCTAAGCTGCAGATATATTGGCATCTTAGTGATGTGTAGGTATTGCGACCAATGATATATTAATATTAAAATGTAGTAGGTAGGTACCTGGTTGAGTTTTACCTATTATTATTTCATATTTGTTATTATTTAATAGGTAGATATATAACCTATCTTTGTATTATAATGTAGGCATATATAGCCCACGTGTTTTATATAATTATTATAATATATATTTTTATTAGTTATTAATGTACCACATTATCAGTTATCGTTGAAAGAAGGTATATATAATCCGAGCACTGTTTACAATAGTTATGTTAACATTTTTATTTCAAATTGCCCGTAATAGACGAATAGGTACTTGATTTTTATACACGAGTAGGTATAAATGTTATTGCCGCTATAGATTTACAGTAATTATTTTTAATGAATAGTTTAAAAAATATTCTTAATCTTAAGAACGCATCACCAAACACTAATTAATATTAATTATAATAATTTGGAAGAAAAAAAATTATTCAATTAATTGGCTCCGCTTCGTATGCATTTGTATAGAGTTGATTGTGCCGTTGTCTCCCGTGTAAAATACTGTACCTGAAACAAACAGTAGTTTCACTATTACACTTTAAAAATATGTTTTAAGGAAGCAGAGTGGAAAAATTGTATGTTGATGTTAATGCAATGCAAATTTGAAACGTGACAAGTTTAGGTACTACTTAAACATTTGGTACTTGTTTGATAATCTGAAATAGATAAGTATCTATCGAAAATATTTCTAAAATTATGTACAGACAGTAACATAATAATAGGTTTATATTATCTAGCACAAGCAAAATACGGGTTTTCATCTTCTATTAAATTTTACTTACAAAACACAACGATGCACATCATGATGATCAATGTACACATTGATTCTCAAAATAACTGAGAATCTGCTGGATAGGGTTTGAATTGGTCTTTGGAAAATCGCCATTTGTTTGAATCGCCTATAATTAATACAAACATTGATTCTACCATTAATCCATATTTTTTACTTAGTATAAAAAAAAATTATTACCCATGTGTTGGTTATTATAATTATGATGAAGATAAATTGATAACGATTGATCGTATTTAATATGGGTAATCGGAATATAGTGTGCGGGCCATGAACCGTCAGTATTGTTCGCCGGCATCGATCGATCAACCAACGTGCCGAACAGTTTTTTTTTTTAATAAATATATAATATGTATTGTGGCTTGTGCAATTATTTTTTATTTTGTTTATTTAAAATATATACTGTCGTTCTCATACGATTTATCCCAGTGGTTCAATAATTTAATATTTAATAAATAATAGATAATTAAAATAATTTATTATTAGTTATCTTATATTATAGAGCTGAATGAAGGATTTTTTATATGTTTGTTAGATAGTAATTGTATTTATTTCACATGTGTTATGTGTATACATTATTTTTCTTTAAATGTTGATAAATTATTTTTAATAATATTATTATAACCTATAATTAGTAATATAAAAATTTGTATTTCAATTTTAAATATTAATTAAATTATAAATAATTTAAAACTGATGTAGGTATTAGGTACCTAAATACATATATATATATATATATATATATATATATATGTATATATTATTATAGTATTTTACAAGATATAAATTAATTAAAAACAGAATCGTTCGACATCAATGTATAACAAGTTTAAAATATTTAAGTATTATATTTCGGAAATTTGTTTAGATTCTGAATGAAGCTTTGTTTGGTAAGTTACTGGCAGCTGTCGAATATGTTTAAAGAAATATCATCAATCTTGGTTCCCGAGTAGAGGTATGTAAACAAAACCAAGTTTCTGTATCTTAGTTTGAATTTTTAAATTATCTAAATACATAGGTAATTTTTTAAAGAATTATTTTCATCTAAAGTGAAAAATACGCACAGTTATAATATGTATATAATAATTTTAGTTTAAAAACAAATAACACTACCATTATGTGTTTATTAAAAATTATTTGTGTTCGAGCCAAGAAGAATGTAATATTACGTAAAGTAATATTATATCAATGCTATATTTACTTATTTTTCACACTTTCATGTTAAAATATTCTACACAATGCATGGTACATAGATGATTTAATGTGTATAGAAGTTAGGTAAGGCGTATAATATATATGAAAAATAGTATTCACAATACATATGTATAATATGGGTTGATGTGTTGTAGGTTGTAGTGGTTATAATAAAGTATTATGTGTAGTGTGTACACATAACATATTATATACCTATAAAAGTTTAGGTATATCCAGTGAATGAAAATGCACATTTTATTACCTTCCTACATATTAATTGCGTTTAATGACACTATTGTAACGTGCGTGGTGTCCTGGCCGCAGACTATCCATACAACTCGTATAACGTAAAAATATATGTACCCAGATGTCATCATAATATATTTATATTATTTCATTGTATAAACGATGTTTAATAATTTGAATAAAACACCAAATTTTATTGATGTATAGGGGGCTATGATTTCTTATATTTTATAGATTTGCATGTTTTTATCCTTTAGTCTAAATTAATTGGTTGCAGATATGTTCATGATTTAGGCTTATTCTCGATTAAATAGAATAATTTTTTTTTTCATATTTTGATCATAATTGTATATTAAGAGTTCTGAGAATAGTATGTATTTTTAATGGTATTTATTTAATGAACACCTTTAATTGGTGGATTTTGATGGTTGTAAATATACCACCTAATCTTATAAGATATATCTTGGTCGGATGATTAATGATTTACTTATACATTATTTTTGTTTTTTATTAGTACAGCGTATATTGCCATGTAGGTATGTACATACTTAAATTTTAAATTCATTAAATATAAATATTTTACACAGTGAATAACTTTTTTATTTTGTATAAATTATCAAAATACTAAATAGTAATTATATAAACAGAATGTAACTGTAGAATGTTAATATTTTAAATTTATATTACAAATATGAAATAGGTAATTAGAATGCTAATATAGTTAGCTATGTAGTATAATATTATACATAGGTAAAAACTGAGTTCAGTGTCGTAACTAGGAGTTTTCGGCACAGTACAACAGTAGTTATTGCAATCCTCAAATCAAGATAGTTTGGTTAGCAAAGCCCTTAAATGTATTGTACAAAGCCTATTTGGCAGGGCGTCGCCCTATTTCACCCCAGGTGGTTTTTGCTACGCTGTTTAAGTTAGTCTTAATACAGAAGTGTGTTATAAAATCATATGATTTATTACTGGACACAAGTTATTTATTATTATATTTTATTTTATTAGTTACTATTAATTATAAAAAAAATACTTAATAATATCGCAGTAAATATACAGGATAATTAATTTAAAAAAAAAATGGTATAAACTATCCAGTCAATCGTTATAATGAAATAAAAATATCTCCTGATTATAATACATTTAATAAAATATAAGAATAATGAAGAACACTTTTGTGAGTTTTGATTTAAACTGTGTCATTATTGTGTGTATAAAATGAATGAAACGAACATATTTTGTGATTATAGATTATAAGTACTATCATCATGTATGTTATTTTAAGTTCCAGATTTTTCTTTCTTTTAGATATTATATAAGTAATTATTATGATCTGACGTATATACAAAAAATATTTATTTTTTTTGGAAGTAAGTGGGTTAAAGCTATACATTTTCATACTTATATGACAGGAACTTCATTGGTAGAAACTATTTTTACTACTTTTACCCTTAAAAACGTTCAGATATATTTATTAAAATAATTTAGGTATAATTGCGACTTATTAATTATTGTTATGTAAAACTACGATTAAACTTGCATGTGTTTACTCGCCTAGTGAATTGAGACCATAGTGCGCTTGATACATGTTCTGAGCGTTGGTAGCCATCGTTGTGATAGGCACGGAACTGAGTGACGAATTTTGATGGTTGTATCCGCTCATGGTAACTGTACCACCGGCCAGTTGACTGAGTCCTAAGAATGTTTCATATTTTAACTTTAAATGATCTTAATGTTTATAATGTTTACATAAAAAAATGTATAATAGGTATTTTAATCATACGAATTAAAATATAATAATAATAATAATAATAATATTAATTATTATTTATTAGTATAATATGTAATAGTATTATGTATAATATACGGTATCTGTAATCTATACCTCCTAATTATATCCAAAAAATAGATTTTTTATCAAATTTATATTTTGAATTGTATTAAAATTAAACTTTTTGAAACATAAAATATTAAATTATTTGTAATATATTTGAATATCTAATGACTTCGTTTTTAATATTGGTTTAAGATTATTTTCTGAGGTTATGTACATATTTGGATGTTAATACACCTTAGCACTAAGTTATCATCTAGTCTATGATATATTTGAGCTAGCACTATAAAGATAAAGCTAACATGTGTAGTTAAGCGTACGCTTGTGAAATAATTATTTAATACAGGAATCTAGTATTTTTGGTAATAAACGCAGATTACATATTTTGTGTTTAATACATATTTTAGTAAAATGTTAGTATAAGAATGTTCAAAATGAATTTTTTTTTTTTTAATTCAATGGTAATTTTTTATCATATAGTTGGTCTTGCTACATCAAATAGAAACTTTTACAAAGAAACCTAGTTGCGAGATACTGTATAATCTTTACAACTTAGGTAAGTATATGTTATAAATTTACTTTATATGTAGGATGTAGGAATAAGGTAGTAATAATAATATAGGTAAAATATATCATACAAGTGTAGTAAATATATACTATACCTGTGGCCATACTCGTCACACCCCATCTGGTGTCGGGAGAGCTGAACATTGACGTGGGACACATACTGTCGGACATGGATCCAAACGGTGGTAGTCCATGGGACGGCAACAGAGCACCAGGGCTTCTGAACACGTTTGTTGATTTCTTCCGTTTTTTCCATTTTGCTCTTCGGTTTTGGAACCAAACCTATATATTAATTAAAAATATTAATTTTAAAAATCAATTTATTTTGGTTTGAATCTTAAATTATTTACATATTTAAATAAATGTATTGTATTATATATTATATTTTAAATAATATGTTATATACGATTAAAACGTGCGTATTCATATGGTTTATATGTTGTATGTCTGCGTTTAATAAATATATATTTACATATATAATGATAACGATTCGTTTTATATACCTAAGCCGCGGGACAGAAAAAAACGCATAAGTTTTATGTCTACACATAATCGGAACAAAAGAAATGCAATAAAGTGCTTATACTGTCGGTATACTAATTTATTTTGTAAGTAATAAAATGTACAATATCTGGGCTTTCGGGAGTTATAATTTTGTACTATAATTTATCAAACGACGTGAACCCCCTATCCCGTATGCTGGGTACGTGAAAAGTAATAAAAGTAGAGGGGTTGTATCTAATAATCCTGTAATCCCGTTGACCTAGGGATTACTGAATGAAAACCAATTTATTCATGCCTTCTGATATTGGTGGAGTTCATTTTTTCGCCCTTTCTTGCGATTAGGTAGTACGAGTAGGTATAAGGGTATAACATGAAATATCTTAGCATTTAAATTGTTACAATCAAACGATGAATACACATTGTCATGATGAATAAGTGGCAACTGATATGATATGCAAATATAATATTATATGGGTCTTAGAAGAATTGTATAGTGTCTCGGTATCTGTTTAAATAATACTACGAACAACATTAATAAATTGCGTTATTTCGGGAGTATGTGTATTCGATTAATTTCACTAAATATTAACAAATCTGTTTAAAACTCGCACAAAATGGTGAAATTACATTTCCTTATAATGTATCACAAACTCTTAAAGTAGTATAATTTAAACAGTTTGTGTACACCCCGATATTCATGTTAATTTGTCTAATACACAAAATAAGTCCCTATATATTGTAGGTGCAATCAGTGACATATTTACGGGATGAGAGGGGGTTCACACCCCCAGAGATTGATGATTTAGCAAATAATAACCCCCCCTGCTAAAAAAATGTATAATACGCTACTGGGTGCAATACTACAACGTACGTCGTACATATTCTATAATGTAATAATTGCAGTAATAGTAACAATTATTGTTACTTTTACTTCGAGTAGATTTACTATTTATACAAGAAACCAAGATTTATATTCATTAACGGTGGTGTTAATAATGAGGTCAAAAGATGGCAGAATACAAACTGATGTTTACCTTATAGTAAGTGTGATAGTATATATAGAGGCAAGGACTTTAGTGTGTTTCGAATCATTTTCTAAACACTCCTTTAATTGTTTAACTCTTTTGTATAATTTTATTTTCTTATTGTACCTTTGCACCTTGGTAAATCATAGACGCAGACTGGATATATTTAGTTTTTAATTAATAATGTTAGCTATAACTTATAAAAAAAAGTGTTAATACATACATTTTAATTTATGATAATCAAGATGGGCGCAAAATTATAAATAATTTTTAATAAATTCAAATGCATTCGTTGCAGCATAATATAATTTTTAAATTCGTACTACAGAATAGGTTCAATTGAGACTGCGTCAATACCTACCAAACTACTATTTTTTTTAAAAAAATTATTATTATTATAAAGATCCGTTAGGTTAGACATTGGTTACAATTATCTTGACAGTAGTAGTTGCATTTTGATTTTATCTTGGATTATAGACTATAGATTATATATACAAATAATTTGTGAATATGTCATTCTAAAGTGATAAATACAAGACGTTATATACATACATTATTATTTAATACATAATATTAGTATATGTACCTATACCAGAGGTACTTCTACAATAAATATTTGAATATACATACGTTTTTATACGCGGTCTTTGGTAGTTTGATTTTAAACGAAAGCGTGTAATATACACTACTCTGTAATATTATGTTTTTATGTATGTATAAATATAAAAAGCGCTTTGCATATAAAACAGTCTTAGTTTTGGGCTGAGATATGATGGGCGAAGAAAACGACAGAAAAATTACGCTTTGGCGTATGATTGTACCATTGCAGCAGTGTACGTGTGCATGGCATACTATAATATAATATGCACGTGCATGATGTATTTTGCGCGGAGACGGCAAATCATGCGCTTCTTGCTCGGCGGCTACAGCTTTAATGTTCATTGTTCATGTATATATAATATACGATTTAGCGTTCAATTTACTCTAACCCCGTGGCGTAAGCCCCGATGGACTCTGAGGGAGAATATGCGCGCACACACTAACATACGTATTTACGTATACTGTAGGCATGTGTTGTGTTGGTGTGAAATAGGGTGTGCTCGTGCGGTGTACACGCATGAGGGGGTTAGATGAGCAGGAGGAGGTATAATAAATCGGTCGGTACCCGTCGACGGTGTGTGTGTGTCCATTAATCCGCTAATGGTGAAATCATACCGTTTCGTTTCGTGTCAGAGAAGGCCGTAAAACGCACGCACGCGCGCTCAAACACACAACACAGACATATTATTATTATATAGGCAAAAGGAATGAAAGCCCGCTCGGGTCCTACTCTCTCTTGCTCCTTCTTTGCTCGTCGACTTGTTGGACTCCCGTATACTGCACACAATACACATCGAAATACGAAATTCATAAACCAATAAACTCCGCAGTTCAACACCATCGCCGACCGCTGGACTTCAATCACTGCCGCCGCCTTGTCGACACCCGTCTTTTCACGGCTCGTAAAATCCGCTCGCGCGCGCAAACCCCTAGCTGTATACATATTATTCGTGGCCGCCAGGGGTGACAAATGGAATCTCAAAGCTTTTTTTTATTGACTTTTCTTTCTCTCGTTTTATTTTATTTGTACGTGCGATGCCATATATATTAGTACGTCGTGTTTCATCGTCATGTGTGTGTATATGTTACGTTAATAGTAATAAACAAAAAAAGCAAAAAGTCCGTTATTGCCGGCTGTAAATTTTCGTCTTTTTTTCTCCAAAAACTTTACCACGCAAATTCTAACGTCACGGTGCGGTGAAATGTAAAACACACATACCTACACACTCACGTACATCTATATAGTAGTCGTAATATGAACGAAAAAACACGTGTCAAAGTGTGCTTATAGGTATTATTATTCTATGTATATATATACGTATACAGGCTATATAATATTATGCTTCGTGTAGGCGATGCGCAGTTTGTTTACTTTGTTTATTCGTTTTTGTTTTTACATTTCAATCGATGTCAATTTTCAAGTGGTTTATTTATGTTTTTTTTTAACGCAGTCTTCTGCAATATACATCACAGTTATTTTATAGGCTATATATTATGACTCTATAGTATATAGGTATAGCAAATTGCATGCTATTTATATATGCTACAGCGGTTTATTCCGTTCACCTGTAGTCTGTTGTCTACACTACTATCCATCTACAAATACGAGTATACTATTCAGATTTAGTTATACTAGTTGTTATAGCATGTAGTGGAACGTTTAAATGTTACAATTTTCATTATATGTGCTGATTTTTCCACTAGCGACTAGTTCTGTCCTATATAATCATCACTATAGTCCCGTTACTTTTAAAACAATCGAACAACTGTAGTTATACTGTGGTAAAAGTTTTTATTGCAATTATTGAAATGTATTTTGAGCATTTTAACTGTACAGTGTTTAACGTGATAATTGGCAATCAATTCCAATTTCCTCTCAGCTGCGGGGTAAACAAAATTACATGCACAGGCTATATTATTACTTATAAATAATAAAATAAATTAATGATCAAAGTAATGAAAACATAGTTGTTAGTATTATTGTATCCGTGTTAAATTATATTTAATCGATTCCTCCCAAAAGCAAAATGACAAATATATATATTAAATATTTATTATGTATAATCAATTTTTTTTTTCACAAATTTAATATAACATTAGGCTATGTAATTTATTTTAATTTTAATATTATTTAAATTTTTTTTGTAGGAGGAGGGGAGGGTAGTTTTTGGTATACTATTTATACTATTGTACTATAGTTTAATCAAATTATTAAGAAAATACTGATAATAATATAATACAACATAATCTATATCTATATCGTTAGAAATAAATGTTGACCCGCCTGTCTCCCTGGCTTCGACTTATTTTTTGTTTACAATGATTTTTCATTTTATTCAAATTCAACGCATCCGTTACTGTGACCTACTCGTCCCACTCTGTGTACCTACTTACCTAAAATATTTCTATATCTCGGGTAGAGTGCGTTTCGCGATACTTGAATATTATTTTTTCTATTTAATATTTGTGATAAAAATATTCAAATGTTGAAAATTATGAGCGTAATATGGGTACAGTTTATTTGGTTAGTAGGTACCATTTTTATTAATTGCAAATTCTTAAGAAATATGACAGAAAATTAAACCAGTATCTATAGGTAAATATTTGTATTTCATATATTAATACTCACTAAATGTTATATTTGCTAACAATATTATATAGTTATTTACCACATATGTAAATATAGTAAATATAATGATTTTCTTGTAATATAAAACTTGGATATATAGCGGGGTGTACAATAATAAAAAAATCGTACCAAAGGGACGAGAAACAAATGTGTATTTTTTTCTTAAAGATCTTTTTTTGTTGTTCAGTAATCCAAACGAAATGCTTTAGTTGGTTTTTCCTCTGTCCCGTGGTCTTGCACACGTAACACATAACATAACATACACAACTGGGATTTGCCGACCAATAGATTTATAGCCGGGTTTTGTTTTTTTCTGTACAAATTGACCACAAGTCCACAACAATAACAAAAAAAAAGTCCAAAATTGAACCCTCTCTCCATGCCATCGGATAGCTTAGCGGCCACATAATACTCAGAATTATTTTGGGATTTACACAAGGGTTGCAAACTTTTCATATATAGTATATATGGGATACTGCAACATTATATTACATAGATATTACGGATATTTCCCCTAGGAGACAAAAAAGAGTCATATAGTTATATATAGTAAGGAATGACCCGTGAAATAAGCAACATTTAACCCCTACACTGTCTATAGGTCTTGCAATCATTACTGAAAAAAAAAACAACAACAAATATGTATATAATTACTAATATTAAAACCGTATATTATACGCAATAGACAATAGTCATTAGGTATAATAAAATTTGTTTGTGATTATAGATGTGGTAAATTATCTTGCTGTCAGGTGTTTATGACTCATATTATTGGGCAGCTGACATTTAATGATTGGATTTTGATTTTTGAATTTTTTATATTATGATAAAACCTCATTCGGCTTAGGTCAGGAAAAATGTAAAGGGTTTAGTCGGTTTGGGGTCGACCCCTTACTCCAACCTCGGAGTCGTCTAATTAACGCTGCACTATCCCAGCGTGCACATAATATTACCAGTCATAAATCAACATTCATCCGAAATGAAAACACATGCGGTATCGTAAAACATGTAAAGGGATGATGACCGGAACAATGGGTTATACTACTGTTATGATAACGATATAATGTAGTAGTATTAGCTGATTTATAAGCTAAATATTATATTTTGTATTTATAACAAAAACCACTGCTATAAACAGTATAAACACTTATCAAACAATGTGATATTGATAAATATATAAATTATTTAAATGTTTTATGATAAAGTAAATTCGCAAACTTATTCTTAGATATCTAACTATCTACTTATTAAAAAAAAAAAAAAAAAAAGATGTATAATTAAACACAATTTTACAAAATTACTGTAATTGTTATTGTCGTTTCAATTTATGAATATAAAAAAAATTACATTTTTTTGCCAATACATCCTTTAATGGTATTGCTTAAATATTTTATGACTAATAATTAAAACAAATATTATATTGTAAGTAAATATTTTTGTGAATTTTATTTTAGAAACATACTTTTTAATAGCCAATTCAGCCATTAATAATTATTACGATGACTGTATAAGTCATATTGAAATAGTTTTTAATCGAGTTTATTACATATTGTCATAATGAATAGAAAAATTATGCTTAATACGTATTATTATTATAGATTTATACTTAATATTAATGGTTATACAGTTTACACCTCGCAGTCACTGGCTTATAATTTACACTCTATACCAGCGGTTCTTAAACTTTTTTTTTTACGTACCACTTAGGTATATTATCAATCTCTCGCGTACCACTATTGACTAAAGATAAAACGATCCAAAATTCAAAATGTACAGTTAAATACATTTTATTTTTAAATAATAAGGCAGTAAAATACTACAATTACAGTATAATTATTTTTTATTTATTCGTTATTTAAAATAAGATATGAATTAAATAACTGAATGGGTTTATTATCCAAAAACAGCCCTTCGCGTACCACCATGTAGTCTTTCGTGTACTACAGTTTGAGAACCACTGGTCTATACTAAATCTGATCCAACTGATAAATTGTAAGTTATAAGTATACATTTGTATATAATCTGCATAAGACACGAGGTATATCAATTATTTTATATTTGAATCATATTAGTTAATAATTACTAATTAGTATAATACTATAATAGTTACACGTAAAACATTTTGAATATTTAATACATAAAAAAATGGACGAATTTACTAAAATGAACTTTACTTAGTTATTTGATTTTCAATAATAATAAAAGAATATTGTATTATTGTATTTTATACTTGAGTATAGTATTTTTTGAATTTAATACTCAAATTCTAATTAAGATCTAATTAATTTAATTTATGAAATTATTATATTGACTGAGTATTTTGAATTAGGTACAAGTGTACAACTATAAAATAATCTGTTAATATCTTTATAAATTGGGTGCAATGAATTAATATAATATTTATCAGAAAAATGATTTTAATCATTACATAAACTATTTTATAAAGATTTGTAATATATTATATCAAATATAAATATTTTTTTACGATTATTACCTAACAAATTGTATTTATAATTTATTCATAATACACAAAATAAAATTATATTTTAAAATTGTATAATCTGTGTTGACCAAATCTAAAAAAAGCAAATTAAAAAAATTTGAAATTTATTAAAATAGTTTTGTGAAATTTTCAAGATCATACGTGTATAATATGTACAAAGGTTAATTTTAATTTTTATAAAATGATTTAACTATTTATTAAAACTTTTAAAATTATGTTAGGAGCTTGCAGTTTTGCAAAGAAGAACTACTTATGCACAAGAAAGATGTGAAAGTGTAAACTAACATTATAAAATTACATAGTACCAGTATCTATCTAATACCTATTATATTAAATACATATTAAAATAATATTTTATTATTTTTTTTTCAAATATTTTTTATTTATTATTTATGTTCATATATATATATATATATATATTGATAGCATATTAAAATATAGAAGTTATATGGTATTATATATTTTATTGTATTTTATAAGAATATAAGTTATAAAATCAGTTAAGCTAATAATAATCTATTTTTTTCCCTTTAAATTTAGTGTAATAAACTAATAAATAAATTTCAATGCTTAGATTTAATATTTTCTTAATATTAAAATTTATTTTAAGTTTAGTGTTAAAAAAAGTTGTATCGGTACCCGAGTTTAGTTAAACTACTAAGTATCAAACCATTATAAATCAATGAAGGCAAGATCAATATGCTGTGACATATTGTGACACATACTAAATGGATTTACAAAAGTCCTAGTCTAAATACATAGTTCTAAGATCCTTTGTCGAGTGATGTATAGTGTACAATATAAACTGTTCACACACCTTTCCCATCATGCATCCACTATGGCACTACATATGTACTGCAATAAATTACTGTATATGCAATATAATAGCGTTAGGTATAGTGTATTATTTACCTTAACTAGAATATATTTTATAGAATAATAATGTCATATCAATCTAAAAATATCTTCGTAATATTGTGTAGGTACTAGATAAGTGTTTTTCTATAGTTACCTATATAATTACAATAAAATTAATACCACGTATATCATATTATAAAATATCGTAGTAAAAACTCAAAATGACTAACAAATTAACAAAATGTAAATATTAACGACGTACGTAACGTTATTATATTGTACTTGTTAACATTATATAAAAACCGGCAATAACTAAAATAGTTGTCTTTTAAACATAGATAAAATATTTTGATAATCACAATTTAAAATTTAATAATAAGACTTATGTTGTATGCGTTGTTGTGCATATTTAGTTGGTACCTATTTGAACCTACTATTTAATCTATTTTTAACTTTTTAAGATAAATAATTTAAGGTAAAGAAAATTGATTTAATTTTAAAGTAATGGTAATCTGGTAAGTTTATTAATGAAAATTCTATTAATTGAACAATTTTATTATTAATTATTTTTTTATTTTTTATTTAAATACTTTTACAAATTACAATAGGTATTTATAATATTCCAATGAAAGGAATTTAAAATTGTTGACTATTATTTAAAATTAAATGTTTTGTGCAAAATTCTTTATCTATATGTATGTATTTATATTTTTTAATTTTTATTTATAATAATGCTTAAGTTGAACATCAAGAATTAAGATACTTAAATAATAATATACAACTTTAAAATAGGAAACGATTGTTTTTTAATTTAATTTGTAAAGTTTTGTTCTTTGATGACTTATGATAGAAAATGTTGTGGGTTTACTTAAACATCTAACTTAGAGTTATTTCAATATATACATTTTATATTAATAGTTAAATCGACACTCTTTGGTAGTTGGGTACGTTATATCAATTATATGATATTCCATAAGGAACTTAAATCTTCTTATTTCTAATTTGTCTACACGTTTCAAGATAATCTATCTAATCAATAATCATCTTAAAAGAAATTAGCCAGACAATCTTCTTGTTATAAAAATATTTTAAATCAAGTCATTGAAGTATAGTTACTGGAAAAGGGATTTTACTCAAATTCTAAATTGAATTATTTAATTTTTGTTCATCAAAATGTTATTCATTGTAAATGAAAAAAAACATTTAGGTTTCAAGGTTTCCTTAGCCGCGCTCAATTAATATAGGTGCGTCAAGCTAAACAATAAAATATATTTGGTTTAAAGGTGTAAAGCTAAATCATTTTCAAAGTAAAATTTAAGTACCTAAATTATATAATTAAGTAATATAATTACTATAAAGTGTTAAACAATTAATTTTAATTTCAAATGTTTGAAAACGTGATTCCGCAGAACTATAATTGTTATTACTACGAGTATTTTCACATGCAAGATGTTACTATGTTTAAACTATTTACTTATAATTTCATTAATATTCAGAACACAAATATAACCGTAAACTTGGTATCCCGTTAAACTTTCTCAGCTTAAACCCTGGGTCTTAACAGGATTTAAAAGGAGTGATCAAAAGTTGCACCTGCGCCATAATCCTATACATTTCAATTTCAGCGGTTTTTATAAGGATATAATTGAAAAAAGGAAAAACGTACTGTCATTTCCGATTTGGAATAAAGAATAAAACATAAAAAAAATAAAAAGATAGGTAAAGAGAGATAGAGAATCAAAAAGAGCGAATAAAAATAAATAAAATGTTTGGCGCGGGCTGCAAGTTTAAGCGTTTCCCATTTGTTTTTATATTTCCGGGTTTTGCGCAAGTCCCAGAACACGGCAAGCTTGGCGAGTGCGTTAAATCCGCCCCGTAGACCCCGCCGAATCAATATAGCATGAGGTTCCCGGACAAGGTTTGCGCATTAACTGCGTGTAGACTACCCCGGCATCCCGACATCCCGAGGAGAGGGTGACAGATAGACTCTAATGGAAGCCCGAGTTTAATAAATGATCTCTCTTCCGGTATGGCACATGACGAAAAAACTCATTTCGTGTTCTTGTCCGATTGAAAAGTTATACCTTAACAATATATATACATGTATGTATATTGTATAGTATATATAAACTATACATACTGTATAGTTACGAGCAATCCGTATTCCGTCTAGACAACTGGTTGTTGTAATGGTGTGTCATATGAATAAATGCAATGCTCATTTCATAGATACCGCTTGTAGTTATACGTGATATCATTGATTTATAACCAATAGTAATATTATATAATATTAAAATAAAATTTTATTATAATTTATTCTATATTATGATCCCCTATTTATTTGTATGTCAATTTTCTAATAAATATATTTGTACATTAGGTAATGTATAGTACTATAGTGTAAGAAATTTGAAATTGTATTAGTTAATAAATGTTATAAATGAATAAATTATATTATGATAATTGATAAGTAATAATTATCAATATTATATTGAAATTCGATTTAAAAAAAAAAAAATAGATTTTTAATTCGTTCTTTAAAAAGTTTATTATTGTGCAATTATTTTGAGTTAAATACAGTAGCGTAACTATGGGATGACAAGACACGGAAATGCCCAGGGGTCCTTGACTTGGAGGGCCCCGGAGGGGCCCTCGACTCTTGTAAATACAATTTGTATTATAAAAAAGCGTGGACAAGTGGGCAAGAGGGTATTGCTCTGCTGTATAGTATATAGTATAGATGTGGAGTAGGTCACTATTTAAATGCAATGACAGGTATCATTGTATACAAAAAACGATTCTGAACGGAGATGATATGTCAGTCTAGGATAATTAGTAGAATATATTATATTATTACCTATATTTAAATTGTAATATATTGTTATTTTACGTGATTTCGTAAAAAATTAAATTTCATACGCTCACAAAATATTTTCTATATTGAAGCTGGAGTTCTTTTTTACAGTTATTTGAAGGAAAACTTATGGAAAACCTTGTATAGGGTATTTTAACCTTAGGTATAAATCACAAAAATGTTATGAATTTTTAACTTCAAAATTCTTTGCTAATTTTTGCGATTTTGACATATTTTGTAAACATTTGAACTTTAAATGCTTATAAACAAAAATTGTGAATAACGATTTTTGATTTTTTTTTTTTTTTTAATACAATAAGTACAACTTATAATAAACCTTGTATTAAATTTTAAAGAATTTTTGAAAAGCCAAATTTTTTTTATCGGCATTTCAAAAAAAAAATTTTAGAAAAATCGAAAATTTTAATTGTCTTCAAAAAGCTTTAAAAGTCATGTATTTTGAAAATTTAATCGTAAATATATGATAATAAAATAAAAACTTTTTGTAAAATTTTAAGTACAATAATTCATTTTTGTGTTACAGCAAAATAAAAAAATCGATTTTGTCGAAAACTGATTATGCGTAAAAATTCTTGCTTTTTGTTACTTTTTTAAGATTATGCCTGATACTTTTGAAAACTACTGGACATTTTTTACTCCCTCCCCAAATACAAACTAGATTAATTTTTCTTTTCAAAAAAGGGCTGAAGTAAAAATCAAAGCATTATTTCTACTCCAAAACGTGATGACAGACACAATAATAAGAAAAACATACATCATTGTAAAATCAATACATTCCTCACCCCGTTCAAAATCTAAAATGATATACAAACATTTGAATTTCATTTTAAAATTCACGAGACAGGTACTATTAGAAATTCTAACAGTACTTTGAAAAAAGTTCAAAACTGCCAAAACATACCTGTTATATTATTAGAAAACAGACTAATGGACACTAAAGAACTGATAAAAACATTTTTTGAGATGGAAGCTAGAAAAAAAAAACTTTAAATAGCTACTTTGTAGTTTTGTACATATAACAAAAATAAATTATACTTATAATAAGTAATGACTGTTTTTTTTTTAATTTTGGTATTATAAATATATGGGGGGCCAACACTTGATACTGCCCCAGGGACCCAAATTTATAGTTACGCCACTGGTTAAATAGTTATTGGCGATATAATATTTTGTTATTTAAATTATTTTTTTTGAGAAAATAATATGAATACGTATTATGTTTGATTTCTGAAGCATCTCTATGCAAATTTATTATATATTATGTATTTATGTATGGATTGTGTGTGCAAGTGCGCAGACCTTGCATTTTATATATTATAAGTAGATATTTACTATCAATTGTATAAGTCAGAACTCATGAGTCTATTTATACGTATGCATTATTTTAACTGACAGCTTATACATATTTAAAGAGAAACGGAAGTGTGCTGATGTAACTACATATTCACCGGGCGTGGCACAACTGTACAAGTCTGCTGTAATGAAAATATAGTATTTTATTATGGAATAATTTTTATATGAACTTTTATAATGGTAAATTGCATATAAATATACTATGACTAAAAATAATAAAACAGTATTATTTTATTATTAAATAATTAATTTAGACACCGTTCTTGTTTTAAATCAAATACATTTGATAATGGTTTCATATACGTATTATATAATTATTTTTAATAAACCTTCACAAAGATTTATACTGATTAAATTAGATAAGAATTTATTTTAAAATCTGTGTAAAACGTATAAGTAGGTTATCGGGTATAAAAATAATTAATTAATAAAGTTTTCCTATATAATGTTCGACATTTGTTATATGTCATTAATCTACAATCATGTTTACTGTTAATGATGTTTATATAGGTATAGACATATAGTAATATCCATTTTATGCCTCACTATGATGATAGGTACTCAATTAGACATTTATTTTGGAAGTGGCTATTTCAGTGGCCGATACGTATCTATCTATTTTTTGAGTCCTATATTATGCTTTGATTGGTTTAAATGTTGATAATTATATTTTGGTAATGAAAAGATTATGCTCCAATATACATATTTAAGTTATATAACCTTGGATGTCTTAAACGTTTTGTTATTATACTTTTTTAATGAGTCATATTGTTAGTATTTATAATGCTTTATATATATTCTATAAGTATAAATAACAATGGTAATAATCTAATACCCAATACTTGTACAATTTATTTTATACAGAAATACCGAATATTACAATAAATTATATTAGATATATTTTACAATTTAGTCATTAATAATGTTTTATAATATAATACAGTACGTTTACTGTGAATAATATATTATTTATAAAACAGACAAAAAACAGTTTACTATTTGCAGTTATTATAAACCCAAAGTTTTTTTCGTGTTAATATGACAGAGAATGTCAGCACTTAGCACATTATTTATTTTTTCTCTCTGACCTACGTGGAATATAGAACATTTTTGTTAAGCTGCACTAATTTTGTATTGTTAACTTTAATATTATAATAAAATATAACCTTAAAATAGTTTTAAATAAACTTAGAGCATTATCTATGTTTGCATTTTGGGTTTTTTTAAAGATGTTTTTAAAATTTTTATGTGATACGATCTCATATATTATTATTATTATTTTTAAATAAAATTTAATATTTTTCTGTTCATACTAATAAAAATAAGTTAAAAATAAATATACGTAAATTGTGACTGCATAAAAAAAAATATCAGTCAATTTTTAAAGTTTTGTTTTTATAATTTTTTTTGCTGCGATGGTGACAACAATTTACGATTATGACCTCTGTGCCACCATTTCAGCCGTTTTAAAATTGGCTGGCACCAAAAATTTAACCAGCACATAAAAATCTTGGATGAGACTAAAATACCTGTAGTCTATTCTCTTAAATAATATCCTTAATGCAGTATAAATTTTAATTAAAGTGGCAGTAAAATTAGCGGTGATAAGATAATATTTTTTTTTAACAAAAATGTCCAGAGCACAATATACTTGTATCAAAAGTGTTAAAGATATTTATATATTTGTAAAATACTTTTAAATTCTAAATGGCGCGATAAATATATTGGTTTTAAAGTGACCTGCGTTTGAATATACCAGAAAAAATACTTTAATATTGCGAGAGTGGTTTTGAGTTGAAAATTGGATCTACCTAGTTTGTATTATGGGTGTTGAGAGCGGGATAATTAAAAAAGAATACAAAATACAAAATAACGTGAATATTCTTAACACACGTCAGTTTTTAAAAAAATTGGTTTTGTTTTTTTCTCGTAATTCTAAAATTAATAAATTTACAAAACATACAATTTATACATACTAGTATACAATAATAAATACTTAAAATGTCGACCAAATCTTTATGATATTAGCATTATTTAAAAATATTTTAGTTAATTTTAATTAGGTACCTAAATACATTCGACTTTTTCGATTATTTTATGTTTTATGTCGATAAAATGTAAAAAAGCTTTAATACATAATCTGGTTCTTCGTGTAAGTATATTGTTCTTGAACAAGAGCGATTTCAAAACGTTTTCGCTATGATTAATACGGGAACGTTAAAGCTCGCATTTGTAGCAGTAGCAGCCCGAATGTATATTTAATTGATCTGGGCGTCGAGTACATAAATTATAATTTTTATTAACGATAACGGTATCGCATAATGCGTATCTATATGTACAATATAATAGTACTCGCGTATTCATAATATAATAATACAGTAAATGTCACACGCGTACTGTAAGAAATCAAAACCGACAGCCGTACAGTACAGTGTGCATAGGATTTTGATGATAATAATATCGACAAACGATGTCATGATTGCGTGATGAAGAAAAAAAAACAACAAATATACGCGCGAGGATGCGACAGGATTGCGACGGCCGACGAGGGCGCGTCGTCTGCTACAAAAATGCGAGTGCGCGAAAATAATGGAAAGCGTGACTTATACAGTGTTGCGGGACGGCCGGGTAGGAGAACAACAAAAATGATCCTTTTTGACGGGGCGCGGAGTAAGTGGCTAATGCATATTATATTATTATTATTATACGCACTGTATATACGAGAATAAATAAAACCACTGTCACACACATATTGGTCGGGCGGCGGCCAGCGCAATATGTCGTGTGCGCGCGCGTTTAAATATTGTACGCCGTCGACAGCGGTGCAGCGTGCAGCGCCACGCATAGCACGGCCGACTGTATTATTATAGTGTATGATGTACATATAGTGGTGGTAGTAGTATTATAGTCGGTGGCGGCGGTGGTAGTATTATAGTATAGTACCGGCGCACATCACACCCGCGGGATTTGCGCGTCGGCAACGAACAACGACGGCGCAGGGACACATATCATGTGCCGGTATGGCGCGCGCGAGGGATACACCGTCGCAGGACGAGAGACGCGCGCGACAGGGTTTAATGGCGTATTTATAATTTACCACCGACACCGGTGGCGACGCGGGTGGTGCGTCGGTGACTGCGAGAGGAGCGCATATAATACATATATATATATATATATATAAAGGACATGCAGCCGCCGACCACAATGGATAACTAGTGTTGATCTCCTCTCCTGGGACGTTATAACTCACCCACGCGCCGCCTTTGCCACTTCGTCGTAGTCGGTCCTACGCTTTGTGTGTGTGTGTGTGTGTGTACTGTGTTTATATCTGTTGTGTGTGAGAGAGTTGTGCTTGTGACGTCACGTCATCGCGGCCGCCGAATTCTTTCGTTTTTCTTTAGAGCGGAGCGCGCGACAAGTATTTGCTTTTAAAAAGTAAAAACTTTCCCCTCCCCACACTTTATATATATAATATGATACACATTATTTTTTTTCCCGGACCCATCTCGTATTATGTATTGCTTATAACGTATATACCTACATGCGTATACTGCACCTATATATTATAAACGATTTTATTTTAGATTTTGCCAAGTCCAATGCGTTATATCAATTATAAACTGACGAGGCGAGTATCGACGAGTTTAGAACGGTTCCATCTCGATTTTTCGTCCTTATAAAATCTCGTTTAATATATATCGTCTCTCATACACTCTCTTGGGAGCTGTGGGCTATAGAAAATCGTGACATCTACGTCCACCGCCGTTTATTTTGATACTATACGCTAGCAGTGATTTTTTTTTTTTTTATAGTGAAGTAGGCAGCGACAATGTTACTCAGGATTACACTATAGTACTGTACCGTCTGTATTTATTTATTTTTTAATTTTAGAAACTAATACCGCTATACTGAAAACGAATTATAGAAAAATGAAAAATATTAAATGATCTTTTACGTTAACATATTCTAAGTATTTACCTAATCCTATATTTATCGAAATTATCGCATAGTTTATGAAAACCACCTAGTATTGTAAACTAATATATTATACTAATAAAAAATGATATATTGACAATGAATGAATTTAGCATGATTAAAAATATCATCATAGCAATATAAAATTCTATAATATTAGTTTTAATACTCGAATTAACCAAATCTAAACTTTAAAAATATTGATTGATACAATCACAGTTTTCTGTTAAATATTTTTACGAGAAAAGTTCATAGCTAAGTAGTAGTTTAAATAGTTTTTGGGAAAATAATTATATAAATATATTCTCTGAGGAATTTATTTTGACTTTTGATCTTATTATCCTTTTAAAATTTTAATGAATTAATTATTGTTTGAAATGAGTTATAATAAATTATGTTATTTTAAGAGTTTAGTACCTCGGAAGTTTTTTAATTAACTGGCAAAGAAATTTTTAGGATTTTAAATAATGGATGGTGTCATTTTAATATTATTTCAATCGGTGTACAAAATATATAAATCTAATATTGAAAGTAACTAATTAATTATTTTTAAATAACCATTTATTTAATAGTTTACATGAAAGTTTTTCACAAATTAAGTGTGAAATTATTTAATTAAAATTTTTTAAATGTTTTCAATAAAACATAATTTTAACAGTCGTGATTAAACGCTGTTTTCATTTTCTCAACTGACCCGCAGTGGCTGTAGATAGTATACACAACACACACACACACACACACACACTAATGACGTGATGGCATACCGTGTACGTAAATATTATTATTACATTATATTATTAATAAATTTGTATTCTGTGAAATCAATCAAAATCAAATGTGGAGGAAGTGCCATATGATAGAACTGAGCACATAGGGTGACGCGCGTTGTCACAAACACAGTTCCATTATATCAATATAAAAATGAATATAGTGTTTTCCCTACGGGACATAAGTTTAGTGAATAGGAAATAAAGAACGGTAGTCGCAGATGACATTATTTTGATAACTGCATTTAGAATCATTGTTTTATGATTTTAACATTAACAACGAGAGAATGAACTAAAAGTACTTAAGTATGGACAAGTAAATATACATAATACATTTATATAATCAATATTAACTTCTCTTGTTACACATTGATGTTCAAAATAATGCGGATATAAAATATAATATAAATAACTGGTGTACGATTATTTTTTTAAATTTCGAGGCAAAAATAATAAAGCAGTTCTTAGCAGATTCTATGTACAATATGGAAGAATATTTTATCTGGAAAATTAGAAAAACTATTATTTTTATATTACATTTCCATAATCAATACAAATGTGTTACATAAAACATTTCAAGCATTTTTTTTTACTTAACCAAAAATAGATTTTCATTAGTATCTAAACTGGTGTATGGTTATAGAGAGTGTTAATTATGTTACGAGTGTCAAGTATACACAATACTGATTGATGACTAAATGAAATAACGTCGCAGTCTCGCTATTCTTTTGAAAATAGTTGAATATTATATAACCTTTATGGTATCTAAACATTTTTTACATAATCTATAATCTATATAATTTTCAGAATTACAGTAAAGACAGTTTTTTAAAATTATGTCGATAAATATACTTATTATTTATTTTATATTAATTTAATTATTATTATTTACTATGCATTCTTCAAACCTATAAGTAGTATATTATGTCCAACAAATAATTCTGCAGTATTGATATGAATGTAATAGGTACTTGTATTTTATACGTATGAGTTACGTTTGCGTAGTGATGTTCTTTAAAATTATTGAGAGTATACTTAGCATATATCAACAACTTCAATTGAAAACTTTGGGTGTTAAAAAAGGATTCAATGTACTATCTTATAACTTAATTTACAACATTATATTAATTTTGTGATAAAAATAGATTTGGTCTTTTCAGCTCACCATAACATTAGCTATGCATTTGTATAATTATTATTATTGGTATAGTCAGTTATATAATTATATATTATATTATTGTCGATTCTATTAGACGAAAAATAACGAACGCCATTATAGTGCACATATTTCATTAGCGGAAAATAATTTTTGTTAGCTTAAAATATATTTTATTGGATTTTCAATAAAGAATTAAATTACTCACTACAGAAACTATTTTTTTTCGCAAATTCATTAAGATTTGAGAGTATATGTAGCATATACCCATGATCTTATAAATAATCTTGAGAGTGTACTTGTGTACTGCACTACTGCGTAAACAAATAAACCATATGAGAACAACACTGCGATTTGCGTTAAATAAACCATTGTAAACTATCAGAATATCGAGCTTAAAAAATAGTGATAATAAATTTATGGAATCCTATATCTAGTTATATTTTGAAATTTAAATAGCGTTTAATATTTATTTAATGGAACATCCGAACATAGTTAACTATACATTGCTTGTTAAATAGTAATTGTAATTACAAGTTTGATTAAAAATCAGGTGACAATATAGTTATAAATTATAATCAAAGGAAAAACTGCGATACAATTACGTTCTAAATTTATATCACACTATATTTACGAATATAGTCGACACTACCCATAGCATATTAGTATATATATATATATAGGTATTTTTTTACTCCGAATTCTGAAACTACCGTTAAATAGGGTATATATGAGTATAATATCGTATATACATAGCAATAGCCTTGTAGGTTTCTATAATATTCGTATTAAAGTTATTGACTACCTACATTTTTCATTACATGAAAAAATTAATAATTAACAAATTGCACTAGTAAAAAAATGAGAATATATGCAATCTTAAAATATTTAAATTTTAGTACTTATTCTTTCATCACTTTTAACTGTTTTATGAAAAAATATATTTAATTTTTAGTTTACAATTAAATAATATGAATGTTTTGTAAATAAATGTAAATTTTTAGAATTATACCAGATATACATCTATTTAGATTTAATTATGTTTTGAAATCACAAGCTATTGCATTTTGATTTTTTTTTTTATTATTATTTTAATATTCTTTTAAAATATTATGGGATTTTAAAATTTAAGAATTCGGTTGAACGTTAATTTTATGTACACATGTACACAAAACACAACGATTTATCATTAATGTATAATAAGAAAAATAATATACTAGATATATAGGTTTTATATTTATATATATTGCAGTATTGCACAATAAATAAATATGTATATATATGAGCAAAATAAACGCATTATTACTATTATGAGTATACTACGGTTTACAATAAAAACTAAATAATGTATTGCAATTTATTTTAGTAATGATACTGCAGTGCTTGCAATGTATTAATATAAGTACTCATCAGTAAGTAGTAATAACTATCTACAAAATACAATGTTTTTTTTTTAATGACGTTCTATCACATTATTTTACTGGATTTCTATATTATTACATTGCATAAGCTAAAAAGTTAATCTACTGTTTAACACTGTTCGATTATAATTATATGTATAAGTAAACATTGTGTACCTACTACCTATTATAATATGTTACATTTGGTATTTTAGTCCACAACACTAACATGTCGAGTTATCACTTTGTTTTGTCAAAAATAATGCTACGTCACACACGTTGCAAAATAATTTATTATTTACTTTTAACAGTAAGTTACTATCATAGGCACTTTACTGTAATATACGTAACTATTATATATGTGGATATAAAAATAATACATTTAAGAATTCTTTTAAATATCAGTAAAAATAACATATACCTACCTATAATAATTGTAAGAAATTATGATATGTACATAATAAACCTTTAATAATACCTATTCAGTATTTTATATAGCTAGTTCAGGGCTCATAAGTTGTTATATTATCTCTTATTATTTATATACTATATACATGAATAAATATATATTTATTATAAGTGCACTAGACGACATTTTGGTTGTACCTACAATAAAAAAAATGATAATATAGTAGTGGCAATATATGAAATATATATATATATATATATATATATATATATATGCATTAAAATAAATAAATTTAAAAAAGGTTGGCAAATGGTTACTGTTTTGTTATGCATCAGGTATCGAGTGGAACTAGTTATTGAGTAAATCACTATAATGGATTTTGTTAAATTTGAATTCAATGATAATTCATTTGAACAATGAAAAATTATTGAGCAAAGACTGTTTAAATGTTGGTAACCATGATTGCAAAATAATTAATTTAATAATAACATTGAATTTGTGTAAAATTTTTAGTTTTTCTTATTTTTTGTTTGTTTTTTCTAACTATAAAAAAAATACTGGAAGTTTTTAATTTTGAATTCTTTAAAGTACAAAATAGATTCGATTGTCTATTCAAAACCACCCTCAAAGTTGGAACATTTTATCGACTACTTATCTTATATCGTGTATACAAACACAAAACAACACACATTGTAAAATAAATACATATACATTCAGTCGGTTCTTATATATCTATAAGACCTAATTATTATCTAATAGCATAATATGTTTAATTGCAATATATTTTATAACAATATCTTACCATTATATTTTATACAATTCATTGTATTCAGGTATATATATATATAGTTGATAGGTTGATAGTTCTCAAAAAATAAATAGCAAATATAATAAAGTGACTGGAAAAAAAACTATTTAGTATATTAATATATTACATACATATTATATACTATGAACACAGTATATAGCTAGTCGTACGGTAGACGACAGGTTATACATTACATTGTGCTATACGCATTACACCCACAAACTGCAGCACATTACAATTTATATAACTACATATACAATATGCCTATATATTTATTGTTTATTAAAATCGTATACCAAAAGCCCGATTTACAAAATATATCTACCTAGCACATCGCTACACAATATACCTAATGTAATATATATACGTTCATCGGTATACATAATATATAATATTGTAATGTAGTATACGGGTCGTAGATATACGTAAAAAAATATATACATAGCTGTTCTCGTATATATAATACGTATATTAATAATATATATATATAGGCATGCATAGTTTATATTATACATATGTATACTATATAGTATGCTATGTACACGAAAAAAGTTTTGAAAACTTGAACATAACGCGAGTTTATTTGATTAAAAATCGTTTTCCACGAGTTTCCCGAAAAACGCAAAACGGCGCGGTTTCGAAGGTTTGGCGGCAACGATGACTGGGAGGTGCGGCAAAAAAAAAAATTCTTATATACATAATAATATAGGTATTATTTTATGTGGCGTTTGTGCGGGGAAGCGAACCGTCGAAACAGTAGTGTACGCGGCGCGGGGAAAGCAATCTGCGTGTTTGATAAACAGTCGTGAGGATTTGGGTTGATCACTGTTTATTAGGTATAGGCGCTGCTGCACGGATGGGGGAGAATATATAGGGTCCGTTAAAACTGCAAGACTCGGTACCGTCCTGATCCTGGTCCTGGTGCGGAGGAGGGGTGGTACATGGCTGTACGGTTGTAGGATGAGATGGGTTGAGATGTGTGGGTCTGTAGGTGAAGAGTGGAGACTGTAGCGAAGGGATCGGTGGGTGTTATTTGCGCCGCCGGAGGGAGCCGATGGGAGGCCGTGGTCGCGGCGAAAAGGTGACAACGACGGGGGACGGGCTTGGTGCGCTACACGCCTTCCGCTCGGTCGGCATCGGGCGGGCGTACGGCGTTAATATCGTATATAACGCGCCGTTCGCCCAAAGTCGCATCGAAACGACGACGTGCACAACTTTTAGGTTAGGTTTTATTCGAGCCGCTGCCGTTCAAAAACAGACACTTCTGCAATCGACAAAAGCAATCGGACGGCACGCGCCAGACAATTGTAAATAGTACAAAATATAAATATTATTATTGTTGTTATTATTATTATTGTTATTGTTATTACTTATTGCATACGCGCGAAACTCGCCATGTCCGTTTCCGGAGTAATAATAGTGTTCGTTATGTACATAACAGTATGCAGTAAATGTTATAAATTTATAATGTTATCATCAATTCTATTTCTCCGAATGAATTTTGTGTACTTAACAGCTTTTTGCATGGTTTATAAGGTTGTCACATTTTTTGTATAATTTCAAATTTGTATGAGGAAAAGCGTCACTTTTCTCCTTCAATCGCTAGTTTTAAGTGTTTTAACATTTTATATTTTCGTAACTGGAATACCACACATCACAAACAAATACACAAAAATAGCCATCACTCTATACGATATAACTACGTTTTTTAATAAGGCAAAGCTATTTTAGTGTTACAAATTGGAATAAATAACTGATGAACTTATCAGTTAGTGATAAATGAAAACAACAATATTGTCGTAAGAGAATGAGAAAATGTATAAAAAAAAAAAAAAAAATTAAGCAAGTGGATACCGCTCTGCTGTACATTGGGTGTTGAGTGCAATTCGTTATTATTGAGTAAATCACTATAATGAATTTCGTTAAATTTGAATTCAATAATAATCCATTGTAAATGATGAAAAACGATTACGAGCGAATCTATCTAAATGATGGTTACCATAGTTACAAAATAATTATTTTAATGATAATATCAAATTTTTTGTTATTTGCATAAAAATATTTGTTTATCCTTGATTGTTTCTTTGTTTTTCCCGATCATAAAAAAAAGTACAAGGAATATTTAATTTTGATCTTTTTAAAGTAAAAACTAGATCCAATTTTCTATCCAAAATTTTAAATTACTCTCAAAGTTAAAATTTAAAGATTTTATCGATTATTTATCGTGTACACGGACACACAAAAACATACATCATTATAAAATCAATACATATTATACATTCGTTTCGTTCAGAATCTAATAATTGCAATCACCAAACTGCAGGGTAAAGAATAATTAATGCATTTTTTGAGTCAATCAAGTAATTAACTTGATTTTTTATCGTTTATCAAAATAATATTGTTTTTCCACTAGACATTTTTAGTCAAAGACGAAATAAATAAATAAATTATTAATTTCTGGTAAATAGCCGTCTCAAACATATATATAATGTCGGCCAGGCTCAAGATTGGGCTTCTGGCCCAGTGAATTTTATTGGACTTTGATGCCGTATACAAACTAAAAAAAAAGGTTCTGCCACTTAATATTACAATAAAATCATTTTATTTTAAATTCAATTGTAATTCACTATTTTAAATTTGTTTGTTATTATAATAATTAGAGAAAAAAAATCAACAATGTTTTTTATACTTTTTTTTTATAGTTTGTATATACATAAAATAGAAAATAATATACTTGTGCCAACAAACATATAAATAACATTAATTAAATAAATTATAAATTTGTATTAAATTAAATATGTATAGTTTTTTAAATTTAATACTGGAAGCCGCAAGGTCCTAGCATATTAATAATTTCATCTTTATTTAAAGATTGAATGATCTTTTTTTGACAAACACTAACAGACAAAAATCCAAAGATATTAACATATTATAATCAAAGATCTAAATTTAATTTTTAAAATACTTATCACACTTATTTTATGTGCAAAGACTTATAACATATATTCAAATGCTATGCAGTATACATAATATGTTGAATTATTCAGACGTTGTCGTCGATGAAAGGAATTTGAAATGTCTTACTCTCGAGACTCATAAGTAGTAATAAAAATATATATTATCCCATTTGACTATGGACACCAATATTGAAAAATATCCTCTAAGTCTAAGATTCACGATAATTGCTTAATAGTCGAATGGGTCAGACTGACATTGAAGACAGGTATTCTTTTTTGCGTGTATATATATATACTATATAATACCCGTATACCGTAGTTTTTATTATAATTAGTACTTAAATTATTAATTATAAATAGGGTATATCGTGTACTTATAATAAAATAGTTATTTGTATCTTTAAGTAAAATAAAAAATACACTTAGGTATTATACCTCATTATTTATATTTGGTTGTTTTTATGTATAAATATACTCGCATAAATATTTTAGTTTGACGATAATGATTAATTAGCATTCCACAACATGAAGTATCATTTTTAACTTGTATGTTCAAATATAGATATAATTTAAATATTGCATGTCCAATTTAAATATCTATATGTATAATATAGTTTTTTCAGTCTCGTTGATTTTAAAATATTGATTTTAAGTGGTGATTATAAGTACGAATACTATTAACTGTGGCAAATGATGTAATTGTATTTATCTTATACTTAGTGCCGATAGTGGCCGAAAAAAGTTAATTTTTTCTTCTTATTGTGTTATTATAATTTATAAGTAGTGATCATCATTTTTTTTAAATTTTGTATTTTGTATTTTTTTTTTTTTTTGGCCAATAGGTAAAGTATTATAATATATTTTTTAATAATATCGCAAATTTAGTATATTATATTAAATTGTGTACAATAAAACTGCAAAAGTTTCGATGACTATAGACTTGTGGGTATACATATGGCCAAATGTAATTACTTTATAATATGCGTACAGATTAAATAATAACTTGGCTTTCAAAATAAATCATACTGCAGTCAAAATAAAAATTTTCAAAACAATATATTATACCTAATAATATATCCTAACAGTAACATATTACCGCCGTCAATACGGTTAGAAGAATTATAATTTATATATGCTCGAGTTCGATTACATAACAAAGGACAAGTCGCAGTAATATTGTTTGATCTAAACCTCGATTCATTTGTCTAGAAAAGTTATTATTATCTTTAGTTATACGGTCAAACCCAGAGCTCTAACAGGCTCTAATCCAAATAGGTCTAATGGTATTCCAGCCGAATGCAGCTATGGGTCTGTTGACCACCCGATGGATATCGCATACAATATAATATTATATTCTTTGCGGCGAATAAAAAGTAAATATTATTTTAATATATTACCTGTACTCGGGACTCGGTGAGACCGATCCGCATGGCGATCTCCTCGCGCATGAAAATATCCGGATAGTGGGTCTTGCTGAAGCATCGCTCCAGCTCGTTGAGTTGTGCCGGTGTGAACCGGGTCCTATGTCTCTTTTGCTTGTTCGGCTTTCCGGCGTCGTCGCCGTTGAGCCCGCCGCCGCCACCGCCGGCGGCGGCCACAGCGGCGGCAGTGGCCAGCCCGTGACCGGCCGCGGTTGACAGGTCAAAACCGCCGCACGACAACCGGAACGGTCCGCCACCGCCACCACCACCACTTCCGGCGCCAGTGGACAGCTGATGCGGCGGTGATGGGCCGTTGCCTTGCTGCAGATGACCGTTACCTGTGCCGCCGCCGAGTCCGTGACCACCACCGACGTCGTGTGCGCCTCCTCCGCCACCACCGGTCTGTAACTGGTGTAACGATCGGTGTTTGAGACCATCGAAGTCCTTATGGCCTGTGGTGCGCAAACGACATCAACGATAAAGAAAAAAAAACACGTCAATATATTTTACATGATGAGAGAGTATATTTTACAAAATTACAATGCATATATTAATACCATACAAATGTATTGCATATAAAAATTAATATGATATATTTTACCGTATAAAAATGTTCGTATGTACCAACAGGACTTAATATATAGGTAGGTGCGTAACGGCCGAGGAAAATATACAACAGTAGCCGATAATAAATACACACGTGTGAGTGCGTGTGTGTATTAGGACGTCGATATTATTTGTGGCTGGACTGAAGACTGAACGGATGTTAAAAGGAATGACGACGATGCCGCCAGTGCAAGGCAACGTGATGATGTTATGCGAGCGAGCGCGCGTACGTTGCGGTAATACGCGTGGTAATGATGCGATTGTCACGGGGCTAATTTGGCGTCGCAAATTAAATTTAACCGACCGCCCGTCCAATCAAAACCTGAGTTTTCCAATATAATCAACCGACGCCGTTGTGCGGAATACGCATACGAGTGACGGGATGAGGTGCACACGATAACAACGATAAACTTTTACTAGTGTGTATTATGCACCAGGTATATTGCACCTATATATATATATTATAAATAATATAATGTATAGGTGTTAATGTGTAAAATACGCCCACACAGGACGATTTATCAATCGTGCTCACCTCCCTTTTTTTCCAATAACGCGTAGCTATTCAAAAGCCTGATTTTTTGAATTTTTAAATATACCTATAGTCTATAGGTAGGTACCTATAATAATTACCATTTATTCATTCAAACATTATTCAAACATTTGTGATTTTTTGTTATTCGAACAAATTCATTAGTAAAAGTAATAGTGAGAGTAATCGTGCTCGGTGAATTACCCTGTATAGGCTGTACGTACGTAGGACATGGGTATGCATAGGCCGGAAGGCGGGATATGATGAACATGAGTACTCATCGTTGTCCACGCGGACTCATCGCGTCGCCTGTGCCCTATAATAATGGTTATATATCATTTCGGTTTTCTAACTCTTACTCTTTTTCTCAATCGGTTACCATTATGCCCTCAGATGAAATACAATTTAATATTATATTGTATACAATATAATTATATCATATTGTAATTTTGGTCTGCGATACTAATAAATCGACAACTGTTTTAATTATTATATATTTTATATAAAGGTGTATAATTGACATAATATTTCCAACCTGAAACGACAACATATTGCAATTTTTCGGTTCTTATAATATATGTACATGAATTGTGGAAAGTAATGTTTGCACTTCGCGTTACTTATATAAATAGAAAATAGATACGGAAAAATTCATTTTTTAACGATTTTGCAATCATTTAAATATAGAAAACAATTAGATACAAAAAGAGGTTATAGCAAAAACGATTTTCATGCTCTCCGTGGAACTTAAAAAAAAATGTAGTATTATTATTTGTAATTTCATTTATATATATGGTTTCTATATTAAATCTATATTATATTATTATAATATAATAAATATATTAGTGAATTTCATTTACACACAGGGGTGTCTTGAGACTTGGCTATGTGTAGGAGAAGGGGGGTTAAATAAAAAAAAAAATTAATATTAATTTAAATGGAATTCAGAGATACAGAGTGTATACTAGAACCATTTTTCGAATCTAAACGTCTGAAATACACGATTAAACAAAAAATAAAAGAATAATATTGAAAAAGAGAAATCATCACCATCGCCATCCCCACCTTACGCCACTGCTTACAAGTATAGGTAATATAATAACTGTATAATATGTAAACCTATAGGTACCTACTCAAATATTGGTACATATTATACTACGCATACGTAATAATAAATAGGTACCTATATTTAATATACCTAACCTAATGTAGTATGTTATATTACCTGGAGAGTATCCGTGTATTTATATTCTGCAAGTTTTTTTTTTATTGTTCTAGTATACCTATAATAATAGTATTGTGTTTGCGTGAAAAAATTACCATTTTGTTTTATTTATTTTTTAAAACTTTAGGCTTTCACGCATCTGCTCAACTTTATATTTATTATAAGAGCGCATTTACTGATTTTAAGTAATTTAAAATACCATTTCGTTATCTATACATTATAATATATATAAGTACCTATATATATAATATCAAAGGCGGGTATATTATAAGCTATATAAAGTATAGAAATGTTGTAATGCATATAGTTATATTATATTATATGGTCGTAAAAATTTAAGTGAACATTTATTACTGTTCATAGTTCATGCAATGTCCATGTCAGTCAATACAATACCTACTGACAAAACATGGCATATTTCATCATATGGCCACTATCATATATTTTACTAATTTTGTCGTTTCTTTTTAAGTCGGCATTCAACCAAATAACAGCTGAATGTTAAACAAATACTGTATATCAACGAATATAACTTATAGGCCGAAATAATATAATAACGTGTTCATTACCCATAATCAACTTTTAGGATATTTTAAACGAGTAAAAATGTTAAATGCGTGTCAAGTAAATATTGTTGAGAATTAAATAATTTGTCTATTATTTATTAAATTTGTACTTTGAACGAAGCCAATTAAATAATTTATTAATTTTAAACATCATGAAATATCAGGGAAATCATACTTAAGCATTGCCTTAAAAGTATCTTACAAAATCCAATAATAATTATTGTTTATTAATAAATTTAATGAGTTGGTATAATGGCACTTAAAATTGTTTAAATATTTTATTCTTATTAGATTTTAGGCATTGCATAAGATATATCATGTTTTAGGGTGCATTAATTATATGTATTTTAAATTCAAATTATTATTTTTAATTATTGTAATAGTTGCGATTAATGTCACTTTTCAACATGTAAATTATATTATTATGTATTTTGCGTAGTATAGCTATATAGTAGCTATGTTTGTATATATACAATAAATAAATTTGGAACCATTTACACTGTTTACAATTGCATTACCTATATCTACATGGTTTTTGAAGAGCACTTAAAGATCATTAATAACATTTAAACTGGTAGTTATTAAATATATGATTTATATACGTTATACGTACCTATCTACAACCTTATTGGAACTCCATCACAATTATGTATTCAAAATAAAAATTAGTTATAATTTATTTTTGACTCGACGATTTAATTTATAATACACGGTTGACGTTTTAACGATATAATTACCTAATAATCATAATATTTGTATAATATATTTAAAAAAATATGGGCGCGAACACTATAAATCATAAATATACGTTTATTTTCTCATATTATAATATAATTGTACATTATAATATATATTATGCTTACCGCCGACATTGTTCGGGCCGATTATACTGATGTTGTTTAGCATGTTCGGCCTTAACCCCGGCCTAAACGGTATCGATGACAGAATTGTGATCGATTTTTAGTTCTCGGCGTTCGCAAAAAAATGTATCTAGGCGATTTTATCTAGAACCACGACGAGGACGGTTTTGGTAAGACGAAAAATCGCTAAACACTGTCGGTTGTCGATCGCGTGGCGGTAACGCCTGACCCGCAACAGCCGAACGAACCACCGACGGCAGACGTCCCTCGAGGAGGGCACGGCCGACGGTTGGCCGAGGTTGTCATAGACGCGGCGGTGATCGCGAGTGAAAATCTTTGTGTCCGATCGGCAGTGGACGGTGCACAAACAGTGATGTGGAGGATAACGTCAACTCGCGAACGGACACCGACTGTCACTATTATTGATATTATTTTCGTTGTGTCTTACATGCACTGGCGCGAATGGTATGCCGCGGAGACGACAATATGTTCGAACCGCGAAGACTTTATATATTATTATATTTGAGTAGGTACACGATAAAATATGATATCTGCACGCGCGCTGCGAGCGATATATATCGACGACGGTATGATGCGATACGTAGTACTAGCGCGTGTGATGTAACCACGACGGCGCGGGTGTTGCATTCGAAAAACGCGTCAGCGACACAGCGGCGGCAGCTGTTTGTATGGCTCGCGCCGGCATATACCTATATCGCGGCTGCGGCCCCCGGCGGCGGCCGCCGTTCGTCAGCGACGCGCGTCGTGCCGAGAGGCGTTGGCATCACCAACAGCAGCATCCGGTCGCCGCTTTGATTGGACCAATCGGCGGCCGACATGGGCGTGGTCAACGTCGGACCCGGGAGCCCCGTCGACACTGCACGCCACACGTTCGCGGCCGTTCACTCGCCGTCCACCCGCCGACCGACGCCACCGCACCGCCGGTGGGCACCACCGCCGCCGTCGCTTGGTGGCCCGCGGCACTCGAGTAAATGAGATAGTTATGCGAATTGAAAACGAATGAATCCTAAACGCGACTGTGGACGGGGTGGGGTGGGGGGGGCGAAAGGGAGGGGAGCGAGCGAGTGAGACTCGGTGGACGGAGAACGTGTAAAAAACCCCGAGTCGTGGCAAGAATAGTGGAGTGAAGTGAATAACTTTGCTCGGCGGGCGTGCGGGGAGCGAGTGGAAAGCGCTCACTGTTTTTCGTATTTTTTTTTTTTTCATTTCTACCGAATTCCCAGGTACACAATATTATACCTACAGACGGGCTAATGAAATATTGATTAGAGTGGGTATAACGTCAAGTGCCGCGCGTCTATACCGAGGGAGCAGGTTTTCGTCCTGTAAATATATATATGTGTGTATATATCCCGATTTTTCTTTTATTTATTTGTTTTATTTTTACCGTCGTCATACGGTTTATTTGTTTTCATTGAGCCCATATGTATTCTTAATATTATATATAATGTATACGTATGATGTCGTACGATTAAATTAAGTGCATGCCCACACACATATCATATAATACATATATGCAAACGGCTGCATTCGCAATATGAATTTATTGCACGCTGGTAGATATTCAGAATCAGAAACGACATAATAATATTATATTATAGATAATAATAATAATATAATATTGTATAAGCATTCTCTCTGCGAATTCTACTCTTAATATATATATATATATATATGTACACATATTAATATATTATTATTACATACGTATATAATATTGGTATACCTGCAGCTTCTGCAGCCCCGACTTCAATGTGACCGTTTTTCTCTGCGGACGAAATATTTGTTGGTCCGATATCTGTTATAAGTAATAATAATAATTCATTTTACTTCTCACTTTTCCCGTAACATATATATGACTTACATTTCGACAAAATTATCAAAATTATTTAAATATGTACTTAATTATTGTTACTTGAACGTTAAACATATTATATATTTAATATTTATATGTATATTATTTGTACGGTAATAAATAATTTCTACTATAATTTGTTTATGTATTGACTGAAAATACTCTACATATATATAGGTATTAGGAGGTACTCGTATGTTAGTTCAATTTAAAATTGTTATTATAAAATACTAATAGATATTTATTATTTGGTATATTAAATTTATTCATTATAACGATATACAGGGATCAACGATTCTATATTATATACCTTATAAGTTATAGGAATAGCTAGGTAGGTATACTTATAAACTATTATTATTTATTATTACAATTAAATCTACAATATTATTTAAGCTTGATGGTACTTTACACGTTTGAAAAATTAAACAATTATTTAAAGGAGGTACACTATATACAGTTAAAATGATAAATAATAATATTATAGTTATTGATTATACGTGCAGTCACGAATATGGCGTGATTGACGATTTAATTAAGATTCTTGACGAATCTATAAAATAATATATAAATGATTTATGAGTTAAAACACAAATTATATGAATTATGCATGTTATAACAATTTAAGATAACTGTTAGCAATGTATAATATAATATGACCGCTTTTAATATTATGATCAACACAGAAATCACTACAAGTAAACCGAAATTAAACTTTAAATTAACTAAATTATTTATTTATTTTAGTTTAATTTTTACTCTTATCTTGTATACAATGCAAAAATTATTATAACATGTAATAACATATTATGATTTTATTTATTTTTGTATTAACTATCAGTTAACTCATAATTATAAAATTATTTTAATATGGGCATCCGTTTAATATGGGCAAATGTTCTGGTCCCAATAATACAAATAATTAATACAATTAATTTCGGTTTTTATGGGCAACCACTTAATGTGCCCAAACAGAGCTGGTCCCAATGTGCCCACATTAAGCAGAATCCACTGTAATAAAATGGCGAATGTGTGATATTAACTTATCGCTTGTATATAAGAACATTGCATTAGGTAAATGATATTTAATATTATATTTAAAAGCAAAGGTTCCAAGCAAAAAAAAAAAATTCAATAGGTTTCACATAGGTACCTACTTCTCAAGTATTTATAGAAAAATAAATTAATATTTAATAAAATAATATACATACACCAATAATACACCAACATCTAACATATTGAGTAGTAATATGAATAAATTATATTTTGTATCATAACTCCAATATTTTCCGAATATTTGTGATTTCTTAAGTGCTTATACTGTTTTTAGTCTTGAAAGTACCTTCGTGGGTAATACTACATTTATTTTATAATAAGTTGTTCTTATGATAACATCTTATTAAATGTATGGGTGCCTACCGTTTAGTCTTACATGGGAATTTTGATTTTAACCTCCTCAGAGTAATAAATAGATTTGTTTTTACTTTAAAAAAAGTATTGAAGTTGAAAATCGAATAATTTTTTCTTCTATAAATCGTGTGTCTATAATATAAACATAGATACACAAAAAAAAACACACACACACACACACACATCATTGTAAAATCAATACTTAATTAAATACTTCGTCTAAAATCTAAAATAAACAAATGTTTTAATATATATCCATGTATATAGTATATATAGTGTGTATATAATTTTATCGACAATTTTATTTTGACAAATTTTTGTTGAGTGGGGTGGTTGGCAAATGATGATGAATAACGATGTTACAAGGATTCGCACTAAAAAGGAATTCCCCTAGGGACCGATCAGATAATTATTCTACTTTATCTTAAAGTTCTACTCTTAGCGGGTCGCCGAATAAATGTTTAAAATAATATCTAAGTGTCTTAAATGTAATATATGTAAAATATTTTATCTGTACAAATATAACACAAGTACCTAAATAAAATTTATTTTTTATTTATTTTCATAGTTCAAAATTAATTTTGGATATACAGTGAAACCTCCCTTAATGGACACATCAAAGTAGCTAGTGTAAACCTCCGAATAGCGGACGTTTTTATGGGTATTGGGATATTTTCAACACTGTTATACAGGAGAACTTCTAAATACCGAACACTCTAAATAGCGAACACCTCTAAATAACGGACCAAATTACGGCTAGAATTTTCGGTATTTAGAGTTTTCATTGTATTATATTTTAGTGCTTTGTTTATAAATACTTATTAATAATTGTGTACGCTTTAGATCATTCTAATTGAAATAAACCCAAATTTATTATACATAATATTCTTACATATTTGGTAAATAAGTACATATTTTTAGTAATTTTTGATTTTCGCCGACGTTTAACATCATATTATTATATATTATTAGACATTGTCCGTATAAAATAAATAAATAAATAAATAAATCATCTGCTTCGTCTAAAACAACAAGATATGTAATTTTTGCAGACAAAGATATTTTAATAGAAATAACTCAACAAGGATCTCTGGGAATTGAATACACTCCTTCTGATATAGTGAATAAGAATTATTTTCTTATCACATATATTGATGTAAAACAGTCTTTTAGCCAATAAAAAAGTAGGTTTGGTTTCTGGCCAAACTGTCGTAATTTTTTATTTGCAAACCTTTAGCAATATGTTGTTTCTCGTTGCTTTGTTCCGGAATAATATTCATAATTTTATATACCTAGTAACTACATCATTTGTATTAGATACTAATTATAATTATAAAATATTTATATTTTTGTAATTTTCAATACAAATACATTTTTTTAATATTTACATATTTTAGATTTTTTATTCCATATTTTAAGAAAAATTGATTCATATATAAGTACAATGTACATATATATCGATTTTTTTATTATAATAAAATCCGTTCCCTACTTATTAATTATATACCTAAGTAAAGCATATAGGTATATAATATATATTATAAAGGTACAAATAGTGATAATCTTAAATGTTTATCAGTATCAACTATTAAGCACTATTTTACAGTATACATTAGAATATATTATATTTATTTGCTATTAAATTCCAAAGCAGAATATTTTTTTGAGAATTTCAATTTCAATATATAAAAATCGAATTTTGAAAGAGTAATTAATTAGTTATAACTTTTTAAGTATTTAAAGTTTCGATGAGCGGAGTTGTAATGGACCAACATTTTTCAGAGTACCCCTGTGCTACTTCACTCGGCTCAACTAAACTTTAAATATTTATAACTAATTAATTATTATATAATTTGTGCTTCTACACGTTTCATAAAAATTATTACATCATATGAAAAATCGTTCAAGTGTTATATTTATATTTTGTTTAGTTTAATCAGTAATCGGTATTTAATTAAGTATATACCTATCAATATATTATATTATCATAAATGTCATCTACCTCATGTTTTTAATAATTTGTAGGTAATTCATTAAATATTAATTTGAAGGTGGGGGCACAACATCTTGAAATGAATAAAACTAGGTAGGTACTTTAATACAATGCAGGTTTTATAATATACAGTAATTTTCAAACGTTCAATAAAGACATCTAATTGAAATATTCAAAATATTTTATATAAATTGATGGTTTAGTTTTTCCTTTTATTAATATTTAACTAATAAGTAATATAAGCATCGATATGTGTAAATTTGTTAAATACAAATTAGTATTCAAATATAAAATCGAATTAATATTAAAAATAACAAGTTATACTATTTTCCTAAGTTCACGCAAGCACATAATAGTATTATAATAATATTATGCATATGGAAAGGAATCGTGGATGCACTAATATTATGATTATAGGTACAATAAAATACATAACTGTCTAAAATTTGTAATACAGTAATACACCTACGTACAACTACCTTATCTCCCACATAGGTTTTCCAATACAGTATGATTTATTGATATCCTCCTAGGTACAATATAATATTCAGTATAATAATGTATATACACGTCTAACAAAATCATGAAAAATTTATATTATTGAGTTTTGTTTCAATATATATCCTTTATGTGTGGAATTTAGAACGGAATTTCTGAAAAATTATTTTTAATTTTTATAATATATAATATATTCTTTATTGGAATAAAACGTAATTGATTTTAATAAACTGCAACAATACTTTTTCAAGTGTATGAATATAATTAAAATTAAAGTACAATTAAACTCTTAAAAATAAATTTTCAATAAGTACATATCAAAATTACTAATTACTTATTAAAAATTACAAAACTCTATTTTTTTTACTGTTTTTTCAATTATATATTTATCTCATTGTCTATATTAATACAATATTATACAAATACCAACATTGAGTATTTGTACTATTTTTAAATTATATTACATATAGTAAACGATTTATTTAAACATAATATAACGATCGTCAATCACAGATATATGGTATATAGATACTATACTTATATTACTTATAGGTTTATTATCTGGTATCTGCAATGTAGTTATTAATAATTAGATATAACCTGAATAAAGTATATTTTAATAATTTCCTACGCACCTACTAATATTTTTTTTTATCAATAATGCGTTTTATTTTACAATTTTTTAGTTACTGCGAACATTTAAATATTGTTATTGTTACATCAATATTTCATTTTTATTAGTTTTCACAGGCCATGTAGATCAATAAATCCCAGACTCATCCTTCACCATTTCCCCTACGAACTCCTTTGTGTTCATTAATTAACGGAACGTCAAATCAAATTACACGCTATACCTGAAACACGTGCCTGCCACTGGCACGTGGCCTAAACGACTCTATATACACCCACACACAAACACACACACATTCACCTACCCTTTGCGCTTTTGCTGAAAGATCTTGCCCCCCTTCCAGTACTCACAGTCCCTGGAAAAATTCCTGAAACATTAAAATGACGTTTTCGTTTGATGCTCAAAGTCTCGTTTATTAGTATTGCTACAGTTTCTGCAGGTATACTGACACTTGACTTTCGAGTAGCGTGCGTTGCACATATTCGGTCGGTGCCCGGGAATGGAATTTTTAATAATAGAAGTAATAAAAAAAAACCACTCATAACAATATCGTATATGACGTAGGTACCTATGTATATATAAAAGTATTAATAAATAATAATACTACATCATAAGTGGAAAAGAGGAGTATAATATTTTGTATTATTGTTTACAGAACAGTGAAGTTGGAATTTGAAAATACGAAGTAGAGTATGAGTAATAATTATTATAATAATTTATTATTGTACAAAACCTATATTCATAGTTTTATTTATTAACAAAAACGTTTAACTAACAAAATAACAACTTTTAGCCTATAGGTAGGTACCTAGGTTAGGTTAAGTTAGATTAGGTACATCATATTATAAATTAATATAAATATAATGCTTTCGTGTATTTAATTTATAAATTTCAATATTGTTAGATTGTATACCTTAAACATTACTAATATAATCATTTTACATTTAAAATTGCAGATAAAATAAAGCAACTTTTTTTTTTTTTTTGGTAGCACGGTGAACACATTAAAAAAATAAAATAAGATACCTACATTAATCAAATTAAGGCACTCGTTTCACTTCTCATTCTGAAAGACATGTTTTATGGTAAATAATCGATTTCAAAAAACAATATGGTCAATGGCCAAAAGCATATATATATATATATATATATAGATAATATGCACGGCTGGACACTTGAAACTACTCCGTGCCACCTGCACTACAACATCGAGGAGTTCAATTTATATAACTATTTAAGTATATAATTATATGTGTAGTGGTGTAATACCTCAAACAGCCGGGGTCGACGGGTAACTACTGACCAAGTTATGTAATGTGTGCTATGTGAATGTGTATATTTGTGCGCGAGTGTGTGTGTTAATTCCGACTTAATAATCATAGAATATTTTTTAATTTATTTTGGGTATTATTCAAGCAAGATTGCGATTATAATTATGGCATCTTTTTATGATTTTTAATTTATATTATTTTGTTTATAAATAGGTATAGTAGAAGTAATTTGAATCAATTTTTCTTCTAAAATACTGTATTTTAGAGGTTATCAAGCGTTGATAGCTTCAAAAGTGTTTATAAAAAAATAATTTTAAAACCGGTATTATTATGGTCATTTTGATTTAGGTGTCTTATGACTTAAGACGTTGATGAATGAAGTTAATGAATTACACTTCATTAATATTTAATACTGTGCAATGTTTTTAAAAGCAGGAAACACTATTGTTACTTTAGGTTTTATTATTTACTATCTTCCTTTCACCAAAATGCAAAACAAGTCAGGTTTAGTAAAAGGGTGGTTTCACTTTTGCTAGATCATTACCGGTTAAGGGCGAGTTCCCTCTGAAATAATGAAACGTTAAAACTGTGAAAATAGGAAAAAACAATAATGTATAGAAAGAACTATATATGTGTCGATGATGGGTTTAAGCGTTTAAAAGGCACACGGAAATGACTAATCAATTTGCAAACTATTATTTCGTTATACTTTTAATTTAAAAAGTTAGTTAGGTACCCTTACGAGGTTATTATTAATTTTATCTGTGTAAATAAAAATTGAATCTAATTGATTAGATATTTGTTATTGATTATTCTTAGTTCCGTGCTTCATCTGATCGTTTTAAATGTGTTCATCATAATTAAAAATAAACAATAATATGTTTTAAGTGATAAAAGCAGTTTCTGACATGTTTAAAAGACATAAAAAGAAAAAAAATCAAAAGATAACCTATCTAAATGTACAAATTATTTCTTATAAAATGTACGGGAATTGATAATTAATACATTTTATACTAATTATTTAATCAACGATTATGGTAAAACGTAGTATGTATATTGTATCGCAATAATAACAATTGACCCTATAATTCCCAAACATCTCCGTCTTAATTAATTTCATAGTCGACTATTCAACCGATTTACTCGACAAGTCCGACAAGATATAACTCTCGTCTCTCCCTACCATATCAATTTTACATAGTATTTAAGTAGCATTAATATTTATATTATAATTTGTGCATATCGTTATACCTCAATTTTAACTACATATATGATGTAATTTTTCAAAATCGCCCTGCAATGGACACTGTCACATAGTGATTACTTATAATATAATAATAATTGTAATAATTCAAAATATTACAACTATTTTTTTATCATTAAAAATGCGAATTAGTGCTAATCTATTACTACAGATTATTATTACGTATTATAATTTATTTTTGTTTATTCTCGTTCTAAGAGTATCTATTGTTGTTCTACGATAAATCAAAAATTATTTTGACTTTCAAGTTTATAAAACGTAGATATCTGTATAGTTTATTACATACCTATATAAATATAAATATAATAATGTTTTCCTATGTATAATATTTTTTGTTATTGTTAACATTTATAGAATTCAATAACCTAGGAAAATATTTATGAAAAAATAATAAATAATCTATGAAACAATTATTATTATTTATTATTAATATTAATAATTATTAATCATTATTTTTCCATTACTTAGAATCTCTAATTAAAATATATTAATTTGTTATTAATTATATATTTATATATATTAATTGGAAATCGAACTATAATAATACCTATTATAACATTATAATACATATGCTAACATATTATAATACATTATGCATACGTGTGCTCATTCTCATACAGTCATATGTGAAAGTCAATACATTATTATATACCCTTGTGTGATGATTAAACCATATCCATGTTAATAAATAGTAATACTACCGTCTACCATCAATATTAAATTAAAATTATTTTCAATGACAATAATGCTGTGCCACGTGTCAATAAATGGTTTGCAAATCGGTTGTCGTGAATGGACACGTGTCATAAAAACAAGTAACAATATTTGTAACAAAATACATTATTAGCGCGTTGTCGTTTTAATGTGAAACATAGCTATTTAAGCAATTTATAATAGTGAGCGATATTTGATCAGCTGATAACTTAATAGAAAGTCAAAATAAATACAAACTAAATTATAACTAATAATTTATAATTTGTATTCGTATAGGATACCTATTAACAATTGAATGACTGTATAGTTAAGTTATTTTTAATATAACTTAAGTAAAACTGTTTAAAGTTTTAATATGTTCAATAATATTTTGTATAGGCATGGGTTATCTTTCATTATCAGAACATTAGTATAAATCATGGAAATAATAAATATAATGCATTCATATGTACATAATCTGATAATAATATATCAATTATAATTTATAAAAACTGATTTAAAAATTATTTTATTTTTAGAGGTTTTTGAATGAAAATTTAAACTCAGTTGATTTTATTATTAGATATACTACAGAAACATAAAGTATATACTTATACATAAAGTAAGTTCCTGAAATATTTTTGGTTGACTAAATTATTGTATCTACATAAGTTAGGCTTATTTTCATAAAATATCAGAAGTGAATTGTCTGAATCTCCTAAATATATTTAAAAGATCTTTTTATATTTACTTGCGATAAAGTAATAAATACCTACCTATATGTATATGAATGCATATATAAAATATTAAAATGTATTATATATATTCATATTGATAAAATTATATTATTATGTACCTATTATTTAGTATAGGATTTATAATTTATAGTTATTTAATTAATAATCATATAATTAACACAATGACAAAAAAAAAAATAACTAATTATGGCTATCATAGTAAATAATTTACACATTTTTTAAGTATCAGACTTAACAAAATTTTTGATTTGAACCACATTTGATTTGATTTTTCAATTTGGCTGGGGCCACATGTTTGACATGCTTGCACTAGAAGTAAAGATATTTGATCTTTTCTTCTCTTGATCCATGAATTGTAAATTGTGTACAATTGCTTGAAGAGACTAGGGCAAAGTTAAATTTTCCATCTGCAAACCAAATTTAACATTATACAGTTTGTGACAAAACCGATAAAAAACATTATACAAACTGCAACGATTTATGTTATATGGCTACCATATACATACTGATACTATAACATATATATTTATTGTTTAATTAGGCATACGTGTTATGAATTTATGATACAGCTATACGCTTTTTATCAGAGTCTTACCTAATCACCTTCACAATTGATACCATTTTTACGCTATGCTTGTACATGTCTCTATATGCGCTACGCGTGGTTAATATTAATATATCGTAATGATTATATGATAAAAAAAAATTAAAAATTGATATAATAAATACAATATTGTTTAATCTAATTTACTTAACATTTTGTTGTTTATTCTTAAAACATACTTTTTTTAAAAATTCGTATCTTGAAATACGTCCATCTTCTTTTACTAGTCGCTGTTCGTTAATGAATTTGTATTTTTGCATTGTTACTTTACTTCTCTATTGTATTAAACCTTCTTCTTCACTTTTAAGTATACAATGATGAATAATGATGACAAAAATAAACGTTAAATTTTGAATAGAAAGATTCACACATATTATTTGTTATAACATTTTATTTTGATGCCTACAAAGAAAGAATGAATATTTCTTGCATATAAGTTTCTGTTAAATAATTTCAAAATTGTATTGAACTATTTTATCATTAAATGACATATTATTTGCCATTTAATATAAGGCCAAAAATATAATTTAAACATTTTCCTTCACCTGTGTGGCTGTGTCTCTTTCAATATAAAGTTTAGAATGATTAAATAGACCCAAATTTTACAATTTTATAAACCACGCTTGACGCTTGGCTGAAAGGAAAATTATAACCTCAAGTAATACTGTTTGGCCATATTCTGCGTACCGCTTATTTTCGTGTATTCCAATTAAAAAATAAATTACAAACATATTTATTTCAAGTATAAAATCTTCAATCAAACATGCATCATATAATTTATTAAAATATGTTTATAGGTCAATCCAGAACAAATGGACTTATTAACCGTTTGGATGTGGGGACAATTTGGCGTAAAAAAAAAATTATATTAATCAGTTAATACAATTAATAAGTTATTTAAATTTGTTAGAATAAATCAAAAACTGTATTTAAAATATTTAAATATACAAATTATTCATTATATAATATATTAAAATTAAAAATATGTATATAAAACAAATTGTTTATTATAATAGGTACGCCAATAATTAAAATACAATATAAAAAAAGTTATTTATATTTTATGCTAATTATATTTATTATGGAACGTTGAAATGTATATAAAATATATAAAAAATATTTATTGTTTAAAATATCTAAAATGTTTTTGAATGTCAAACATAGTTATTTATATTAATTATAGTACCTATATCTTATATAATAATATTAAAAAATAATCAACATTTTATGTTAATGCAGAGAAAATTTGAGCAATTCTGCGTAAAAACGATATTTTAGTTCTAGTGCCATAATTTTGAACAATTTTTAGTTTAATACATTTTGATGATGATCTATTATATTATTATTTATTTTCTTTATATTTTTTATTTTACGTCCAATTGTCCCCGCGTCCAAATAACCTCGTCCAAACGGCTACCATTTGTCCCTATTCGTTCATAAGTCGATGACCTTTATTAGGAAGTAATGAATATACCAAATGGCAACTATGTAAACCATTTTAAAATCCACGCATCAGTATAAAAAACTGATAAAAATATTTAGTACAGAACTGGAATGTTCTATCCATAAAATTGTTTTCATAGAAAATAAGTATTTTAAATTTAGAAAACATGTAAATAAAATTATATTTGTTTTCCTGTAAATAATTAGCAAAAAATGTTCATTCTTGTTAGTCACAATTTTCATATTTATTAGAGCTGCATGTACTTCATTATTATCCTTGTAAAGTGGTGGATGATATTAAGTTTTTATGTTATATAAATAAATGTCAATGAATATATTATTAAATATCATTAGTCACTAGTATACAATGCATACAACTTGACGTTCAAATTGTAGAATCTGATTCATTATTATGTATTACAAATCACATCCTAACCTATTATATAATTCTGAAACATATAATTTTCCAATTATTTTGATTACCTATATTGACTCTATAGTAGATACCATTTTTCATTATGTTATTAACTTATAAATAATCATTATTCATTATTATATTACTTTTACTATTCTTGTTTCTTGATCTACTTATACACGGGTACACAAATATAGTAATAATAATTATTAATTATTCTATGGATATACCTATATAGCTACTATAATAGTTACTCTATACCTACTATAAAATATACTGTGTGTCTGCGTATTTGTAATTGTTGAGATAAAATCGTTTTTGGCGTATCGCATGATCACTCTATGTATGAAAACAAGTTATTAGTATTAATGTATGTACATTTTATTAATCTATCGTTGAAAAATAATATTTTTGTTAAACGTTAGTTTTTAGCTCTATGTCTATATAGAGTCACTATTAAAAACGTCTCAAGTATCACATTGTAAATCAAATTTAACAATAGAAGATAAAAATTGAAATTTAAAAAAGTGTGATGATTAATGACATGATAAACTTCATCATTAATTGAATTACGTTTTCAGATTTCTTATGATAGAGGTAGGTACTTATTACTAATTTTAACAGTGAACCGCTCAAAAATAGTTATAATATCAGATTTATATATTACATGTAGATAGTATAAATATTGAATATAATACGAATATAACTACTGTATGAGTAGTTGAACATTTATTGAAAAATTTAAAAAAAAATACATAGTATTATTATTTATTAACAAATAACAATATTAGGTAACTCAGGTGCGGATTCAGAATATATTTACGGATGGAGCTATCGCCCCTTGCTCCCTTGGATCCACGCCTATTATAACTAGGTAACGGATTTAAATGCTCTAAAAAACAAGAAAACTGCCTTAAGAAATTATGATTTAATGCACTCATAACAACGTCTAAAAAAAAAATTCACTAAATATGCTCTAAAATTATTTTTAATATCAAAAAATTTGTTTTGTTATTATAAATTCTTATTCTTATCAATTATATGTATCATCTTATTATTCGTCTTTTCTTATTTTCTTTTTATACACTGAAAATTATTATTATTATACCCTAATATTTATCTAATCAGTAAGAACATAACAAATAATACAAATAGAAGTGCAATCAGGTAAAATAAATAATATTTAATTTTATTCTTTTAAAATTATTTTCAACTACATTTTTATTAAATTTTATCTATTTTTAAAGATTTATAAAAATGACTTAAAAACATTAAAATGCACTAAAAATGTCAAAAAATGCAAAATAAAAGTTACATTTTTTAATTCTTTGATGTATGAAATGAACTTTGTGTTTTGAAAGCAATATTTTCAGACGTTCTGAAAGAAATGAATTTGCTTTCAAATCCGTTCCCTGATTATAACAATTATTTTGAAATATCCGACTACTAGCGACATCTCTTAAATAAATATTTTTAATTTTTAAGTCACTTTAAACCTACGCTATCTAGTTATCAAATTATAAAATGTATTGTAGATAATATAGTACGTAAGATTACGGTTTAAGTTATATTTAAACTGTACGCACGATTTAAGATCTTAAATCGTGACTGTACGTAAGATAATATTATGTATTATCAGTCGCACTCGGAATTTTTTCTTATCTTATAAGTAATTTAGTAATCATATATTTCAGCGAATTGCGGTGCCAAAACCACAGAACAATATAGAAGCGACACTCAACCAGCTGATCGGTTTACTGTATCCCTACGGTATGGACTCTAAAAGTTAAAACCGTATCCGTAATCTGATTAGAAATTGGTAATGCGTATCCCTATTTGTTACGATATTATAAAAACGGTGACAAATTATTTATTATGTTTATTATTATAATACTATTATTTATTATGTATTTTAATAAATCTTAGTAAAATGAATAAGTGCTACTGAAATATTGTTACTTGACACTGGTTTATTGTTAAATAAATAAATAAAAAATTATAACAAAGCATATTTCTCTGTGATAATATTGATATTATTTATTAAGTGATAATGTATGTCACGCCCACTGTAGACCGTGTTCAAAGCCAGAAACATCCGATTTGGCCAATATCAGACAGTGTCTATAGCCTGCTAAAACAAAAGTTGCAAATAGCGGGTTTTTAGCAGTTTAAGTGTTAATATAATATAGATTATAACCATGGACTAAGCTATAAGTTATAAGTTTAATAAACTTATAACTTTATAAGTCGGTAGTATTATATTCCATGATTATTACTGTATAACTTGTAAATGGCTACATTTTATATTTTTTGTGTTACCTTCGTGACATTATTTATTTTTTTAGTCATATATTTTGAATTTTCAATTCTGGTATCGGAGGCGTAACCAGGATTTTTTATGAGGGGGGCTTAATACTTTTAACTTAAGTTATTGAAAATCAAAAACAACAACAAAATAAAAATACTGAAAACATTAAACATATTAATGTTGATTTGCTGTTAACGTATTTACTTATTTTAAATAATTAAAATTTATAAGACAATTTACATACTTAAGTTTAAATATTTCAAACAATATAAAACAAACGGCCGGTGAGGGGGGGGAGACGGGGGAGACTACAGCCTCTTTGGCTACGCCACTGTCTGGTTTTCTTGATTTTTACCACAGTTAAATCTTAATGATTATTAAACTTTTTGTTTTTAACATTCAATGTTTATTCGTTATAACAGACAAATAATAATGACAAATATGAGTCGCCACTGATTATGTACCTTTATTACCAACAAACAATGAATAATGAATCACACATGCATAATTTAATCTAATATCTAAAAATTTAGCAAATACAAATTTATGATTATAAAAATCTATTTTATTATTAAAAGCATAAATTTTTTAAAAATAGATTGTCAAATTAAATGCATAATAAATAAGCTAATTGATACTTTGTAAACTTACTTAAATTATGTTTAAGACATTAGGTATAAATCATATTAAGTACCTATCAACGTATTTTTTAAAAATTTATATCAGAACTATATGTAGGTATGTTATAAGGTACTTATTAAAATATTCAGAAAAAATATTATTATTATTTATTTATTTTATGAATATTTGAATTGATTAAAACAGATGTTACGCTATAAGAAGATCTTATAATCTGAAAAATAATACTATTAATTTATTATTAATGCATAAATTAATGTTGTTTTTTTATACATACATTTGCAAACATAGGTAGATCAATAAATTTTGTGAATGTTACATTCATTTTTAAATTATTTGAACTGTTCATTCGCATTGCCAACAATATTAGTTTTTTTATTTCAATATCCAGCCATGTCCAGTCACAACTGTATAATCCAAAATTTATATTTTCTTTCTACAAATAAAAATTTAACCAGTCAATTAAAACTGTACGATTCATAGTAATAATATTTTTATATTTTACTTGTTCGTTTACGTTTTGAAGTAAACTACAGTACATGTACAATTGAATTCCAACAACAAACAGCGTCCATGAATATGCAATAACATTAGAATTGAAAATTGATTTGTCTTGCATATAAAACTAAAGTCGTGCATATTATTAATATTTTTCATAAATTATATTTAATACTTTAATAGTAAATTAATTTTGAACATTAAATTCAATTAAACTTTATAACTTAATAATATAAGAAATATTATGACAAATAATCTCACCATCACAATTAAAAAAGGCATAGTTATCATTCCTATTGAATCTCCTACCATATAAATTAAAACAATTGGACGCGCAATCCCATATATTGTTTCTAATTGCCTGCAATTTGTCATCAATATAAATACTTGTTAGTGATTATGCGATATATTTAAATTATATCAAACACAATTTTAAATAGAATGGACGGATAAATATCTTAATATTTATGTAAAATACAATTTGAGTAGGTACGTGTATGTGATATTACTATATTTAGGGTATGCTGTATGCTTTTGCATGTTGAATCTCATGATATATTTATTTTATTAGAGTTAATTGCGTTACATTAATTTTGCTACTTAATGGGCAAAGTGGTTGATATTGTAGAAATATTGGTTTTAATTTAATTTTAGATTTGAGTTCCGTAAAATAATGACAATTGCCACTAACAAGATTTTAAATTACATTAACTCTAAGTATATTTACTCATAAACAGTTTGACAATCCAAAATAATTAATACAAATTCTTTCTGAATTTCTTCATTGCTTAATTTACCTGAAAATAATAACTTTTTTAAAATACTTGTATAGGTACCTAACTTTTGACACTCATGTTATACTATTCAGGATACACATGGAATTGAATTATGTAAATCAAGTTTAATATATTATTATTTTATTATCATTTATAATTCATAAATACTTTTTATTTATTACTATAAAATATTATTCAATGTTCTGTGTATAAATGGATATTGTTTATTTTGTTAATAAGCATATAATATCATGGCATATGAGTATTTATATTTGTATAGATATGGTTTGTTTTCTAAATTATATCAAATTAACGTTAAACCGTTTTATCTGTATGAAGTAGAGCAGTGGTGCGCAACCTGGGGATCGCGACCCCTAAGGAGGTCTTGAAAATTTATTAGGGGGTCGCCAATACTTTTACACCAAATGAAAAAGTTAAATAGATTTATAGTATAAATTTATATAACAATATTTTTAAAGAAATTAAAAATATCATTAAGTATAGTAAAATTCATACTTATACAAGTATATTATATGTCAAAGTTTTAATTTCAAACGAATAATGTTTTTATATTTTAACAAAATAATTAACATCAGTCATCATTATTTATCTTTAAATAAGTACTTTCATCTGAATTTGAACTTAAAAGGTCTATAAAATATAATTGTCTTTTTATATTTATTAGATTTTATGGTTCAAATATGAACCATTAATGAAGAAATATTATGCTAAATTTTTAAAAATTACACCAACAAAAAATTTTTTGAGTTCCCGACTACAAAATAGTTTTGAAAAATTTCTTTTAAATTTGTCAGAATTTTAACATCAAATGCAAACAAAAAATATTGTGTCCATATATTTTACATATTTTTATACAGATATAAGAACAACTAATGTGGGATCTTGTATTCAATTTTACTAAAAATGTTTAGATCTAAACTTTTTTTAATTATAACTTTCTAAAAATGTACAAACGAACAAAATAATGTTAAATTATAGATTTATGTAAAAGAAAAAATAATATACTTACCATTTTCGTTTTCAATCTTGCATATGAAGTTTTCATACGCGGATGCTATTGTCTCGTAATGAGTAGCCATTAATTGAAGAAATCCCAATATTAAAAGATCAAATACTGCTAATCCATATGCAGAGTAATACACCACTATGAATTCTGATACGTAAAAAATCTTATAAAATTTGTTATAAGTTTTAGCAGTAATAGGGTACCTCATATTTGCAATATTGGTTATGTAAATGTTTTCATTATTTTGTATTTCTTTACTTGTGACATGGTTATTAACAACAATAGGTACTATTGACCATGCAAATGCTGTCATTAAAAACATAAAAAAATACCAAGGGAAAATTCTAGCGAATTTTTTTCCACAATTGTTGATCTTATGTTTGTTTTGTTTCCAATATTTATTGGATAAAAACGATTCGTGTGCTACATTAAATAACTTCCAAATTGCCTTAGCATTATAAATTGTTATACCTATTTTTAAATTTCCAACCATAATACATGCAAGATAAAATAATATCTGTATATCTTTAAAACTGATTTTTTCGTATTTTATGTTATCGGGTTTGTAAAAAAAACCCAATAATCCAATAACAGTCACGATGCTTGTAAATATAACTATCGCCATGTTGATCACGTTATATATATTATAACCAAATATTTTTTTACTGTTTGGATCAATCATTTGGTAATAACCAATTATTTTGAACAACGTTAAATCAAACGCATATCTTTTGTCTGTGGTATTCATGATTCGCAGAAGTCGAAGACGTTTCTAAAATTTAATAAAATAAAAAATGTATAATAATTATCTGAAAAAAAAATTGAAACAAAATAATTCTTTCAATATTTAAGAGAAATACTAATAAATAGAGAGAGAATTTGTATTTTATTGCATATTTTATTTTTCTATTTGATTATAGTTATAATTCATCATTTTAATATGATGTTAATTATTAAGTTTAATATTTGTTTAATGATTTAAAAATTGAAGAGATGAAACTTTTTTTTATGACATATCTTTGGCCTTTGCATATTTTTATATTTTTTAAACTCAGTTTACAATTTTAACGGTATATTATATCTTTTAATGTGAATTCAGTGGTTTTCTTGACATTTTTGAAGAAATTTAAAAATAATAATTGATCAAAAAAAAAGAACCTAACCTGGTAAGTGCGGGTACCGCTCCTCTGCTGTATTGTAGGTGTTGCTCTTGGTGCGCCTCTATAAAATATGTGTTAAATTTATATTTATTGTTATATCATTGTATGGAAAAAATTATTCTGCGAATTCAAAGATTTTTGTGGATTTACTCACAATTTTTTTTAAAAAATTATAATAATTATAACTTATAATACATTTTTAAGGTTTTTATCAACATCTATGGAAAATACTAAAAAAAATAATAATCAATAATCTCTCATGCCTACTAATAGGTAGTTCAAAAAGAGTATTTTTAAAATTATATAATTTATAATTTTATAGAAAATGATTAAACACTTGGTGGAAAGTTTAAGCTCTTATCGTTATTCTTTTTTTGAATTATCTATAAAAAAAAAAATAAACAATTTAATTTTGTCTAAAATTGTTTTAACTATTAACAATATAATATACATTTTAGTATATTATTAGAGGACATCACAGAAGACGAGTCGCATATCCTGTAGTTACTACATTTTCCGTGATCACTTCGAAACTAGACTGCTTTTGACGGAGATTCAATAATATCGACGACTTCTGCGACGATCATGATAAACTGCTTTATTGGAAATTAATACTACTACTCGGTACGCGACATATATATCAAGTGTTTCACGAATATTTTAGTATATAAATGTGTATCTCATATAAAATACTATTTATAAAATTAAAAAAATAATTTGCTTTGAATAGTTATCTGATATATTCTTCACAAAATATTATTTTTTTTATGTGCGTTCGAAATATTTACATTAACTTTTATACTTTGTTAAACCACGAAAATTCTGTTAGTAAACTGTTTTATAAAACCTATCATTAAAATAGTTCAATACAAATCATCTTTTAAAAAGTATCTGAAATAAATACACACCTGCAACATAAACTAGATATATCTTAAATACTACTAACAGACTTATTGATAACAAATGCAATCTATCGTTAAAATGTAGCTAGCGTAATAAAAATTGTTTTAAAACTATACATTTATATATTTTAATTTATTTTAAATCCACCTTGTCATTTATTATTTCTATTTTTCAGAAAACTTGTGCAAGTAAAAGTAGATATCAATGTTTTAATAATTAATTTTAAACTTATGTTTTAATATTAATCATAAAATAGAACTTACAAACTTTGTTTAGAATTAAATTTTAAAACGTATAGAATAAAGAATTAGTCCCTTTGTATTACAATGTGCATGGTATGTGACATGCATGCATGTATGCATTTGTATGAATCTATACATTTCTTTGTGTATATCGTTAGCGTGACTTTTGAAATTAAAAAATAATAATAAAATGATAACCTTTTAATGCTTAAACTGAATATATAGCTTATAGCTTAACTGTGATATTTCACATTAAATAAACAATAATTCTTTTATTTGGTATACTATTTTAGTTACCTAGTAGACGTTTTACTACTTTATGTTATATTGGTGATTAGTTTTTGTAAAAGAAAAAATTTACTTCAAAACTGGTAAAGAGAAAATAAATCTTGTTCAATTTTAATTTATATATTTTATATCAGTTCTATATAATATTACTAATTATATATTGGAAAATCTGATACCAGTTAAAATACATTCTTAACAATACTAAATAATATAATATTTCGGAGTATTCAAAATATTATTTGCAAGTAATATGGAGATATATATTTTTATTTTGTGTTTCATAAATTGTATAAGATATACAATAATATAATTAATCTTATTGTTAATGAATACGGGCGTTTTGGTGCTAGCCGTTTGGCATCGATTAATATTTTTATACATTCAAATAATTTATTTTGTTAAGATATTACAGTTAATTTAAAATCAAATTATAGTTAATTTCTAGTATTTCCATTGATTGTTGCTATTTGTACAGTTAAAGAAGTTTTTCCTCAAGTTATTGTAGATGCATGGATGTTATCATCATTTAACAAAAATGTTTAGGGAAAATTGGAAGACACAGGAATAATGATATCAAAATTGTAATATTTAACAAAATAAATTATTTAAATGTATATAAAAATGTAAATTAGGACTAAACCGAGCCAGCGCCAAAATAGAAGTTCCAATTTCCCACTTTAAAGTTAAAATACTCTACAGCACAGACGATTTTAAAATGCTAGTAAAATAATACTTATTAGAAATAATAAAAAAATCTGGAAAGAATCCATTGATAGCATTTATTCAGTATTTTTTTCTAAATTAACGTATTTTATACAATAGGATATTCTTTTTTTCTAAACTCTTTAATAATAAATTATAAATAATATTATAACTGAATTTGATTTATTGTAATTTATAACTAATAAAGTATACCTACATTAAATTCAAATTTAAATTCTAAAATATAATATCTTGGTTTTTTCAAGTTACTAATATATTATTATTTGAATTAAAGAATTAAATAATTTAAAAGATGTAAGAAAAAATTAAAGATTCAAAATTTTTAGTGAAAGATTTAACGCTGTTAATAAAATGAAGGTGTTATGTGAATGATGATATTGATGGACGGGTGCTAGATAGAATTTGAATAATAAAGATTTTACTAGTGAAAGAAAAATAACTAAAAGGAGATATCTAGACGAAACAGAAATTAATGAATGGCTAAATTAAATATTAATTATAGGTTCATTGCATTTATATTTGATTAAAAATTCACTAATGAGTTGATGACTTGTAAAGTTTTTTTTACCAATGATTAAAATAATTGTTATTATTATAACGTATACTTAATTTTATGCTGTATATTGTATATTGTGATTCTCAGTTTATATATAATGAATAAAACTGATTATTAGTTATATAATATATTAATTAAAACTAGAAAATTAAAAAATAAATTATAAGTAGAATTTGAGTGATAATATGTCAATATGTGTGTTATTGTACTCTTAAATTCACTTAATGTGTTAAAATTTATATTAATAAACGAAAAACCACAATTTATAAGTGAAATACCTTAATTTAGTGATTTATTAAATATATTAAGTGTATTAATGTATTTATCCTTGTACATTGTAATTTATAATTCACGTATTTTACAGTGCATTTTATTTTAATAGTAAACATTCTTTAAACGAGTCTAAACTTTTTTGAATTATAAAAAATGTTACATATATGCAATTCTAACATTGTCCCTTTTCACTCTTATTAATAGTCACATTTTCAATTTATGAAGTAGGATATTATTTAGAAAAATATTGACAGATTAAACATTGAATATTAAATATTTTTTTTTATTAAAATCTAAAAGTTAAATAGCTAAGTAATGGACCAAACATTTTATAAGATACCCAATGAGTACCACTTATTTCTTTTTATATTTAATCACTAATATTGTTTATAATCATAAGTTACAAACGACCTTGATAAGTGTATAATTTATGCATTGCCACCAGTGATACACTTTGTATACAATAAACCTACGGAATAATGGTAGAACATTTTAATTTAAAGGAAACATTATAATTTATAATTCTACATCTAGGGTATTACCTATGTCAAGAAATTATATCATTAAATAATATTTATATACAACCAAATGTAGACAATGAAGTATTATATTTAGTAACCATAGCAATATAAGTCACAATAGATAAACGGACTAACAAAACAGAAAATGTTCATATTATTATAGAGTATATTATGTTATAAATTATTAAAATTTTAGAATAGGTATTTAATTTTAAACTTTTAGAAAAAATTAAATACCTATTATTATCACATTTATGTATAACGTGTACTTTAAAAATGAAAAAATATTTAGTAAAAATATTAATAGTTTAGCGTGAAAATGTTTAATTGGTTGGTTATATCCAAATCTTGGACTTCTAAATGTGAATTTTTGTGGTTTAGCACATTAGTAGTATTAAAACTTTATTATTCTAACCAATTAAACTAACTGAAAAAAAAAAATTAAAATTAAAAATCTACAATAAAAGCATACATTTTTATATTTAAATAGTATTATTATACCTACTGTTTTATTGAAAATTTTCGAGTCTTGTTCAATCCTACGTCATTTCATAAGTGTAGGTATACATAAAGTTATTTCATATTTAAAATATTTATTTAAGTACCATAATTTAAAATTAAAAGTTACTTACCAATGTAAATAACTAAAGTTACCTAATTTTAATATTTATAACATGAATAAAAATTATTGCTTGTTCGAAGCAATAAAAAAATTAATATTAATAAGTAAAATATTGAAATTAGGCAAATCTACAAAAAATAATACAGTAGAATCCGCTTATTTGGGAGTCCAAATAAACGGGACAACCGCTTAAAAGGGTGTCACACCCGAGTGTGTTATTTCTGTCTTACACGTACGTAATATAACAAATTTACGCTCAGCAGATCACGTTTAGCTCCGTCAGTTTAAAAATTAAAGTGAATCGATCTATTATGAAACTTGATGGTAAGAATATTATCTGTGTTTGTATGTTAGTTTTTTACGATAGTTCAATTTTTTAGCAAATTATGCGTATATAACATAGCGTAAATTAAAAATGCTCACAACTCACTTAAAAACCAACATACAAACACAGATAATGTTCTTACCATCAAGTTTCATAATAAGTTGATTCACTCTAACTTTTAAACTAAAGAAGCTAAACGTGATCTGCTGAGCATAAATTTGCTTTGTTACGTACTTGTAAGACGGTGACAACACATGCGGGTGTTGTCTCTAAATAGGGACAGATTGGCATAGTCCCGAACGAATGTATCGGTTTATTAGTTATTTGGTTAATCGGGACAGTCGGATAATGGGGACAAATAGGTCACCGCCCAATGTGTCCCAATTAAGCGGATTTTACTTTAATTGTAAAATTAAAGTTCTGTTAAGGCGTGTCCCTATGGGGGGGGGGAGGTGATGGGGCGTTCATCCAGCATAACAATTTGTAATATATAAAATGACTCTCATTGTTAACAAAATAATAACGATCAAAATTGTAATTAACCGTTATACTCAAGTAGAAAAAACTAATCACCACAAAGATAATAAATATTATTAGGAGGATAAATTATCGTTTATCGTCCATAATGATTAATTTCAATATTAATAATTTAAAAAATGTATAGCAGTATATAGCACTGAATATTTGAGTAAGATCAGAATGTACTTTTTAAGATTCTAGACATCTATAAAATGTGGAAATCTAGTTTTAGATTAAAATATCTTAATAAATTATAGATTGACTTACTTATTAATTTTAAAAATTTTCTAATAACTAATTATTATAAATATAATACATACCGCTGCTACACCACTAATATACTTTACTGTACTAGAAATAAGATTATACTAAAATGGAATTATGTATCCATATTTTTAACATTATAATTTGTTATAAGTATCAAAATGGGATCCTATACTAAACTTTTTTATTTGTATTGTTTATTTAACCAGACATTAAGGGGTTTAATATATATTATTATGTAATTTGTGAAATTCTATAGAAACGACTACTATTGTTTAAATATTATGAATTTACAATAGAGTATAGATACATATTTGTGGCATCGGTGACTACTGAGTGTCTGCCTTCTGTATTATTTACTTTGAAGCCTGGTCCAGTAGGTTAATAACCAATACTGGGGGGGGGGGGTATTAAAGGTATTTTTTATTTATATAATTGCAAGACACTATAAATAAAATTACTGAAAACAATCATATTTTCAACTAGTTTTTAGGGATTGGTAGAAAAACTATTCCGCGTACGGAATGCGTATGTACAATAAATTCGCCACTACCGAGTGTCGCGTACCAAGAAAAGGCGAATATAAGAAGAAAAATTCAGTGATGTGAATCGGGCAAGATGTGATCTTCAGTGTATTCTAGGAGTAATATTTTCTTGTAAGAAATAATCTTACAACTATAAAATAATTTTTATCTCAATAATTTTTTTTTACAGGAAAAGAGATTATTTATATGAAATTGGAACAAAATAGGGCAGATTTCATCAACTCTACAGTCAGAACCAATAATGCCAATAATAGCAATAACACACGATATTTAAAAATATATTTATCTTATGCAATTTAAATAAAATAAAATCGTGAACAAAATATTATATGATATAATATTATGGTGTAATAAAACAATATAGGTACTCTAAATAACATGTGTTATACAAAATATAGTATATATACACTGCTAAATAATATATGCATTATATCATATAATATTCTTAATATATTAGAAAATACTAACTGTATAATTATTTAAGTCTATACACCAACTATTTTATAGTTTTATAGGTGTGCATTGTGTATAATATCATAAAAGACATAATAACTAATAAGTAATAAAAAATATATGATTAATATATACCATCATTACTATGATTACATGAAAAACTGCTGCGTTGCTATATTAACCAATGTCTGACATTGTGAAAATAAATATTTTACTAGGTTAGGTACTATACTATATGGAATGTTTTTCAATTAGCTGTAATATATTGTTATTTTTTTTCGATTTGCAATTTTATTTTTCTGGCGAGACTTAGACAGAAATCAATATAAGTAAATTACATATCGAAAATTTGGTTATCAAGTTAAGATCTATGATTTCCACTCTTTAGACTGAACAGATTGTGATAAAACAGAATCTTGCCATAAGAATATGTTTAAATAAAAAGGAATTATATGGTTCGACCACTACTAATTATAAATGTTTTAAAGCTCTACCGGTCAGATATCTATACAAGCAGTTCTCTATTATGTTTCAAATTGATAAATTTCGTATCCAAAAAAATAATAGAAGGGAAAATAGGTCATATGACATGCAACTAAACTAAATTAATAAGAGTGTTGGGAAAAAGTTTGCGGACTATCTAGGTTTAACTAATATTAACTCATTGCCACCGTACTTAAAAAATTATATTTCTAGTAATGTAAATAAGAATATAATTATATAACTAATGAAAAAACTATTTTAACTATTTGTTTCTTGAACTATAGTTGTATCTTATCCTACTATTTAAGTATTTAAATATTGTTTGAAATCATAAATTTAGGTTTTATTTTAGTTTTAATACAATTTATACTCTGTTACATAGACTTACTTGTGTATTAATTAGGAGTTTAAATATTTCAAACATTACTTAAGTAATTTAAAGTTAATCTTTATCACTTTTTTTTTAAGTTTTAAATATTATATTAAATACTATCAACTCATCTATCTCGCCACAACTCACAAGCACTGCTTAATGAGATAGATTAAAAATAATAATACATTGTTACATTTCTAGTTTTAATTTTACATACCAATATACCATACAACATGCACTGTAGAGAGATATGTTAGTACTATGTGCAGATTCAAGACACAACTTAGGTCAACGATAAGTGAGGAAAGCGTTGATAGAATATACAGAATAATCAGTATATATACTGTTTATCTATAGAGAAAAAAAATTGATAATTAAACAAACTGAATTAATTAACAATGTAATGAAAAAAAAAAGAAAAAAAGAAACACGCAATTTTTATTTTTAGATCAACAGATATTTCATATTATAATACTAATATTTATTTTAATACAATATTATAATGTATTGTATTAATTTCGTTTTAATTTTTTTTTATGTTTTGGTAAAAAAATTAAAAAATGTATTTTTTATTTAATTATTTAAAAAAAAATTGAAAATAGCCATTTTGTAGTTTTTTTTTCTGAAAATATTGACGTTTTAACATTTTAATTTCATCAATTTCCTGATTTTCTAGTTTCGAAAAAACTGCGAAATTATTATTATGTTAATGTCTTGCCAAAAAATGGGATAAGATAATAATATCAAAACATTAAATTAGGTACATATTACGTATTTATACGTTGGCGGACAAAACAGCTTTTTTTACTAAATTTAAAGTAAACAAAGTACATTTGTTTTATCTATTTATTATAATTATTATAATATAACCGTATTTAATACTAGGTATAACAAAAATGTACATATTGATATTTTGTACAATAGTTATTAACTTTATTTAAAAATTTAACCTATCCTAATAAATTTAAGTCTATGTCAAGCACTGTGAATTTTATTTTGTATATATTATTCTACATAGATTTGCATGTAGTTGTTCATTGGTGTTAAATAACTTAATATAAAAAATAGCAATATGTAACTTTGTGTAATATTATTTTAAAATTTTTTTTCGTTGTCAGAGTTTCTAGTAACAACAATCACATACGACTATAATATAATATATTCTGACCTACATCTTCATCTTCCCGCTTCTACACCCAAGTCCGCAGCCGACACCGAATCGCCGTCGCCGGACTCACCACCAGTCCGGTGGTGGACTAAACAAATCAGTAACAAGAATAATGATTATTGTTAAAAATACAATTCCAATTATTAAAGCATTACCACGTACAAACAAGTGTACATATTAGTAGACATTAGGATCCGCCACCACCATACGACACACATCAATCCATTTCACTTAACCCATACACACATTTACCTAATATTATATAAATCTCTAACCCAAGTCATACACACACACACACACATACGCGCGCGCGCGCGCAATCACAAACACATACACATACAACCACACATAGACATACATACATGACCACACACACGGACATTCATACATGAACACAAACACATATGGACAATCACACACATGCGCACAGACACACACATACACACAATCACAAACACATACATTAAACCTTTTCAAACATACGTTGCCCATAATAAATTCACCACATCCCTGTCACCAAGTCCGTTCCAGATACAAACCTGTACAAACCTGCAAAGACATGTCCGAGTATTGTCGGTAAATACCTACTATCTAAAAAGTAGTGTCATGAAGCAAAATGTAATCAGTCCCTGTACTACCCTTTAAGTGCCAAGTCGTGCTAATTCAAAAGTTTACTCAGTTATTTTACCAGTGTTTTAAGCATTTTATTTTTCTTAAGCAAGCACCGTAGTTTGTTTTTTCTATCACTATATTGTAAGACTGCTATTGTATTATATAAATCCTCACGTAACCTTTCTATCAGTAATCGTAATCATTACTAAAAAATAGTGGTGGCTCCATTATCATATTAAAAAAATTTTGAATATACGATTATATTACGATTAAAGCGTAATATTTCATAATCTATTCTATTATTCCATTTTTACAGTGTATATAATAAAAGATTTCAATAGGGTTATAAATATGAATAACAATCAATGATTACTTACTTAATGAACTGGTATGTTCCTCCCAATTAAAAGTAACTTTATAAGTTTTAATCTTTGAAATTATCAAATAGGCATTTAAAAGTAAGCACTTATACATCAAAACATTAAAAATATGTAGCTAAATATGAAAAAAATAAAAATTACACCCCTATATTATTATACTAAAATATTTTTTTTTTCTTTAAATATATTAAATACCTTTATTATTAATATTAGGTATTATTCTTAATTAAGGACATCAAGGTAATAAATTAGTTAAATGTGGCTTAAAAAAAATATGTGTACCTTTAATCATTATATATACAAAAACAATATTTTACATAATACAAATCTTAATCTATCTCTTCACCATTAAGATTTAAATTAGTCGCTATCGTCCTTCTGGTAAATTTACAGTTTAATATAATTATTTATATTGATTCATAAAAAATATTTTCTGAGGTGATTAATGGTCGATAAACTATCAAAAAATGCACTAAAAACTTAAAATATGCTCTTATAATCAAAAATATATCCTATAAACCCGAAAATGTAATTTTCTATAAAAAAAAAATATCCAGTAAAAACTAAGTATTTGATCACAAACGTTCTGAAATGTATTGTGTATTTTTTAACCATATGATAAAATTAAACAGAAAAAATATGCAAGAGTGTTGCTTTAGTTATAAATTGTATATAATATATGAATAAGAATCACTAAAGATCACCACTTACTCAACACGAAATTTTAAAAACAGAAGTATAAAACTATACTTATGAAGCTGGAATTCGGTTAGTAGGTAGCTTATAAGTTGAAGATATCAGCTAAGAAAAGATTTAAGAGTTTTATTACAAACCTGAATTAAGGTTAGTTTGGGTTAGATAAAGAGCTAAATCCCTCCCTGATTGGGCTCTCCGAGCACATGTGCAAAATGTGATGCATTAACAGACAAGGCAAGCTCATTTGGACTAATTGTCATCAATCAAGACATCGCCCCTGCTTTTGAGTGTGGCGGTGAGGCCTCGCAAATTGACGTAACTTTTGCGTCTCCTATATACTTAAACAAATAAGTGAATGGTAGGGTATGGGTATCTCTCCCAATAACATTGTAGCTATGATGGTCCAATCTAAGTCCAAGTGGGATGCTGTGGCGAAATTCGTAACGACGGTGCTCGCAAAAAAGGAAGGAGATGAAGAGCTATGTAGTCCGAAAATAAAGCAAATACTTAGTTAAGTGTAATATATGAAGTGTGGCCCGAAGGGCACGTTCTGGAAATAGAACTCCATTATTATTGCACTAGAATATTGTGAGAGACAGTGAGTGAGTAGTATGAAATAGAGAGTTCTACTGGTGATCCCGTGATCCTCGTGATCCTCGTGATCCCCGTGATCCTTGGCTCGTAATCTCGTGATCTTTGATTGCGTACGTGTGTGACGTATATTTACCCCACCAACTTCCTATCCGTTAAGTGATCAACATAATATAAATTATATACTTATGTTTTTTTATTATTATCACCTGATACGAGTTATCAATTACATATTTAATTAAAACAACGACCCATGCGACCCATACGACCTCCCAGCCCGCCGCCTGATCCGCTACGTGTGTGACGTATATTTACCCTTCATCACCTCACCATAGCCCTACTGGTCCGCCACCGCTCGCGTATGTATGCGATGTACATTTACCCTCTCCCCGATCTATATATTTAACCACTACGTGTTTACATCTGATCAGTTATCAAGTTATCATTATCATATTATTGTATACATTAATAGCTATAGTTACAACAACAAATTAATATATACCTATTATTGAATAACATACAATGATATCAGAATCTTCCCACGAAATACTATCATACCTATTAGTTAATAACATATACTCAACAACAACAATTTAATTACTTATTAGTGAATAACATATTAATATCCAATCTAAACTATAGGTACAATGTACTACGTTAGACTCTTAGATATTATACTCAACAACAACAATTTAATTACTTACGAAACACTATCATACCTATTAGTTAATAACAATAAGATAAAATTAATATTATTGATTAACATATTAATTACTGATATACATAAAGATATTTGTTCCTTCCCACGAAATACTATCATACCTATTAGTGAATAACATGCATTAATAACCAATATATATATATACTAAAAAATACCCTAATCGCTTACAAACAATAATAATTAAGTAAATACCTATTATTGAATATCATACAATGATATCAGAATCTTCCCACAAAATGCTATCATACCTAAAAAATGTCAAGACACTGTATCGGACAATAATAAAGAATCAGTCTGTTCTAAACATACCTTTACGTTTTATATGTTACGCTCTGTGTTTTTAAAGTCTCCAAATAATTATTTTACCGTTTACATTTGTCTACTATTATTTTACATTTACCACTACGTGTTTTTTCATAGTGTTTAATTTTTAAACATTATATTTTTCGTTTATTCCTTAAACAAATTCAATATGTTTAAATGCGAACAATGTTCATCGGTTTTCACCACGAAACATAATTTGAAAACCCATCAGAAAAAACTTGAAGGTCTGCGGTTCTCGTGTACCTTTTGTCCATCGACATTTTCTTATAAAACCGGTCTCAACAAACATAAAAAGAACTTTCATGGTATGTATTAATAAAATATTATTTTTTCTATTCATTTAATATTAATTTATATCTAATATAATTAATTTTCATAAGGTATCGTTAACGTTCCGGTTAATCGTCAGCCTGCTCAACCGATTGCTACACCGAATGTTAGACAGAGCGTTATACACTACGCGCCACCTGCAGAGAGTATCCAGATTGCACCTCAAATTTTCGTTCCCGATATATCGGCTAGTGGTTCGAATACATCGACTGACATTCGTATATCTGATGACGATATTTGTATGTTAGCTATGGATGAATATGAAAATGAAGAAGAAGTTAATGCAGGTTAGTTTTATTTTTATTATTATAGATGGAATATAATGTTTAATGATTCGTATAAATCATAAATTTCATTTTACACTTATTAAGTGGTCTGTGAATTGATCAATGATATATTAGTTGGAGTATTCCGGCATTACAACGATTATCACACCGTTTGTAAGATTTAATTATAAAGATTTTATATGGTATTTATTTTATTATATACGATTCTTTAGATATATATATATATACCATACGTATAATAACATAGGGAAATTAGTTTTTTTTTTTTTTTTATTAAGATTCTTATACAACTACGGGGTCTAACGGGAAACGTGTTTCATCTGCTAATACCAACTCAGCCGTTAGAGCGAAAAAAGCACGTATGGATATGGTACAGTCCTCTGGATTCCTCGAGATTTCATCGTCTGCAAACCGAAAAATCGTATGGCATTACGCCAAAAATATCAATAATGTTCAAATTTATTCAAAGTTCCTCCAATCGCTTAAACCAGAACTAATAAAAATATTAAAAAATAGTATTATATTCAAAAACACGTCATTAAATTTAATTTTAAACTCGAGGCAACCTATAACCGACCTAACGTTTTAAACACTTCAGAAAACCGGGCGTTCAAAACAACAGCGATTGAAATGTTTCATGATAGTAATATAGCAGAGATTATAGAGAGAGCGTATTTAAAATTGTTAAACGAGAAAGATGAGTACAGTGGGAGAGGAAGTGGATTTACTTTAGAAACAATAGACGGTCTATTATTGGCGGTGTATAAATATTCACCGATGAGTGGATCATCATATATTAAGTTACCGGTATGTATTGAGTGGAAGCGAGGTACCATAAATCCGCAGAATGCAGATCAAAAATGTTTCATGTACGCGATTCTCGCGAGACATGTGACGGGGTCGACAGTATGCCGTATCGAGGGTAATAATTACAAACAGCATGAAGATAAATATAATTTCAAAGATATCACCTTCCCGACACCTCTATCTGATATTTCCAAATTCGAGAGAAATAACTTGAACGTGAGCGTAAATGTTTATGGGATCGAAAAAAAGTTTCAACCACCGAAGAAATATCCGACGTATGAAGTGTATCCGTTACGTGTAGTCGAGGAAGAAAAAACCAATCATTTTGATCTTTTATTGATAACAGATGGTGATAACTCTCATTATGTTTACATATCAAATTTTTCCCGTCTCATAAGAAGTCAAAAAACTAGACACAATGGACGTGCAGTGTTTTGTAAGAGATGTTTTACAAATTTTGACAATCAAAATTTAAAATTTAAAATGTATGGACAGACTGCGTTGGATCAACATAAATTGGTTTGCGGGATGCATAAACCGATATTACCGGATATGCCGAAAGAGGGGGATTGCATTGAATTTAAGTTGAGGAAAAATACAGTTAGACATCCATTTGTTATATATGCAGATTTTGAGTCGTTGTTAGTGAAGACTGGTGAGAGTATGGGGAAAAATACAACAATTATTCATAAACACGAAGCGATGAGTTATGGATTTTTGGTAAAAGTGAGTGACAACGTACCAGTGGAACTTTTAGAGGAGTACGAGATACCGACAGGACCGGTATTATACAGAGGAGATGATGATCATAAGGACGTAGCGAAACACTTTATAGAAGCAATAGTTGGAGTGAGTCGTAAAATTGAGAATTTGTTGAAGACAAACATACCTTTAACTATGACTAAAAACCAAGAAAAAACACATCAAGCGTGTACCGAGTGTAATCTATGTAAATGTAGTTTAGCCGGGGGTGATAAAGTTATGGACCACGATCATCTAACAGGAAAATTCAGGCAAACTTTATGCTCTAAGTGTAACTTAGAACTACAAGATAGTACGTTACCCATAAGCGAGAATATCCGTCTTATAAAATCTGTACTAATTTTCACATAACGTGACGATGTTAATAAAAGAACAACTGTTTGAAGTTGTTCTGTTGGATCGATACCGACAATTATAAATTTTCTAGCTGTAAAGTCTAACGTGTAAGATGTAGACTCGATGAGTTCAGCCGGAGGTGTTGGTGGTACATAAGTGAAAGCCTTCTTCTTCACATTGTATAAGGTAGCGTTGTCAGCGATTGAACCAGCCATGTTTTAAAAATAATAAACACTTTAAATTTATAAAGACTTAGAAAAATTTAGAACACTTTTAAAAGACTTAGACAAATAATAAACACTATAGAATAATATATGACTTGAAAAAATATAAGCTCAGAATAAATTATAAGACTGATAGAAACGTAGAAGAGAATTACAATTGTGTAAGACTGAGAACAGACTGAATGAATGTCGGCTCTTGCAGAGCCAAGTGCCTTTCGATGAGTTCATTATTGGGTAGGAGATATATTATTGTTGTTGATATGTATAATATCTAAGAGTCTAACGTAGTACATTGTACCTATAGTTTAGATTGGATATTAATATGTTATTCACTAATAAGTAATTAAATTGTTGTTGTTGAGTATATGTTATTAACTAATAGGTATGATAGTATTTCGTGGGAAGATTCTGATATCATTGTATGTTATTCAATAATAGGTATATATTAATTTGTTGTTGTAACTATAGCTATTAATGTATACAATAATATGATAATGATAACTTGATAACTGATCAGATGTAAACACGTAGTGGTTAAATATATAGATCGGGGAGAGGGTAAATGTACATCGCATACATACGCGAGCGGTGGCGGACCAGTAGGGCTATGGTGAGGTGATGAAGGGTAAATATACGTCACACACGTAGCGGATCAGGCGGCGGGCTGGGAGGTCGTATGGGTCGCATGGGTCGTTGTTTTAATTAAATATGTAATTGATAACTCGTATCAGGTGATAATAATAAAAAAACATAAGTATATAATTTATATTATGTTGATCACTTAACGGATAGGAAGTTGGTGGGGTAAATATACGTCACACACGTACGCAATCAAAGATCACGAGATTACGAGCCAAGGATCACGAGATTACGAGCCAAGGATCACGGGGATCACGAGGATCACGAGGATCACGGGATCACCAGCAGAACTCTCTATTTCATACTACTGTGGTGTACCAGAGCCATCTGACCGCCCATCGTCCTCCCCAACTACTAAAGATATAACATTTGTCAAAGAAATTTTCGATAAACTTGATCCTACACTTCCAGTAACGGTTATTCGCAGAATCTTCAAGATTGACAAGAGTATCAATGAGAAACCAGACTTCTTAAAGTAGAACTCACCTTACATGAGGATGCTAACCGTGTGGTTATGTCCTTTTTACGTATTTGTTCTAACTATCCTACTGAATACTCCCAGGTCTTTATCACCAGGGATCGCACACCTTCAGAAAGACGCTCAATCTACAAAATTCACCTAATCTAACCTATGAACTACGGGATAGACAAGAAAAGGGAGAATCCATTATTACCATCCGTTACTTCAATGGATTACCCAAGAGCGTTCTGGCCAGGACCAACCTACCACGCCAGTCAAAAAACTTAGCAAAGTAACAGCAAACATTAATAATAGAACATGTATACTTATTCATTTGTGTATTTTAGCTGTATTTTATCTGTACCTCCTCCAACGAATGTAAATTATGTGTAATCTCATCTAGAATTTCTCAACAACTTTATAATAATTGTTCATTTAAAATCCAAACTAACAATATCTCCAATTTATTATAACATACATCTGTAGAAATATCAAAAATTACCCGTAAAGTCCAAGTACTCTTTGGTTTCTTTCAGAATTGTAGGGGTCTTAGATCCAAGCTAAATATTTTTAAATAAATTGTTACCGTATTTACAGGTATTTACAGGTATTTAATTTATTCATCGTATTTAAGTTACAAGATAATCAATGTCAGAACTAACAATAATATAACGTAAAACAAATCGTTCGCTATTTAGGTACTTCATTTTTGTTACCTAACAGTAATTCGCACATACATGGAATTATATATATTATATTATATAAAATCGCAATTTTCTGCTCACCAAAGCCAAATAACTGATAAAGAAAATACAGTCAAGTACAATAATGACTTTCCATCCAAACAGCCAGTTGCGTATACTTAACCTGTCCATTCGCTTGAAGGTTGCATGTAGAAGTTAAAATATGCTTAAACCCTTGATTGTTATATTATTCTTTAAACCTTATGAGCGCCAAAACACGTCCCTCTATCGGAAATCTATTTTAGAGATAATCCATACGCACTCGCAAAATGTTTGACTCAATGCAGCGTTTCATCAGTACTTGTACTAGCTACAGAGTAAAATTGTCAACAAAATTCAACCCGTACTTGAAACCGTTTGAAATGGTTATCAACGGACTTAATAAAATGGTCACTTTTCAACATCGATCATATGAAATATCCGCTTCCTTCTTGGTCCTTTCACCCTTTTACACTCTATGTACATTTTGATGTGAAGTTCGACATATCTCTGTTTCTTGACCAACTAGCAGTCATACATTAAATTATCAATGGTGTGGTTTGCCGTAGAATACCCTTTCAAAACATGCGCACAACCACCAACCTTTTTAGTATTGTTCTAGGGATTTCAAACAAGATATTTGTGTTAATTTATCTATAAATTAGTCTATATTTCAATATAAATTTCCTTTCAGTTCCATTGCAGTAAATCAATTCATTCTCCATTCTTTTATAACCAAATATTTACACCACTTAGTCAACAATTTAGCACAACCGTCCTTTATCTTCAATAGTTAGCAGCACGCAGACGTCCAAATCGTTTAACTTCGTATCAAGAACTTAGATTCAAGCGAAGCCTAATAGGGTGTTGAATAAGATGTTAACGTGACACATTCGAGTGTGATACTTGACCGTTAAGTGGTACTTTTGTAGTACCTATATTATGCCACAGGATACTTGTAGGTTCGACTTTTACAACGAGTTCAGATACGCAAGGGCTTAGTAAACTAAAAATTCCCAAAAGGAATTGATGCAATTTATGCATTACCCATACCAAACAATTCCAACTCGACGGTATTGTATTTAAATTAATTTTCAATGGTGTTTTTTCATGCAAAACAAACAAACCGAATTGAATAATATGTTTTCTTAGATTTTAGTAGTCTAGCGTTTTTTTTAGTTATGTAGATCATCATATAAGCATCACACACTTTCTTACCCCCTGAGGCAACATAGTCATAAAATGTATATATTTGTAGTTTTCGGACTCCTATTATACAGTAATGTCTTCAAAGAGTCATGCTGTTATCTGAAAATTATCTATTCGAACAATTATTTCTCAGGATTTGAAAACAAACCTAATAATCTAATTGGGCATAGAACGTGATCCGATAAATCAAATAGAGAACTAATTTTTCATTTGTATATATAAGTTTATAATATGATTATTTAGTTAGTAGTGATAAGTAATAAACAACGTACAGACATATTAGTTATGATATCAAAATCGAAAATGAAAATAATTTATCTAAAATACGTTATGATCGTATAGTGGGTACATAATAAAGTTCAGAAAGTAACAAATAATTAGCTTTTGAAAATGAACAATGAAATTTCAAATAATATTCACAGCGGTGTTGCTTTAATTATTAATAATTATTCTTGAAATATAAAAATAATAAATGTATTAAAAAAAATACGATGAAGAATAATAAAAAAAAAAATGTATGATTAATTAAATGACAGTTTATGAATTGCGCCTAAAATTACTTTTTTGTATACCTACCAATTATGTTCTAAACATTTTAGGGTCGATAGACAAATTGTACTCTATACATTTTAGGATGGATAGACCAATTGCAATCAAAAGATTTTACAATATCTAAAGAAAATGTATTAGTTACTAATAATTATTATATAATAAATGAAAACGCCGACTTTTTTTCGTATTAATATATAACATAAGATAAATAAATAAATAAATAATTTTTTTTCACATTTTACAAGTTAATTATTGATCGTCAATTATTTAAAATTAAATACCAATTACATTAAATAACTTTTTTTAACTTTTATATATTATAATTCGTTTCATAAAATTCCCAATACTGTTATAAAATACTCAGTCAACGACCATTAATCAATTTTCCAATAAATAAGTTTAAATTTGCAAGCATTTTAGTATATGTTATACAAGCACAATTGGTATACTCATCCTAAAGTATAATGAGCGCAATCGGTCCATGCCCGATGAAATTGTTACAGCTAAAATTTAAAAATGAAATATAATGTTCTTCAATAGTAGTAAATTAGTTCTTAGAAATAACAATAATTATTTTAGTTATTTGTTGTTATTCAAATATATTTTTTGAAGAGACTTGTAAATTTAACAAAATATATTGTATTTTATATAAACAATGAAATTTTCAAAATATTTTGATTAGTTTTAGGCTATTAACTAATTAAACTATGAGCCTATTTATATTATTTTATGATAAAGTGGTTATAAATCAAAATTCAATAAGAAAAATATGAAATGGAATAATTATATTTTATTAAAGTTATTAAATATCAATATCAAAATGTATACAGCGTTTTTGGTGAAAATAAAATCAACCTACTGTGATACAATAGTAAAATAAATTACTATAATAGCAATATAACAATATCAAAATGTATATCAAGAAATATGATATATTATCAATATAGGTTGTCAATCTACGATAAAAACCATTTTGTTTTCTTGTGTTTGTATGGTTACCTACTCCTTTTTTATATTTATTCAGTTTTTAAATCAAACGAAATTGTGACAGTCGCGTATTTTAACTTCATTAGAAAAGTTATTAAGAAAAATAATTATATTCTCATTGACCTTATTATAACAATATTATTCATAGAATAATATATTAAACTAGCTGACAGGCAAACGTTGTTTTGCCAAAAAGAAAATACTCAAAAAAAAAAACATTCTAGAATTTAAAAAATCAATCATCAAAAAAATTTAAAAAAGGGTTTTCCAAAATTTTTTTTCTTAAAATCCTTCTCCTGGCAATGAGAAACGATTAAAACAAAATTTGAGCCAAATCGTCCCAGCCATTCTCAATTGATGAATTGTTATACATTTTTGGCTCTATTTTTATATATATATATATATATATATATATAATATAATATAATATAATATAAATATTTAATACATTATTCCTCGTATGTAATTTATAATATATAATTAATATTATAATATATGTATATTATGAATGTGTATACGTTTTCAGTGAATGTCAAACTAAGTGAATTTTAAATCATATAAGAATATTTTTAATTTTTGAAATAAGTTTAGTTTGATTATCTCAAAAGATGTGAAATGATAATTTAAGATAATAATATAATTACTTAATATCTCCTAAAATTGTTTTAAAAATAAATATGTATTTTATTTCATGCATTACAATGTCTATCCAAATTTTTGGAGAGTATTTAATTGTTCACTTTTTATTGATTGATTGTATGATAGCATGATCTAGACATTTTTATTTTTTCTCTATCTGAGTTTAATAAATTTCATTTTAAATTAAATTAAACTTTAAATGTTTAAAAAAAAAATATGAAATAAGTTTATGTTTGAAGCAAGACTAGATCTTCGTTCGAAAAATTGGATTACATATGACAAAGATTATAGTATGCAAACACGACCAAAAAAATCTAAGATCATGATAACATAAATGTATTACATTATAATTCATGTATATATATATATATATGCATTCTTGCCAAATTCTTACACATATACTTTAATCAATATGTGATTGACGGTGTAATAAATAATATAATGTGTGGTTCGTTACATAAATTGTTTGGTCTATACCAAATATTGGGACACCGGTGTGTAATGTACTTACAGAAACCTTACAACATTATTCACTACTAACTGTTAAAATGGTTTACTCAGCTGCCGTTGGATGTACATTTTTCGTTTTAATTTAATAATGCCTATTGTATATATTATATTAAAAATTGTGAAATATTAAAATGTAACAATAATATATGCTGTATTTTTTTAAATTAATAAGTAGATAAAAAGCTATTAAAAATATTATTATAAATAAATTTTATATAAAATATCTAGTTTATTCTTAGTACATTTTATAATATAATTATACTTTATAATGTTATAAATAATATATAATTTTAATTATGGTTGATATATTTTTCATCAATTATCAAATGAATAATATAACGAATACAGTAAAACTTCCCCTAACAGATACGTCTAATTACCATAAGCTTCCGACTAGGAGACTTTTTCAAAATATTAAGTACTTGAAGGCTGAAGAATGAATAGAACAGAGCCCAACTTGAGAAATAAGGGCTCGGGTTATATAATTTTAGGGTACTTTAATATAATAAAATAATACATGAATCATTAAAATAACATAGTTGCATTAGTGAACACAATTTGAAATGTTTTGAGATAGCAATCAAACGATTCTTATTAGAAGCGTGAAATAAACGGATGGTTACTGACAATAATGAAGATTAACGAAATTTTACCATTTGCGATACCAATTGTTTTCAATCATATGTAGGAGTAAGTACCTACTAAGTGTTTGGACTTGGGGCATCAACCATAATATTTCTAAAATGCTCAATGTATCAATATTCAACATTATTTATAATAGTAGCATTTTAAATAACTTTGTTGTGTATCCCTGTAATATAAATAAGACATTATTATACCTACCTATGAGTAAAAAAATACCAATATGGGATGTAAGTCCCATATAACCCCTCCCCCTCCCCCTAGAAATACACCACTGAATGTATTCAGTATTTCTCAGACTGTTAAATGCAGTGCATATTTGAGTAAACTCAAATAATTTTATTAATGTTTTCTATCATCTTAGACGTACAATGCATAATTGGGGCAAACAATAAATAATAATATTAGAATATAATTTTCATAAGCCGTACGATTTTTCTTTTATTTATTCGTGTATTTTATCTTTAAATTTACATATATGTTTGATAAAAATTATAATATCAGCAAAGAATAAACAGAACGGAATCAATTTTCATTTAATATGTGGTCGTATAGGAGATGATAAAATCGTGTTTGACATGTCTAGATTTTAAACGTGCTGCCACGTACGTAGAAATTTCCATTTTTCTTTACAACGTGTAATACTGTTTTTTCGTTCAAGTTATTTATTTTTAAACTATAAAACTTCTTTTTTTAAAAATTGTATTTTTACCATTTATTAATATACAAAATTGAAGAAAAACAAAATTATTTAAATTTAAATTATCATTATTTAATTGATGTCAGACGTTGTGGACTACTGTTTGTACTTAAGCTCTCATAGGCATTTATGCTAATAAATAAATAAATAAATGAACAAAAATGCATACACAGCAGATTCGAGTATAGTGTGTATTGGTTTTATAAGATCTAAACAGTACTAGGATAATTAATTAGGTTCCAGTATTTAAAGTTATTAAAAAATAAAAATAATGTAATAATAATAATGTAAATAAAAAAAATGTATATAGGTAGTATTCAAATGTAAAGTTTGATTGGCTAAAATCATACTTTATAATGTGTAAAAATATTAATTAATGTAAAAAAATGTAAAATTGTAAAGTATAACATTTTAAAAGTTTGATTGATGAAATCTATAACCGATATTTTTTTAAATCTTAATACGATCTCCGTTTATTGACAATATTCTTCACAAATTTAAACAAGTGCTCCTAAAAATCTTATCTTATCCGCTATTTAGTAATAAAAATAGTGTGCGGTTTCAACCATTATAAGTTTCCGGTATTTTGTTATACAATTACCGATAAAGTGTGTGATTTTTGTCTATAGACCTTTTGGGGGTCGAAATCAAAAGTGTGTGATTTTCGAAAGCAACTCAAAAAACATTGGTGTTCCCTATCGCCCTCCACCCTTTCCTTTGGGAATGATAGTTGCAAAATGACTCTCATGAGTGGCCCAGTCTAATGAAAATGTCTAGTTCCGGCTATGTGTGCTATCATTATTATAATTATTATCAGTTAAAATACATTTTGTTAGTGTCATTCAGTTCAACAGTCGTAAAACCATGTACATTAAAAAAAAAAATATCTTCATTAAAACAACGAGTATATGCGAAACAAATGTTATAAAAATTAAATAAACGTATATCATTCTAAAGTTTTATAAACTATACAGACATATTATTTTTCATAGCAAGTGTTTGTTAAATTATTATATTGTAACTTTAAACCACATATGAGTATGTAATTATATCGATGAATGCAAACAAAGTGCATTTTAAGTTATTTAAGAATATTTTAAACTTTTGGGATACAAACTGGTTTAAATTAACATAGTTTAATATCACAAAATATGTTCTGCTGAACGAAAATTTGCTATGATATACATTAGTAAGACAGAGACTACACATGAGGGTATGACGTCCTCTTAACCCTTATGATAAAACATTTGTGACAAAATTTTATTTTTGTAAAATCGTACAAGGGAACTGATATAGACGAAGACATTAGAATAAAATGTTGATAATAATTAATGAGGGGTTAATGATAGGGTACTGTGCGTTTCTTATCGCATCCATTTTGTTTTCATCAAAATGTACCTATGCCACGATAATCTGTTTTATTTGTATCACTACAAATAAAACACACACATTTGGGATTGTCGCAAGATCAGTTCTTATGTAACTATAAACTACCTATCTGCCAAATTTAAGCTAACCTAACCTAACCACAAAGGAAGTAATTTTTTTAATTTAGCGTTTAGTAAATGATTCAGTAACTTTTCGCTTTTATGTAAATAGATTATGAAAACAAAAATGCAAGTGATTGGGGAGAAGTAATCGCCAACAATAGTAAGTATTCATTGATTTTGATTTATAGTGATGTATTAAAAATTTGAAATACTCTATTATATACATGGAAAATAATATATGAGATGATAGAATAAAACATGAAAAATTAAAAATAGATAATAAGTAGGTGGAACCTAATATAAAAAGACGTACATCATATAATTTGCGATTTACTACGATTGCAGATAGAATGATTACGCGACGATCTAAACAATTCAACCGTAATCTACGATGGAAAAGTTTCTTATAAAATAGTTGTTTTATTCTCTCGACTAGCGCTTCTGGTATCAATATGACCAATTACTTGGTGCAAAAGGCACCAGATAGGCAGGAGTACCAGATGGTATTTACCTACTATTTAATCCACATGTATTATATATATATATATATCTGTGATTTAACCAATCGAAAAAAAACAGTTTAATTCTTAATAATTGACATCTTATTAGAGAATAAAAACGATGGTTCTTTCAAATTTTCAACTATAATATAGTAATAACATAGTCTATGATTATTTAATTAAAATTTAATATTTATAAATTTATAACTGTTGTTACTTGTTAATCAAGAGTTCATTACTCTGAAAGTGTGTAATGAAAATATGAAATAGTAAACATTAGTACTAAACCACCGTAAAAACTACTGATTAATGAATTATAAATATTTATATTATCGAAATAATTTAATAGAACTATGCGGCAGCTATTTTTTTAATAATTTTGATAAAACCGTTTGCCGCCGCAATATCTCACACCTTGTTGTGTTCTGTCTACAACCGTGATGAGAATTGATATCTATCACATATTTTAAATTTGAAAGCCATCATTAATCTTATATGAATTATTCGAGGAACTATTAACTTATACTTCGGGGAACGGGAAACAAATTTACCATAGAACTAAACCTAACCGTAATTATATTATACATTTTACTGTTATTCGATTAATCACATTTATAAACTGTAAAGCATTTATTAATAATGTGTAGGTACTTAATTATAACTGTAAACCTATAACTAAGTTACTAATTGTATAACTTTTTATTAATTTGGATTTCAACAGAGCAAGTCGTTTATTACTTTATTAATAATAAAGCAAAAACAAGGAAATCAACGGCCAAAATCGAAGTCATGCTAATGAAAAAGGAAAAAATAATAGTTAGCTATTATATACCTAACCATGATAACCACGGATGTTATCAAAATAATACAAATACATTATACATAAATAATAATTAAATATAAAATAAGATCTGATGGTACGTCCGCCAGGATGTCGGATACCCCTCGAAAACGCATCAACGCCGTACGGTCATAGAACATAATAGAAACGACGGCTATCAAAATTCCACTCTTTACTAAAAAATATTTAAATTAATCTTGACACTGTACCGGAGTTCGTCATAATATTGGCATAGAACATAACTAATATAAGTCACAGTCAAACAGCTGAACGATTTGTTAACATTATGCAATTCAAAATAAAATGAAATTGAGTAGGTATATTTATGGGTATACATTTATCTTAATGCCGAATCACATGATTCAAAGTCACAGACATGTAAAACAACTCGAAAGTCATGATAATATTGAAATCGGTATTCAAATACTAATGGGGTGATGTTTACAAAATTCTGGTATTATACGAAATTATAAAAAAAATTCGTTATTTGTATCAGGTATGATCGATATAGGTATACTATCTATTTAATTATTTTGTAAACATTTCCCTGTTGGCATAATATGGCTGCACGACTTCAACGTGTTGCTAAGAGGATGTAATAAACAGTCTGCTATATTCTGTTTGGAATGAGATGAGGCTTCGGCGGCCAATTTTTGCGCATGGGCGCGGCTTTATTGCACATCAGGCGTACAGATAGTTAACTCGGTGGGGTTGACAAACGGGCGTTGTTTGACCGTCGCCCAACGAAAACTGGTCGCCGGCCGCCGCCGAGGTCTCATCTAATTTCGAATAATATAGTAGTTGTTTAAATATGTCTATACTCCGTTCCAAAAGAAAATACACCAGACGGCGACCGGTTTCCGTCCGGCGTCACACATATCTCACAAAACAGAATAGGTAGTGACCGGTAGAATGGAAAAAAGTGCGCAGAACTGGTGTATTATCTTTTGGAACGGAGTATAATATGTTCAAATTAGATAACAACGATGTTACGATTACACTATCTATTGGCTATTATACACATTTAAACATATTACACGCACAAATATATCCGTGACCTGTGTATTAAAGTTATAACGTATGTAATATGGTCCAACATAAATTATTTTTCGACATGAATGATCATTATAGTTATTAGTTACTAGTAGGGAACGGATTTTATTGTAATAAAAAAATCAAAATATTTACTTATTTTAATTGATATATGTAAAAAAAAATTAAAATATGTAATAACCGTTTAACAAAAAAATTAAATATAAAAATCTTATCTTAAAAAAAATTTAGAAAAATTGAAAATTTCGATTATCTGCAAATAACTTAAAAAAATTCAAAATACCTACATGACCTACATCTTCATCTTCCCGCTTCTACACCCAAGTCCGCAGCCGACACCGAATCGCCGTCGCCGGACTCACCACCAGTCCGGTGGTGGACTAAACAAATCAGTAACAAGAATAATGATTATTGTTAAAAATACAATTCCAATTATTAAAGCATTACCACGTACAAACAAGTGTACATATTAGTAGACATTAGGATCCGCCACCACCATACGACACACATCAATCCATTTCACTTAACCCATACACACATTTACCTAATATTATATAAATCTCTAACCCAAGTCATACACACACACACACACACATACGCGCGCGCGCGCGCAATCACAAACACATACACATACAACCACACATAGACATACATACATGACCACACACACGGACATTCATACATGAACACAAACACATATGGACAATCACACACATGCGCACAGACACACACATACACACAATCACAAACACATACATTAAACCTTTTCAAACATACGTTGCCCATAATAAATTCACCACATCCCTGTCACCAAGTCCGTTCCAGATACAAACCTGTACAAACCTGCAAAGACATGTCCGAGTATTGTCGGTAAATACCTACTATCTAAAAAGTAGTGTCATGAAGCAAAATGTAATCAGTCCCTGTACTACCCTTTAAGTGCCAAGTCGTGCTAATTCAAAAGTTTACTCAGTTATTTTACCAGTGTTTTAAGCATTTTATTTTTCTTAAGCAAGCACCGTAGTTTGTTTTTTCTATCACTATATTGTAAGACTGCTATTGTATTATATAAATCCTCACGTAACCTTTCTATCAGTAATCGTAATCATTACTAAAAAATAGTGGTGGCTCCATTATCATATTAAAAAAATTTTGAATATACGATTATATTACGATTAAAGCGTAATATTTCATAATCTATTCTATTATTCCATTTTTACAGTGTATATAATAAAAGATTTCAATAGGGTTATAAATATGAATAACAATCAATGATTACTTACTTAATGAACTGGTATGTTCCTCCCAATTAAAAGTAACTTTATAAGTTTTAATCTTTGAAATTATCAAATAGGCATTTAAAAGTAAGCACTTATACATCAAAACATTAAAAATATGTAGCTAAATATGAAAAAAATAAAAATTACACCCCTATATTATTATACTAAAATATTTTTTTTTTCTTTAAATATATTAAATACCTTTATTATTAATATTAGGTATTATTCTTAATTAAGGACATCAAGGTAATAAATTAGTTAAATGTGGCTTAAAAAAATATGTGTACCTTTAATCATTATATATACAAAAACAATATTTTACATAATACAAATCTTAATCTATCTCTTCACCATTAAGATTTAAATTAGTCGCTATCGTCCTTCTGGTAAATTTACAGTTTAATATAATTATTTATATTGATTCATAAAAAATATTTTCTGAGGTGATTAATGGTCGATAAACTATCAAAAAATGCACTAAAAACTTAAAATATGCTCTTATAATCAAAAATATATCCTATAAACCCGAAAATGTAATTTTCTATAAAAAAAAAATATCCAGTAAAAACTAAGTATTTGATCACAAACGTTCTGAAATGTATTGTGTATTTTTTAACCATATGATAAAATTAAACAGAAAAAATATGCAAGAGTGTTGCTTTAGTTATAAATTGTATATAATATATGAATAAGAATCACTAAAGATCACCACTTACTCAACACGAAATTTTAAAAACAGAAGTATAAAACTATACTTATGAAGCTGGAATTCGGTTAGTAGGTAGCTTATAAGTTGAAGATATCAGCTAAGAAAAGATTTAAGAGTTTTATTACAAACCTGAATTAAGGTTAGTTTGGGTTAGATAAAGAGCTAAATCCCTCCCTGATTGGGCTCTCCGAGCACATGTGCAAAATGTGATGCATTAACAGACAAGGCAAGCTCATTTGGACTAATTGTCATCAATCAAGACATCGCCCCTGCTTTTGAGTGTGGCGGTGAGGCCTCGCAAATTGACGTAACTTTTGCGTCTCCTATATACTTAAACAAATAAGTGAATGGTAGGGTATGGGTATCTCTCCCAATAACATTGTAGCTATGATGGTCCAATCTAAGTCCAAGTGGGATGCTGTGGCGAAATTCGTAACGACGGTGCTCGCAAAAAAGGAAGGAGATGAAGAGCTATGTAGTCCGAAAATAAAGCAAATACTTAGTTAAGTGTAATATATGAAGTGTGGCCCGAAGGGCACGTTCTGGAAATAGAACTCCATTATTATTGCACTAGAATATTGTGAGAGACAGTGAGTGAGTAGTATGAAATAGAGAGTTCTACTGGTGATCCCGTGATCCTCGTGATCCTCGTGATCCCCGTGATCCTTGGCTCGTAATCTCGTGATCTTTGATTGCGTACGTGTGTGACGTATATTTACCCCACCAACTTCCTATCCGTTAAGTGATCAACATAATATAAATTATATACTTATGTTTTTTTATTATTATCACCTGATACGAGTTATCAATTACATATTTAATTAAAACAACGACCCATGCGACCCATACGACCTCCCAGCCCGCCGCCTGATCCGCTACGTGTGTGACGTATATTTACCCTTCATCACCTCACCATAGCCCTACTGGTCCGCCACCGCTCGCGTATGTATGCGATGTACATTTACCCTCTCCCCGATCTATATATTTAACCACTACGTGTTTACATCTGATCAGTTATCAAGTTATCATTATCATATTATTGTATACATTAATAGCTATAGTTACAACAACAAATTAATATATACCTATTATTGAATAACATACAATGATATCAGAATCTTCCCACGAAATACTATCATACCTATTAGTTAATAACATATACTCAACAACAACAATTTAATTACTTATTAGTGAATAACATATTAATATCCAATCTAAACTATAGGTACAATGTACTACGTTAGACTCTTAGATATTATACTCAACAACAACAATTTAATTACTTACGAAACACTATCATACCTATTAGTTAATAACAATAAGATAAAATTAATATTATTGATTAACATATTAATTACTGATATACATAAAGATATTTGTTCCTTCCCACGAAATACTATCATACCTATTAGTGAATAACATGCATTAATAACCAATATATATATATACTAAAAAATACCCTAATCGCTTACAAACAATAATAATTAAGTAAATACCTATTATTGAATATCATACAATGATATCAGAATCTTCCCACAAAATGCTATCATACCTAAAAAATGTCAAGACACTGTATCGGACAATAATAAAGAATCAGTCTGTTCTAAACATACCTTTACGTTTTATATGTTACGCTCTGTGTTTTTAAAGTCTCCAAATAATTATTTTACCGTTTACATTTGTCTACTATTATTTTACATTTACCACTACGTGTTTTTTCATAGTGTTTAATTTTTAAACATTATATTTTTCGTTTATTCCTTAAACAAATTCAATATGTTTAAATGCGAACAATGTTCATCGGTTTTCACCACGAAACATAATTTGAAAACCCATCAGAAAAAACTTGAAGGTCTGCGGTTCTCGTGTACCTTTTGTCCATCGACATTTTCTTATAAAACCGGTCTCAACAAACATAAAAAGAACTTTCATGGTATGTATTAATAAAATATTATTTTTTCTATTCATTTAATATTAATTTATATCTAATATAATTAATTTTCATAAGGTATCGTTAACGTTCCGGTTAATCGTCAGCCTGCTCAACCGATTGCTACACCGAATGTTAGACAGAGCGTTATACACTACGCGCCACCTGCAGAGAGTATCCAGATTGCACCTCAAATTTTCGTTCCCGATATATCGGCTAGTGGTTCGAATACATCGACTGACATTCGTATATCTGATGACGATATTTGTATGTTAGCTATGGATGAATATGAAAATGAAGAAGAAGTTAATGCAGGTTAGTTTTATTTTTATTATTATAGATGGAATATAATGTTTAATGATTCGTATAAATCATAAATTTCATTTTACACTTATTAAGTGGTCTGTGAATTGATCAATGATATATTAGTTGGAGTATTCCGGCATTACAACGATTATCACACCGTTTGTAAGATTTAATTATAAAGATTTTATATGGTATTTATTTTATTATATACGATTCTTTAGATATATATATATATACCATACGTATAATAACATAGGGAAATTAGTTTTTTTTTTTTTTTATTAAGATTCTTATACAACTACGGGGTCTAACGGGAAACGTGTTTCATCTGCTAATACCAACTCAGCCGTTAGAGCGAAAAAAGCACGTATGGATATGGTACAGTCCTCTGGATTCCTCGAGATTTCATCGTCTGCAAACCGAAAAATCGTATGGCATTACGCCAAAAATATCAATAATGTTCAAATTTATTCAAAGTTCCTCCAATCGCTTAAACCAGAACTAATAAAAATATTAAAAAATAGTATTATATTCAAAAACACGTCATTAAATTTAATTTTAAACTCGAGGCAACCTATAACCGACCTAACGTTTTAAACACTTCAGAAAACCGGGCGTTCAAAACAACAGCGATTGAAATGTTTCATGATAGTAATATAGCAGAGATTATAGAGAGAGCGTATTTAAAATTGTTAAACGAGAAAGATGAGTACAGTGGGAGAGGAAGTGGATTTACTTTAGAAACAATAGACGGTCTATTATTGGCGGTGTATAAATATTCACCGATGAGTGGATCATCATATATTAAGTTACCGGTATGTATTGAGTGGAAGCGAGGTACCATAAATCCGCAGAATGCAGATCAAAAATGTTTCATGTACGCGATTCTCGCGAGACATGTGACGGGGTCGACAGTATGCCGTATCGAGGGTAATAATTACAAACAGCATGAAGATAAATATAATTTCAAAGATATCACCTTCCCGACACCTCTATCTGATATTTCCAAATTCGAGAGAAATAACTTGAACGTGAGCGTAAATGTTTATGGGATCGAAAAAAAGTTTCAACCACCGAAGAAATATCCGACGTATGAAGTGTATCCGTTACGTGTAGTCGAGGAAGAAAAAACCAATCATTTTGATCTTTTATTGATAACAGATGGTGATAACTCTCATTATGTTTACATATCAAATTTTTCCCGTCTCATAAGAAGTCAAAAAACTAGACACAATGGACGTGCAGTGTTTTGTAAGAGATGTTTTACAAATTTTGACAATCAAAATTTAAAATTTAAAATGTATGGACAGACTGCGTTGGATCAACATAAATTGGTTTGCGGGATGCATAAACCGATATTACCGGATATGCCGAAAGAGGGGGATTGCATTGAATTTAAGTTGAGGAAAAATACAGTTAGACATCCATTTGTTATATATGCAGATTTTGAGTCGTTGTTAGTGAAGACTGGTGAGAGTATGGGGAAAAATACAACAATTATTCATAAACACGAAGCGATGAGTTATGGATTTTTGGTAAAAGTGAGTGACAACGTACCAGTGGAACTTTTAGAGGAGTACGAGATACCGACAGGACCGGTATTATACAGAGGAGATGATGATCATAAGGACGTAGCGAAACACTTTATAGAAGCAATAGTTGGAGTGAGTCGTAAAATTGAGAATTTGTTGAAGACAAACATACCTTTAACTATGACTAAAAACCAAGAAAAAACACATCAAGCGTGTACCGAGTGTAATCTATGTAAATGTAGTTTAGCCGGGGGTGATAAAGTTATGGACCACGATCATCTAACAGGAAAATTCAGGCAAACTTTATGCTCTAAGTGTAACTTAGAACTACAAGATAGTACGTTACCCATAAGCGAGAATATCCGTCTTATAAAATCTGTACTAATTTTCACATAACGTGACGATGTTAATAAAAGAACAACTGTTTGAAGTTGTTCTGTTGGATCGATACCGACAATTATAAATTTTCTAGCTGTAAAGTCTAACGTGTAAGATGTAGACTCGATGAGTTCAGCCGGAGGTGTTGGTGGTACATAAGTGAAAGCCTTCTTCTTCACATTGTATAAGGTAGCGTTGTCAGCGATTGAACCAGCCATGTTTTAAAAATAATAAACACTTTAAATTTATAAAGACTTAGAAAAATTTAGAACACTTTTAAAAGACTTAGACAAATAATAAACACTATAGAATAATATATGACTTGAAAAAATATAAGCTCAGAATAAATTATAAGACTGATAGAAACGTAGAAGAGAATTACAATTGTGTAAGACTGAGAACAGACTGAATGAATGTCGGCTCTTGCAGAGCCAAGTGCCTTTCGATGAGTTCATTATTGGGTAGGAGATATATTATTGTTGTTGATATGTATAATATCTAAGAGTCTAACGTAGTACATTGTACCTATAGTTTAGATTGGATATTAATATGTTATTCACTAATAAGTAATTAAATTGTTGTTGTTGAGTATATGTTATTAACTAATAGGTATGATAGTATTTCGTGGGAAGATTCTGATATCATTGTATGTTATTCAATAATAGGTATATATTAATTTGTTGTTGTAACTATAGCTATTAATGTATACAATAATATGATAATGATAACTTGATAACTGATCAGATGTAAACACGTAGTGGTTAAATATATAGATCGGGGAGAGGGTAAATGTACATCGCATACATACGCGAGCGGTGGCGGACCAGTAGGGCTATGGTGAGGTGATGAAGGGTAAATATACGTCACACACGTAGCGGATCAGGCGGCGGGCTGGGAGGTCGTATGGGTCGCATGGGTCGTTGTTTTAATTAAATATGTAATTGATAACTCGTATCAGGTGATAATAATAAAAAAACATAAGTATATAATTTATATTATGTTGATCACTTAACGGATAGGAAGTTGGTGGGGTAAATATACGTCACACACGTACGCAATCAAAGATCACGAGATTACGAGCCAAGGATCACGAGATTACGAGCCAAGGATCACGGGGATCACGAGGATCACGAGGATCACGGGATCACCAGCAGAACTCTCTATTTCATACTACTGTGGTGTACCAGAGCCATCTGACCGCCCATCGTCCTCCCCAACTACTAAAGATATAACATTTGTCAAAGAAATTTTCGATAAACTTGATCCTACACTTCCAGTAACGGTTATTCGCAGAATCTTCAAGATTGACAAGAGTATCAATGAGAAACCAGACTTCTTAAAGTAGAACTCACCTTACATGAGGATGCTAACCGTGTGGTTATGTCCTTTTTACGTATTTGTTCTAACTATCCTACTGAATACTCCCAGGTCTTTATCACCAGGGATCGCACACCTTCAGAAAGACGCTCAATCTACAAAATTCACCTAATCTAACCTATGAACTACGGGATAGACAAGAAAAGGGAGAATCCATTATTACCATCCGTTACTTCAATGGATTACCCAAGAGCGTTCTGGCCAGGACCAACCTACCACGCCAGTCAAAAAACTTAGCAAAGTAACAGCAAACATTAATAATAGAACATGTATACTTATTCATTTGTGTATTTTAGCTGTATTTTATCTGTACCTCCTCCAACGAATGTAAATTATGTGTAATCTCATCTAGAATTTCTCAACAACTTTATAATAATTGTTCATTTAAAATCCAAACTAACAATATCTCCAATTTATTATAACATACATCTGTAGAAATATCAAAAATTACCCGTAAAGTCCAAGTACTCTTTGGTTTCTTTCAGAATTGTAGGGGTCTTAGATCCAAGCTAAATATTTTTAAATAAATTGTTACCGTATTTACAGGTATTTACAGGTATTTAATTTATTCATCGTATTTAAGTTACAAGATAATCAATGTCAGAACTAACAATAATATAACGTAAAACAAATCGTTCGCTATTTAGGTACTTCATTTTTGTTACCTAACAGTAATTCGCACATACATGGAATTATATATATTATATTATATAAAATCGCAATTTTCTGCTCACCAAAGCCAAATAACTGATAAAGAAAATACAGTCAAGTACAATAATGACTTTCCATCCAAACAGCCAGTTGCGTATACTTAACCTGTCCATTCGCTTGAAGGTTGCATGTAGAAGTTAAAATATGCTTAAACCCTTGATTGTTATATTATTCTTTAAACCTTATGAGCGCCAAAACACGTCCCTCTATCGGAAATCTATTTTAGAGATAATCCATACGCACTCGCAAAATGTTTGACTCAATGCAGCGTTTCATCAGTACTTGTACTAGCTACAGAGTAAAATTGTCAACAAAATTCAACCCGTACTTGAAACCGTTTAAAATGGTTATCAACGGACTTAATAAAATGGTCACTTTTCAACATCGATCATATGAAATATCCGCTTCCTTCTTGGTCCTTTCACCCTTTTACACTCTATGTACATTTTGATGTGAAGTTCGACATATCTCTGTTTCTTGACCAACTAGCAGTCATACATTAAATTATCAATGGTGTGGTTTGCCGTAGAATACCCTTTCAAAACATGCGCACAACCACCAACCTTTTTAGTATTGTTCTAGGGATTTCAAACAAGATATTTGTGTTAATTTATCTATAAATTAGTCTATATTTCAATATAAATTTCCTTTCAGTTCCATTGCAGTAAATCAATTCATTCTCCATTCTTTTATAACCAAATATTTACACCACTTAGTCAACAATTTAGCACAACCGTCCTTTATCTTCAATAGTTAGCAGCACGCAGACGTCCAAATCGTTTAACTTCGTATCAAGAACTTAGATTCAAGCGAAGCCTAATAGGGTGTTGAATAAGATGTTAACGTGACACATTCGAGTGTGATACTTGACCGTTAAGTGGTACTTTTGTAGTACCTATATTATGCCACAGGATACTTGTAGGTTCGACTTTTACAACGAGTTCAGATACGCAAGGGCTTAGTAAACTAAAAATTCCCAAAAGGAATTGATGCAATTTATGCATTACCCATACCAAACAATTCCAACTCGACGGTATTGTATTTAAATTAATTTTCAATGGTGTTTTTTCATGCAAAACAAACAAACCGAATTGAATAATATGTTTTCTTAGATTTTAGTAGTCTAGCGTTTTTTTTAGTTATGTAGATCATCATATAAGCATCACACACTTTCTTACCCCCTGAGGCAACATAGTCATAAAATGTATATATTTGTAGTTTTCGGACTCCTATTATACAGTAATGTCTTCAAAGAGTCATGCTGTTATCTGAAAATTATCTATTCGAACAATTATTTCTCAGGATTTGAAAACAAACCTAATAATCTAATTGGGCATAGAACGTGATCCGATAAATCAAATAGAGAACTAATTTTTCATTTGTATATATAAGTTTATAATATGATTATTTAGTTAGTAGTGATAAGTAATAAACAACGTACAGACATATTAGTTATGATATCAAAATCGAAAATGAAAATAATTTATCTAAAATACGTTATGATCGTATAGTGGGTACATAATAAAGTTCAGAAAGTAACAAATAATTAGCTTTTGAAAATGAACAATGAAATTTCAAATAATATTCACAGCGGTGTTGCTTTAATTATTAATAATTATTCTTGAAATATAAAAATAATAAATGTATTAAAAAAAATACGATGAAGAATAATAAAAAAAAAAATGTATGATTAATTAAATGACAGTTTATGAATTGCGCCTAAAATTACTTTTTTGTATACCTACCAATTATGTTCTAAACATTTTAGGGTCGATAGACAAATTGTACTCTATACATTTTAGGATGGATAGACCAATTGCAATCAAAAGATTTTACAATATCTAAAGAAAATGTATTAGTTACTAATAATTATTATATAATAAATGAAAACGCCGACTTTTTTTCGTATTAATATATAACATAAGATAAATAAATAAATAAATAATTTTTTTTCACATTTTACAAGTTAATTATTGATCGTCAATTATTTAAAATTAAATACCAATTACATTAAATAACTTTTTTTAACTTTTATATATTATAATTCGTTTCATAAAATTCCCAATACTGTTATAAAATACTCAGTCAACGACCATTAATCAATTTTCCAATAAATAAGTTTAAATTTGCAAGCATTTTAGTATATGTTATACAAGCACAATTGGTATACTCATCCTAAAGTATAATGAGCGCAATCGGTCCATGCCCGATGAAATTGTTACAGCTAAAATTTAAAAATGAAATATAATGTTCTTCAATAGTAGTAAATTAGTTCTTAGAAATAACAATAATTATTTTAGTTATTTGTTGTTATTCAAATATATTTTTTGAAGAGACTTGTAAATTTAACAAAATATATTGTATTTTATATAAACAATGAAATTTTCAAAATATTTTGATTAGTTTTAGGCTATTAACTAATTAAACTATGAGCCTATTTATATTATTTTATGATAAAGTGGTTATAAATCAAAATTCAATAAGAAAAATATGAAATGGAATAATTATATTTTATTAAAGTTATTAAATATCAATATCAAAATGTATACAGCGTTTTTGGTGAAAATAAAATCAACCTACTGTGATACAATAGTAAAATAAATTACTATAATAGCAATATAACAATATCAAAATGTATATCAAGAAATATGATATATTATCAATATAGGTTGTCAATCTACGATAAAAACCATTTTGTTTTCTTGTGTTTGTATGGTTACCTACTCCTTTTTTATATTTATTCAGTTTTTAAATCAAACGAAATTGTGACAGTCGCGTATTTTAACTTCATTAGAAAAGTTATTAAGAAAAATAATTATATTCTCATTGACCTTATTATAACAATATTATTCATAGAATAATATATTAAACTAGCTGACAGGCAAACGTTGTTTTGCCAAAAAGAAAATACTCAAAAAAAAAAACATTCTAGAATTTAAAAAATCAATCATCAAAAAAATTTAAAAAAGGGTTTTCCAAAATTTTTTTTCTTAAAATCCTTCTCCTGGCAATGAGAAACGATTAAAACAAAATTTGAGCCAAATCGTCCCAGCCATTCTCAATTGATGAATTGTTATACATTTTTGGCTCTATTTTTATATATATATATATATATATATATAATATAATATAATATAATATAAATATTTAATACATTATTCCTCGTATGTAATTTATAATATATAATTAATATTATAATATATGTATATTATGAATGTGTATACGTTTTCAGTGAATGTCAAACTAAGTGAATTTTAAATCATATAAGAATATTTTTAATTTTTGAAATAAGTTTAGTTTGATTATCTCAAAAGATGTGAAATGATAATTTAAGATAATAATATAATTACTTAATATCTCCTAAAATTGTTTTAAAAATAAATATGTATTTTATTTCATGCATTACAATGTCTATCCAAATTTTTGGAGAGTATTTAATTGTTCACTTTTTATTGATTGATTGTATGATAGCATGATCTAGACATTTTTATTTTTTCTCTATCTGAGTTTAATAAATTTCATTTTAAATTAAATTAAACTTTAAATGTTTAAAAAAAAAATATGAAATAAGTTTATGTTTGAAGCAAGACTAGATCTTCGTTCGAAAAATTGGATTACATATGACAAAGATTATAGTATGCAAACACGACCAAAAAAATCTAAGATCATGATAACATAAATGTATTACATTATAATTCATGTATATATATATATATATGCATTCTTGCCAAATTCTTACACATATACTTTAATCAATATGTGATTGACGGTGTAATAAATAATATAATGTGTGGTTCGTTACATAAATTGTTTGGTCTATACCAAATATTGGGACACCGGTGTGTAATGTACTTACAGAAACCTTACAACATTATTCACTACTAACTGTTAAAATGGTTTACTCAGCTGCCGTTGGATGTACATTTTTCGTTTTAATTTAATAATGCCTATTGTATATATTATATTAAAAATTGTGAAATATTAAAATGTAACAATAATATATGCTGTATTTTTTTAAATTAATAAGTAGATAAAAAGCTATTAAAAATATTATTATAAATAAATTTTATATAAAATATCTAGTTTATTCTTAGTACATTTTATAATATAATTATACTTTATAATGTTATAAATAATATATAATTTTAATTATGGTTGATATATTTTTCATCAATTATCAAATGAATAATATAACGAATACAGTAAAACTTCCCCTAACAGATACGTCTAATTACCATAAGCTTCCGACTAGGAGACTTTTTCAAAATATTAAGTACTTGAAGGCTGAAGAATGAATAGAACAGAGCCCAACTTGAGAAATAAGGGCTCGGGTTATATAATTTTAGGGTACTTTAATATAATAAAATAATACATGAATCATTAAAATAACATAGTTGCATTAGTGAACACAATTTGAAATGTTTTGAGATAGCAATCAAACGATTCTTATTAGAAGCGTGAAATAAACGGATGGTTACTGACAATAATGAAGATTAACGAAATTTTACCATTTGCGATACCAATTGTTTTCAATCATATGTAGGAGTAAGTACCTACTAAGTGTTTGGACTTGGGGCATCAACCATAATATTTCTAAAATGCTCAATGTATCAATATTCAACATTATTTATAATAGTAGCATTTTAAATAACTTTGTTGTGTATCCCTGTAATATAAATAAGACATTATTATACCTACCTATGAGTAAAAAAATACCAATATGGGATGTAAGTCCCATATAACCCCTCCCCCTCCCCCTAGAAATACACCACTGAATGTATTCAGTATTTCTCAGACTGTTAAATGCAGTGCATATTTGAGTAAACTCAAATAATTTTATTAATGTTTTCTATCATCTTAGACGTACAATGCATAATTGGGGCAAACAATAAATAATAATATTAGAATATAATTTTCATAAGCCGTACGATTTTTCTTTTATTTATTCGTGTATTTTATCTTTAAATTTACATATATGTTTGATAAAAATTATAATATCAGCAAAGAATAAACAGAACGGAATCAATTTTCATTTAATATGTGGTCGTATAGGAGATGATAAAATCGTGTTTGACATGTCTAGATTTTAAACGTGCTGCCACGTACGTAGAAATTTCCATTTTTCTTTACAACGTGTAATACTGTTTTTTCGTTCAAGTTATTTATTTTTAAACTATAAAACTTCTTTTTTTAAAAATTGTATTTTTACCATTTATTAATATACAAAATTGAAGAAAAACAAAATTATTTAAATTTAAATTATCATTATTTAATTGATGTCAGACGTTGTGGACTACTGTTTGTACTTAAGCTCTCATAGGCATTTATGCTAATAAATAAATAAATAAATGAACAAAAATGCATACACAGCAGATTCGAGTATAGTGTGTATTGGTTTTATAAGATCTAAACAGTACTAGGATAATTAATTAGGTTCCAGTATTTAAAGTTATTAAAAAATAAAAATAATGTAATAATAATAATGTAAATAAAAAAAATGTATATAGGTAGTATTCAAATGTAAAGTTTGATTGGCTAAAATCATACTTTATAATGTGTAAAAATATTAATTAATGTAAAAAAATGTAAAATTGTAAAGTATAACATTTTAAAAGTTTGATTGATGAAATCTATAACCGATATTTTTTTAAATCTTAATACGATCTCCGTTTATTGACAATATTCTTCACAAATTTAAACAAGTGCTCCTAAAAATCTTATCTTATCCGCTATTTAGTAATAAAAATAGTGTGCGGTTTCAACCATTATAAGTTTCCGGTATTTTGTTATACAATTACCGATAAAGTGTGTGATTTTTGTCTATAGACCTTTTGGGGGTCGAAATCAAAAGTGTGTGATTTTCGAAAGCAACTCAAAAAACATTGGTGTTCCCTATCGCCCTCCACCCTTTCCTTTGGGAATGATAGTTGCAAAATGACTCTCATGAGTGGCCCAGTCTAATGAAAATGTCTAGTTCCGGCTATGTGTGCTATCATTATTATAATTATTATCAGTTAAAATACATTTTGTTAGTGTCATTCAGTTCAACAGTCGTAAAACCATGTACATTAAAAAAAAAAATATCTTCATTAAAACAACGAGTATATGCGAAACAAATGTTATAAAAATTAAATAAACGTATATCATTCTAAAGTTTTATAAACTATACAGACATATTATTTTTCATAGCAAGTGTTTGTTAAATTATTATATTGTAACTTTAAACCACATATGAGTATGTAATTATATCGATGAATGCAAACAAAGTGCATTTTAAGTTATTTAAGAATATTTTAAACTTTTGGGATACAAACTGGTTTAAATTAACATAGTTTAATATCACAAAATATGTTCTGCTGAACGAAAATTTGCTATGATATACATTAGTAAGACAGAGACTACACATGAGGGTATGACGTCCTCTTAACCCTTATGATAAAACATTTGTGACAAAATTTTATTTTTGTAAAATCGTACAAGGGAACTGATATAGACGAAGACATTAGAATAAAATGTTGATAATAATTAATGAGGGGTTAATGATAGGGTACTGTGCGTTTCTTATCGCATCCATTTTGTTTTCATCAAAATGTACCTATGCCACGATAATCTGTTTTATTTGTATCACTACAAATAAAACACACACATTTGGGATTGTCGCAAGATCAGTTCTTATGTAACTATAAACTACCTATCTGCCAAATTTAAGCTAACCTAACCTAACCACAAAGGAAGTAATTTTTTTAATTTAGCGTTTAGTAAATGATTCAGTAACTTTTCGCTTTTATGTAAATAGATTATGAAAACAAAAATGCAAGTGATTGGGGAGAAGTAATCGCCAACAATAGTAAGTATTCATTGATTTTGATTTATAGTGATGTATTAAAAATTTGAAATACTCTATTATATACATGGAAAATAATATATGAGATGATAGAATAAAACATGAAAAATTAAAAATAGATAATAAGTAGGTGGAACCTAATATAAAAAGACGTACATCATATAATTTGCGATTTACTACGATTGCAGATAGAATGATTACGCGACGATCTAAACAATTCAACCGTAATCTACGATGGAAAAGTTTCTTATAAAATAGTTGTTTTATTCTCTCGACTAGCGCTTCTGGTATCAATATGACCAATTACTTGGTGCAAAAGGCACCAGATAGGCAGGAGTACCAGATGGTATTTACCTACTATTTAATCCACATGTATTATATATATATATATATCTGTGATTTAACCAATCGAAAAAAAACAGTTTAATTCTTAATAATTGACATCTTATTAGAGAATAAAAACGATGGTTCTTTCAAATTTTCAACTATAATATAGTAATAACATAGTCTATGATTATTTAATTAAAATTTAATATTTATAAATTTATAACTGTTGTTACTTGTTAATCAAGAGTTCATTACTCTGAAAGTGTGTAATGAAAATATGAAATAGTAAACATTAGTACTAAACCACCGTAAAAACTACTGATTAATGAATTATAAATATTTATATTATCGAAATAATTTAATAGAACTATGCGGCAGCTATTTTTTTAATAATTTTGATAAAACCGTTTGCCGCCGCAATATCTCACACCTTGTTGTGTTCTGTCTACAACCGTGATGAGAATTGATATCTATCACATATTTTAAATTTGAAAGCCATCATTAATCTTATATGAATTATTCGAGGAACTATTAACTTATACTTCGGGGAACGGGAAACAAATTTACCATAGAACTAAACCTAACCGTAATTATATTATACATTTTACTGTTATTCGATTAATCACATTTATAAACTGTAAAGCATTTATTAATAATGTGTAGGTACTTAATTATAACTGTAAACCTATAACTAAGTTACTAATTGTATAACTTTTTATTAATTTGGATTTCAACAGAGCAAGTCGTTTATTACTTTATTAATAATAAAGCAAAAACAAGGAAATCAACGGCCAAAATCGAAGTCATGCTAATGAAAAAGGAAAAAATAATAGTTAGCTATTATATACCTAACCATGATAACCACGGATGTTATCAAAATAATACAAATACATTATACATAAATAATAATTAAATATAAAATAAGATCTGATGGTACGTCCGCCAGGATGTCGGATACCCCTCGAAAACGCATCAACGCCGTACGGTCATAGAACATAATAGAAACGACGGCTATCAAAATTCCACTCTTTACTAAAAAATATTTAAATTAATCTTGACACTGTACCGGAGTTCGTCATAATATTGGCATAGAACATAACTAATATAAGTCACAGTCAAACAGCTGAACGATTTGTTAACATTATGCAATTCAAAATAAAATGAAATTGAGTAGGTATATTTATGGGTATACATTTATCTTAATGCCGAATCACATGATTCAAAGTCACAGACATGTAAAACAACTCGAAAGTCATGATAATATTGAAATCGGTATTCAAATACTAATGGGGTGATGTTTACAAAATTCTGGTATTATACGAAATTATAAAAAAAATTCGTTATTTGTATCAGGTATGATCGATATAGGTATACTATCTATTTAATTATTTTGTAAACATTTCCCTGTTGGCATAATATGGCTGCACGACTTCAACGTGTTGCTAAGAGGATGTAATAAACAGTCTGCTATATTCTGTTTGGAATGAGATGAGGCTTCGGCGGCCAATTTTTGCGCATGGGCGCGGCTTTATTGCACATCAGGCGTACAGATAGTTAACTCGGTGGGGTTGACAAACGGGCGTTGTTTGACCGTCGCCCAACGAAAACTGGTCGCCGGCCGCCGCCGAGGTCTCATCTAATTTCGAATAATATAGTAGTTGTTTAAATATGTCTATACTCCGTTCCAAAAGAAAATACACCAGACGGCGACCGGTTTCCGTCCGGCGTCACACATATCTCACAAAACAGAATAGGTAGTGACCGGTAGAATGGAAAAAAGTGCGCAGAACTGGTGTATTATCTTTTGGAACGGAGTATAATATGTTCAAATTAGATAACAACGATGTTACGATTACACTATCTATTGGCTATTATACACATTTAAACATATTACACGCACAAATATATCCGTGACCTGTGTATTAAAGTTATAACGTATGTAATATGGTCCAACATAAATTATTTTTCGACATGAATGATCATTATAGTTATTAGTTACTAGTAGGGAACGGATTTTATTGTAATAAAAAAATCAAAATATTTACTTATTTTAATTGATATATGTAAAAAAAAATTAAAATATGTAATAACCGTTTAACAAAAAAATTAAATATAAAAATCTTATCTTAAAAAAAATTTAGAAAAATTGAAAATTTCGATTATCTGCAAATAACTTAAAAAAATTCAAAATATTTTAAAAATGTGATGATAAATAGATAACACTACTATAAACATTTGGTGAAAATTTCAAGTATTTACATTATTTCGTTTTTGAGTTACAGTCAAATAAAAAAATCGATTTTGTCAAAAACTGATTACGCGTAAAAATTCCCGTTTTTCCGTTATACTTTTTTAGGGTATTTCCTAACATATCATTGTAAAATCAATACATTCATCACTCCATTCAGAATCTAAAATTATTATTATGCCTAGAAAAAATTATATTATTGTAGTTATAAATTAAATCGTAATATATCATATATGTATCTATTTTCGCAAAATATGTTCACTTTATAGCTTAAAGTAATGAATAAATTGCTTTATTGTCAATGCTAGTAGCTGCCATCTGCTGTAAATGATACAGTTATACACCTGCAGTGTACTGTACAAACTTAAACAAAACAACATTATTTACTACTATCAATAAAAACAGTTTATTCGGTTGACTCTGTATACACAATTAAACTCTTTAAATACTGTTACTAAACATTACTTAACACTTATTATTCAACTCAGTTAAAGTTATTTTCGATTATTGTACCTTCCTACTCACAAAAATGGACAAAAATATTAATATTTTAACAATTTATTTTATATTTAATTTGATTGGATCTATTTATGCTCCTATAAAAAAATGTTTTATAGAAGGTGGGTATATTAAAGTCTTATTAGTTATTGCACATGATAAATAACACAATAATATTAATAAATAATTTAAGATACAATATATCTATTTGTAATTTAAATTTATAGTATGACTATTATTTTAATGAAATAATAATATTAATCAATAATCATAGCACATGATTACAAGTAATACATTTAATTAAATATTTCTGTTGTGCTTTACAGACCATGGTAAGTATTTTTGATTTATAAGAATTGACGTTAAGATGTATCTAATACATAATACTATAGTTACTAGTGTTACTACTTTAAAAATGTAATACAGTAGAACTCCGATTATCCGGACTAATTAATGTCAAGGGTGGTCCGGATAAGCAAATATCCGGGTGATTGACGTATGATATATCAAAAGTTATCTAATTGTATGAATATATTGTATGTATGTATTTATTATTAATAAATATATGTAATATAATTTAAAATTCGTAACCATAAACAAATAATCTTATTATATATTTAACTGAAACAAAATAAGCCTTAATTATAATATGTGACATATTTTAAAACCAAAAATAAAGCTTTTTTTTCTCGTCTGGTAAATTGGACGTTCGGATGATTGGCGTTCAGATAATCGGAGTTCTACTGTAATTATTTTTGTAATAATTACACGTTATTGTAAATGTCATATTTTTTATTAAAATAACGCTACTTTCACGTGTGATCTCATTGTTTTACAAACGTAGTATCCGCAATTTGTTTTTGAGCTTTAATTGACTTATCAAATTTCAGGGTAAGAATATTAAATAAAAAATATCATACGATTGTAGTGCTAAATTAATTTAAATATGAGTGCCTTATAATTTGTATGCATTTCTATTACGAATAATAACATAAACGTATTTTATAGTCCTTTACACGGTTAACAATCCGTGTAAATCGTAAATTTGTACATTTAAATATTGTTTAATGATAAATGGACAGTTCCCAGTTTCCCACCAATTGGAATATAATTCTTATGAGTAATTATTATTAACACATGTTAATTATAGTATACAATATAGATGTTGAATATTCAACAGTACCTTTTAACTGTCAAAAATAATACAAATTAATAATTTTAATAATTTTCTTTAATATTTTAAATACATATAAATAAATAAGTGTATCACATTTTTACCTTAAAATTTGATATAAACTAGTCAATTCACACTAATATTAAAGCTAAAAATGTTGTAGATTTGTAGATAAGTATTTAAATTGGTTGTTATTTTATAGAAGGACGACAATTTTTTTACGTGAATTACCATTATTTACAATGGATTCTTAATAAATTAAAAAATTCAGATATGATTATTTAAAATTTTTAAATAGTTATATTTCAATTTATGTCAGTTATAAAATTTTATTCCTTGTTATTAGTTATATTATGTATTAAAACACAACGTCAAAACATAAATAAAAGTAACCAAAATAGATAAAACTAATACTGGCAATTTTTTCTTTATTGTCTATTAATCTTTGTTTTTTATTAGGTATGTAAAATTATATTTTTAATCTTTATAAAAATACTACAATTGTTAAATTAATTTTAATATTTATGTGATGTTTTACAGTTTGTAAGTATTTTTGTTTGATAACAATTTATATTAAATAATACATTAGTATATACAATTTATTTAAATATATTAAGTATAATAAATATTATATTATATCACCAACATAGTAACGGAAAGATAATAATATATTACTTTAACAACATTAATTTATTTGTAAGTTACAAATATAGTTTCATTAGAATTGTTTTAATGTAATGGAAATTTCATTTTATAAGTAATATTCCTATAATATTTATATTAAGATTTACCTTGTTTCAAATACTTTATATTTATATTAAATAATTATAACCCTGGTATAAATATCTATAATACATGTATTGATTTACAAATGTATTTATCTTCATAAAGCCAAATTTGTTGTTGCCTCAGCACAGTTTGCTTCACTGGCCTAACCTATTTTAATATTAATATATTCCCACCTATTTTGCATCTATATTAAATAATAATATTATATTTACAATAATTGTCTACAGTATACAATAAAATATTAATTATTAAATAAAGCTCGCCTAATTATATATCATAACAAATCTAAATAAAAGTAACGAAAACCATTTTATACTGGCAACAGTTACCTAAATATATATTAAACATTTTGTTTTTTATTGTGTAAAATTATATTTCAATCCACCATAAGTAGGGTTATATACAATTTATATGTATTAATTATACATTGAATATATTTTTTGTTCTTTACAGTCGATGGTAAAGTATTTTCAATTACATTTATTATTTATTATAATTTACGTTAAATATAATAATAATATAATATAATACACATTACACATTAATTAAAATGTCATATTATTCATTATTACAATAATACATTGATACCACACCCGCATATGAAATGCTTGTCTTATACAAACATAGATGCATGATAGTACATAACTACATTAGTACATTTTAGTTCAACAGAAACAAGTTTTTGTTGTTAGCACAAAACTCAACTCTCTTTAATATAGGTATACAGTGGCGTAGCCAAGATTTTTATTCGTGGTGGGGGGGTAGCACCCTCACTCCTCAGCCTTCCCTCTGGCTACGCCACTGAATATATAAATGTACAAAAATTCTATGGTCTATGTATCTATTATGATATTATTACATTTAATTTTGATAACTATTAAATTCCCTATGGCATTAAAACATTTAAAACTAAATACGAGATTGGTTTTAAACATAAACGTTTGTAATCGGTTGTGTCGCCCGTCCACTAAAAGTTAACTATCTCGGTCTCACCATGTTTGTAAATTAACATATTTGTACATAAATTTACTTCTTTAGCCAATCAAAAACTATACTGTGAAAGTAAGTTATTATATTTACTTATTACTTTATTAATAATTACTTGTGTGATCACAAGGTTAGATTCTGCTTAATGTAATCATTTTTCTACTACATCATTATTAAATTAATATTATTTAAGAAAATCAATTATATGATATCAAGCGCAATAAAATAGGTATTATACTCTATATTTTATTCCATTTAAGTTTACCCAATAGAGTGACTAAAATTGGTAGCCGACGCGCTGCATTTCCCGTACATGATGAGTCAAATTATGTGATATCGAATAGCATTAAACCATACAGCACATATTGTGCTGACATATGTTATTGAGCTGTATAACTATTTAACACAAAAGACAAAACGTTTTCACTACCTTCTCGTGAGTGTTTACACATTATTAAGTATTTTGTTCAGAATTATAATTTTTTATTATTACATTTTTAATTTATAACTTTCAAATTTTAACTATAAAATGTCAAGTTTTATCATTTTTTTTACTACAAAATAGCCTAAGAATTTTCGTGATTTAGACGAATTTTTAATTATATAATGTATTTTTATACATTTATAAGAAAAACTTACCCGGAATACTGTATTAAATTTTTTATTGAAATAACCTTATATACCTAACTTTATTTTTATATATTAGACAAAGATATGCTGTATTCCATTCCTCTGGTGTAGTTTCCGTTTTCCAGATAGATAAAAATTCCTTATTTATATTATCCACTATATGTTTTCCTCTATATTTCAGGAGTCCTGCTGATATCTGGTTTTCTTCTGGCAATTTATTGTTTTTAAGTAAATTAATAATCTTTCCTATTTATTCTCGAGTGAGCTCTAATATTCTAGGTTCAGCAATATATATTATATCTCCTCTCTCATTTAATAATTTGATATATTATCGGATCTGTTCAAGAGATTTTTAAAATGGGTTTTAAACATCTCTGATTTTCTTTTCTGTTTGTTACAAGCTCCTTTTCATGGTTTATAAATTATAGCTACCTATAATTGGTTTGTTTTTTAAATCTTTGAAATCCTAATATCCTAATTGTCGGCTCAACAACGTGATTCCCTGTAAATCATTGTGAATAAGCGTGATTTTGTATTAATGTTCATCTTAGGATTGTTGCAAGCCATTCGTGTTCAGTATAGTTTCATGATTTGTTTATCACGTGCGGTTAGCGGTGTTTTCATGTGTGTGCGGGAAAACACCTGTAATTTTTATTGTACGAATGTTGTTATTATTACGACAACGCATTACATCCTATAACCACTCATAAGATAGAAGATGCACCGGCCCATTAGGAAAATAGGTCTTTTTGTTTTAGGCATTATTTATTTTTTTCATCATTCTTATTTATTTATCTATTTAGTTCATTGTTAATTAAAAAAAAAATAATAATAACTTGCATACTTATGAAATAAATAATATTTAATAATATATTATAATAGGTATTATACAATATTATGTAACATACTAACCACGGCCAATGTGGCTTGTATGCAAGTCGATTATTTTTATAATAATATGTATTATACATTTATACACCAATTCAGTAGTACTTCAATTAAAGTTTGAATGAATATTATTATTATACACACAAAAGGTCGATAGTGTGATTTTGGTTGCTTATTTGCTTGCCGTGAAGGAACTCTTAATTTATTATAAATTAAGCGCCGATTGTGAAAAATGTACTTAATGATTTGTAATGAATCAAAAATAATTATAATGAATAAATAATATTAATGAAACTTTAACTTGTAAAAATATATTAAACTAGAGATGTTTTTAGTTGGGCGTCTTTAAAAATAAATGTCAAGCCAAGGAGTGTAGACGTTCCTTTGCCTGGTCGTTTATTATTTATTAATGACTATATATTATTACGATTTGTTGGAAATCTAAATACAGATTTAAACTTAGGTTTTTTATGTGGTTGCCTAGGTCGGCGTGCCTTTTAATTATATGAATTTTAACTATGGATTATTGTAACAATATATCTTAATATTTTGTTAGCTTTTTAGAATAATTTCTTACCTTAATTCTTGATTCGTATGTTGATTGTTTGATATATTTTGATGAGGAGTTTATTAAAAAGGAGACTCTTTTTAAAGATATGAAATAAATTGTGATTACTTATTGAATGTGGTAAAAGACAGTATTATGAAAGTGCATTGAGTGCAACAAAAGTAGCAAAGGCCGGGATGAATATGAATACTTGTCTATATATTGAAATGGATAGTGTAGTAGGCAAGCTTGGATGATGTTAGTAGACTAGCGTGGAATGAAAAAGGGATTTTCTACTTATAGTATGGACAAACTTATGATATTTTTGTTGTATATTTATACCCCTGAATTAGAGGTTTAAGGGTTTTCAAATTTTCGCCTATAACTCTTGACACAAATAGTAATATGTTTTAGCCGATTCAAAAACCACCACCTACTCCCTATTCACTAATCACTACTCCCTATTCACTATTTCCTGAGCCACCGCCGTCACTACTCCCTAGTATAGTTATATGTGCATTGATTCATACAATAGATTATTCGATTATGTTTAAACAAAAACATATAAATTATAAGAATAACCGATATTATAACACAAAGCCAATTGTATTCAATAATATCACGTAATGTAACATTAATCTGGCTAAAACATACTACTACGAATGATGAACTTCATGGTGTAGAGTACGTATGAATATTGATGTTACAATTTTGATTATAACAATAATGTTCATAGATACTATTATTTACTAAGTACAAAAAATGAAATAATAAATAATATTATGATGATATTAAATTATGAAGCTGTGTGGCGTAATAATGTGAATATCATTACAAATTTATACTGTTGTTATTAAATATTTGTTTTCTATAAAGCTATTGACAATATATTATAAATGATAATGTATAATCAATGATATTACAAATACCTAGTGTATTTTATTTTTATTAAATTTATAAGCGTAATAATAACATATTATAATAAATAGACACTATTGATTCGTGACGGTCACAGTATAGGTTCGGGTCACCAACAAGAAGAAGATAAATTCTTTATTCTAGTGGAAGATCTATATTTATGTTGACATCACGAACTGTAATAATAGCACTGTATAAAATAAGGAGCCTACATAATTGAATGGTGGTCGTACGTTCAATATGTATCTGTGATCTGGTAGTAAATACTTCGTATGTAATAAACTAATGTCGTAATGATAATTAAACAATGATCAAAAATTAAAAACTAATAATGTCAAACTTTTAGATTTTATTATTATTAATTACAATTAAATAAATTGCATATTACCTCAGAAAATATTTTGTTCATTGCTACTAATTTTAAAAATGTTTTTTAGCATACATTTTTACTTGCTTTTAATCAGATATACGTTAATACTGTTTCTTTTGCATAGTAACATAGTAAATAAATATGATAAAAAAAATTTCATTTTGGTTTTTAGTACATGGAAATATAAATAAATGTTGGTCGTTTTTTAAGAAAAATTACGTCGATATGTAACGTTTTGGTTATTATTATTCCATTTATTTACAATATTTGTTCACGATTTATGAATAATTTCATCTTTAGGTGTTGAAAATAAAGTAATATTTTCATTATTACTTGTATTTACGAACTTACCATACTATCGCATATTGAAACTGAACATAAGTGGCCCATAAATTATGATGTGAAACATTATAAATATTCTACAACAGACATAAATAAACACAATTTAAAAAATAATAATGTTAATTTATTTTTTGTTTTGTTTATAATAAATTTTAAAAGTGTGTACAAAAATATAATTTTCATAAAAATTAAATACGAAATTTAGTAAATCTAGTACACCACTAGGACTAGATAGTATCATAGTTGCAAAGTATGCATCCGTATACAGTTTATGACCAGTGTCCCACACTCTCCCTGCCAAAATGAGTGGCTCATGTAGCAATGCAGTTTTAATTTTGGATGTATTCAGGCTTCAATTTGTTCCGTAAACATTGCTCGTAAATTAAATTAAGCTTGCTTCCCTCCACTGCCACATAATATGCTTTTACATATTATTATTATATAAATATTTGGTGTTATTTAAAATCTAATACTTTACAGATATAATGGTTAAGGTGAATTTAATGTACATCACCGGCAAGTAGTTATTTTAGATTTTTTAGTTTTAAAACTACGTTTTACAGCATGTTAACTTACTGTTAATAATTTTTTTTTTTATATGTTTAAATCCTACTACCTACTTATTTTGTGTACTTACTTACCTACTGATTATATAAAGTAGCACGACTTAGATTATTACTTCAACCAATAATTTAAACCTAATGTGAAGGATGCATACAAGACCGGAACTTGAATTGAAGAGGTTTTGGGTAAACTGAAATGGGGCCCTCTTTGTTAATAATATTCAACGCAGAGGTCATACAAAATCCTTTTCAATTAACTTATCGTATCTACTACTAAAAAAATAGACACAGATCGTTGTAAAATTGATTCATCATATATTCATCTTAGTAATGTAAACAGTTGAAACACATACTTAGTTATTTAGTACCTATGTGTATGTATACTAGTTTTTATCAGTATGCAATATTATATTTTAAAATAGCTTTTATAAATTGGTTGAGGTATAATTGGTAAATAATACTATTATAGGCTATAGTATACCAAAAATGAATTCTTTAATAAATTAATAAAAAAAAAAATTATTTGTGGCTATGTATAAATATTATCGTAATTTTTTTTGTATACAGAACCTGATAAAATGTACAAAACTACAAAGAATTGGGAAAGTACAGTCTTAAACGATTTAAGTAAGGATTCATTAGTTTTTATTTATAGTGATGCGTTGAAATATTTTATTATAATATACACTATACAAATGGAATGATTGAATTCAACATAGAAAATATTAATAGATACTTAATACAAATAGACGTGTAATAACGTAAAAAGTAGATGTATAATAAGGATGATTCTTATTTCAAATATGTGCTGTATATATGTGATTTAATAATTTATTAATATCATCTCCTTACATTATTAAATTTATATTATATATCTGCACCTTACCTGGTTTACTGGAACATCCGAATATATGTATGTTGTATGAATATATATGCTATAATGACGTAATGAAATGACGCAGGTAGAATTAGATCATCAGACGTATATAACCAAATAAAAAACAACACTAAGTCATTTATGTATAATAAGTACGGGTTTAATTGTCCCATGACGCAAACAGACTCTCGAGATGTTCGTGAAAACACGGGTGCACGTGCGCTTTGTTGTCATAGACACGTATGGTGTTTCTGTGTGACCTCGTAATACAAATCGTCTCCTTGATCACCGATAAAAGATTTTATCGAGGTTTACCGTTATTCACGTACGGCAACTCGACCATTACTAATTTATTATTTAACTCTTTCTGAAGATCTTTCTTACATTTAAATAATATGAGCGTATATCATTACAGACATTGTTTATCACATATTTTGGGTACTATTAAACGCATTCCCTAACATAATATTTTATTTTCTAATATAACCTCATTTCTTAATTTACAAAAATGTTTTAGTTCCTTGCTTGATGTATATTTTTTAGGCCACCCATTTTTTAAATAACTACAGACTTGGCTTAAAACTTCATAGTTTGATGTAGCCAACCTGAATTTATTTTCATTTTCATTTTCAAATTTAATTTCAAGTTCATTTAACGTATGTACAATATCTTGCATTATTTCATCACTTTTCTCGTCTCTTTTAATGTAATTACGACTAAGAACATTTGCAACATACATATACTTCCCAGGCAAATATTCTAGATGTATGTTATATATTAACAATTTAACCCTCAACCTTCTTAGTCTATTATTAGGTATTTTATTGATTTCTTTTTTTATAACCTACACTAACGGTTGATGATCAGTGAAAATGTTAACTTGTTTTTGTCCATAAATTAAATAATGAAATTTTGTAGAAGTAAAAACTATGGCAAGCATTTCTTTCTCTACTTGGCCGAAATTTACTTCAGAGTCACTTTACTATGCTTCGGCGAAATGGCCCAAATCATCTACAGCGGAATAAGTCTAAAGTGTCAGATTATATTTACTATTTAGTCCACATTATTATATATTAGATATAATATCTGTGATTTAGTTAATAAAAAAAAAAGAGATTAGTTCTTAATTTGCGTCTTATATAATAGAAATGTCGTTTCTTTCAATTTCTTTCAAATTTTCAACTATATAATATAGTAATTATTATTACTAGTTTATATTTAAACTAAAATTTAATATTTAAAAGTTTATACGTTATAATTTATAACTGTTGTTCCTCGTTAGTTAAAAAATAACTTAGTCTATCACTCTTAAAGACTGCAATGAAAATATGAAATAGTAAACATTAGTAGTTAAATAGTTAATACTTAATATTACTGAACAATGAGTTATACATATTTGTATAGGTAATCGAAATAATTTAGTAGAACTACGCAGCAGAGAGTTTTTAATAATTTTGATAAAAACCTTTGCCGCCGAAGTATAAGACTTATTTGTTGTATTCTATCTATAACCATGATGCAAATCAATATCTGTCGGCTATCTCATATTTTAAATTTTAAAGCAATCTTATATGAATTATTATATAAATGCGTTAGAAAACGGAGAACTAATTTACCATAGAATAACGTATAATATTATTTTATTCATGTTTTATTACTTATTTAATTTAGATGAATATTCAGCAGATTGTGAGTTATAGTTTTTAATTTTTAAGTTTTAATACGGATTTTAAATAACGATACGGTTACAAAATCATGTTGAACTCCGGAAAAATGTCAGTCAACTGAAATATTTTTCAGTGAACAATGACATTTTAATATCTGTTGCTTCTATTATGTTCTATGATATAGATTTATCATCTAATAATGTAATATTGTAATAATGAACATTCTTAAACTGAATTAAAGCTAATTTTAATTGTTTTAGATCCAGTAGACATCTTTATAAAGGGTTATCAAAAAGGGTCACTTGGTAATTACATAATTTGTTACAATAAATAAATCTAACATGTAATATAAAGCATATTCTATGTTTACATTCACTTTCATTGCAAATCGGTATAGTTAGTAATATTCGAAAAAAGTTAAAAAAATTAATAAAATCAAACTGTTATTTTTTAGATAAATCAATACAGACCCCACAGTCATTTTGTACTGCTTACGCAAGGGATTTGATATGCTAGTAAGTAAGGAAGATTTTAATACCATTATAAATCCATAGATCATGTATTAAATTACATTGTGTAATTTTGTTGTTTTATTGGTTACACTTTTTCTTTGTGGTATTTTAATTATTTTTATTAGAATAATTATTGTTTAAATGTATACATCATATTTTAATAAATATATAATATTTTATGTTATATAATAATAATTTATAATTCATTTAATTTTACTAATATACATAATATCAATATAACAAAAAATATGATGAAATTATCTTAAAAAATTAAAGCTTGCGAAGGAGACACGGTATTCTGTATTCTATACTTAATATAAACCATGCAAATTATAACTAGAACCTGTTTAAATATAAGAATATATAATATATAAAAATATAAAAATATTTGGTATATGATGTAATATTATATATGGTGCAAATAGATAGCTGTAATTAAGAAAAATATAAGATATAAAATAAAACTATCTGACATAAATTAAACGATTTTAAAATATTCAATTTTCAATAAGTACCATTTTAATGATATCACAAATTTTAAACTGAATTGCAATATACTTTTGTTAATTCATAATAAATAAACCAGGAACAATACATAAATCTTACACATAGGTAATAGAGTGCCTTTTATAAAATATATTCATACATACAAAATAGTAGTTGTAATCAAACAAAAAATTAAATTTAATCAATTTTTTTTTTAGAATTTACGGCTTCAGTTCCATCTTGCATGCTATACTTATATTACTTCTATACACTATAATTAAATTATTATGAAATAATATATTCATTGCAAATATGTTTTTTTAGAACATTACGATACAAAATACATTACTAGTAATAAGTACAATTTTTGTACTCTATAATACTCTAATTTTTGTTTAATTATACGCACGCATAGGTATATAATAAACAATATGTTTATAAAAATGCGAAAAATGTGTTAATACATTATGCAATTAAAACACTAGTTATACAAGGTACATGTTTATTACGTTGTAATACCTAAGTGAATTACTTTAAATATAATATTATTAGTCAATATGTTGCAGATTTATTTTATTAGTTTTTAAAAACAAATTTACGTGCTAATACTATTAATTGAAATTTGAAGTTTCTGACGTTTCTGTGGTATTCTAGTATTCATATGATAATAAATAGAATAAAGTAATACGTGATTAATTTTATGTAGGTAAATTATTTATAGAAAAATTAAGAATTAATTACATGATAAAATACACATTTTTAAAGAATCTAAAAGACTATCTGCTGTTTTTCTTACTATTAATGCGCTCATTATTCGTGTGAATGAGTAATAATTATAATTTGTAGGTCCTAGTGTATTCTTGTCTATACTACCATATTAATTAGCACATTCGTGCTGAACGTTACTAAAACCTACGTATCAGCACATCAAATAAATATTTTTCAAGAATTTGTAGTAGTTTACAGTTAAAAAAATGTCAAAGGAATCTAAAAATAACTTCAGGTTGAGTCAGTATTAAACAACACAACACGCGGTTTATTATTATTATCCGTTGAAACAGTTTATTGTCATAATTGAAACAAAAATACAAATCAACAAAAGAAAAAACAGATACCACGTAGTGATGTGTGTGAAGTTGCCCCCCTCCCAATTATGACCAAATTAAACCGGCTAAATATTTTAAGTTGAAAATCTCAATTCATAAGTTATTGTAAGTGAATTTTGAATTTGTAAGTTAATTAGTTCTAATTAGTTCTGTTAACTAGTGATAAAAGCTGACGCTAAAAAAATTCATGTTGGTTGTGCCAGTTGTGTGCTATGTATAGCGCCATAATAAAAATCATATTTAGTGGTTCTTTGAGGCTAATATGCATTCTGTTGTCGCCAACATTGGAATTTAATATATAGTCTTTTGGCGGGGTTTTCGTTCTGTCAATTTCGTGTCGAGGTATCGGTTCGTATCGTGCGACACCGCGGTGCGGTTGACAACAACTGTTGTGTGATAACCGTCCGGTGCGTGCGAGCGGGCGTTATCTCATTTTCGTTTAAAATGTTTTTCGTTATTTCGTATCGTGTGTGTGCGGTCGAAATAAATTCAGTTATGTTTTGTGTATTTTTTCAAGTCATTCACTTCAGTGTCACCGACAGTTCCATAAGTTCACGTGTTTTCATTTGTGTAGGTGGCACTGAGCTTTCATTTCGTACTTCATGTTGTTTTCGGGACCGATTCGTTAAAACCGTGTGACAGACCGACTCGTTCTCTTTTCTTTTCGTCGTTTTGCTTTGGTGAAGAGCTCCGTGTTGTTCATTGTCCGCTGTCGAAAACCACGCTGTCTGTGATTTCGTGAATTGGTTGTTGGTAAATATCGTTCGAACAATTTGTATTGTCAACATTTTCATATTTTATTTCCCCAGTCTAGGGTGGTCATTATTGTTACCAACAGTCATTGTGAGTCGTGGTTTTCGTATTCGTCTACTCCTGCTGTGTGCACGTCTATGCTTTTGTGTTTGAATTCATCGTTGGTGGCTGTGGCCAGCTAATCGCGCACGCGGCTGTCATTTTTTTATTGTATTAAATTATTATTACGTAACCGGTGCGCGCATTACCTGACATAGCCACATGTGAGTATTGGTCGACCATTAATTGTGTTATATTATATATTTAATTTTTCTGTATAGCCGACGGGCTGTTACTTATTATTTAACATCAAAAAATTGTATTGTTCCTCATTACCTGAGCCATTGTGAGGCCTGATATTATTATTTTTTACACTATTTACATTTATTTAATTAATTATACACTTTCACTGTCAAAACTCAATTATTATTATACATATTATATTATATTATTACTTTTCACTATTCCTTATTATTTATCTGGTTGGTAGTGCAGCACTTTGGGTGGCCTACCTTCCTGCCGTAAAGGCGCCTTAATATACAATACTATTTAATATTAAAGCAGAGTGCGGCTACACATTCATATTTCAAGGTTTTTTACGGCAAGATGTCTCTAGCCTTAGTAATTGTCAAAATACTAATTTTTATTTTAAAAATATAGTTTACATTCTTGAATAAATATTAAATAATCATGTTTTTGGCTATAAAATGTTATTCTATGATCCAACTACTTATTTATAAACAGAAAATAACGTATAACATTAATTTAAAAATACATTATGCATACATTTTATTTTGGCATTGAAGAAAATAGAAATGGACAATTTGGGGCCCATAAACTGGTAAATCAGGCTCAGGCACTGGCTTGACGACGGTGATAATTTTCATTACGCGGGTCAACGTGGTCACTAAGTCATACGCAACAACCAGTCTTGTAAAGTATTCAAATTAATGTATTCGAATAAAAGTATTTGAATACTATTCTAAATACATTAAAAAAAATATATACGAATACGTATTTTGAATATCTTTTTTTAGTATTTTTATTTTATATTTAAATACTAAATTTAAAAAAAAAAAAATGTTTGTCTTTATAAATTATCATCCTGGGTAGTGGTCAAAAAAATAAAAAATATAGTATTAGCCATAGCCCATAAACCTTATACTAGTTGACTTGATGTGCGGACATGTGGTGTACGATGTACTACCTACCAGCGCTGTCACGTTTATACTTTATACGCCGGAACTACAGTCATACAACTACCATACTCCGTCAATTTATAGTATAAGGATAAAAGGTGTATGGTATTACTGTACTAGCACAAAAACCCCGATAAAAAGTGATAGTAATTTGTTATTGCTAGTGTAGATAATATCCATATTTTGAGCAAAATAAGTATTAATAAATAGTATTCTCAAAGTATTCGTATAATTTTTTGAGTATTCCGGAATGTATTCTAAATATATTTTTTGAAAAATATTCGAGTACGTATTCTGAATACTTTTTTAACCGTTTATTCAAATACGTATTCCGAGTACAAAATAAAAGTATTTTTTACAAGACTGGCGTCAACACATCGAAACGTCAAACTACCAGATGCGGTACAGATTCGTTACTATACCCTGTCTCAAAAGAGAACAATCACTTTTCGCGTATACCGATGACTGACCGCTTTGGCAGTGGCGTAGCCGAATTTGTTTCAACTTGCTAGCTGATATGTCCAGAAGGTCAAAGACAACGTACGAACATTATTTACGACTAATACTCATATTGGTAATACAGTAGATTCACGTTATGTCAAATCTCATACGGAACTAGAAAAATTTCAAGATATCGAGTTTTATCAAAATTCTTGAAATAAATGGTTAATAATTTAAATATTTAAAATGTCTAGTTTGAATACTTACAGAACTACTATATACCTACATATCAATAAATTACAATAATAAAAAATTAATTTTTTTTTTTTTTAAAACTTTTAGGACAATTTGTTTAATATTGCTTTTATTTTTGTGAGAATGTAAAAATTAATTGGAGCGTCTAAATCAATAGCGTACTCTAATTGTTCACTTGTGTCTTTTTAATAGTAATCTAATGTATTTGTTTGATCAACAATATTATAATATAATACTTATAAATACACTTTTGAATACTTATGAAAGATTTTTGAGGATTTTAAAGAAATTTATGGATTTTTATGGACAAATGGAGGAGTTTTAATGATTTTTAAAGTAATTTATTGATTTTTACTGCTTTATTATAGGATTATTGAGTGGTTTTATGAAATAGAGCGGTAAAAATCCATAAGACTCGTCAATACATCCATAAAATACACTCTAAACTCATTAAAATTCATTAAACTACCCAATTATTCCATAAAAAAATACTTAAAAATCGTTAAAATTCCACAAATATCCATAAAACTCCTCCAAAATTTCATAAAAAAATCGGTAAAAATCTATAAAATTCTTGAAAAATCTATTTTAAATCATTAAAAATCCAATAAAATAGCCATAAAACTCTATATTAAATCCATATTTTTACTGCTTTATTATAGGATTATTGAGTGGTTTTTTGAATTTTAACGAGTTTGGAGGCTTTTTAATTGAGAAAATGAGGAATATTAAGTATTTTTTAAGATTTTTATGGAATTATTGAGTTTTGAGGGATTTTTAAAGAATTTTTACTGATTTAATATCGGATTAATAAGGAAATTTAATGATTTTTCAAACTTTTAAAATATGGAATTTTGTTTAATATTTTTTTAATGTTTGAAATTCCTCAATTATCTCATAAAACATCGGAAAAAACGTTAATATTCTTAGTAACATTCCTCTATAAATCCGTTTGTTGGCTCGCTTACAGCCTTCTAAAATGTTAATAGAAAAAATGCCTTCACAGCCTAGTTAACAAGCAACACAAAGTACCGCTATCTGTGTAGGAACTATATTATATTATTGACAACACTTGTGCGTTGATAACATTTATTCTTTATTTTGATATAACATATAAGTAAATTATTAACAAGCAATATAATAAAATAATTGTTAAACAACAGTATAACATATAAATAATAATTTGAATAGTTTAATAATAGTATAATAATAATAACAATAAGGCCCGTCGGTCATAAATAACACTCACTGGTAGTATGTCTACAGTAGCGAATCTTATCCCACGCGACCGTGCGGGAACGTAAATAATAAATATCAGAATAAGTTAATACAACCCGCACACGTGCGACTACCTCGACATACCAGAACGTACAACCAAATGAAATAAACAAACCAATGCATGCAGCAGCGTAAACCAGGAATAAAACGAACAACGAATTAGCAGATGAAAATAAATAAATGACGCTAGTGAGCAATAGAACCTATAAAGAATAATTATTAAATGCGAGCAAATAACAAAAGCCGCGAATGATACTTACAGATGAAACGGTAACCAGAAGATGAGCAAGAGAAAAAGGCAATTTTATAACAAAAACAGAAAATGACTTATGAGATTGTTACAGCGCAAAGTCAGAACGAGAGAAAAACGATGATTTTACGAAAAGAAATTAAACACGAAGAATGTCAGTGTTGCCAACACTATAAAAATAAGAAAGAACAACATTTGGCGACAAGACCACTGAATAATAGAATTTATCACACATACACTGGGTGGTCAGCACACGACAGCTGTCACCATCGTCAACCGTTCTCAGGGGGTATCACTCTATACGAAGGATCAGATAGTGTCTTACCATGCGGCATACCAACATAATGAAAATAACGTACAATATGTAAGAATTGTTATCTTTTCTATAAGTGGTGCACCTGTAGTACTGGCTAATGTCCATTTGATGTATTGGACTTTGGTATTTGCCAAATTTTGGTGACCAACGGATATTCGATATTCTCTTTCTCGTTTTTACAATTGTATGTTTTTTATGCCACTGTAATACGATTTAAATCGTTCCATTTGTGTATTTTACTTACGATTGTATAATAATAGTTATAATAGTTTCGTATTTTATAATATTATTATGCCTTCCAAACAATGTGTTGTTGTTGGTTGTAATACATCATATGGTGATACAATAACACTTCGTCATCGTTTCCCAAAAGATAACTGACATTTAACGCTTAGGTAGAAATGTCTGGAAATGTTTTATTATGTGTGACAAGCATTTTGCGCCAAGCTGTGATGTTCTGGATTTAAGAAGCTCATAACAAAATATTTTTCTACTTTGAATTTACCAGGTAAGATTTCACCTAATTATTTATTTTTTACCGGAAACTATTTGTTATTATACCAGAAGAATGTATCTTAAAGATTGATTGATAACTTCTTAATATGTAGTTTCAATAGGTCTTAAAGAATTATGTAAATATTCTCTACCATAGGTTCTGTATACACTTATTTATAAAATGGTAATTTTTTTTTTTATTAACTATGTAATTTTAGTCAGGGATTAAAAACGTGACCAGAAGTTTTGGGTTTTGTGTCTGAAAACGGTTTAAATTACACTTGTAAATATGCTTTAAATAATTTATGTATGTCTAAATTGTTTTATTTATTTCACATATATTATTGGCTGTAATAGTAGTAATATCAAATCTAGGCTAACATAAGGTTATGAATAATACAATCTTATAATCATGTTTTATAATTTATGGGTACATTGTAGGTACTTTTAAAGATAGTTTATTGAATAATTGAATATTTATTGAACTCGGATTGTATTAAATATTTAAATGAGATTATTTAATATAAATATTGTTATGAATATAGACAATAATTTGGAAGATGACGCTGATAATAATATGTCTATTGAAGTTGTAACTCAGGATTTGTATGAAAGTACTGATTGCCAAATGCCTGATAATTTGTAGATTGTACAAGGTCTTATGATATAGATTTTGGATTCAATATAGATAAGATACTTAAATTGTGTTTAATAATATCACTTAACATCTAATAAATAAATATTGAGGTAATGGTCCCTTAAACATAATTTAATGGCCCATGATTCATTTATTAAATTAATAATAATTTTTCATACAACTTAACATAATACTACTTTTTAATGGTGTTTTTAGAAAATGTATTAGATAGGTTAGGTTAGGTTTATTTATTATATTTTATAACTTATTAAATCTTAATATTTTTTCACATATATATTACACTTATGAAGATGAAACTGAAATGTATTGAGATTATTACTAATGACTTTGATGAAAGTACTATTCCACAAATGGTTATTGATTTTGGAATCAACACAGATAAATTAATAGTTTACTGATAAAAAATAGATTAATTTTATAAGAAAGTAAATTAATAATTTTATAATATTGTATAATACTTTTTTTAGTTGGTCCCACAAGTTGTTTACTTCCTAAACGATTATTTGAAAGCACATTAAAAGAAATAAATTTTTCACCGAAAAACTAAATTGATACCTAGAAAAAGTTTAGTGTATAATGTGATCAAGAGATATAAGCAAAGCAATTTAGTTTTAAAACAACGTTATGCTAGTGCTAAGAAACGCATTCTAAAAGCTGAAAATATATAAATAGTAATTACAAGCAACTGAAAAGACTAAATTCATTTACACTGAATTTTATGGATTCACAAATGCGTATGCAACCACAAAAACCTTGAGGTAAGCGTTTCACTTAATAATTAAATTAAATATTAATAATTAACTTCATAATACAAGCTTTCTAGAAATAAATTTTAATAATACATGTTATACATTATTTTCAATATTAATATTTAAAAGTCTTGTTTATGTTTTGTCTATGGTATCGCAGCCATCATACCGAATGCCGGAGTATTGGACAGTCTGTCATGAATCACTTTGCAGATCAACGAGTCGTTAAGTTTCGTTGGTTGAGAGGCTTAGAGTAGGGGTGGCGATCAACCTTTTCAAGGTCGATTGCCAAATTTTCCCAATAAAGGTTATGAAAATTTTCACTGTAAAGTTACAAATGTATTATATATTATTTCATTAAGTAGGCACACATTTTGTTTAAAATTATAATTTTTTAAATTGATGTGATTTATTTGTTTAAATTTCTTATAACAGTTTATAATCAAAACTTTATAAATAGCATATTTTTTAACAATTTCAATTTTTTCACGTGCCACCTTTGTCACCCGTGCCGTAGGTTCACTACCTCGGGTTTAGGAGGAGGTAATTATTGGAAATTTCGTTCACAGATTTAGGTTGTATAATTTTGAGCTCTCAGCGAGAAACTCGTAAGTCAATCGTTTAGCTACCCAACCTATATTTATTAACAGATGTGTAAACAATCACATGATTATATTTAGCAAAAAAATATTGAAAACTGGGTTTACACGTTTTGTGTGTTAGTATTATATTTATTTCTTTTGCATGATATTTCTTCAATAATAATATTTTATTTAGATAATGAAATAGATGTATATTTATTTTTAATACATTGAACTATGACGGTATTAAGATTATAAATAAGTGTGCGTCATTACACAATCAACGTGATAAGGATAACCCAGTTCGCACCACTTTTTTGCTAAATATATCCATGTGATTGTTTACACATCTATTAAAAAATATAGGTTAGGTAGAAAACCGATTGACTTACGAGTTTCTCGCTGAGAGCTCAAAATATAATACAACAGAAATCCGTCAACGAAATTTCCAATAATTACCTCCTCCTAACCCAACGAAACTTAACCACTCGTTGATCTGAAGTAATACAAAACAGACGGCCCAATACACCACCATTCGGCATGGTCACAAAATCATACACGGACACGCCTAAATCGGCTAACACTCAAATTTATAAAAATACAGATTTGTTAGTACTTACTTGTTGGCTACGATTTTCTGGAATTTTTTTAATCAATTTATTTTCGACCCATTGAATGTAATATTTATATATTTATAATCTATTTAATTTGCAAATTAGTTATTAAAATGTAAAAACCGTGTAATTTTACCTTATTATTTTACTATATTTTTTTGATATAGAAGTCTCTGTCATTTAAAATTTGACTAATATTAAATATGTTTTTTCTTCAGTTTTAAAATAAATAACAACAAAATGGCTATTTTCAAATTTTCAAAAAAACAATTTAAATAAGTGATCTTTCACTTTTTTATATATTAAATAACTCAGATAATTGTCAAAGTTAGACCATTAGTTATGTATTAATCATAAATTACAGGATCTAACTTCTCAATTAATTTACATGCTGTAAAACATAAAATAATCTATTTATACAAGTTTAAAAATTGTGTATGTATACATTTTTTTTTCAAAAATCTAATAAAAATGATATTATTATGTACAGTTTTTAATTCATAATAATATTCCAATAATTAATACCTTTCGTTTGCCAGAGTAATAACCAATTATTGACTCGTATTTTATTTCTTTACTCGCGCATATTATATAACCTCAATATTGTCAACTTTACAAATAATTATTTTTTCTTATCTATGGATTAAAAATTTAAAAAAAATCAAATACATCAATGTACACAGGTACATCCATTATATTGATCTACTCGACACCTAATGCATGGCAAAATAAAACCTACTTGACTACCTTTTTTTTCCTGTTTCTATTGATAAAATAAAAGAAACATTCAATTGTAAATACCCCAAACTTTGAACTAGATATAATGTACTATTAAAAACTATTCTAAGCGTTTTAAATCTAAGAATTTAATCGACAAATGATCGTGTATATATTCACGATAAAAAAACACACACACACACACACGTCATATTAAAATCAAAACATTTATTGCTTCACTTCAAAATTAAAAAGAGGGAAAATGAGTATCACTATGTGGTATAATAGTTGTCCAGTCCATCATTGTAAATGTCAAATTTTAATTGGAATTTCTCCAATAATAATTTTTTTTTAGATAAAAAAAAAAGTATGGTTTTTTTTTAATACATTGAAATATGACGTTATAACTTATAAGAGTATAAATAAATTGGCGTCATTACACACAAAACGTGTAAACCCAGTTTTCAATATTTTTTTGCTAAATATAACCATGTGATTGTTTACACATCTGTTAATAAATATAGGTTGGGTAGCTAAACGATTGACTTACGAGTTTCTCGCTGAGAGCTCAAAATTATACAACCTAAATCTGTGAACGAAATTTCCAATAATTACCTCCTCCTAAACCCGAGGTAGTGAACCTACGGCACGGGTGACAAAGGTGGCACGTGAAAAAATTGAAATTGTTAAAAAATATGCTATTTATAAAGTTTTGATTATAAACTGTTATAAGAAATTTAAACAAATAAATCACATCAATTTAAAAAATTATAATTTTAAGCAAAATGTGTGCCTACTTAATGAAATAATATATAATACATTTGTAACTTTACAGTGAAAAATTTTATAACCTTTATTGGGGAAATTTGGCAATCGACCCTGAAAAGGTTGATCGCCACCCCTACTCTAAGCCTCTCAACCAACGAAACTTAACGACTCGTTGATCTGCAAAGTGATTCATGACAGACTGTCCAATACTCCGGCATTCGGTATGATGGCTGCGATACCATAGACAAAACATAAACAAGACTTTTAAATATTAATATTGAAAATAATGTATAACATGTATTATTAAAATTTATTTCTAGAAAGCTTGTATTATAACTATCTTTAATAGATAACAGAATTTTTGTTACTTCACGCATTAAATTAAATTTATTTAAACATGAATAGGGATCATAGTGTCATCGGCGAAACAAAAAATAAAGCAGTCAGAATCTAAATAAAGAAGCTCATTACATAGTATATAATTTAAACGAACCTGACGATTTATAAAAATTAATTGTTTTTATTTTTATAGATAAAATATATACTATTTTTACACTTGTGTTGAAAAATTTTTGGGCTATTGTTATATTTTTCATTAGCTTCCCAACCTTTGTAGTTGTGCGGATCACCACATTTTTTATGCCAACCTATATACGTAAATACACGTATGTATATATATATACAACTGTTATTATAAATAAAATAATTAAATGTTATTATAACCAGAAATATTATTAGGTATATAATAAAAATATTTAATACTATTATTTTAAAAAAAATTATATAATATATTATAATAGATATTAGTTGTGGGTTGCAGAGGAAAATAGCATCGATGAAAGACGAGGAATGCGACAAACAACGAGACGGGATTTTCAAAATTAATCAAAAACTATTCTAAGCGTTTTAAATCTAAGAATTTAATCGACAAATGATCGTGTATATATTCACGATAAAAACACACACACGTCATATTAAAATCAAAACATTTATTGCTTCACTTCAAAATTAAAAAGAGGGAAAATGAGTATCACTATGTGGTATAATAGTTGTCCAGTCCATCATTGTAAATATCAAATTTTAATTGGAATTTCTCCAATAATAATTTTTTTTTAATACATTGAAATATGACGTTATAACTTATAAGAGTATAAATAAATTGGCGTCATTACACACAAAACGTGTAAACCCAGTTTTCAATATTTTTTTGCTAAATATAACCATGTGATTGTTTACACATCTGTTAATAAATATAGGTTGGGTAGCTAAACGATTGATTTACGAGTTTCTCGCTGAGAGCTCAAAATTATACAACCTAAATCCGTGAATGAAATTCCCAATAATTACCTCCTCATAAACCCGAGGTAGTGTACCTACGGCACGGGTGACAAAATACGGGTGGCCCGTTGATAAAATTTTAATGGCACGTGAAAAAATTGAAATTGTTAAAATTTATGCTATTTATAAAGTTATGATTATAAACTGTTATAAGAAATTCAAACAAAAAATAACTATATAAATAATTTTAGCCCTTTCAGACCCAGTGATGCATATGGCATCATGTTATTTTATCAGCTTATTTTTTCTACCATAATCAAATTTAATCCTAGATCATAGTATAGCCAGCACCAAAATATGCGTATTTTTTTACTACACAATATGAAAAAAAAAATTTGTTATCACAAATATTTTTTCCAGTAAAAATTTATCTTTATAGATAGGTAGATATATTCACCTTATATCTCTTATATTAGCACGCAATTTAACGAGTAAAACTTCATAAAATAGTTGGAACACAATTTGTGTACCACATTTTTATCATTGGAACACAACTAGTGTACGATAAATTTCGTTGAGCATAGGCACAATTAGAAGGAGCTTGCGGGAGTCTTAGCCTCCCCCAAATATTATTATTATTTCAGATATTATCAATGTTGCACATTCCATAAAAAAAAATATATCAGTAAATATTTTGAAATAAGAGTTGCTTGTAGTTAAAATTGTCTCGTTAAAATTAAATAAAATTTTGATATTGATAATATTAAAAAGGTTGTTACTCAAGAAGCCTACCCTAATTTATATAAATTGCTACAGGTTGCTTATACAATACCTGCTTAGTGACCTGTGAACGTTCGTTTTTCTCAATGCGGCGATTGAAAACGTGGCAGAGAACCATAATGGAGCAACAACAATTTTCTAATTTATCTTTATTAAATATAGAAAGACATAACAAATACTTTGGTAACAAAAACAATAATTGACAATTTTGCTGTAACTTATAGAAAATTAGTGTTAATTTAATGTTAAATTTATTTAAATATTATGTGAATTTAAATATGTATTGTTTTGTTAGAAGTCATTCAGATTATTAGTTATGGAGGTGCAGAGGCTATTTCCCTGTGAGCCCGTGTAACATTTAAAATTTTACCCCCCCCCCCCCAAAAAAAAAATTGACTCTAGTTGCGTCTATTTCGTTAAGACAAAACTCATTAATTTCATTTTACCCGGTATGCCTTCATTCGGTGGATTCCCCCTTCTGTCAAACAAATTTCATCAAATTTATTTATTGTATAACATGTGAATACAGATTATAAATATATTAATTTCTTTTACCAATAAAAAAAATATATATAAAAATTAACCAGCGAATTAACCGATACGAATAGTATTATTTATAAATTATATCATTACAATTTTATTGTAATAATTATACAAACAAACAATTATTGTAACTTTTGTAACGACATAAAAATGATAAATTCGTCAAAACTAGGTTAATATAACATTTACGCAATATAATATCAACAATTAGTAAGAAATAAAGAAAAGATGTTGGCGTCATAGCATATTTTTTGTTAAATATTTGTAAATTATTGCTTGGTGGGTAATGAAGGAATTGATTATAAAAGAACTTGAGAATTATTTTTATCATCAATTAATTTTTTTAACATTTTCAAATAATTTTTAATCGTTGTGCGTACCAAATTATGCATTTTTCGAAGCATTTTTTTATAACTATTACATTTGTGGTTCTTGCAATTTTGGTTAATCCAACAATTGCTTTTCAAAAATATTACAACTTGTTTATACGTATGTTCCTATCTCCTTATATATAATAACAATAATTATATATGTACATAACTTTTATTAATTCTTGCAATTTTAGAAATTGAAGGAAAATTAAATTATTTTGATAAGCAGTATGCTGGTATGATAAAATATATTTATGTATAATAATAATTTTTTTAAATTTAAATTTTATTGGTATTCAAACGCCGTATTATACAATGATATGAAGAATCGTTTATAGATTATTTATTAATTGAAACAAATCACTGAAGTTTTACTTTTGACTAGAGGCAAAAATAACTTATACCGATTATAACTTTAAACGTGTACACAATATTAAAAATTAGAAAATTATACATTGTTTATAATTTTGAAGTAATATTAAATCTGCTCTTCATAAAATTTGTACATATTCAGTTAATATAACTGTTTTTTATAATTAAGAAATTTCAAATTGTATAACATTCAACATTTGTTTGGCACATCAAAATTGTATATGGCTTTAGTCAAGCAATATAAACTGTTATATTAATATTGTTTTGTCTACATCGGATTTTTACATAAATTTTTAGAATAGAATTAATATAACTGTTTTAAATTTGAATGGTGTATCCAAAATATTTGGAGAGATAGTTGAATTATTTCTAGTGTTATGTGAAAAAATGTATAATACGATAATTTATACTACATATTTTATTACTTTTTTTTCAGCTGATATTAAATGTAATACATTTTAACTTATTATTAGTAAACATATAGTAACTTAAAATAAATATTTATTTATAGTTTATTTATTTAGTAATTAAGTATTAAAATAATGTTTATAGTTTATTATTATTATGTGTATCCTTAAATAATGGTGAAGACTTCTGACCGATATCTTATGTAATGATTGAGAAAAAAAGGTAATAAGTTAGTCGGGGACTATTATATTATATCTCTAAATCATTACTTGTTAAATAATAGTTTGGTAATATTTCCTCTCTAATCCTTGTAGTGAATTGCTTGTTGAAATCGTTGTTCGCGTTCAAGATGTAATATGAGTGGATCAATTTATTTTAAAATAATTAAGTACACCTTTTTTCTTTGAATCACTATAGTAATTTTATTTAATTTTTAATACACAATTTTTAATTGATTACAGACGTTTATAACTGAATTATTATTATGTATTATTGCATGAACGATCTGCGTAGTCTCTTACACTCGCCTTTGACCGTCCGTACAAAAAGACAAAAATAACGCGTCTGATTGTTGAACACGAAACTGGAATCCTTTTACAATATAATATTGTCTGTGTGTGTGCGTGTGTTTATGTTTTTGTAATATCATATCATTAATGGCTAACAATTATTATAATTATTTTATTGAATATTTTAAATTTAAAAAAGATATGATGCTTATGCGTACATCATTACATCTACCTAGCCTTTTTTTGATGCGTCCTCGCATTAGAATGTAAGCATATCATATAAAACTAAATTATTAGAAAAAGAAAGTTATACAATGAAGATTACAAATTATATACCGTAATGTTAAAAATATAAGTAATGAACTAATTAATGCGTAACATATTGAGATAATATTACACTTATTTTTTCTTTTTTTTTTTACATTTAGAAAATTAATATAAGTTAATATGAAATTATGATAAAAATAAATAAATAAAATTATAATTATAGTTATTTTAATATATATATATATAAGATAAAAGGGTACTATAATAATATTATTAATGGCGATGCGTATATATTTTTTAAAATAATAATGAATATACAATATAACTTGGAAATAATTACATTATTCTTAAAAAAAAATGCATATTGTGATCTGGTAATTATGTTCAATGTTGACTATATTTTTTGAAATTATATTGCATATGACTGTTAAATTGGATTTTGAAATGTTTTAATATGTGTTCATACAGATAATTTTCTGATATTTGGGTATAATCTTTTTTGCTTTGAGTTTTTGATTGGTTTATTGACTTTGTCTCGTGGGTTGTGATTTTGACTTGCGTTGAGCGTAATGAAATGAGTAATGCTTGTAAATACTCCTGCTACTAATTTTATGCTTAATCCAAAAGTTTGGTATAAAAGAGAAATGTTAAGTCCTGTGTTAATGCAGGTTAGAATTATTTTCCATATAAAGAATATTCCTACTAACCCGGAAATAAATTCACCAAAAATGGTAAACCATCCCCACATTTTTCTTAGTTTATTGTCAACCATATTACTAATAGTGTTTTCGTCAATTAATGCGTTTAGATTTAACCTGTGATCCATTATTGTGAAACCCATGGTTTGTCTTGCCAAATTTTTTTGTGATGCTTCTATTTCTTGAGGCAGTATTAAATATTGTTGAAAATTTTTCATAGTGTCATAATTGTAAATTCCTGCTGTCATTAAATGTTCAATACTTTTGTATGTCCATGTCAATTTCGTGGAAGGCTTAAGAGTCTGTGGTTTTTTTATTTCTCTAAGATTTTGCGATGTATTATACCATTCTCCATCAAGTAAAAATGCAGATGGTAAAAGGTGTTTACAATCTAATTCTGTGCCAAATTTTTGTAGGGTTCTTGTTTTAGGAGCCATGAAGTATGATTGATTATTGTAAATAACTGGTAATTCGTCATGACATATTGCGTTTTTTGATGATATTTCCCCTTCTACTGGTTTACATTTTAGTAGATAGATAAATGATTTCCCAAGCCTTTAATGCCGTATAACCGGGTCCTTCTCCCATATGGTATGCGAATTCGGATAAACTATATGTGGCTAAAGATAGTTTGTGTAACAGCACTTTACGTTCTAATTCGCATTGTTTTTGTATTAGATCTGTGTATAAAGTTGTTATTGATGCTTTGAAACGGTTGTCAAAGGCGAGTGTAAGAGACTGCGCAGATCGTTCATGCAATAATACATAATAATAATTCAGTTATAAACGTCTGTAATCAATTAAAATTTGTGTATTAAAAAGTGTATTAAAAATTAAATAAAATTACTATAGTGATTCAAAGAAAAAAAGTGTACTTAATTATTTTAAAATAAATTGATCCACTCATATTACATCTTGAACGCGAACAACGATTTCAACAAGCAAGTCGCTACAAGGATTATAGAGGTAATATTACCAAACTATTATTTAACAAGTAATGATTTAGAGATATAATATAATAGTCCCCGACTAACTTATTACCTTTTTTTCTCAATCATTACACTTAAATAAATAGTTCAGAAAATAATAGTTCTCGGATTAATTGTGTTATGCATTGACGTTGTTTTCTATTTTGAAATTAACTTTTCGTATTCATAATTTTTTATAACTATTAGTCAAATATATTGAAATGTGTGCAAAAGATATAGATCACTGCCCTAATTACTTAATAAAAGATTTATTGTTTGAACTGAAAAAGTAATATATTTTTAACTAAATAATTTAAACTAAATATATCAATTAAATTAAACGTAAAAACACATACAATAATGTATGCTATTTTAGACTCTGAACAAATAGATGGATGTATTGATTTTACAACGATATGTTTTTCTGTTTATACGCATGTGTTTCTTAATTATTTAAACAATAAATAGTTGAAAATGTGATTGGTTCTTCAACTTTAAGGATAATTTCTGATAGTAAATTAAATCTAGATAATTAATGAATTAAAAGTAAGCTTCGCACTTTTTATTTATTATCGTAGTTATTATCGTGATTATCGTTAAAAAAATATTTATCTATTTAATATTTTTGAAGCGTCATATTAATTAAATTTTCATGCTACTCGAGCATAGTTTTTTTTTTATAATTATTGAATTTAAATTATTTACACATTTAACAGATATACTAGAAGATGTTGCTGGAATTACGTGTAAGTAATTATATATAAAATCTTATCAAACTCTCATGATTTTTGTAATATTTGTCTTTAACGCCGCTAACTGAAATTTACGGGCTTGTCATACCTATAACCAAAAGAGACTCACTTGCGAGAAACATAATTATTATTAATAATAAACTATTGATGATAACTGTAGCTGAAGGTGATACGCAATGATATGTAACTTATATTTATTTTGTAGTTAGTGATCTTCAGCATCAATGTGATCCATCTTGGTCCTGATCGGACAGTTCACTTAATTATGATCAACACATTTTTTTATCATATATTTTGTTTGTACAATCTGTATAAAAATATTACATAAGCGAAATAGGTGGGATTCAGATAAAAAAAAGACCTGGTTGATTTGATTGAAGAAACAATTCAATAATAGTACTTCATAGGTATGGATGGGAGTGGTTATTCGAATAGTAACTAAAGACGCCAGCTACGTTTTTGATGTCAGCCAAGGTCACCTGGAATTGTTCGGGAAGAAAATGATCAACACATGAGGGAGAAATTCGCGTACATCTCATGCCAATCTCTTTTCCTAAAGTTTAGTTCAGATTTTTAAGTAAAGAAGCCGCCGTTGATTTTGGTATAGTTTCGCTAAGGAATAAGTCAGAATCTTCACGTGATCAAATATGAGGTTCTGTTGTTATATTATATGTATTTTTTCTACCACGATAATGTATACAATAGAAATTAAATATAAATATTTAATATTAGGCTTCAATTTTGTCAATACTCAATAGTGATATTAAAATGACAAAATTTATTGGTTGCTGGTCTAAAACTGTATTAGGAAACAGTTACAAAATGCAATTTAAATTGACTAATGCTTTGTATTACATTAATATAATAAATTTACAGTTGATGTGGAAGCGATTCCAAACTTCAATTATCTAAGTAATTATTTGAAAATAACTAAATTCAATTTTTAATACCACCTATGGTAGATTTATACATTTCATTATTTTATTTATAACACCAAAATTAGTAGTTATGACTTATACAGTATATTTTATTATATTTATTAAATGATCATTTTACATTTTTCTGTCTACATTGGTAGACTTAAAATTTTAACGATTGTCATGTTCTCATAAAGTGAGATTACTGGTTATTCTGTGGTTGAGCTGACAGCAGTAGCAGGCTGACTTTAAGCTCGTTGTGTTGTCACTGTTTATATATTTTATTATTTGACAGCTTTAAAGTGCTTTTTACAACTTTACTGATCTCGCTGATCGACGAAGTTACTATTTATTACAACGCGAATAATACGTGTTTTTTCCACACCAATAGATAACGCTGTATACATAATTTTATAAAAGGAAATATTATTTTTGTTCAAATAATATTTATAATTTTTCTAAGAATAACTATTGCATGAAAAACCAATAATTATCACTATAAGTCGATATTTTTGTTATCGTAAACATCTAATGAACCAATTCGTATCATTGAAACATGATTAAGTGTACCTTTACTATTTAATTTCAATATATAATTTCAACGGACTTACAAGTCCCATTGGTCTGTCGTGACTTCAAATTAGTTTTTACTATCGTTGACGGGTAACGCGTTCCAGCTAACGTCTCGTACATTTCACCATGTATACATTTAAAAAATAAACTGATTTTGAAATAGAAGCTTTTAGAAATTTCTGGTGACAATCGTGGACTTACGGATATTGAAAATGATAGTGATGATGAATATATCATTGATGTAATATTTATACAGCGAAATATTTCATATTGTACGATAAATTTACAAGGACATAAAAAAAATCGACCATTTATTTTATCAATTTTATTTTATTTATTATCAAATTTTAGATTTTAAATTTTTAAATTAAAATAAAATATGATAACAATTCATTAAACTATTTATGATTTAATTCGTTATGGTCATTTTTTTTAAAATAAACAAATTAATTTACTGTAAAAAACCAATGGGACTTTTAAGTATACGCCTAAAAATGACCAATGGAACTTATTTGTCACAGTCTTTAAGGTAATGATTTTAAATTTCCGATCTCACGACTCGAATAAATATTTACATACAAAACTGGACAAGCAAAAAGTGTTGAAGGGGCACACATATTTCCAAAGTTTAAAATATTCATTATTATCTCTATTTTTTTTTTAGATGCTATTAGTATGTATTTTCTGTGATTTTTTTTTTTTAATTAAGTTTTATTTTATAATATTTTATAAATTTAGTTTTTTACTTTTAATCTTAACTTCACTAGCTAAGCGACTAAATATTAAATTCATCAATTGTGACAATTAACGAACCAGTAATCTTTAAAACGTTTCAGATGTCATCATAGTTTTGAATTAAATATTAATATATTGTGTGTATTTTTCTATGGTTAATAAAATTAATGTTTTTAACTCTAAATTATTTTCGATTTTTAATTCATATAAAATCATATAACCTATATTATTTAAAAAATTTCATTTGATATTTCATTGTCAATAAATACACTATTATTTTATGCTTGTTTATTATTATTAAATTCATTGTATTTGCATTATTGCTATTTTACAATGATTTGTTTTTTTTAGTATGATTATTGATTAATATACACAATAAGTAGTTTTAATTGTATAATAATACTTAACTAATTTATTTTATAGATGCTACATTAAGTGAGTATTTGTTTTTCAGATACATTTCATATCGACATGTCTAATTAGTTTAAATTTATTGAATTTCAAGTTGTTTAGTATAGTTTTATAGACTTAGGGGGCTGGTGTAACTCGATTCCGGGCGTTGTAGAAGCTGCCTACGGTGCCTTCGAGATGGTCGAGTGAAAATCGTTTCACCGGAAATTCGGTAGCGAATGGTAGTCGGGTGTCTAGAAATCGGTCACTGAAACATGTGATGAAGTCGATTAACATGTTTGTGAGTAAAGTCTGTATTTACACTTGCCCGGTGCTTTTTTTAATTCAAAAATAATAAATGCATACCAAAAATTGGTAATCGAATGTTTAGTTATCAATCCTTAACGAGTGCACCTCGATACCTAGTTGGGCAATCCTACTACGGCGGATTGGATGCATATGGTATCGGTTGCCCGGTGCTTCTTTGATGTAAAAAAATAAATAAATAAATATGAACAATTTTAATTGTAATTAAGTGTCTATAGCTATCAGTCACCAACCACTAAACAGTGCAAATCTATACCTTGCTGGGTAATCCGCCTACGCTGGATTGTCATACCTCCCGACCTCGAAAGCCTGATGTTGTATTAGAAAAGAAAAAGTAAAATTCAAATGACGTGTTAACACTTAATTAAAGATGTCAGTTCACTTCATCACATGTTTCAGTGACCGATTTCTAGACACCCGATTACCATTCCCTACAACATTTCCGGTGAAACGATTTAAAAATACTGACTCAGTTATCATCGGGAAAAATCGTTTTAAACGCAACTAAACCCCCCAGGTAGGCAATCTACCTGCGTCGGATCGCTGACAATGTTAAACATGAACTCGTAATAATAACAAAATAGAATATCTAATACATAAAAATCTCATCTCACAATATTGAAAATGTTTGTTATCAAAATCTTTCGAAACGGCTAAACCGATTTTCATGAAATTTTGTGTAATTTTTAAAATATTTTTTTTATGTATGTATTTCATTGGCATGCATATATGAATTGTTCTAAGGCGTAAGACACCGACTAGCTCAATTATATTACCTCTTTATTATGTTTAAAGGCTGTGCGATTATTTAATCGATTATTCGAATAATAGATTATTTTTTAACGAATCATACATAATCGGTTAATCGATTGAAAAAATGTAACTCTTGATGGGACAGTAATGTAAAATTGATATGTCAGAGATGTCATCTATACACTAAATCAGAAAACCAACAATATTTTTATCCTTACGCTAAATTTTATCATTGATAGCAATATGGGCAACCAAACTTAACACGGATTCATTTTGTACGGGCATCGGTCTAAAACATGGTCAGTTTAGGCGAGGGTTTATTCAACTAAAAGTACCGTTTGGGCAGTAAGAAAATACTTATAATATACACTCAACAATTAGTTATTTAAATTTCCGTTAATAGTGATTAATAATGATTAGCAATAATATCATCCGTATCTGTCACCAGGTTTTTACCTCGCATATAGTTAAAAATAATTTCAGTCGCCCAAACGGTACAAATAATAGTCGCCCAAACGACTATTATTTTTTTGGTCAAAATCATTACCTTCGCTCAAACGACCGTGCCCTTAGGTACGGGCGACGAGGTGCATGGGGACAGTTGAATAACTAATAACTATTATTTTTATCATAGCTAGAATGATAGTGTATCGATTTACTTTTAACATCAATATAAAATAAACCATTAAAAACTGCTGGTGTATTATAATTGTTCTATTAATAAGAAACTCTTTTTTTTTTGTTTTTATAGATAATCCCAATAATTCAGGTAAATTTTTAATTTTTATATTTTGATTTATTGAAATTAATTACCAATTGAGGGTATTGAGTTCTGTTGATGTGATGTCGCTGTTGATCTGGGAAACACAAATTGAAATATAAATATTTCAAATAAAGTTATCGTCATTTGATTTCGTTATGCGACAATTTTAAATCTTGATAATATCTCGTACAGAAATTCAGAACAAGAACCAGGAGTGATGAAGCTAAAAAATAGTTTTATATACCGTCTCGTTTACATGTGTTGTATTATTGTTTAGTATATTAATATAACATCTCGCCTATCTTTATATCTTTTGATTGTGTTTGGCGTATTATTATTTATAGTTTGCTATCAGACTCTGTATATAGACAGTCCAATATGGCAATATAGTAAATACTAGTCACTTAGTAGTGTCGTGTTCCCATACTAGTTTTAGTGTGTGACATACTTTCGATAAAGTAGTTCCAAAATCCATATCATTTGTGTCTCCTATTAATTAGGTCTTGTGTATTGATGTCTTTAATAAAATAATTTATCTTTAATATTTTCTCTGCTAGATAACATATTTAATATTTCTATTCAATTTTATATATTAAAATAAGTGTATATAATATGTTAATATATATTGTTTTTATGCTATTTTTTTAATAGATTTATTGTGTAAGTTTAATTTTAATAATATTGTTTTATAAGTTTTATTCAAATTAATTATATTAACCATACAAATTTATTACTCATACCTATATTATGTTTTTATTTTATTTAGCTGCACTATTTGGTATGCAATTTCAAATTTGTGTGTGTTTTATTGTATTGTACATTATACAATTTTATTTTATAATTTTATATGATACGTTTCTCGTAATAAATTTTAACTATTTTTATCACTTAAAAAAAAATAAAATGATATGCTGCTCTTGAGTCATTATTATTTTTTTAAGTTCAAATTAAAAATAGTTTCAAAATTTTAACTTAACTATTTCGAATTAGTTAAATCATTTTTAAATTTTATATATGAATTATCATTTTTTTCAGTGGTATTTGGTATGTATAATTTTGTTTATCGTTCAGAATTTAGGTTTTCATTTTGAACACTATTGTAAATTTAATTTTTTGTAACAATTTTATTAATACTAGGATATTATAAACTTTATTATTTTAGAAAAAATTGGTGAATATTTATTTATTGTTTTTATATTTTTTGTTTGTCCTGGTGTATATCGATGTGTGATTTTTAGAATGAAGATATATTTATAAGAATTAAAACATAGAAAAGCTTTTAAATTAGAATTAGAATAAGAGATGTTTACTAAGAATTTAATACACAATATTATAAATTAATAAATTATAATTATAACTGCTTTAAATGATATCATTGATTTAATGAACTATAAATGAGAATCTGTCAAGATGTCTCTATATTCTAGAATAAATAACTAATCTGGCTATCGTGACAACAAAACTGGTAATCAGTGGCCCAACATATTCTTCTAGCCCCGACAGGGTTATTTTATGTATACGTAATGGGTCACATGCCTGGGCAGGACCACATTGTTTGTAGAATATATATTGAATATTATAATTTGTACATAATTAAAATTAACTAAAATATTATTATGTCCGCAGAAGATAAACGTACGTATTATTTTTTTATTTTGTGTATAATTAAAGCATTTAGTATGAAACAGAATCTGCAGTTTTAGATTATAAATGAAGCATCTTGAAGAATGTTTGTTTTACATATTATTTGAAAATAGTAAAAATGCTTCTAAGTACAACAAGGGTTTTTTTTTTAACGAAAATTAACGTTTCAAGGGCGAATGAATAGGGAAATTTATGTAATGCTAGTTCTCGACCAAAATGATTATTGATGTAATCAAACAACAAATCATCTAGGTTCTAAATAAAACTGTTTGGTTCTAAACTACAATGTTAATTCAAAAAAGTTCTATATATGTGTTAAAATGAATTAAAGAACACCATAAAGTAATTTCTAATATTTATCGAGTTATCTAAATGATAATATAATATCAATTTTATTTTGATGCATTATTATTAATTTATTAAAATGTATATGGAGCACAAGAACTCTATTCAGGCAGATTGCTATGAAAACTTTTACAGTCCAAAAACAAAAGCACAAACAACCTAGATTGGTCATATCTATTATAGGACTACGAGAACAACGGCAAAAGCAGTGTAATAATATCTGAGAGTTTCACGAATTCGGAATTTCTATAATCAATCGGAAAATGGTTGACACAAAATATGGAGTAGGGTTTATGGTCAGTAACGCAATACTACCACATAGGTAAATAGATAAATAATAGAACTTTGGTAAAATAAATTGTATCTAGTAGGAATATGAGACTTATAATTAAAGATCAATCACAAGGATTTCTTAGTCGGACCATACACCTTTAATATGTAGGTGATTTTCAAATATTAAGGAAGAATCATGTTTGAACCGTATATACTTTCGCGCCAACGATAAGCTGGGTTAAAGTTCAACAAGATCACGATGAGCTGCGGTGAACTTCGTTACTACCGTTGTCGTAATCATAAATATTATGACTCCGACCTTTGCGATACATCCCACACGCGCCCGGAAACCTACTAGTTGTTGTCTCGCATCCGCCGATTAGGTCGATTGCCTTGGTACACGCAGTCATAAACGCAACGGCTTTTCGGTGTTTTTCACGTCCGCTATGTCGCCTAGTCGTTCCTGTTCTCCAATCACTGTAGTTACGCCATTGTGTGTTCACTGCCAGTGTGTTGGTGACTCGTTGTCCACCATGTTCTTGCGGCCTTCCCGAGAGTATGTCGACGTTATTCGCGCGACACTTCCAGTCAGTGGCGTGCTGAGATTTTTTGAAAGGGGGGATATTTCATGTAGATAATATATCATTACAAAAAAATCCAAGGGGGGAATATAACACTCTGATCCACCCAATGTGGTCACACCACTGCTTCCACTGTCCTTGTCGACTGTGTGACCTACGGTGCCATTTTCTAGTGCGTTGCATGTCGGTCGTGTGGTGTGAATGCCCATATTCTAGTATATTGTCGTTCCGACCACCGTGTGCCGGTACTATACTGTATTAACTGACAGTAATCGTACTGCCATACTTCGTCAGCGCGGAATTGTCGACGCGGGAATTCTCAACTTGAAGGCCGTCGTCTCATATCACCTCTATGTAACATTCACCTTTTAAATAAGAGAATTTCCGCCATTTTGCCGATTTAAAAATCATTTCCAAGTCGCCTATCTAGTATATTTTATATATCTGCGATATTATATATTATCATTTTCGTATTATCAATTTATCATATAATAGTATTTTCGTATTGATCTATTATTGATCACATTATTATTGTTCATATATTATTATTCTTTTATTTGGGCGCCCGTATATTTTTTATTTTTCTCTGTATTTATTATATGTTTATTATATTATTCTATAGGCATATTATTATACGCATTTTGCGCAACGCACATTAATAATTTGATAATATAAACAAAATATACTACTGGTCACCCTCCCGAAACTAGAAAGGCAAGTTGAAGTAGTCGACTACAAAATTCATATGAACTATTCCAGTGCAAACAAAACATCTATTATAAAAATGATATACACAATTAAGATTCGGTAGATAATTTATAATACATCGTATCATATCTATTATGTAGATTTTAAGTTATAATATTATTTTTTTTTCATTTATTTCTTTATCACTAACAATTATAATAACTTTTTTTGTAGTTAAACTAAGTATGTACCTACTTATTACATTATTTAAATTAATATTTATTAAAAATTTTATTTAATTGTGATCTTAATATAATTTTTTGGTTTCAAACTACAATGTTAATTCCTTTAGTTTTTATTGACATAGTAAAATAATTTATAAATAAATATTTTATTTATAAATGTATTATTTATTATTTTTATAATATTTTTGTTTTGTAAATAATTTAATGCTTTTTGAGAGTTCAATATTATTAATTTTATTAATTATTATAATACCAAATTTTGTTTCTCTAGAAATATACAATTAAACAACTCTAACCAAACAAAAAACCATAATTTTGTTAAATTAACAACCAAATGACTACCGTAGAACTTATTGATAAACAGACATTTTTTTTTAGTTTAAAAAAATATGTTATAGTTTGAAGGTTAAGCAGCTTTGCTATACAAAATTACAGAATATTTTAAAATACTGATAAATAAATATTATTAATACATTTAATTAAATATTGGTAATTATAGCTAACTAATAACGATTATAAATAAATGTTTTTAGATGTGATAAAAAAAGGTACGTAAATATGATAAGTATTTTTAATTTTATTTCTATGAAATTTTAAATTTGCATTAACAAAATACATGTTCTCGAAGAAAAATTGTGAATTTTATTTTTTTTTTAATCCAGTATTTTTCGTACATGTTAAATGCAGAACTAATTTATATATTTTTAAATTTAACTGTTTGGTAGTCTTGTTGTAAATGATATCATTGTGATTATACATCGGTTTGTTGCGTGGCAACAATGATTGTAGTTTTGACCTATTTTCAGTTATCACGTGTCGTCGAATCATGCTTCTTGGACGCTTGTTTGTCTTCAAAATTTTTAAAAACATGGTATTATAAATGGTATATAATTCATTTTTTTTTTTGTCACTGTAGCTGATTGTAATTTTTGAAGGTTTACTTATTGTGCACCCATTGTGGCTTCGTCACCATCGACTTACATCATCTTCTCCATTAGTATTGTTTCTTTTTACGTGAGCCGATCATCGTAACAAACGTACAGCATCTTCAATGTTTAAAATTTATAATTTTAATAACGAAAAAAATAGTGAATTAAGAAATTAAGAAAGTCTTGCATCCGTTATTTATTTCTTATGTAGGACAGCCAGTGCTGGATCTATAGAGGGGGTGGGAGCAAGTGGGTATCTTTTCCTCACACGCTGTTGACAAAAAGGGCACTATTATAAGTCTATGAAAAATACTGACCCCCGTAGCTAATACTATGAATTTTTACCAGCGTCGGTTGTCAAATATCGTAGATCCGGACACCTGCGGTACGAGTTTTTCCTGTCTTATAGACATGCAAAGCTAATTTATTATTATAAGAACTGATTTTGAAATTTCTACAAATGTTTAACCCTAACAAGGTCGATTAAATATCATAATTTAGTGTTTTCAAACGTGATAATTTATTACAGATATTCTATAGGTCAATTTAAATTAACATATGTATTTTTTAAATTCGATATGAATTCATGCAAAATCGATTACTTTTGAAAAGATTACCGCTGTTCTAATTTATTTACTATGCAGTTAACTAGCCAGTAAAGTTTGTAGTTAATATTACCTAACCTTATGATTTTTAATTTTTTGAATGACAGCATATATTTTTAATTTTATATACTGAACGAAATATTTTTTGGTGCATTTCGATAAATTGAAATCGAAATTCGGACGACTATATTATAAATTATACCATATGTAATTACATTTTTCTTATTAATTAAATTTAAAAATTATTTAATATATAATTAAAATGAGATAAATAAAACCTTTACAATATGTATCATGTGAAGAAAATAAAACATAAAAAAACGATAAAAAATTTTAAATTTAAATCATTTTATTAAAATATAAACATGTATTGAATCCTATTTTTCAAACAAAGAAGTAAATGCATTAAGTTTTGAGCTGTGGTAATTATATGTATTTTAAGTTAAATTTTGCACAATAGTGGACCAATATTTGATGGGATATTCTGTACCACTTCATTCTACTCAACAAATACTAGTCAGGTTATCAATTTTGATACATAAAAATACTCCAAAAAAGATTCTGCTTAAGATTAAAAGATTAAAATATGAATGCCGTCATTCAAATAATAGAATTCTTACACATGTTATTTTAATAAAAAATTATGTAAAAAAAAATAATTTTCGAAAACTTAAATACATTTTAAATAATACTTGTTATTCACTAAAATAATCATTCAGTCTAAAGTAAATATTTTGTGCATATTTAAAATTAACTAAAAAATTATTTCCTGCAGATCCCCAAGGTACGTGTAATTATTTTTATTTGTTGTATATATTTATACTATTTTGCGTGACATATACCCTACACATTTTTATTTGATATGAGAATTTTCAAAAATCTATGTTTTTATTTCATTTATTGAGATAGTATAAATAATTCTTTCTCAATAATTTGAAAACAATAATATAGTATACCGAATCATCGATATTACTCTTTTATCATTCAGCACTGAAACCGATAAAATTAGCACTTATTATATGTGATAATATACTTGTTAAAACAACTGATTTATCCCAGTATATTAAACTCGTAAATGTATCTATAATTTATAAATACAAATTAAAACTGACAATTTAATAAAAACCAATATGTTACTAAACTTTAAAAATTAATACGTATTAAATATTTTGAAATTACGTGAATTCATAATTCTTAATAAACCTCAATAATTATTATTAGTAACTTATTTGTTACAATTAAATTACTTTTTTTTAGTTGAACGTAAGTATGTTTAGTATTTTCTTATTTTATTTGTAATATTTGTATGTATAATTTCATTTAAAAAAAAAATTTTTTTACATAATTTTCAGTGAGTTAAACAACAATTATTTATTATGTTTAAAGATAATATGTCGTTTCAACAGAAAATTATGTAAAAAAATTATTTTCGAAAACTAAAATACATATTAAATAATAATGTTTTTCAATAAAATATTCATTCAGTCTAAAGTATATATATTGTACATATTTAAAATCAACTAAAAAATAATTGCCTGCAGGTGCCCAAGGTACGTGTTACTTTTTTATTGTTTGTATATATTTGTGGTATTTTGCGTGACATATACCCTACAAATTTTTATATGATATAAGAATTTTCAAAAATCTGTGTTTTTAATTCATTTATTGGAATAGTTAAAATGCTTTTTTCTTAATTTACTGAAAAATATATTATAGTACATCGAATCATCGGTATTACTCTTTTATCGTTCAGCACTGAAACCGATAAAATTAGCACTTATTATATGTGATAATATACTTGTGAAAACAACTGATTTATCCCAGTAGGTACATTAAACTCGTAAATTTTTTTTTATTTTTTTTTCTATATGTAAATCGTATAGATTAAGAAATATATATATACTGCTTTAAGCCAAAGTTTGTGATGGAGTAGAGAATTAACAATAGTAGTAATAATAATAATAATAATAGTATTTTAAAATAGCAAAATTAAAATAAAACAACAAAAAATAATAAATTTGGATAGGTACATCTTTTCGCAAAAGAAACAAAATTTCTCAATAAGTATACATAAAAGAAAATATAAATAAATAAATATAAAATAAGATAAGAATAAGAATACAAAATCAGTCACATTAGATAGACCAGTTAAAGTTACAATATACTACAATAATGTATAAGATATAAGATAAAACAAAACAAAAGACATCATATGAATATATAAGAGAGAAACGTAGCGATATTCACAATTCGTTCTTTAAAAATAAGTAGTTAAAATTAATAAATTTAATAAACATATTAGATCAAAAATAAAAATAAAAATCATAATCACTGAAATCACTGAAATCCGAACTCTTATTTAGGGAGAATTTAATTCTGCAAACAACCATTTATAGACGACTTTTTCTCATCAACTAGACCTCCATGAATATTTTTTTTTTATAAAGTCGGCATCTGATTAAAATAGGTAGAACCTAAATAATCAAAAAAAGATTGACCAAAAGATTTTTTCGAATACATTACTGGCTAATTATAGGCTATATGATCTCTTAAATGCCTGTTAATGTTATTGAGATTATATTTTGTTGTAAATAAAACTGCATATTTCTTGTATAGGTACCGTATTGGAAGAACATCTAATTTTATGTAATTCACTTTTGTTGAGCCTACTTAAGATTTTCTATTTAGTATTATTCTTAATATATTATTTTGATTAGTTTGAAGAATTTTTAAAACATTTGCTTTTACACCTCCTAATACCAAAAGCCATATTGACTGATAGAACGCAACATAAATTGTACATAAAGTTTCTACTGGTAAGATATATTTTAGTAAAATTAATTTGTGCAAAAAGTATCGCAGTTTCACTACTAAATCATGGATATGGAAATTCCACCTCAAATTATTATCAAAAATAATACCCAGATAGCGAATTTTTGAAACTTCTTTAATTTGCTTACAGTTTTGCATATTGCATATCAATTGATTTTGGCAATTATGAATTATTAAAGGAAAGTTGTCATTAATAATCTTATTTATTGAAAACTAAATGTACGTAGTTTTGTCTGAATTCATAGTTAAGCCAGGTTCACTTGTGCACTTATACGTTAATTATAGACCTTTCGTTGCTTTGAGGAATACCCCTTCCCAGCATTAATCCGGAAATAACAGACAAGTATCATCCACGTAGGTCATTATTTTGCAATCAATAATTAAAACACAAACTGCATTAATGTATAATATGAACAAAATTGGACCTAGAACACTACCCTGTGGGACACCATATTCCATATAATTTGTATTGCTTATAACATCATTTAATTTCAACATTTGTAGTCTTTTACAAACGTAGCAGTTAAACCAGAGGAGACTTATTATTTATTCTAAAATCAGGTTGAATTCTTAAAAAGACGTAATGTTGAATAGTATAGAAGGCCTTTGCTAAGTTAATGAAAACAGCAATCGTTTTTAAACCTTTATACAAAGAGACATATAAATGTAAATGCATCTATAAATTATAAATATAAATTAAAACGGACAATTCAATATAAACCAATATTTTAATAAATTTTAAAAAAGAACACGTATTTAATATTTTGAAATTACGTTGATTCATAATTCTTAATAAATCTCAATAATTATTATTAGTAACTCATTTCTTACAATTGCAATTCCTATTTTTTAGCTGAATTTCTTCGTACGTAAACATGAATAGTATTTCCTTATTTTATTTGTAATATTTGTATGACTAAATTCATTTTAAACAAAATATTTTTTACATAATTTTCCGTAAATAAAACAACATACTTTTAATTAAGTTTATAGATAATATGTCGTTTTAACAGAAAATAATGTATAAAAAATTATTTTCGAAAACTTAAATATATATTAAATAATCAATTTTTTCAATAAAATAATCATCCAGTATAAAATATATATTTTGTACATATTTAAAATTAACTAAAAAATGATTTCCTGCAGGTGCCCAAGGTACGTGTTACTTTTTTATTGTTTGTATATATTTGTGGTAATTTGCGTGACATATACCCTACAAATTTTTATATGATATGAGAATTTTCAAAAAGGAGTGTTTTTATTTCATTCATTGGAATAGTTAAAATGCTTCTATCTCAAAATTATGAAAAATATAATATAGTACACCAAATACAATAAACCGGAATCATTGGTATTATTCTTTAATCATTCAACATTGAAACTGAAAAAGTTAGCACTTATTATATTATGTGTTAATATCTTTGTGAAAACAACTGATTTATCTCATTATATAACTCGTAAATATATCTATAATTTATGAATATATAAAAAGAAATTAACAATTTATTAAAAAACAATATGTCGCTAAATTTTAAGAATTAATACGTACTAAATATTTTGAAATTACGATAATTCATAATTCCTAATAAATCTCAAAAATTATTATTAATAACTTATTTGTTACAATTGCAATTACTGTTTATTAGCTCTAGTTTTTCGTACGTAAATATGATTAATAGTTTTTTATTTTATTTGAAATAGTTGTATGTTCAATTTCGTTTTAAACAATAATTTTTCTACACAATTATCAGTGAGTTAAACAACATATTTTTTATTAAGTATAAAGAAAATATGTAGTTTCAAACATTGATTATGTAAAAAAAATTATTTTCGAAAACTTAAATACATTTTAAATAATAATTGTTTTTTCAATAAAATATTCATCCAGTATAAAGTACATCTTTTATAAAAATTTTAAATTAACTGAAAAATGATTGCCTGCAGGTGCCCAAGGTAAGCGTAATTTTTTAATGTTTTGTATATATTTATGTTATTTTGCGATCCTTATTATATAGTCTCAAATGTTTTATTAGATATGAGAATTTTCAAAAATCTGTGTTTTCATTTCTTTATTGAAATAATATAAATGCTTTATTCTTAATTTTCTGAAATCTATAATATTTTACACGGAATCATCGGTTTTACTCTTTTATCGTTCAGCACTGAAACCAATAAAATTAGCACTTATTATTTTTGATAAAAATTTTTAATAGCAATTGATTTATCTCAGTATATTTAACTCGTTAATGTATCTATAATTTATAAATATAAATTAAAACTTACTATTTTATCATAACCATTTATGTCTCTAAATTTAAAAAATGAACATGTACTAAATATTTTGAAATTACGTGAATTTGTAATTTTTAAAAATCTCAATAATTATTCTTAATAACATATTTGTTACAATTGCAATTACTTTTTTTTAGCTCAAACTAGTACGTAACTATAATTAGTATTTTTATTTTTTTTTTTTTATGTACAATTTCATATACACCAATATTTTTTTTTACATAATTTTGAGTGTATAAAATAACATATTTTCTAATTAGTGTTTAAATAATATGTCATTTAAACAGAAAATTATGTAAAAAAAATTATTTTCGAAAACTTAAATACATTTTAAATAATAATTGTTTTTTCAATAAAATATTCATCCAGTATAAAGTACATCTTTTATAAAAATTTTAAATTAACTGAAAAATGATTGCCTGCAGGTGCCCAAGGTAAGCGTAATTTTTTAATGTTTTGTATATATTTATGTTATTTTGCGATCCTGATTATATAGTCTCAAATGTTTTATTAGATATGAGAATTTTCAAAAATCTGTGTTTTCATTTCTTTATTGAAATAATATAAATGCTTTTTTCTTAATTTTCTGAAATCTATAATATTTTACACGGAATCATCGGTTTTACTCTTTTATCGTTCAGCACTGAAACCAATAAAATTAGCACTTATTATTTTTGATAAAAATTTTTAATAACAATTGATTTATCTCAGTATATTTAACTCGTTAATGTATCTATAATTTATAAATATAAATTAAAACTTACTATTTTATCATAACCATTTATGTCTCTAAATTTAAAAAATGAACATGTACTAAATATTTTGAAATTACGTGAATTTGTAATTTTTAAAAATCTCAATAATTATTCTTAATAACATATTTGTTACAATTGATATTATTTTTTATTAGCCCAAACTTCTCGTACGTAACTAATATTAGTATTTTCTTATTTTATTTGTATGTACAATTTCATATACACCAATATTTTTTTTTACATAATTTTGAGTGTATTAAATAACATATTTTTTAATTAGTGTTTAAATATTATGTCATTTAAACAGAAAATTATGTAAAAAAAATTATTTTCGAAAACTTAAATACATTTTAAATAATAATTGTTTTTTCAATAAAATATTCATACAGTATATAGTACATCTTTTATAAAAATTTTAAATTAACTGAAAAATGATTGCCTGCAGGTGCCCAAGGTAAGCGTAATTTTTTAATGTTTTGTATATATTTATGTTATTTTGCGATCCTTATTATATAGTCTCAAATGTTTTATTAGATATGAGAATTTTCAAAAATCTGTGTTTTCATTTCTTTATTGAAATAATATAAATGCTTTATTCTTAATTTTCTGAAATCTATAATATTTTACACGGAATCATCGGTTTTACTCTTTTATCGTTCAGCACTGAAACCAATAAAATTAGCACTTATTATTTTTGATAAAAATTTTTAATAGCAATTGATTTATCTCAGTATATTTAACTCGTTAATGTATCTATAATTTATAAATATAAATTAAAACTTACTATTTTATCATAACCATTTATGTCTCTAAATTTAAAAAATGAACATGTACTAAATATTTTGAAATTACGTGAATTTGTAATTTTTAAAAATCTCAATAATTATTCTTAATAACATATTTGTTACAATTGCAATTACTTTTTTTTAGCTCAAACTAGTACGTAACTATAATTAGTATTTTTATTTTTTTTTTTTATGTACAATTTCATATACACCAATATTTTTTTTTTACATAATTTTGAGTGTATAAAATAACATATTTTCTAATTAGTGTTTAAATAATATGTCATTTAAACAGAAAATTATGTAAAAAAAATTATTTTCGAAAACTTAAATACATTTTAAATAATAATTGTTTTTTCAATAAAATATTCATCCAGTATAAAGTACATCTTTTATAAAAATTTTAAATTAACTGAAAAATGATTGCCTGCAGGTGCCCAAGGTAAGCGTAATTTTTTAATGTTTTGTATATATTTATGTTATTTTGCGATCCTTATTATATAGTCTCAAATGTTTTATTAGATATGAGAATTTTCAAAAATCTGTGTTTTCATTTCTTTATTGAAATAATATAAATGCTTTTTTCTTAATTTTCTGAAATCTATAATATTTTACACGGAATCATCGGTTTTACTCTTTTATCGTTCAGCACTGAAACCAATAAAATTAGCACTTATTATTTTTGATAAAAATTTTTAATAACAATTGATTTATCTCAGTATATTTAACTCGTTAATGTATCTATAATTTATAAATATAAATTAAAACTTACTATTTTATCATAACCATTTATGTCTCTAAATTTAAAAAATGAACATGTACTAAATATTTTGAAATTACGTGAATTTGTAATTTTTAAAAATCTCAATAATTATTCTTAATAACATATTTGTTACAATTGCAATTACTTTTTTTTAGCTCAAACTAGTACGTAACTATAATTAGTATTTTTATTTTTTTTTTTTTATGTACAATTTCATATACACCAATATTTTTTTTTACATAATTTTGAGTGTATTAAATAACATATTTTTTAATTAGTGTTTAAATATTATGTCATTTAAACAGAAAATTATGTAAAAAAAATTATTTTCGAAAACTTAAATACATTTTAAATAATAATTGTTTTTTCAATAAAATATTCATCCAGTATAAAGTACATCTTTTATAAAAATTTTAAATTAACTGAAAAATGATTGCCTGCAGGTGCCCAAGGTAAGCGTAATTTTTTAATGTTTTGTATATATTTATGTTATTTTGCGATCCTTATTATATAGTCTCAAATGTTTTATTAGATATGAGAATTTTCAAAAATCTGTGTTTTCATTTCTTTATTGAAATAATATAAATGCTTTATTCTTAATTTTCTGAAATCTATAATAATTTACACGGAATCATCGGTTTTACTCTTTTATCGTTCAGCACTGAAACCAATAAAATTAGCACTTATTATTTTTGATAAAAATTTTTAATAACAATTGATTTATCTCAGTATATTTAACTCGTTAATGTATCTATAATTTATAAATATAAATTAAAACTTACTATTTTATCATAACCATTTATGTCTCTAAATTTAAAAAATGAACATGTACTAAATATTTTGAAATTACGTGAATTTGTAATTTTTAAAAATCTCAATAATTATTCTTAATAACATATTTGTTACAATTGCAATTACTTTTTTTTAGCTCAAACTAGTACGTAACTATAATTAGTATTTTCTTATTTTATTTGTATGTACAATTTCATATACACCAATATTTTTTTTTACATAATTTTGAGTGTATAAAATAACATATTTTCTAATTAGTGTTTAAATAATATGTCATTTAAACAGAAAATTATGTAAAAAAAATTATTTTCGAAAACTTAAATACATTTTAAATAATAATTGTTTTTTCAATAAAATATTCATCCAGTATAAAGTACATCATTAATAAAAATTTGAAATTAACTGAAAAATGATTGCCTGCAGGTGCCCAAGGTAAGCGTAATTTTTTAATGTTTTGTATATATTTATGTTATTTTGCGATCCTTATTATACAGTCTCAAATGTTTTATTAGATATGAGAATTTTCAAAAATCTGTGTTTTCATTTCTTTATTGAAATAATATAAATGCTTTTTTCTTAATTTTCTGAAATCTATAATATTTTACATGGAATCATCGGTTTTACTCTTTTATCGTTCAGCACTGAAACCAATAAAATTAGCACTTATTATTTTTGATAAAAATTTTTAATAACAATTGATTTATCTCAGTATATTTAACTCGTTAATGTATCTATAATTTATAAATATAAATTAAAACTTACTATTTTATCATAACCATTTATGTCTCTAAATTTAAAAAATGAACATGTACTAAATATTTTGAAATTACGTGAATTTGTAATTTTTAAAAATCTCAATAATTATTCTTAATAACATATTTGTTACAATTGATATTATTTTTTATTAGCCCAAACTTCTCGTACGTAACTAATATTAGTATTTTCTTATTTTATTTGTATGTACAATTTCATACACACCAATATTTTTTTTTACATAATTTTGAGTGTATTAAATAACATATTTTTTAATTAGTGTTTAAATATTATGTCATTTAAACAGAAAATTATGTACAAAAAATTATTATTTTCGAAAACTTAAATACATTTTAAATAATAATTGTTTTTTCAATAAAATATTCATACAGTATATAGTACATCTTTTATAAAAATTTTAAATTAACTGAAAAATGATTGCCTGCAGGTGCCCAAGGTAAGCGTAATTTTTTAATGTTTTGTATATATTTATGTTATTTTGCGATCCTTATTATATAGTCTCAAATGTTTTATTAGATATGAGAATTTTCAAAAATCTGTGTTTTCATTTCTTTATTGAAATAATATAAATGCTTTATTCTTAATTTTCTGAAATCTATAATAATTTACACGGAATCATCGGTTTTACTCTTTTATCGTTCAGCACTGAAACCAATAAAATTAGCACTTATTATTTTTGATAAAAATTTTTAATAACAATTGATTTATCTCAGTATATTTAACTCGTTAATGTATCTATAATTTATAAATATAAATTAAAACTTACTATTTTATCATAACCATTTATGTCTCTAAATTTAAAAAATGAACATGTACTAAATATTTTGAAATTACGTGAATTTGTAATTTTTAAAAATCTCAATAATTATTCTTAATAACATATTTGTTACAATTGCAATTACTTTTTTTTAGCTCAAACTAGTACGTAACTATAATTAGTATTTTTATTTTTTTTTTTTATGTACAATTTCATATACACCAATATTTTTTTTTTACATAATTTTGAGTGTATAAAATAACATATTTTCTAATTAGTGTTTAAATAATATGTCATTTAAACAGAAAATTATGTAAAAAAAATTATTTTCGAAAACTTAAATACATTTTAAATAATAATTGTTTTTTCAATAAAATATTCATCCAGTATAAAGTACATCTTTTATAAAAATTTTAAATTAACTGAAAAATGATTGCCTGCAGGTGCCCAAGGTAAACGTAATTTTTTAATGTTTTGTATATATTTATGTTATTTTGCGATCCTTATTATATAGTCTCAAATGTTTTATTAGATATGAGAATTTTCAAAAATCTGTGTTTTCATTTCTTTATTGAAATAATATAAATGCTTTTTTCTTAATTTTCTGAAATCTATAATATTTTACACGGAATCATCGGTTTTACTCTTTTATCGTTCAGCACTGAAACCAATAAAATTAGCACTTATTATTTTTGATAAAAATTTTTAATAGCAATTGATTTATCTCAGTATATTTAACTCGTTAATGTATCTATAATTTATAAATATAAATTAAAACTTACTATTTTATCATAACCATTTATGTCTCTAAATTTAAAAAATGAACATGTACTAAATATTTTGAAATTACGTGAATTTGTAATTTTTAAAAATCTCAATAATTATTCTTAATAACATATTTGTTACAATTGCAATTACTTTTTTTTAGCTCAAACTAGTACGTAACTATAATTAGTATTTTTATTTTTTTTTTTTTATGTACAATTTCATATACACCAATATTTTTTTTTTACATAATTTTGAGTGTATAAAATAACATATTTTCTAATTAGTGTTTAAATAATATGTCATTTAAACAGAAAATTATGTAAAAAAAATTATTTTCGAAAACTTAAATACATTTTAAATAATAATTGTTTTTTCAATAAAATATTCATCCAGTATAAAGTACATCTTTTATAAAAATTTTAAATTAACTGAAAAATGATTGCCTGCAGGTGCCCAAGGTAAGCGTAATTTTTTAATGTTTTGTATATATTTATGTTATTTTGCGATCCTTATTATATAGTCTCAAATGTTTTATTAGATATGAGAATTTTCAAAAATCTGTGTTTTCATTTCTTTATTGAAATAATATAAATGCTTTTTTCTTAATTTTCTGAAATCTATAATATTTTACACGGAATCATCGGTTTTACTCTTTTATCGTTCAGCACTGAAACCAATAAAATTAGCACTTATTATTTTTGATAAAAATTTTTAATAACAATTGATTTATCTCAGTATATTTAACTCGTTAATGTATCTATAATTTATAAATATAAATTAAAACTTACTATTTTATCATAACCATTTATGTCTCTAAATTTAAAAAATGAACATGTACTAAATATTTTGAAATTACGTGAATTTGTAATTTTTAAAAATCTCAATAATTATTCTTAATAACATATTTTTTACAATTGATATTATTTTTTATTAGCCCAAACTTCTCGTACGTAACTAATATTAGTATTTTCTTATTTTATTTGTATGTACAATTTCATATACACCAATATTTTTTTTTACATAATTTTGAGTGTATTAAATAACATATTTTTTAATTAGTGTTTAAATATTATGTCATTTAAACAGAAAATTATGTAAAAAAAATTATTTTCGAAAACTTAAATACATTTTAAATAATAATTGTTTTTTCAATAAAATATTCATACAGTATATAGTACATCTTTTATAAAAATTTTAAATTAACTGAAAAATGATTGCCTGCAGGTGCCCAAGGTAAGCGTAATTTTTTAATGTTTTGTATATATTTATGTTATTTTGCGATCCTTATTATATAGTCTCAAATGTTTTATTAGATATGAGAATTTTCAAAAATCTGTGTTTTCATTTCTTTATTGAAATAATATAAATGCTTTATTCTTAATTTTCTGAAATCTATAATATTTTACACGGAATCATCGGTTTTACTCTTTTATCGTTCAGCACTGAAACCAATAAAATTAGCACTTATTATTTTTGATAAAAATTTTTAATAGCAATTGATTTATCTCAGTATATTTAACTCGTTAATGTATCTATAATTTATAAATATAAATTAAAACTTACTATTTTATCATAACCATTTATGTCTCTAAATTTAAAAAATGAACATGTACTAAATATTTTGAAATTACGTGAATTTGTAATTTTTAAAAATCTCAATAATTATTCTTAATAACATATTTGTTACAATTGCAATTACTTTTTTTTAGCTCAAACTAGTACGTAACTATAATTAGTATTTTTATTTTTTTTTTTTATGTACAATTTCATATACACCAATATTTTTTTTTACATAATTTTGAGTGTATAAAATAACATATTTTCTAATTAGTGTTTAAATAATATGTCATTTAAACAGAAAATTATGTAAAAAAAATTATTTTCGAAAACTTAAATACATTTTAAATAATAATTGTTTTTTCAATAAAATATTCATCCAGTATAAAGTACATCTTTTATAAAAATTTTAAATTAACTGAAAAATGATTGCCTGCAGGTGCCCAAGGTAAGCGTAATTTTTTAATGTTTTGTATATATTTATGTTATTTTGCGATCCTTATTATATAGTCTCAAATGTTTTATTAGATATGAGAATTTTCAAAAATCTGTGTTTTCATTTCTTTATTGAAATAATATAAATGCTTTTTTCTTAATTTTCTGAAATCTATAATATTTTACACGGAATCATCGGTTTTACTCTTTTATCGTTCAGCACTGAAACCAATAAAATTAGCACTTATTATTTTTGATAAAAATTTTTAATAACAATTGATTTATCTCAGTATATTTAACTCGTTAATGTATCTATAATTTATAAATATAAATTAAAACTTACTATTTTATCATAACCATTTATGTCTCTAAATTTAAAAAATGAACATGTACTAAATATTTTGAAATTACGTGAATTTGTAATTTTTAAAAATCTCAATAATTATTCTTAATAACATATTTGTTACAATTGATATTATTTTTTATTAGCCCAAACTTCTCGTACGTAACTAATATTAGTATTTTCTTATTTTATTTGTATGTACAATTTCATATACACCAATATTTTTTTTTACATAATTTTGAGTGTATTAAATAACATATTTTTTAATTAGTGTTTAAATATTATGTCATTTAAACAGAAAATTATGTAAAAAAAATTATTTTCGAAAACTTAAATACATTTTAAATAATAATTGTTTTTTCAATAAAATATTCATACAGTATATAGTACATCTTTTATAAAAATTTTAAATTAACTGAAAAATGATTGCCTGCAGGTGCCCAAGGTAAGCGTAATTTTTTAATGTTTTGTATATATTTATGTTATTTTGCGATCCTTATTATATAGTCTCAAATGTTTTATTAGATATGAGAATTTTCAAAAATCTGTGTTTTCATTTCTTTATTGAAATAATATAAATGCTTTATTCTTAATTTTCTGAAATCTATAATATTTTACACGGAATCATCGGTTTTACTCTTTTATCGTTCAGCACTGAAACCAATAAAATTAGCACTTATTATTTTTGATAAAAATTTTTAATAGCAATTGATTTATCTCAGTATATTTAACTCGTTAATGTATCTATAATTTATAAATATAAATTAAAACTTACTATTTTATCATAACCATTTATGTCTCTAAATTTAAAAAATGAACATGTACTAAATATTTTGAAATTACGTGAATTTGTAATTTTTAAAAATCTCAATAATTATTCTTAATAACATATTTGTTACAATTGCAATTACTTTTTTTTAGCTCAAACTAGTACGTAACTATAATTAGTATTTTTATTTTTTTTTTTTATGTACAATTTCATATACACCAATATTTTTTTTTTACATAATTTTGAGTGTATAAAATAACATATTTTCTAATTAGTGTTTAAATAATATGTCATTTAAACAGAAAATTATGTAAAAAAAATTATTTTCGAAAACTTAAATACATTTTAAATAATAATTGTTTTTTCAATAAAATATTCATCCAGTATAAAGTACATCTTTTATAAAAATTTTAAATTAACTGAAAAATGATTGCCTGCAGGTGCCCAAGGTAAGCGTAATTTTTTAATGTTTTGTATATATTTATGTTATTTTGCGATCCTTATTATATAGTCTCAAATGTTTTATTAGATATGAGAATTTTCAAAAATCTGTGTTTTCATTTCTTTATTGAAATAATATAAATGCTTTATTCTTAATTTTCTGAAATCTATAATATTTTACACGGAATCATCGGTTTTACTCTTTTATCGTTCAGCACTGAAACCAATAAAATTAGCACTTATTATTTTTGATAAAAATTTTTAATAACAATTGATTTATCTCAGTATATTTAACTCGTTAATGTATCTATAATTTATAAATATAAATTAAAACTTACTATTTTATCATAACCATTTATGTCTCTAAATTTAAAAAATGAACATGTACTAAATATTTTGAAATTACGTGAATTTGTAATTTTTAAAAATCTCAATAATTATTCTTAATAACATATTTGTTACAATTGATATTATTTTTTATTAGCCCAAACTTCTCGTACGTAACTAATATTAGTATTTTCTTATTTTATTTGTATGTACAATTTCATATACACCAATATTTTTTTTTACATAATTTTGAGTGTATTAAATAACATATTTTTTAATTAGTGTTTAAATATTATGTCATTTAAACAGAAAATTATGTAAAAAAAATTATTTTCGAAAACTTAAATACATTTTAAATAATAATTGTTTTTTCAATAAAATATTCATACAGTATATAGTACATCTTTTATAAAAATTTTAAATTAACTGAAAAATGATTGCCTGCAGGTGCCCAAGGTAAGCGTAATTTTTTAATGTTTTGTATATATTTATGTTATTTTGCGATCCTTATTATATAGTCTCAAATGTTTTATTAGATATGAGAATTTTCAAAAATCTGTGTTTTCATTTCTTTATTGAAATAATATAAATGCTTTATTCTTAATTTTCTGAAATCTATAATATTTTACACGGAATCATCGGTTTTACTCTTTTATCGTTCAGCACTGAAACCAATAAAATTAGCACTTATTATTTTTGATAAAAATTTTTAATAACAATTGATTTATCTCAGTATATTTAACTCGTTAATGTATCTATAATTTATAAATATAAATTAAAACTTACTATTTTATCATAACCATTTATGTCTCTAAATTTAAAAAATGAACATGTACTAAATATTTTGAAATTACGTGAATTTGTAATTTTTAAAAATCTCAATAATTATTCTTAATAACATATTTGTTACAATTGATATTATTTTTTATTAGCCCAAACTTCTCGTACGTAACTAATATTAGTATTTTCTTATTTTATTTGTATGTACAATTTCATATACACCAATATTTTTTTTTACATAATTTTGAGTGTATTAAATAACATATTTTTTAATTAGTGTTTAAATATTATGTCATTTAAACAGAAAATTATGTAAAAAAAATTATTTTCGAAAACTTAAATACATTTTAAATAATAATTGTTTTTTCAATAAAATATTCATACAGTATATAGTACATCTTTTATAAAAATTTTAAATTAACTGAAAAATGATTGCCTGCAGGTGCCCAAGGTAAGCGTAATTTTTTAATGTTTTGTATATATTTATGTTATTTTGCGATCCTTATTATATAGTCTCAAATGTTTTATTAGATATGAGAATTTTCAAAAATCTGTGTTTTCATTTCTTTATTGAAATAATATAAATGCTTTATTCTTAATTTTCTGAAATCTATAATATTTTACACGGAATCATCGGTTTTACTCTTTTATCGTTCAGCACTGAAACCAATAAAATTAGCACTTATTATTTTTGATAAAAATTTTTAATAACAATTGATTTATCTCAGTATATTTAACTCGTTAATGTATCTATAATTTATAAATATAAATTAAAACTTACTATTTTATCATAACCATTTATGTCTCTAAATTTAAAAAATGAACATGTACTAAATATTTTGAAATTACGTGAATTTGTAATTTTTAAAAATCTCAATAATTATTCTTAATAACATATTTGTTACAATTGATATTATTTTTTATTAGCCCAAACTTCTCGTACGTAACTAATATTAGTATTTTCTTATTTTATTTGTATGTACAATTTCATATACACCAATATTTTTTTTTACATAATTTTGAGTGTATTAAATAACATATTTTTTAATTAGTGTTTAAATATTATGTCATTTAAACAGAAAATTATGTAAAAAAAATTATTTTCGAAAACTTAAATACATTTTAAATAATAATTGTTTTTTCAATAAAATATTCATACAGTATATAGTACATCTTTTATAAAAATTTTAAATTAACTGAAAAATGATTGCCTGCAGGTGCCCAAGGTAAGCGTAATTTTTTAATGTTTTGTATATATTTATGTTATTTTGCGATCCTTATTATATAGTCTCAAATGTTTTATTAGATATGAGAATTTTCAAAAATCTGTGTTTTCATTTCTTTATTGAAATAATATAAATGCTTTATTCTTAATTTTCTGAAATCTATAATATTTTACACGGAATCATCGGTTTTACTCTTTTATCGTTCAGCACTGAAACCAATAAAATTAGCACTTATTATTTTTGATAAAAATTTTTAATAACAATTGATTTATCTCAGTATATTTAACTCGTTAATGTATCTATAATTTATAAATATAAATTAAAACTTACTATTTTATCATAACCATTTATGTCTCTAAATTTAAAAAATGAACATGTACTAAATATTTTGAAATTACGTGAATTTGTAATTTTTAAAAATCTCAATAATTATTCTTAATAACATATTTGTTACAATTGATATTATTTTTTATTAGCCCAAACTTCTCGTACGTAACTAATATTAGTATTTTCTTATTTTATTTGTATGTACAATTTCATATACACCAATATTTTTTTTTACATAATTTTGAGTGTATTAAATAACATATTTTTTAATTAGTGTTTAAATATTATGTCATTTAAACAGAAAATTATGTAAAAAAAATTATTTTCGAAAACTTAAATACATTTTAAATAATAATTGTTTTTTCAATAAAATATTCATACAGTATATAGTACATCTTTTATAAAAATTTTAAATTAACTGAAAAATGATTGCCTGCAGGTGCCCAAGGTAAGCGTAATTTTTTAATGTTTTGTATATATTTATGTTATTTTGCGATCCTTATTATATAGTCTCAAATGTTTTATTAGATATGAGAATTTTCAAAAATCTGTGTTTTCATTTCTTTATTGAAATAATATAAATGCTTTATTCTTAATTTTCTGAAATCTATAATATTTTACACGGAATCATCGGTTTTACTCTTTTATCGTTCAGCACTGAAACCAATAAAATTAGCACTTATTATTTTTGATAAAAATTTTTAATAGCAATTGATTTATCTCAGTATATTTAACTCGTTAATGTATCTATAATTTATAAATATAAATTAAAACTTACTATTTTATCATAACCATTTATGTCTCTAAATTTAAAAAATGAACATGTACTAAATATTTTGAAATTACGTGAATTTGTAATTTTTAAAAATCTCAATAATTATTCTTAATAACATATTTGTTACAATTGCAATTACTTTTTTTTAGCTCAAACTAGTACGTAACTATAATTAGTATTTTTATTTTTTTTTTTTATGTACAATTTCATATACACCAATATTTTTTTTTACATAATTTTGAGTGTATAAAATAACATATTTTCTAATTAGTGTTTAAATAATATGTCATTTAAACAGAAAATTATGTAAAAAAAATTATTTTCGAAAACTTAAATACATTTTAAATAATAATTGTTTTTTCAATAAAATATTCATCCAGTATAAAGTACATCTTTTATAAAAATTTTAAATTAACTGAAAAATGATTGCCTGCAGGTGCCCAAGGTAAGCGTAATTTTTTAATGTTTTGTATATATTTATGTTATTTTGCGATCCTTATTATATAGTCTCAAATGTTTTATTAGATATGAGAATTTTCAAAAATCTGTGTTTTCATTTCTTTATTGAAATAATATAAATGCTTTTTTCTTAATTTTCTGAAATCTATAATATTTTACACGGAATCATCGGTTTTACTCTTTTATCGTTCAGCACTGAAACCAATAAAATTAGCACTTATTATTTTTGATAAAAATTTTTAATAACAATTGATTTATCTCAGTATATTTAACTCGTTAATGTATCTATAATTTATAAATATAAATTAAAACTTACTATTTTATCATAACCATTTATGTCTCTAAATTTAAAAAATGAACATGTACTAAATATTTTGAAATTACGTGAATTTGTAATTTTTAAAAATCTCAATAATTATTCTTAATAACATATTTGTTACAATTGCAATTACTTTTTTTTAGCTCAAACTAGTACGTAACTATAATTAGTATTTTTATTTTTTTTTTTTATGTACAATTTCATATACACCAATATTTTTTTTTTACATAATTTTGAGTGTATAAAATAACATATTTTCTAATTAGTGTTTAAATAATATGTCATTTAAACAGAAAATTATGTAAAAAAAATTATTTTCGAAAACTTAAATACATTTTAAATAATAATTGTTTTTTCAATAAAATATTCATCCAGTATAAAGTACATCTTTTATAAAAATTTTAAATTAACTGAAAAATGATTGCCTGCAGGTGCCCAAGGTAAGCGTAATTTTTTAATGTTTTGTATATATTTATGTTATTTTGCGATCCTTATTATATAGTCTCAAATGTTTTATTAGATATGAGAATTTTCAAAAATCTGTGTTTTCATTTCTTTATTGAAATAATATAAATGCTTTTTTCTTAATTTTCTGAAATCTATAATATTTTACACGGAATCATCGGTTTTACTCTTTTATCGTTCAGCACTGAAACCAATAAAATTAGCACTTATTATTTTTGATAAAAATTTTTAATAACAATTGATTTATCTCAGTATATTTAACTCGTTAATGTATCTATAATTTATAAATATAAATTAAAACTTACTATTTTATCATAACCATTTATGTCTCTAAATTTAAAAAATGAACATGTACTAAATATTTTGAAATTACGTGAATTTGTAATTTTTAAAAATCTCAATAATTATTCTTAATAACATATTTGTTACAATTGCAATTACTTTTTTTTAGCTCAAACTAGTACGTAACTATAATTAGTATTTTTATTTTTTTTTTTTTATGTACAATTTCATATACACCAATATTTTTTTTTTACATAATTTTGAGTGTATAAAATAACATATTTTCTAATTAGTGTTTAAATAATATGTCATTTAAACAGAAAATTATGTAAAAAAAATTATTTTCGAAAACTTAAATACATTTTAAATAATAATTGTTTTTTCAATAAAATATTCATCCAGTATAAAGTACATCTTTTATAAAAATTTGAAATTAACTGAAAAATGATTGCCTGCAGGTGCCCAAGGTAAGCGTAATTTTTTAATGTTTTTTATATATTTATGTTATTTTGCGATCCTGATTATATAGTCTCAAATGTTTTATTAGATATGAGAATTTTCAAAAATCTGTGTTTTCATTTCTTTATTGAAATAATATAAATGCTTTTTTCTTAATTTTCTGAAATCTATAATATTTTACACGGAATCATCGGTTTACTCTTTTATCGTTCAGCACTGAAACCAATAAAATTAGCACTTATTATTTTTGATAAAAATTTTTAATAACAATTGATTTATCTCAGTATATTTAACTCGTTAATGTATCTATAATTTAGAAATATAAATTAAAACTTACTATTTTATCATAACCATTTATGTCTCTAAATTTAAAAAATGAACATGTACTTAATATTTTGAAATTACGTGAATTCGTAATTTTTATAAATCTCAATAATTATTCTTAATAACTTATTTTTCACCATCGCAATTTATTCATTTTAGCTCGTCCTCGTCGTACGTAAAAATGTTTTTCTTATTTTTTTTTTTTTTTCTAATATTTGTATATAGAAATTCATTTTAAACCATATTTTTTTTACATAATTTTCAGTAAATAAAACAATGTATTTTTAAAATGTTTTTAGATAATATCTCGTTTCAACAGAAAATTATGTACAAAAAATTTTTTTCGAAAACTTAAATACATTTTAAATAATAATTTTTTTCAATAAAATAAGCATTTAGAATTAACTATTTTTTGTACATATTTCAAATTAACTAAAATTATTATCTGCAGGTGGCCGAAGTACGTGTTATTTTTTGTATATATTTGCGGTATTTTGTGTGACATATGGCCTACAAATTTTTATTTGATATGATAATTTTCAAAAATGTGTGTTTTTATTTCACCTATTGGAACATAAAAAATGATTTTTTCTCAATATTCTGAAAAATATAATATAGTACACCGAAGTATCGGTTTTAATCTTTTATCGTTCAGTACTGAAACCGATAAAATTAGCACATCTTGTCTTCGATATATTTATAAAAACAACGGATTTATCTCAGTACATTAAATTCGTAAATATATCTATAATTTATAAAATATATAAATCAAAATGTATAGTTTAACTAAAACCAATATGTTTATTTAAAATTTTAAAAATGAACATGTACTAAATATTTTGAAATTACGATAATTCATAGCTCTAAATAAATCTCGAAAATTATTACTTATTCGTCACAATTGAAATTAATTTTTCTATAGCTCATCCTTATCGTACGTAAATATTCTATGTATTTTCTTATTTGATTTGTAATATTTGTATGTATTATTTCATTTTAAACAATATTTTTTTTACATAATTTCCAGTGAATAAAAAAACAGATTTTTTAATAAGTTTTTAAATAATATGTCGTTTCAACAGAAAATTATGTAAAAAAAATTATGTTTAGAATCATAAATATATATTTTAAATAATAATAAATTTTCAATAAAATAATCATCCAGTATAAAATACATATTTTGTATCTATTTAATATTAACTAAAACAATATTGCCTGCAGTTGTTCCAGGTACGTGTTATTTTATTATTTTTTGTATATATTTGTGGTATTTTGTGTAACATAAAGATAGTATACAATTTTTTCAATCGAAATTCAGACGAGTAAAATAAAAATTATACCATATATTATTACAGATGTATAAATAATTAAATTTAAAAATTATAAAATATGCAACTAAAATGAGTAAACCTTAAAAATATGTATTATGTGAATAAAATAAAACGTAAAAAACGATAAAAAATTTTAAACTTAAATCATTTTAATAAAATTAATAAATACATTAATTAATTGAATCCTATTTTCCAAAAAAAAGAAGTAAAGGCATTAAGTTTTGAGGTGTGGTAATAATATGTATTATAAGTTAAAGTTTGCAGAGTAGTGGACCAACATTTTACAGGGATCCTGTACCACTTCATTCTATACACACCAAATATAGTTAAAATAATAGTCAGAATATCAATTTTTATGCATTATAATACTCCAAAAAACATTCTTCTTTAAATTAAAAGATTAAAAATGTATGTTGTTATTCAAATAATATAATTTTTACATATTTTATTTCAAATTTAGGTAAAAAATTATTTTTGAAAACTTAAATGCAATTCAAATAATAATTGATTTTCAATAAAATAAACATTCAGTATAAAGTATAAAGTATATATTTTGTACATATTTAAAATTAACTAAAAGAATATTGCCTGCAGGAGACCAAGGTACGTGTTACTTTTTTATTATTTGTATATATTTATGGTATTTGGCGTGACATAATATAAAGCCTATAATTCTATATTTGATATAGGAATTTTCAAAAATTTGTTTTTATTTTTTTATTTAATTATCATTTTTTTTTAAAAAAGTTTTTAGATAATATGTCGTTTCAACAGAAATAAATTTATGTAAAAAAAATCATTTTCAGTAACTTAAATAAATTTTAAATAATGGTAGTATTACAGTAAAATAATCATGCAGGATAAAGTTTAATTTTGAACATATTTGAAATTAACTAAAACATGATTACAATTGTAATTACTTTTTTTTAGCTCAATCTTTTCGTACGTAAATATGATTAGTAATTTTTTATTATATTTTTAATATTTGTGCGTATAATTTTCATTTAAAACAATAGTTTTTTTACATAATTCTCAGTGAATTAAACAACATATTTTTTAATAAGTTTTAAGATAATATATCGTTTCATCAGAAGATTATGAAAAAAAAATTATTTTCCGAAACTTTAATACATTTTAACCAATAATGGTTTTTAAATAAAACGATCATCCAATATAAAGTATATATTTTGTATATATTTGAAATTATCTAAATACGATTGCCTGCAGGTGCCCAAAGTAAGTGTTATTATTTTTATATTTTGTATTTATTTTTGTATATCATTATGGTGTTCTTCGTTATACATAGCAGTGTTGGGAAGGAAAGGATTTCTGGAACGAGTTTTTTTTTGTAGAAAGGAAGCTTGAAACTGCTTCCCTAAAAACTGAAGGAAAATGAATAAAGACGAATTCTTTATATTGAGGAACGTGAACGGAAATCACAGTTCCTCTTGAAATTTTAAAAAACAAATTTTTTATTTAATTTAGTTTATTAAATTCAGATAAAATAAAGACAAATTAAATCTATATTATTTATTATTATACATTTTAATTTTAATTTTTATATTAATTTAATTGTTTAGTACTCAGTTCATGTTTAGATTCATTTTTTTAAATTCTGATTCATTTATCATTTTTATCATTCATTTATTGACATAAAAAATAATAAGGTAATATTCTAGTCCGCTAATTTGGGTAAGTTAAAAAAATTGAACGATAATTGGAACGAGTACGTATTATAGAGGAACTGAATTTGCATTGAGCTCCTTCTTTGAATAAGGAACGAGGATCTGGAACGAGTTCATATATTATGAACTGAACGAGGAACGGAACGAGATCAATTTAAAAAGGAACTTTCCCAACACTGATATATAGCCTACAAATTTTCAATCGAAATTTGGACGAGTAAATTATAAATTATACAATATATTATTTAATTTTTCTAATTAATTAAATATACAAATTATAAAGTATGCAATTAAAACGAGCAAACCTTTACAATATGTATGATGTGAAGAAAACAAAACACAAAATAACGATAAAAAATTAAAAACTAAAATCTTTTTATCAAAAAATAAATATGTATTGAATCCTATTTCCCAAACAAAGAAGTCAATGCATTAAGTTTTGAGCTAATGTTTGCAGAGTAGTGGACCAACATTTGACGGGGTATCCTGTACCACTTCTTTCTACTCACTAAATACTAGTCAGGTTATGAATTTCGATACATAGAAATACTCCAAAAAAGATTATACTTAAGATTATAAGATTAAAAGACGTATGCCGTTATTCAAATAACATAACTTTTAGATGTTATTTCAACAGAAAATTATATAAAAAGAAATATTTTCAAAGCCATTTGAAATAATAATTTTTTTTCAATAACATAATCATTCAGTATTAAGTATATATTTTGTCCATATTTAAAATTAACTAAAAAATGTTTTCTGCAGATCCTCAAGGTACGTTCTATTTTTTTATTTTTTACATATATCTATGCTTTTTTCGTAACGTGTATCCTACAATTTTTTATTTGATGTAAGAATTTTCAAAAACCTGTGTTTTTATTTTATTTAAATGAATGGTAAATGTACTTCTTTCTCAATATTTTCAAAACTATAATATAGTACACCTATTTTTTGGTATTACTCCTTTATCGTTCAGCACAGAAACCGATAAAATTAGCACTTATTATATTATGTTATAATATATTTGTAAAAACAACTGATCTGACGCAGTAATTAAACTCGTAAATGTATCTATAAATTATAAATATAAATTAAAACTGACTATTCAATAAAAACCAATACGTCGATAAATTTAAAAAATGAACTCGTACTAAATATTTTTAAATTACGATAATTTATAATTATTAATAAAATTCAATAATTATCATTAATAACTTATTTCTCACTATTGCAATTAATTTTTTTTTTTAGCTCAAACTCCGCGTATGTAAAAATGATTAGTATTTTCCTTTTTAATTTGTAATATTTGTATGTAAAATTTCATTTTAAACAATATTTTTTTTACATAATTTTCAGCGAAATAAACATCAGATTTTTAATTAAGATTAAAGATAATATGTTGTTTCAACCGAAAATTATATAAAAATATAATATTTTCAAAAACCTAAATACATTTTAAATAATAATTGTTTTTCAATGAAATAGTCATCCAGTATAAAGTATATATTTTGTACATATTTGAAATTAACTTAAAATCAATTGCCTGCAGGTGCCCCACGTACGTGTTATTATTTTTATTTTTTTATATATGTTTGTGGTATTTTGCATGAAATATAGGCTACATATTTTTATTTGATATGAGAATTTTCAAAAATCTGTGATTTTTTTTTTTTTTTTGGCTGAATTAGTAAAAATGATTCTTTCTCAATATTTTGAAAACTATAATCAGTAAACAAAATCATTGGTACGTGCTTTTTTCGGTAAACACTAAAAGCGTTAAAAATAGCATTTATTATATGTGATAATATACAGTGAGAACTTTTTATAACCAAACTCTTTACAACGAAAATCTCTATATAACCTAAACATTACATAATAATGGTTGGCCTGCTTTACAACCCATTAGTAAATTCATTCTTTATAGCCTATAGTCACTCTCAAAAAATAAACAATATTTTGTACAATTTGACTGTTATTGTATTATAAATTATAAAAGTAATCGGCTAAAATGCCGAAATTTCCAAGAACGATTTAATTCTTTCATTATATACTTTGAATATCGTAAAACGTAAGTTCTAACAAAATTTTTTTTTTTTTAAATCTCTTCTATTAGGAAAACTCTCTTTAACGAAAGTGATCTCTTGACCCTTTAGATTCAGTATAAAAAGTTCTCACTGTATTTGTAAAAACAACCGATTTATCCCAGTATATTAAATTCGTAAATGTATCTATAATTTATAAATATAAATTAAAACTGACAATTTAATATAAACCAATATGTTCCTAAATTTAAAAAATGAACACGTACTAAATTTATTAAGAATTATGTTAATTCATAATTCTTAATAAATTTCAATAATTTTTATTAATAACTGATTTGTTACAATTGTAATTACTTTTTTTTAGCTCAATCTTTTCGTACGTAAATATGATTAGTAATTTTTTATTATATTTTTAATATTTGTGCGTATAATTTTCATTTAAAACAATAGTTTTTTTACATAATTCTCAGTGAATTAAACAACATATTTTTTAATAAGTTTTAAGATAATATATCGTTTCATCAGAAGATTATGAAAAAAAAATTATTTTCCGAAACTTTAATACATTTTAACCAATAATGGTTTTTAAATAAAACGATCATCCAATATAAAGTATATATTTTGTATATATTTGAAATTATCTAAATACGATTGCCTGCAGGTGCCCAAAGTAAGTGTTATTATTTTTATATTTTGTATTTATTTTTGTATATCATTATGGTGTTCTTCGTTATACATAGCAGTGTTGGGAAGGAAAGGATTTCTGGAACGAGTTTTTTTTTGTAGAAAGGAAGCTTGAAACTGCTTCCCTAAAAACTGAAGGAAAATGAATAAAGACGAATTCTTTATATTGAGGAACGTGAACGGAAATCACAGTTCCTCTTGAAATTTTAAAAAACAAATTTTTTATTTAATTTAGTTTATTAAATTCAGATAAAATAAAGACAAATTAAATCTATATTATTTATTATTATACATTTTAATTTTAATTTTTATATTAATTTAATTGTTTAGTACTCAGTTCATGTTTAGATTCATTTTTTTAAATTCTGATTCATTTATCATTTTTATCATTCATTTATTGACATAAAAAATAATAAGGTAATATTCTAGTCCGCTAATTTGGGTAAGTTAAAAAAATTGAACGATAATTGGAACGAGTACGTATTATAGAGGAACTGAATTTGCATTGAGCTCCTTCTTTGAATAAGGAACGAGGATCTGGAACGAGTTCATATATTATGAACTGAACGAGGAACGGAACGAGATCAATTTAAAAAGGAACTTTCCCAACACTGATATATAGCCTACAAATTTTCAATCGAAATTTGGACGAGTAAATTATAAATTATACAATATATTATTTAATTTTTCTAATTAATTAAATATACAAATTATAAAGTATGCAATTAAAACGAGCAAACCTTTACAATATGTATGATGTGAAGAAAACAAAACACAAAATAACGATAAAAAATTAAAAACTAAAATCTTTTTATCAAAAAATAAATATGTATTGAATCCTATTTCCCAAACAAAGAAGTTAATGCATTAAGTTTTGAGCTAATGTTTGCAGAGTAGTGGACCAACATTTGACGGGGTATCCTGTACCACTTCTTTCTACTCACTAAATACTAGTCAGGTTATGAATTTCGATACATAGAAATACTCCAAAAAAGATTATACTTAAGATTATAAGATTAAAAGACGTATGCCGTTATTCAAATAACATAACTTTTAGATGTTATTTCAACAGAAAATTATATAAAAAGAAATATTTTCAAAGCCATTTGAAATAATAATTTTTTTTCAATAACATAATCATTCAGTATTAAGTATATATTTTGTCCATATTTAAAATTAACTAAAAAATGTTTTCTGCAGATCCTCAAGGTACGTTCTATTTTTTTATTTTTTACATATATCTATGCTTTTTTCGTAACGTGTATCCTACAATTTTTTATTTGATGTAAGAATTTTCAAAAACCTGTGTTTTTATTTTATTTAAATGAATGGTAAATGTACTTCTTTCTCAATATTTTCAAAACTATAATATAGTACACCTATTTTTTGGTATTACTCCTTTATCGTTCAGCACAGAAACCGATAAAATTAGCACTTATTATATTATGTTATAATATATTTGTAAAAACAACTGATCTGACGCAGTAATTAAACTCGTAAATGTATCTATAAATTATAAATATAAATTAAAACTGACTATTCAATAAAAACCAATACGTCGATAAATTTAAAAAATGAACTCGTACTAAATATTTTTAAATTACGATAATTTATAATTATTAATAAAATTCAATAATTATCATTAATAACTTATTTCTCACTATTGCAATTAATTTTTTTTTTTTAGCTCAAACTCCGCGTATGTAAAAATGATTAGTATTTTCCTTTTTAATTTGTAATATTTGTATGTAAAATTTCATTTTAAACAATATTTTTTTTACATAATTTTCAGCGAAATAAACATCAGATTTTTAATTAAGATTAAAGATAATATGTTGTTTCAACCGAAAATTATATAAAAATATAATATTTTCAAAAACCTAAATACATTTTAAATAATAATTGTTTTTCAATGAAATAGTCATCCAGTATAAAGTATATATTTTGTACATATTTGAAATTAACTTAAAATCAATTGCCTGCAGGTGCCCCACGTACGTGTTATTATTTTTATTTTTTTATATATGTTTGTGGTATTTTGCATGAAATATAGGCTACATATTTTTATTTGATATGAGAATTTTCAAAAATCTGTGATTTTTTTTTTTTTTTTGGCTGAATTAGTAAAAATGATTCTTTCTCAATATTTTGAAAACTATAATCAGTAAACAAAATCATTGGTACGTGCTTTTTTCGGTAAACACTAAAAGCGTTAAAAATAGCATTTATTATATGTGATAATATACAGTGAGAACTTTTTATAACCAAACTCTTTACAACGAAAATCTCTATATAACCTAAACATTACATAATAATGGTTGGCCTGCTTTACAACCCATTAGTAAATTCATTCTTTATAGCCTATAGTCACTCTCAAAAAATAAACAATATTTTGTACAATTTGACTGTTATTGTATTATAAATTATAAAAGTAATCGGCTAAAATGCCGAAATTTCCAAGAACGATTTAATTCTTTCATTATATACTTTGAATATCGTAAAACGTAAGTTCTAACAAAATTTTTTTTTTTTAAATCTCTTCTATTAGGAAAACTCTCTTTAACGAAAGTGATCTCTTGACCCTTTAGATTCAGTATAAAAAGTTCTCACTGTATTTGTAAAAACAACCGATTTATCCCAGTATATTAAATTCGTAAATGTATCTATAATTTATAAATATAAATTAAAACTGACAATTTAATATAAACCAATATGTTCCTAAATTTAAAAAATGAACACGTACTAAATTTATTAAGAATTATGTTAATTCATAATTCTTAATAAATTTCAATAATTTTTATTAATAACTGATTTGTTACAATTGTAATTACTTTTTTTTAGCTCAATCTTTTCGTACGTAAATATGATTAGTAATTTTTTATTATATTTTTAATATTTGTGCGTATAATTTTCATTTAAAACAATAGTTTTTTTACATAATTCTCAGTGAATTAAACAACATATTTTTTAATAAGTTTTAAGATAATATATCGTTTCATCAGAAGATTATGAAAAAAAAATTATTTTCCGAAACTTTAATACATTTTAACCAATAATGGTTTTTAAATAAAACGATCATCCAATATAAAGTATATATTTTGTATATATTTGAAATTATCTAAATACGATTGCCTGCAGGTGCCCAAAGTAAGTGTTATTATTTTTATATTTTGTATTTATTTTTGTATATCATTATGGTGTTCTTCGTTATACATAGCAGTGTTGGGAAGGAAAGGATTTCTGGAACGAGTTTTTTTTTGTAGAAAGGAAGCTTGAAACTGCTTCCCTAAAAACTGAAGGAAAATGAATAAAGACGAATTCTTTATATTGAGGAACGTGAACGGAAATCACAGTTCCTCTTGAAATTTTAAAAAACAAATTTTTTATTTAATTTAGTTTATTAAATTCAGATAAAATAAAGACAAATTAAATCTATATTATTTATTATTATACATTTTAATTTTAATTTTTATATTAATTTAATTGTTTAGTACTCAGTTCATGTTTAGATTCATTTTTTTAAATTCTGATTCATTTATCATTTTTATCATTCATTTATTGACATAAAAAATAATAAGGTAATATTCTAGTCCGCTAATTTGGGTAAGTTAAAAAAATTGAACGATAATTGGAACGAGTACGTATTATAGAGGAACTGAATTTGCATTGAGCTCCTTCTTTGAATAAGGAACGAGGATCTGGAACGAGTTCATATATTATGAACTGAACGAGGAACGGAACGAGATCAATTTAAAAAGGAACTTTCCCAACACTGATATATAGCCTACAAATTTTCAATCGAAATTTGGACGAGTAAATTATAAATTATACAATATATTATTTAATTTTTCTAATTAATTAAATATACAAATTATAAAGTATGCAATTAAAACGAGCAAACCTTTACAATATGTATGATGTGAAGAAAACAAAACACAAAATAACGATAAAAAATTAAAAACTAAAATCTTTTTATCAAAAAATAAATATGTATTGAATCCTATTTCCCAAACAAAGAAGTTAATGCATTAAGTTTTGAGCTAATGTTTGCAGAGTAGTGGACCAACATTTGACGGGGTATCCTGTACCACTTCTTTCTACTCACTAAATACTAGTCAGGTTATGAATTTCGATACATAGAAATACTCCAAAAAAGATTATACTTAAGATTATAAGATTAAAAGACGTATGCCGTTATTCAAATAACATAACTTTTAGATGTTATTTCAACAGAAAATTATATAAAAAGAAATATTTTCAAAGCCATTTGAAATAATAATTTTTTTTCAATAACATAATCATTCAGTATTAAGTATATATTTTGTCCATATTTAAAATTAACTAAAAAATGTTTTCTGCAGATCCTCAAGGTACGTTCTATTTTTTTATTTTTTACATATATCTATGCTTTTTTCGTAACGTGTATCCTACAATTTTTTATTTGATGTAAGAATTTTCAAAAAACCTGTGTTTTTATTTTATTTAAATGAATGGTAAATGTACTTCTTTCTCAATATTTTCAAAACTATAATATAGTACACCTATTTTTTGGTATTACTCCTTTATCGTTCAGCACAGAAACCGATAAAATTAGCACTTATTATATTATGTTATAATATATTTGTAAAAACAACTGATCTGACGCAGTAATTAAACTCGTAAATGTATCTATAAATTATAAATATAAATTAAAACTGACTATTCAATAAAAACCAATACGTCGATAAATTTAAAAAATGAAGTCGTACTAAATATTTTTAAATTACGATAATTTATAATTATTAATAAAATTCAATAATTATCATTAATAACTTATTTCTCACTATTGCAATTAATTTTTTTTTTAGCTCAACCTCCGAGTACGTAAAAATGATTAGTATTTTCCTTTTTAATTTGTAATATTTGTATGTAAAATTTCATTTTAAACAATATTTTTTTTACATAATTTTCAGCGAAATAAACATCAGATTTTTAATTAAGATTAAAGATAATATGTCGTTTCAACCGAAAATTATATAAAAATATAATATTTTCAAAATCTTAAATACATTTTAAATAATAATTGTTTTTCAATGAAATAGTCATCCAGTATAAAGTGTATATTTTGTACATATTTGAAATTAACTTAAAATCAATTGCCTGCAGGTGCCCCACGAACGTGTTATTATTTTTATTTTTTTTATTTATGTTTGTGGTATTTTGCATGAAATATAGGCTACATATTTTTATTTGATATGAGAATTTTCAAAAATCTGTGATTTTTTTTTTTTGGCTGAATTAGTAAAAATGATTCTTTCTCAATATTTTGAAAACTATAATCAGTAAACAAAATCATTGGTACGTGCTTTTTTCGGTAAACACTAAAAGCGTTAAAAATAGCATTTATTATATGTGATAATATACAGTGAGAACTTTTTATAACCAAACTCTTTACAACGAAAATCTCTATATAACCTAAACATTACATAATAATGGTTGGCCTGCTTTACAACCCATTGGTAAATTCATTCTTTATAGCCTATAGTCACTCTCAAATAATAAACAATATTTTGTACAATTTGACTGTTATTGTATTATAAATTATAAAAGTAATCGGCTAAAATGCCGAAATTTCCAAGAACGATTTAATTCTTTCATTATATACTTTGAATATCGTAAAACGTAAGTTCTAACAAAATTTTTTTTTTTTTTAAATCTTTTCTATTAGGAAAACTCTCTTTAAGGAAAGTGATCTCTTGACCCTTTAGATTCAGTATAAAAAGTTCTCACTGTATTTGTAAAAACAACCGATTTATCCCAGTATATTAAATTCGTAAATGTATCTATCATTTATAAATATAAATTAAAACTGACAATTTAATATACACCAATATGTTCCTAAATTTTAAAAATGAACACGTACTAAATTTATTAAGAATTATGTTAATTCATAATTCTTAATAAATTTCAATAATTATTATTAATAACTGATTTGTTACAATTGTGATTACTTTTTTTTAGCTCTATCTTTTCGTACGTAAATATGATTAGTAATTTTTTATTATATTTTTAATATTTGTGCGTATAATTTTCATTTAAAACAATAGTTTTTTTACATAATTCTCAGTGAATTAAACAACATATTTTTTAATAAGTTTTAAGATAATATATCGTTTCATCAGAAGATTATGAAAAAAAAATTATTTTCCGAAACTTTAATACATTTTAAACAATAATGGTTTTTAAATAAAATGATCATCTAGTATAAAGTATATATTTTGTACATATTTTAAATTAACTTAAAATCAATTGCCTGCAGGTGCCCCACGTACATGTTATTATTTTTATTTTTTTTATATATATTTGTGGTATTTTGCATGAAATATAGGCTACATATTTTTATTTGATATGAGAATTTTCAAAAATCCGTGATTTTTTTTTTTTGGCTGAATTAGTAAAAATGATTCTTTCTCAATATTTTGAAAACTATAATCAGTAAACAAAATCATTGGTACGTGCTTTTTTCGGTAAACACTAAAAGCGTTAAAAATAGCATTTATTATATGTGATAATATACAGTGAGAACTTTTTATAACCAAACTCTTTACAACGAAAATCTCTATATAACCTAAACATTACATAATAATGGTTGGCCTGCTTTACAACCCATTGGTAAATTCATTCTTTATAGCCTATAGTCACTCTCAAAAAATAAACAATATTTTGTACAATTTGACTGTTATTGTATTATAAATTATAAAAGTAATCGGCTAAAATGCCGAAATTTCCAAGAACGATTTAATTCTTTCATTATATACTTTGAATATCGTAAAACGTAAGTTCTAACAAAATTTTTTTTTTTTTAAATCTCTTCTATTAGGAAAACTCTCTTTAACGAAAGTGATCTCTTGACCCTTTAGATTCAGTATAAAAAGTTCTCACTGTATTTGTAAAAACAACCGATTTATCCCAGTATATTAAATTCGTAAATGTATCTATAATTTATAAATATAAATTAAAACTGACAATTTAATATAAACCAATATGTCCCTAAATTTTAAAAATGAACACGTACTAAATTTATTATTAATAACTGATTTGTTACAATTGTAATTACTTTTTTTTAGCTCAATCTTTTCGTACGTAAATATGATTAGTAATTTTTTATTATATTTTTAATATTTGTGCGTATAATTTTCATTTAAAACAATAGTTTTTTTACATAATTCTCAGTGAATTAAACAACATATTTTTTAATAAGTTTTAAGATAATATATCGTTTCACCAGAAGATTATGAAAAAAAAATTATTTTCCGAAACTTTAATACATTTTAACCAATAATGGTTTTTAAATAAAACGATCATCCAATATAAAGTATATATTTTGTATATATTTGAAATGAACTAAAAAATGATTGCCTGCAGGTTCCTATGGTAAGTGTTATTTTTTTTTTTTATTTTTTGTATATATTAATGCTATTTTAAGTGCTATACAGCCTACAATTTTTTATTTGATATGGTAATTTTTAAAAATCTGTGTTTTTATTTCATTTAAATGAATAGTAAATGTGCTTCTTTCTCAATATTTTGAAAACTATGATATAGTACACCTATTTATCGGTATTACTGCTTTATTGTTCAGCACTAAAACCGATAAAATTAGAACTTATTATGTTTGATAATATATTTGTAAAAGCAACTGGTTTATACCAGTATATTAAACTGGTAAATATATCTTTAATTTATAAATATAAATTAAACCTGAAAATTTATGAAAAACCAATATGTCGCTAAATTTAAAAAATGAACACGTATTAAATATTTTGAAATTATGTTAATTCATAATTCTTAACAAATCTCTAATTATTTTAAGTAACTTGTTCATTACAATTGCATTTATTTTTTTTTTAGCAATAAACGTTGGTACGTAAATATGATTAATATTTTCTTATTTTATTTGTAATAGTTGTATTTATAGTTTCATTTTAAACAATATTTTTTCTACATAACTTTTAGTGAGTTAACAACATATTTTTTATTAAGTTTAATGATAATAATATGTCGTTTCAAAAGATAATTATGTAAAAAATATTATTTTCGAAAACTTAAATGCATTTTATATAATAATTGTTTTTCAATAAAATAATCAGGCAGTATTAAGTATTTATTATGTACATATTTAAAATTACCTTAAAAATGATTGTCTGCAGTTTCCCAAGGTATGTGTTGTTTTATTTTATTTTTTGTATATATTTATGATAATTTGCGTGACATATAGCCTACAATTTTTTATTTAATATGAGTGTTTTCAAAAATCTGTGTTTTTATTTCATTTATTGGAATAGTTAAAATTCGTCTTTTTAATATTTTAAAAAACTATAATATAGTACACGGAATCGGTATTATTCTTTTATCGTTCTGCACTGAAACCGATAAAATTAACACCTATTATATGTGATAATATATTTGTAAAAACTAATTATTTATCCCAGTATATTGAACTCGTAAATCTATCTTAAATTTATAAAATATTTAAATTAATACTAACAGTATAATCATAACCAATTATGTAGTTAATAATTTGTTACAATTGCAATTACTTTTTTTTTAGCTCAATCTAGTATGTAACTATTATTATTATTTACTTATTTTATTTGTATTTACAATTTAATTTTAAACGATATTTTTTTTGCATAATTTCCAGTGATTAAAACAACATATTGTTTAATAAGCCTATAGATATATATACATTTTAAATAATAATTGTTTTTCAATAAAATAACTAGTATAAAATATATTTTTTGTAAAAATTTGAAATTAACTGAAAAATGATTGCCTGCAGATGCCCGAGGTAAGCGTTATTATTTTAATTTTTCGTATATATTTATGTTATTTTGCGTGATACGTTATGGTCTCAAATTTTTTATTTGATATCAGAAATTTCAAAAATCTATGTTTTTTTTTTCATTTATTGGAATAGTAAAAATGCTTCTTTCTCAATATTCTGATAACTATAATATAGTACACTGAATCATCGGTTTACTTTTTTGTCGTTCAGCACTGAAATCGGTATAATTAGCACTTATTATTTGTGATAATATATTTGTAAAAACAATTGATTTACCCCAGTATATTAAACTCGTAAATGTATCTATAATTTATAAAATATATAAATTTTAAACTTACAGTTTAATCAAATACAATTTATCGTTAAATTTTAAAAATTAATACATACTAAATATTTTGAAATTACTATAATTCATAATCATTTTGAATAAATCTCAAAAATTATTATTAATAACTTTTCACAAAATTGTAATTACTGTTTTTTAGTTGATTTTGATGGTACGTAAATATTATAAGCATTTTCCAATTTAAACTAAAAAAATATTTTTATACATAATTTTCAGTGAATTAAACAATATGTTTCTTAATAAATTATATTTTCAAATTATTGTTTTTAGATGATATTTTTAGGATTTTTTCTTTTATGAATGACAGTTTATATTTTTAATTTTTTAATCTGACCAAAATATTTTTTGGTGTATTTCGATAAATGAAATTCGAAATTCGAATGAGTAATATATAAATTATACCATATGTAATTTAACTTTTCTTATTAATTAAATTTAAAAATTATGAAGTATGCATTTAAAACGAGTAATTCTTTACAATATGTATGATGTGAAGAAAACAAAACACAAAATAACGATAAAAAATTAAAAACTAAAATCTTTTTATCAAAAAATAAATATGTATTGAATCCTATTTCCCAAACAAAGAAGTCAATGCATTAAGTTTTGAGCTAATGTTTGCAGAGTAGTGGACCAACATTTGACGGGGTATCCTGTACCACTTCATTCTACTTATTAAATGCTAGTCAAATTATCAATTTTCATGCATTGAAATACTCTGAAAATATTCTGCTTTAGAATATAAGGTTAAAAAATGTATGCTGTTATTCAAATAACATAACTTTTAGATGTTATTTCAACAAAAAATTATGTAAAAACAAATATTTTCAAAGCCATTTGAAATAATAGTTGTTTTCAATAACATAATCATTCAGTATAAAGCAGCGGTTCTCAACCTTTTTATATTCGCGTACCTACACAGTTTGAAAATTTTTACGTACCACCTAACCATTTTTTTTACTTAATAATGTATACGTTTATGTTACATGTATAGAATTTCATTTTATTAGGAATTACAAAATTATAGGAATTAAGTATTTAATGTACAAAAATAAATTAAATTAAACTAAATATATGTACAATTATTATTATTATTATTTATTATTATGATTACAAGCGACCTCAACAACACCAAATAAACCAAATAATATTTAATGTTAATAATGATTTATTCCGATTTTTTTATAAAGGAAGATTATGTTTGCGTACCACCTATGAGCTTTCCACGTACCATAGGTTGAGAAGCGCTGGTATAAAGTATATATTTTGTTCATATTAAAAATTAACTAATAAATTATTGCCTGTAGCTATCCCAGGTACGTGTTGTTTTTTTATTTTTTGTATATATTTATGGTATTTTGCGTTTTTATTTCATTGATTGTAATAGTGAATATGCTTCTTTCTCAATATTCTGAAAACTATAATACAGTAGATACACTGAATCATCAGTTTTACTCTTTTATCACTCAGCACCTTAAAACACCTTAATTTATCGTATATGTTTAATAATAATTTATTACTTAAAATTATAATATCTTTTTTTTAGGAAATCGATCTGAACGTAATTATTATATTTTTAAATCAATATTTAATCAGTTTACCACATCGTAGTTTATAAATACCGTTATTTTTTAATTGCGATCTAACTAGAATGGTTTGATTCTAAACTAAAATATTAAGTCCAATAGGTTATATATACATGGTTAGATAAATCAGAGATTACCAAAAAATATTTTTTTATATGCATGCTGTAATATTTAAATATTTATAAATAATATTTATTAATATTATTAATTATTGCAATACAAAATTTGGACGTTTTTCTAGAAATATACATTTATTGCTGGTTAAAAATGTCCTAACTGATTGAAAAAAAATAATTTATTTAACAACCAAATTTTTCTACTGCAGAACTTTTTGATTACTATTTGTGTATTTAATCTTAAAGAAGATATTATAAGGTTTAAAAATGAAGTAGCTTTTCTACGGCATTACTGAACATTATGAAATTCTGATGATTCATAAATTGTATTAATGCTGATGACCTCGATTTGTATACATTATTATCAAACACAATAATGTTTTATCTTATAGTAGTGAAATTATGAATATTTTGTTACAATTATTTATTACTTTTTCTACATTATTGCAGAAATACAAAGTACGTATTTAGTTTTATTTTCAAATAAACAAATACAATTAAGATTACAACTTTGATTTTAAACTTATGGATGTTATTGTATACTAAACTTTTAATCAATATAAGTGATTCTATTTTTAATCGAAACGTCATTAAATCTTTAAAGTAAAATATGTAGTTAAAATATTAGTTTCTTTGTTGTTCATACGCAAATTTAGTTTTTCTTAGTACATTATTCTCGAGTAAAGCAGACTCTCCAGAACTCCTATGACATGTCAATTTCAAAGTTCCTTATCTTTCTTCTCATGATAATTATTCATTTATAGGTACAATAGTTACAATAAATAACATAAACTCTTTAATAGTATACTTTTAGTGACAATCATTGAATAAATAAATACTTTTACTCAGAATTTAAAAGTAAATTATTATCATATTCTCACAAACGTTCATTTCCATTGGTTAAAATTTATTATAAATATTGAAATATTAATATATTTGTATAAAAACAATATTAAGTACTGATTATACTTATAATATTGTGAGATAGTATTATAAAGTATAACATATAATAATATATTAATTAACAAATTATTATTTTATTTTTAGAATTTACTAGTAAGTGCATTATATTTATATAAATTTAATATAATATGAAACTTTGTAGCTCAATTTGTGAAATTTGTTTCTTGTTATTTTTATAATGATAACCATCCTTTTATATTTACAATTACTTACTGATAACCACGGGTGTAAAGCCCTTCAATAAGATATTTACAAACATAATTACGTAGGACTATTATTATCATTAACCCGGTAGACGTATTCCCATTAAAAAAACACGTTGACTCTCAATAAGTAGCATTATAACAGAACATTTTAAAATAATATTTTGTTCATATTTTATATTATATACGTAAAAATCGTATAGGTACAAATTATATCACATTCAAACAACAGTTAATTAATGTTTTTTTTAGAGGCCGTAGTATGGGGTACGTATGTTTTTAACTTATTAATTATATATAGAATATATTTTTAACCATTGAAGTGCGGTTTCCACTTTAAAAAATCTAATAAATAATATGCATTTCAATAGTTTTTATTTATTTAAAACTATCTTATATTAAGTATTAATTAAAAACTATTAAATAGCGGAATATTTTGATTTGTATAAATAAATCGTCTTACAAACACTAATGTAAAAATTTTAATTTATTAACGATGAATAATATATATACTCTGTATCGAGTGAGTCACAATAATGGTATTATGTTAAATATAATGGTGTGAGGCATCATTCATTTGGTCAAATAACCCAAAATTTACCTAACTATAATAAAAAATTATTCGAATAATCATAGTTGAAAAATATTCAAATGATAACCATTTCTGGAGTCAATACTACCTCGCCGCAAAACTGTTTGGTATACAATATACCTTAGATATCCATATTTTTAAAATGTCATTGCATATAGGAAAATTTATAATAAACGTAAAAGTATATGATGTTCCACAAATAATGTTTTTGAATTATAACAACACAAAATTTTAATATACCTACAGAAAAACTTTTATGCGACATTGAATTACATTTCAAAGCTCATTTGACTGTGAGAATCATTTTATTGATATTTATAGGAATAAATCGTAAACTGCTAATCTCGATAAGAGTTAAAATATTTAAAACTATGCTATAAAACAAAGTAAAATTATTTTATGAAAATTTCAAATTTTTTATGTCTTCTAAATATTTAGGATTAAGATCATCATTGGAAATATTGGCATATTGTAATTGACTGCAATTGCAAACATAGGCATGATAAATGTAGAAAGTTAGGTTTTCTCTATGATATGCTATAGTTAATATGTATTAAAATGTATGAGTTTTTGTATGTACGTATAATGAATTAGGTGTGTAATGGTGTAATTGTGTACAATAATATTATAAATGATATTAAAAAGTCTAAAAATGCAATCATGTATATAGTTTTGAATAGTAGTATTTGCATAATTAATTGTAAAAAGTTTAATGATGTTGTCATTTTTATATGGATTAACTTCAATTATATCATCACTCGTTTTTATCTAGATATTGATTTGTTGCTGTTTTATATATAAATAAATATATATTATATACAATATATTTCATACCATTGAAGATTAGATAATTATTGTTATTTCATTTATTTTTAACAGAAATAGCAGACCATTATCAACAATCTATCAAACAAATGATAAATCAAGAAGGTATGTATTATTATGTACTTTTATTAACTATAAATACCAAAATATTATCTTTGTGGCTGTATTATATTATATAGTATATATTGTGATGACTTATTGCAAAATAATAACTGGGTTCTGTTATAATTTTCATTTATATTTATCAAGTAATAATTAAATATATACAAAAAATTTGAATCAGTATTGGCCTTGGATAAATGTAGTGATTTATGTTACCTGTGATATCAGAATCATTGCTTCAATGAAGTATTGAATAAAATGATACAGAGTTTGAGGCAAAGCCTTACCTTCATATTATTTGTATATAAACGATTCTTAAGGTTTTATGTTGGTAAACATTCTACTAATCTAACCCAAATTAATTTTCTAGAGTTAGTTACCATACCAGGCATAGTGAACAAATATTGTATTTTTTTCAATATAAACGATGTTGAAGTTCAAACAAAATATTATTCAGAGCGTTTTAAGAAGGCTATTTCGACGATAATACAGCACCCGCATTGGTTTAATAATTAGATTAGGTTAGGACTATTTCGGATGACAATGAAACTTTCTTTAAAAAAAAAGTTTTATAATGAAATAGTCAACATTTTACTTTTTTTTTTTTAAATTATTAATTTTAATTTATTTACTTTTTAGTACTATTATTCATAATATCTAGTATAAAAACTTTAAATATTACATGTTTACAATGGAGCAAAAATTAAATGTTTAATTAAAATACATTACCTAATTAAGAATCACTTTTGTAAAAAAAATACAATCAACAATAAAATATATGTATGTATACATTGTACACGCAACACACAATAATATGACATTATACATCTAGATGTATGTTATATATTTTCTATTTTGTATAAATAAATAAAATATAAAATCAGAAACGAGATGTACTTTTTTATTCAACAAAATCTATTTATTTTTTCGAAATAAAATTTGGTTTTTTGTCGTCATTTTTAAATAAATTAATAATTATACACATAAAAATATGGTTGTACAGTCAGAAACTGATGAGGTATCTTATGGTTATGAGTGCATATCTAAGTTAAGTTGTATTTAAGTTTATATATGTACAGAGTGATTCTTTTATCAAACAACACTCATCATTTCAAAAAGTATTCATTTTTTTCATTTTTTTTTTCAACATTTTTGGTTTTATGCTTTTCTAAAACTATGTAAAATTTTATTTTTTTCACTCTTATATTTAATAGTGAAAACACTATCGACTTTTGATTTTCAAATGGTAACCTATATTTAAAATAACATAAAATAGTAGGGATATTTTTTTTATGAATTCTAACGTTCAAATTATTATTTTTCGTTAATTCGTTAGCAAGATATAGCTTTTGAAAGTTGAGCGGTTTTCGGTTTTTATAATACTTCTTATTTCTGAAGACCAGTAGTCACATGGGTAATAAATAATAATAATAATAGATACATTTTTTCACATGTAATAAACTCGTTATCGACTATCGTTCAACGCAGTAATGATAATGAACTTTGTACCTGTACCTGTAGATTGAGTTGGGGACAGTCGTCCAAAGGTCTACCACTCTTAACATTTTTCGGACAAGTGCTTATCACTGTAAATAAATGAGTACATTTTGTTTGTAAAGACTGCGGTATAAATAAAAAACGTGGACTAAGATACATTATACTGTGATTATACCTTATATCTTTATATGGTCCATAGTAAAAGCAGAGAATTATATGGCGTAGAGAGAGATAACGAATATCAAAGACGGTAAAGAATAGAAATTGTGGACTGTGCACAGTTTTTTAAACAATATAATCCTTACATATTACATCATAATTCGATCAATTACACAGCAGCATTCTATTTATAGAATAAAATATTTAAATAGTTCAATCTACAACCATCGCCGTAACTAGGGGGGCTTAACCCCCCTGTATTTGTATTTAGCCTCCTTATAAGATTTTACTTTTTAGCCTAAATAATCCTTCAAATTATTTTAACTTTGGTTTTCTAGGACTCGGTAACTATTAAATCCTAGTTACACCCATGTCTACAACCGTGATCTAGGCTAACCTAATTTTAAATATTATCGTTCTATTCGTTCTATATTTCTTTAATGATATTAATTTGTATAATTTGTTAAAGTATAATTTTGTGTGATAAAGTAAAAACAATAAAATACTATTAACAGTTAACATTATAAGTTATAAGTATTAAAGTAATGAAAGATATTAATTGTCTTCAAAACGATGTAGAACATGTCTTGAAAGAAATTTAATTACAAGATAATTAATACAATGAATTATACGAATATCAAAATATTGAAATATTATAATTTATAATGAATTTGATCAATGCAACAAATTAATTTTGGTCATTGTTTACTGTGCTCGTTCTACGTCTAGTTTGCGTGAAACTTCCAAAATCATGCAGATTTTTATAAAAATATTGAAATATGGAAAGAAAGAAAATGCTGGACACAAGTGATCTGGATACCAATTTTTATATAACCTATACAATATACATATATTTTAATATAACATTTTACATATAAGACAATTTTTTCAAAAATATATGTTCTTATGATATATGTTGAAATATTGTTCTACATAATTTATATATGTTTTATACACATATGTAAAGATTAAAAATAATAATTTACATAAATCTTGATGCTGCTCTACAATATTTTTTGTACTCAAGACCGAAGCATATTGTTTTTTGGAATTAGTTAGGATTCATGTAGGTAGATTTCAGTTAATTTTTGGAATAAAGTATATTTATAAATTCAATGATTGGGCAACACAACACATGCTTAGTTAAGTACATATAATTAATATTTGTTAAACACATTTATGCTTTAAGCATAAAAAAATATATGCTTTAATATATATCTTATTTTAAGTCATAAAGGCCTGATTTTTTATATAATGTATATTTTTTACACTTAAATAATTCTGATAAAATATAATATGATTAGCATTTTCTAATACATAGATTCTATTTGTATAGCTAATATAATCTTATTGCATTTTTTAGTAAAATTTAATATAAGTTCAAAATCTTATTAATAGTTACAATTCCTATTAGATTTGTTTAATATTTTATAAACATTAAATAAAATAATTTTAACTTAACTTAGTTATACATTTATAAATTTATAATTCCCTTTATTAATGACATTTCAATTTTTTTATAGTAAATACATCTTTAAATACTTAATATATTTTTTTAAATATTTATACACATTAATATAATATTCACAAACAATATATAAATTTTTAATGTATAAATATGTTCATATTCTACAATTAATTGTTTGCATTTAAAACCGGGCTCTAGATACAAATGAATCCCTACCTAATTTTATTTATATTATTAGTAACCACTTTAAAATGTTAATATCATTCGTAAGTCCAGGATTATAAAAAATCTATTCCAAATTTGATGACACAGTTTAATCAAAATGTTCGTTAAGCAGTTATACAAAATATGAGTAATGATAAAAATGTGTTCAAGAAATTCAGAACAAATTTTCCATTAACCCCAGACTTAAAACAATAGTAACATTTAAAAGCAGGACTTTGCACCCGAACGTAACCCGAAACCTGTAACCCGAATTTATTGCAAAACCCAAACCCGCATTATACAATACCCGATTGAAAAAATAAACACTTGAATTAACCCGAGATCCGAATTATTATAATAATAATTATTAAATACAAAAATATAAGCAGCATATCAATTATATAGTATGTATTTTTCTTAATTAAGAAGATAAGAAAATAGTTAACATTATATTAATAAAATGTTACATAATAATATGTTGTATCGACTATCGATATTGATTTTATTACTAAACACGCGCTTATGAGTAGTTGTGAATTTGTGATCATAATATTATTTACAATTTACAAATGTTCAAACACGTGTACACAGTGTATAGACTATAAATACAACAAAATAGATTTATGAAAATTAAAAATAGTGTTAAATATAAACCAGGAAAACATTAAGTAAGTTAATTTCATTTTTTGTAATGTTGTATAAATGTATCATAGTACACAATAATAATATATACCTATCTAATACTTTAAAATGTAAAATTATAAAAAATTATAATTATATAGAAATGGACAGAAAAAGAACATCTCCAGTTCATAAATATTTTAAATTTAATATTTTGTTTGGAAAATCAGTATGTCAAATAGTTTCTTGTGAACATGCTCTGGTTGGTGAAAATGCTAAAAATTTAGAGCGCCATACAGAAAATTTCAACTACGATATTTTTGCTAAATATTTGTCTGTGGAATCTAGAGAAATTAAAAGGAAAAATAAATGTAATGAACTGACAAGTATCCAGGTTGGTGTAATACAAATTTACTTAATTTAAAAAATTATATAAATTAATCCATTTGGATTTTTCAGTAGGTATAATAATAAATAATAATTAATAAGTGCTTGAATATTACATAATAAATTATTAAAACTTAAGATATAACTATTATAATTTATAATCAATGATCATACTTTAATACATTTTTAAAATGTTATGAATTATAACTTTTAAGTTTTAACACTATAAAAGTATAAACTATAAAGCATAAATCAGAATTGTAAAAATTAATTTGTTTCATCTATGTATGTACTTACATTTCTTACTTTTAAGTGTTTTAACATTACCTGTTTGATAAAAATTAAAAATTTAGAAGTTATAATTAAATTTATATTCAAATTTTTATTATAGCAAAAACCAATAACACAATCAAAACTAAATTTTGAAAATAAGAAACAGAGTATTTCTATTGAACTAACAGCAAACCAATTCTACTCAACTTGTACGGAATTAGTGACAGTCAATGGACGCCCTTTTAAATTATTAGAGGATAGTGGATTTCTTAAAATTTTAAATCCTTTATTAAAAGGTTTGGGCGATAGCTGTTATGTTATTAATAAAAGAAATGTAAGATCAAATTTAATAGTTAAATCAAATGAAGTTGTGGCAAATATTAAAGACTCAATTAAAAATAAATTGTTATGCTTTAAAATGGATTGTGCATCGAGAAAAGATAAATCCATTATAGGAATAAACGTTCAATATGCAGCTGCTCATACAGCAGTAACCACTTTACATACATTAGCTATGATAGAGTTAACCCAGCAACACATTGCAGTGTATTTAAAAAAAAAAGGTCAGTAAATACTAAATTATTTATAAAATTATAACATAAGTCTTTTTAATAAATAAATGAATACTGATTAGATGTAAACATAATAAACATTTAATATACTATTCTAAACTAATTAATTTTAGGTCAATGAAGTTCTTAAAATGTTTGAAATTAAAAAACAACAAATCACAACTGATAATGCAAGAAATTTTATCAAGATGGTAGACCTAATGCATAAAGAAAATGATGGTAATAAAAAAAAAAGTATTTTAGCTTTACAATGTTAAATCTTTTTACTTTTTAGTTTATAGTGTTTATACTTTTAAATTACTTTATAATATATTTTTAAAATATATACTTTTTATATGAAGAATTGTTAGAAGATAATACAAATAATAATCCAACTAACAAAGATTTAGAATTAGATGAGAATTAGATTTAGATGGCTTAGAAGATGATTTAGCAACTACAATTTTAAACGAAAACAATGATCATGAACAACAAAAAGAAATTTTGAAACCTCTAAATGTGTTGATTTGTTACTCTGTGCATACTTTACAGTTTTGTGTAGAAGATGCACTTAAATCAACATCAGATTGAAAATGTATTTCTAAAATGAGAGAGGTAGTATATAAAAAATAATTTTAAAATTGTATGATTATTAATTATGGTTGTTTGTAGATAGTGAAAAAACTTAGAACTCCTACAGTACTTAGAATGATAAAAAGTCTTCATCCAAAAGCTAAAAAGGCAATCATTGATGAGGAAACTCGATGGGGTAGTTCTTGTGATAGGTTAAACCATCTCTTAGAGTTAAAAGAAGTATGTAAAGATGTATCCGATACTTTTAAGTATCAGAAATTAACAGAAATTATAGTATGTTACATTTTGTATTATTTAATTTTTAACCTTATTAGTTATTTAATATTTTTTTAAATGTTATGCTTAGTGTTTCAAATTTTTACTAGGTATGATATTTTTTATTTTGTTTGTAATATTTAAATATTGATAATTCTGACAGGTAAAATCTTTTTTACCTGCTAAGCAAGCGACAATTCAACTTCAAAAAGAAGTTCTTACAATTGGAGATTTTTATGGAATTTGGCTTAGATGTTACAGAGATACTAAAAAGTAGGTTCAGGCATTTCAAAAATTTTATCTACTTCAATGGAAAAAAAAGAAAAATCATTATTGCATAATCCTGTTTTATTAGCTGTTAAGTTTTATTCGATTAATTATAAATTATAATTGAACAGATTTTTTCTTGTATACATTTAGAATTTTTAAATAATTATTAATTATCATAATTTTACATACCCATTAAATTGTAATTTTGAATATTTAAAATTGTAAAATGTTTTAGGTATTTATTTAGACCCACGATTTCAGTGTCTCCTAGATAATGACTCCAGGTGTGCAGCTATTAATTTTTTGGTTAATGTGTGGAAGATTATTTAATGGTTGGATAAACGTTCAATTCCAGTTTTAAATGATGATATTATTATACCACCAACACATGATGAAGTGGAAAATCATGTTGAATATTATGATTTGGAAGATTTTATTAAAACCAAAACATCTATTTCTATACAAGAAATAAATGAAAACATAGAAACAATACCAATTTGCTTGTTGTTACAATGTTTTGACAATATTCATAGTTTACATCACTCCATGAGGGTACCGTGTCAAGTGTTCGAAAGTCAAGTGCCATAATGTCGAGTGTCATAAACTCAGGTATCATAAAAATCATATGTTATATAATTATTTCTCATAAACATCATCTGTTATAAACTATAGTAATTATTTATATTATTTTATTCACAAATATACATAATAAATTAATATAATATATAATATCAATAAAACAAAACAAAAAAAAATTGAAATTATGATATTTCCAGAAAGCAAAACTTGTCAATGAGATACAGTGTTCTATACACTAAACATATACCGTGCAAATTATAACTAGAACTTATTTAAATATAAGAATAAACCATGTATAAAAACATATAAACGTTTGATAAATGGCATAATAATATTTGTGGTGCAAATAAGATAGCTTAAATTAAAAAAATATTATTTAAAATAATAAAATATAATATAAAACTATCTGGCATACATTAAATTACTTAAAAATATTCAATTTTCAATAAGTGCTTTTTTAATGATATCACAAATTCATGAATCACAAACATACAATTAAATTGTGTACTTTTGTTAATTAATAATAATTAATAAACTGGTTACAGTACATAAATCTTACTCATACGTAATAGAGTTCCTTTTATATAATATATATTCATAGATATAAAATAGTTTAAGTAGTTGTTTTCAACCCACAATTAAATTTAATTAATTTTTAATTTTTTTTTTTTAGAAGATGAATAAGAATCTACGACTTAAGTTACATGCTGTACTTATATCACTTATATAGAGTACAATTTAATTATTATGAAATAATATAATCACAAATGTGTTTTTTAGGACATTACAATACAACATACATTACTATATCAGTATATCATGCACTCATAACCAGAAAGTATCAATGTGAAAGAAAATGCACTTTATTAAATAAGACAATGCAATAAGTTTTTAGATAGACTTATTAACAATGTTTTATTTGATAAAGTACAATTTTTGTATACTATATACTTTAATTTTTGTTTAACTATACGGTATATGTACAAATAAATATACTTATAATAAACATTTTCTTGTCTTCCATATTTTTAGTTTTTATTTCACAATTTATTTAATGTTTATGTACATACAACCACATATTATCAATATTGATTGTGTATATAGCACATTATAAGGTATTGATAAACTATTCATAAAATGTGTAAATGTGTTATGCAATTAAAACACTTAAGTTATAGAAGGTACATGATGTTTATTACGTTGTAATACCTAAGTGAATTACTTAAAATATATTATTAGTCAATAATACTGTTGCTAATTTAATTTAATTCGTTTTTAATCACAAATTCACGTGCTGATAATATTGAAATTTGGAGTTTCTGTGGTATCTTGGTATTCGTATGATAAGAAATAAAATAAAGTAACATAATAATATGTTTAGTTATATACAATCGTCACTCAATAATTTTAAATTTAGGGGAACGATCTAAAAATTTGATTTATAAAAGTTTCCTATTCCATTAGGATATTCCTAGTGCTATAAAAAATGCTCATGTTTTTCTTTTCACTGATGACCTGAAACTTGTAAAAATAATTAATGATCAAAATGACGCGTCTGACTTACAAACCGAATTAAATAATATTCAATCTTGGTGCTTAACAAACCGGTTGTCATTAAATATTGACGACTGAAAATGTAAATACGCTTTTGTTATCGAAAATCGCATCATTTATAATTAAGCTCTATATTCAATTCAAATATATTGAATTATTTGCAAACTCTAAGGACCAAGGTAGTGGCGTAATCTTTTATTAATTCTAAATTGTTCGGTCCATACAAATTATAAAAACAATTCAATGCATAATTTTGGTTTATCAAACAAACTCATGGATCATTCAGTGGTTTTTTTTTTCTAAAATGTTATTCTCTGCCCTTGTTCGTTCTAACTTGGAATATTTTCCATTAATTTGAACTAATAATACTTTTAAATAAAATTGATGCAATTAAATCAGTTCAGAATAACATTCTATGATTTATTTCCTTTAACTTTAATACAACTAGTGTTAACATTTATCAATCTCCTGTTAAAATATATGCACTTCTAAGAACTGCAAATCTTTAATGTAAAGAACTATCATATGAACTTGAAAACATTCATTCCAGAACCCTACAATTTTGTACTTAGGACATTGAAAAATTCCGTTACTATGGATTATTGAACTTACTGTCTTGTGACATTATAATTTTGATATTTTTATAATCGGTAAATGATAAACTTATATGAAAAAAAACCTTATAATAAATTTGCAAGCTTCAACGAAAATAATTAATCAATAAGTACCTATAGTGAGTATTCGTTATTAAATTAACACTATAATCTATTAAATAGTGTAAAAGTTAAACATTTTAATTTTAACTATTTAATTAAACTATATAATTTGTTATAAATATAGAACGTGAATAAATAACATGACAAGAATAAGAAAATATTGTCAGAAAATGATTTGATTTACATAATATACTTTATTATTATATAAAATATACTCGTTCAAACAAAAATTACGTCTTTAAAATATTTTTAAAATGGAGTAAATTACAATTTTTATAAAGTAAAAAACATCGCAAATATTTCCTGTGGATATACCTAACAAGAATACACTGCAGATTACGATGTTTTATTTTATTGTTCCAAGTGGCACACAAAAAATAAATTTTTTTTTTTTTGGGGAAGATTAGTTTTGGCTCTAACTACTTACATAATATTATTATTGACATTTAAAGTTTGGTTGAATGTAAAATTTGATTTATGACAGAATCACTCGAATCGAAAACAAGTTAAAACTTCTAAATTATAATAACACATATACATTATCCATCATAAAATAATGAACAATCTTTTATTACAGAAATTATGATAAACAATATCGTGCTTGAAATATAACACTTTTTAAGCAGAATAGAAAGTTAAATTTGAAAAAACGTATACGGCAGCTCTATCTAGTAACAAAAAAGAGTATTTTCAAAACTGATTTTACAAGTATTTGAAGATATTTTTAAAACAATTCCATTAGATAGCGTGCCATTAATATATTATTATTTTGTACATTAATTTAATTTATTATAGATATTTATAATATTATTATCCGTCAATTAAATTTGTTGTTTAATGCGCTGTAATATATATACAGAGTGATTCTTTTATCATGAACCATTCATTACTTCAAAAAGTATTCATGTTTTTGAAAACATTTTTTTACATAGTTTCCAGTTGTTAAAAAAACAATGTTTTAAACTACTCGCCCTAAATTTGATTTCTATGTATCAAATACTCAAAAAAATAGTCTGCTTTGAAATATAAAATTAAAACAATGTTGTCATTCAAAAATGTAAGAAATTTAAAAACATATAAGGATAAAATATAATTTTTTAATAAAAACGTTGTTTTTTTAACAACTTGAAATTATGTAAAAATATGTTTTCAAAAACATAAATACATTTTGAAATAATGAGTGGTTTATGATAAAAGAATCACTCTGTATATATATATATAATTAATTGTATACATTTCTCAAAATGAACATATTACATGCAAAAAAAAAAATAGAAATAAAAATGTGTGTTTAATAATGATATTTTGCATTAATATTATATTTTTTGCTATCAATTCAATTATTAATTATTAACGTGATATTATAAATTATTATAAAATGTTTTAACGATTTTTATTCAAAAACTTTATTTTCAAGTGTAACAAATATAAGAAAAAGTTTACAATACTTGCCTTCTGTTAAAAAAAAAATGGATAATGCTATAAGGTTTTTATGTCTATTTATTGTTTTTATATTATTAAAATAATTTTTACAACCCGTTACACACAAAAAAAAAACATTTTAAAATTACAGTAAAAAAGGTCACTAGGCACCAAACTGCCAAAGTATTGTAAGTATAATGATACAATTAACTTTGCAATTAATTAATTTCTAAGTTTTATTTGTGTCTCATATAAGGCAGGTATTTTATCTCGTCAATGTTTTTTACCAAAAATATTATGCCAATAATTGTAGTATAACTATTGTAGTCATTGAATAAAATGTCTTAAAACGTTGATGAACTCTACTTGAAAATTACATTTCCACTTTTTTGAGATTTAATTCCTGAATCGATCAAAATTATATTTTTAAATTTTGAATATTATTAATTTTAAAATGTTAATAATAATATTAAATTTAAAAATATAGTTAAAAAAAATCTAGCTCTTTCAAATAAATTTTATGATGAATTCATATGTTTTTAGAAGTTTTATCAAATTAATATTTTGGTTAATACAATAATTGGTAGAAGTATGATACTTTTGAGCCCATCATGTAAACGAACTTAAAAAATTGTCTATAATATTTTAATTTCTTATAAACGCTCCATATCGAATCCGTATAAGTATTCGGCTACTATATAGGTACTTATGTCCTATTCAGACATTCAGTAGCATATTTATGGGGGAACTCCCAGAACCTACCCACTCCACACACATTTTATTTATTCTTCCTGATACATTTTAATTTGTTTATATGCCACTTTAAAATTTAAATATTGTATAAAGGCCAACATAAAAATCCAAATATTGTTCTTAATATTCAGTTTGATAATACTATAATAGCTAGGTCAATATATTCAATTTTCTCAAAAATTTTACATATCACAAGTTTGGTTCCGTTGAACGCTATTTGCACGTGGTTTAGAAAGAGAAAACTATTATTATTACGCTGGTATTATAGTGCGGTATCCTTTTAAAAACAGTTTTTGAAATTTATGTTTATATACTTTAAATCGTCCGAAACTATATATAACATAGATTATAGATATATTTTTCTTTAACATACATAAATTAAGTCTATACCTAATTATTGACTTTACAAACGTAAACTCTATAGTCTATATAACCTATAACATGCTGTCGTAACAGAAATCTAAAATGATAAGATAAAAGCGCAAATTAAAATTACTGATTAAAATTTCAGGAATTGTCTCTTGTTTCAGAATTTAATTAAGTTGCAAAGGATGTTAATTACTTCTCGGAACTTTTCTCGCTTATTACTTTGCTCTTTAAAACGTTTTCCTATATTAGTAATTAATTTATACATTTCTCGTTAATTATGGCACGCGGATTTTACGTAAAAAAACAATGAAGATAAGTGTATTACCCTCCCTCGTAATTAAAGTTCTAGGTAATATAATTACAAGGAAAATTTAAATTAGTTAAGATTGTAAACAATTTAAAAATATTAGCTGTTATAATTATTATTTTTTAATTAAAATATTAATTAATATTTTTAATACTATAAATTGAATATTGGTGCATTCATAAAATATTATAAAAACTTCCAATATTATGATGCATCCATTACTCGAACAACACACGATTTTGTATGAAGTTAATTACTATGGTATTAGATATTAGTTATATCAAAATAAAATAGTGCACGAGATGATGACGACTCATGTTATATTCACACATATAATTCTATGATGCAACACCATTTTCTTATTAGAATTGATTATTTGTAAGAAAAATAAATGACTTGTGATCACTGCTAAAATAATATTACGTTTAAAGTAGATATACCCATTATGTATTGTAAAAAATTAATAGAAACTGAAAACAAATATATGTCCAGATTTCTATACATACCTATATAATATTATAGATTATGTATTGAAAGATTTTGTATTTATTATTAATTGAAAGATTAGTTTTGTTCTTGTTGTATATATTTGCTTTGTATTTATTTTTTATACTATAGGCACGTGGCTTGACGTTAAAACTAAATTATAAACCTGTAAAACTATACAATTGGTTAAATTGAATGTTAAAAACTCAACATTTTATTGTATGAATATTTATTCAAAAACTAAAAATATAAAAATCAAATCCAAACTAAGTTAACCACCTCCTCTGTTCTCAGCATACTCCTAATATATTTCCTTTGTTAACGCATATCGCTACTATTTAGGCATCACGATTTTAACCACAAACCAGTTGAATAATTTTTGTGAAATTCCGTCAACCGTAGCACAATTTCGTTGGCTTAAAAGCAATTTTCGCTCTCTCATTATGTCATTCCATTCGTTCATGGTCGTTAAACTCCGAGCATGTTTTTGTAACCAGATAATCCCCTTTTCTATCAAAGTACTTAACTCTGTGAAAGGCTTAACTCAGCCGTGCATTACACCCAGGGGATAAAGAGGAAAAATAGTATACTATACCGACTAAACAATGTTATACTGAATAATGTAATGACATAATTTTGTTCTTTTTATGGGAGAGACCTTTATCAGCTCCCCCGAGGGCACCGCAGGAATCCAGGCAACGTTCACACTCTTAACAAAATGTATTATAATACATTAACAATTTATTTACGTCACATAATAAAGTAAATATAAAGTTTATATTAAATAAATTATACAAAAAGGTACAATATACATTTTTATATTTAATACACTAATACTATGTCCATGGATACATTTTTCTTCGACTTAACCACTTAGGTTTACTACGTAGATAAATACATTTGTATTAAATGATAATATGATTATGAAAATATCATAATAATAATATGCGTCCATTGACGGCAAACAGCAGTGTTTTACTATAATATTACTATTATAGTTTTGAGTTTTAACTATATGTACTTCACTAAAGCTGTAATAGCTGTACTATATAAAATATTTAGAACATTTATATAGTTAATAATCGATGATAATATATATATATATTTAATACAATATTATAAATATTGTAAAAACCTACACGCGAGGGAACGTTCCTTCATTTTATGTTTTTTAAAAAAAGCTACACGGCTCACTCACATTGTATATGATTCAATATGTTGTGCTCTATTTGAAAGAACTGGTTTTTACTAGGGATCGGTGTGTATACAATGGGAGTGCGTTAGGCATCCACGAGCATAATCTAATAGTGGGATAATAGACTAAAAACCACAATGTGACAAGGGTGTTTGTACACGGAAACACCTAATGCGGATACACACGGCTCATTAGTGACGATTTCGATGGGGTGAAAAAAAAATACGCATGCAAAATATTACGTTTTAATTTGAGCAGTTATGCGCAGCCTATAATATTAGGTACATAAAATATTTAAATATGTCATATTATTACTGTTAATTATACACACATTTAATTTCCGTCCTATATATATATAATTTATTTAACTAGATTTTTATTTAATCATCTAAAATTTAGTTTGAGTTCAAAGATTTAGACATTTTAAAATCTGTCCATGTTTGTAAATATATACAATTGTGTATTTATAACTCAATAATTTCCATAGTCAATTTATTTATCCTATAAACATATTATATTTTCGTTGAGAAATAGACCGTCGTTTCGTTCACATAAAAAAAAATAATTTACGCACATTTCGTCCGTGTCTAAGAGTCTATCTAAAATCCCGGTTTGGCAATTAATGTAATAATACATATTATTTAGAATTTATGTTTTAACCTAACCTAACCTACTGAAATATAATGCAGCCTGTTCGGGGACGACTGTTGAGACGATCGATTATTTTTTATCACGGGGTTAATAGATCTATTGTTTGATTTATAAAGGTAAGAATAGCAGAAAAGGCATTTTGGCACCACAAAACATTAGACTTTTTTATATTCGTGTTTTAAAATTATCATATTTTGCTTTAAAATCATGATATCAAAACAACCCTATACGAGCGAAAACCTGTAATTTTTCTAAATTTTAAATTTTATAGACACGTATATCCGCACGTGTATACGGCGGTCTTATACGTTGTCTAATTGAAGATAATACGTGCAGACCAGGTACGACCAACCACGATATACTATTTTAATAATAATGGACTGTATTCCGTAAGCACATATATAAAATAATAATAATAATAATACAAATAGTCGTTACTGGGTCGACCCACTCTAATGTAATAAATAATATATTAATGTTTAATACTACTACATATTTAGTGATTTAATAACATAATAAATATATACATAACAAATAGAATAAGATCTGACCTATATAATAAGATCAGCGACAGGAAAGTACACCCGAAACGTATCAAAACCGGATCACTGTTGAGCCATATTGTCATACCATGAACTATATTATAATAATGTAAGTTTTAACGCGATAATTTACACCCGGCGTGTAATTATATAATAATCGAACCGGCGAATAAGAATATCGAACCATTCGAACCAAATAATAAAAAATATCCACCGAACTGCGTTGACGCACTATATAATTATAATTGTATGGTACACACCGTGTGTAGGCACTGTGTAAAAAATACAAATAGCGAATAATAATATTAATGTACTTACTATGTACACCGCGTGTCCGCGTACAACACGAATAAAAATAATAATTAAACGGCGTCGGAATGACAACAACGACGGCAACGCAACGATGCCACGGATGATCGGTCCTGTGGGTTGTCATAGTATTGCTCAGGCTGCCGGTGGAAGCACCATCAGTTCATCAAGTCATCGATGTCATTGATATCAAACATAAATTTACTCTAGTATTAATGATCACAGGGTAGAATGAATTTTCTGAACTTAAAATTTGGAGCGCTGTACGTTAATAAGACGATGACGCCAGCTTATCAATTATATATTACAGTAAAGTACAGTTTGTTACAACGAACTCCAGGGGACTGAAATTTTTTTTCGTTATAACGGGATTTTTCGTTGTATTGGTATTCGTTGTAACGGGAATTTACTGTACATGAATACTCTTAGTAAGAGTCTCTTACATTTTCAATTCCACTTGAATGAAATAATTCTTGTGAAATCAATTTAAAAATAGTTTCTGTATGCTTATATGTGTCTAGTTATTATACTGAGTTATATTTAATAAGATATTATTAAGCTAAATTTACAAGAACTGATATAGTATAAACTATATACTATACTATTGATTATATAATCAATGACACTACTATTATAGAAGTTACTGATATGATTTAATTCGCTATTTTAATTATACAATATTATAATATTAAAGCATATGATTTTATGCTTGAATTTAAATTTAACGTGTATTTAATTTCATTTAACTACTATGTTTCAAAATATCGAGATAATTAATATAAAATACTATGAATGCATTTGATATGTTGAAACTTATACTTCCATTATGATAAAAGACGTCAGACGCACGCATTTAGACCAATACATAATTATTTATACGAAATGTTTTACTAAAAACTAAAAGACAGCCGACGGCCGACAACCCCATAATGTTTGTAACCTGCTGATTTGGACATCCTGTAAAGTTTGAAAAAGTTATCAAAGTAATATTCCTCCCCACCGGACCTTCTGGTATATATGCTCATAAATGATATAGAGATTATAGTTCATTTACTTGGGCCTGCTAGTCCGTTGAAGTTTAATAGCAGCAAATCGAATAGCTCAGCGGGGGGGGGAGTAACTCATATAGCTGTATATACCCATTTATATATCTATGTTTATGTTTATGTTGACAAAAGCGAAAAGGTTAATCGGACGGCGAAAAAATAGTAACAAAGTTAAAGGTCTCGTGGATCATGATCCGCGGAAAGATCCAAAACTTGGATAATATTATTATGTTTTTTTGTATGCCCTCTATTATTACTTTTTTTTTATTTTATATTTGGAAAACTGTTTTGTATTTTTATATAGAACAACGACGGCAGCACATGTTACAACGGTTCACAATAGGAAAGACGTCATGTGGCGATAATGACGAGTTTACTGCAATATATACAAATGTGTGTATATATATATGCACTGTACACCGCCCAACTATATGACAAATCGCAATTTCAGGTTTGTTTGTAACCGTCTGCGGAGATTTGTCCCCACACACCGGTGAAACATAATAGAAATATAATATATTAAATGTATTTTTCAAACACCCACAAATATGGTGCATTATTATGTGCTTTCTTTGGTTCCTCGATTCTTCCAATCTTCCGAAAGACACAAATCGCTTGAACCTTTTTATGGTAACGGAAATGGTACAATTGTATTTTTTTATTTGTGTTATTCATTACGACGTAGATGATAGGCATGGATCTTAAATAGTTCTATAAGTATTTAACGATCATTTGAAATTAAATGTTTACTTTGAATTTTTTTCTTATACTATATAGTTATACTCAAATATGACTTTTATATTCCTATAAGACTAAAAAAATGTAATACAATTGTAACCATATTATTCTACTTAGGTACCTAAATATAAGATAGAATAACAAAAATCAAAGCAAATTAAAACGATTGTAGGGTCAGTAACCAATTTCTTGAATTAAAATATCCGCATAATGTAGTACGAGTAGGTACGTTTATATATAATACTGTTAAAACAATTTTAAATCCATAAATACTTGTATTTTTTTTCAGTTAGTTTTAAAATGAAAGTAAGTAGGTATAGCCATTTATTACAAACTAAATTAATTTTATCATAAAAAAAATATATATAATGGTGAGCTATATATTTTGTAGAATATATTATAATATCGACATGTGACACCATCCTTATTTAATTCACCAATACTATTATATTTTGTGCAAGAAAACATGATAAAAACAAATTTAAATAGTTCAACGACAGCCAACAGGTTACCTGTATAACGTATCATATTTGTATTCGTTGTGTTCTCCGTATAGTCAAATATTTTGAATCATATTTGAAGTTTAAAAGTAGTGTTAAAGTTGAGTGAAGATTGTTGAGATTGTGAGATGTTTGTAGAACTAATATTGATAAGTGATGACTTTATCAATATACATATAATACCTATACATGTATAGCGTATATATACTTTTAAGTATACCTACAAATAAATTATACAAGTTCTGCATATACTGTATACCTGTTATATATTATTTACTATGTAGGTACTATTGTTTTTTGTAGTACTATATAGTAGGAAACTGGATAGTCAAAATACTTAAACCTTGAATTCCTAAAAAGTATAATAATATTTAAAATATTTAAAATACTATTATACTATTAATTACTATTATTTTATACTGTAAAAATGGTGAATGATTAATTTTATTATATTACATTCGTAATTTGTACTATAAGCAATTTATAAAACATTATTTTAACTGAAGATTCATAAAGTTTATAATTATTATTATCGCTCAAAGTTTCAAATATAAATAAAATATTGTAATTTATAATATAGTTTGAATATGATAAGTAGACATAGTGATATCTAATTATAATTACTATTTTTCTATTATATGTATACCTAGGTCAATGCTGTAGACAGGTGTGAGGGTAACTGGAAGCCTGTGTACCTCCCCCTCCCGAAATCCTTTTTTTGGCTGTAGTGTAGTGTAGTGTACAGAATTCCTCATACGTTACATCATTAAAATATATTTATATTATTAAAAGTAAATCTATGATTTAATTATTCGTCATTCGTATTCATAAACGCTAAGTAGGTAGTATTGATTAAGTTATGATGTTGCAAATGATCGATTTCATTGTCATCATTATCTTCAATACTTATTTATAAATACGGGATGCCCGCCACACACTGTATCTAATAACAATACTGTTTATTTTTATTTGTTTGACATTTGGTATTATGCTGTACGAATACTATGAACGCCGTCGTCGTATAGCAACTTCGTGTATAAAGTACAAACTGTGACTTTTGTTAAGTTTTTAATCATTTAAATGTGTTTAGTTGCTTCATAATAATCTTTTTTTATTTTTAGCTATCAAATTTGTATAAGCTCTGTAAGGTCAACTATTGCTTGTTTTTTAATTATTGTATAATATGTTTATAAAAAAAAAAAAGTTATGGTCATGATATTCGAATTAAAAATGAAAGTTCATGTTTACAACACACGTGAATATATTTATATGAATAAGATAATTTATTAATCTATGGTTTACAATAATGTTAATACATTGTTATGCAAAATGTATGCCGTAGTTATCAACATAATTGTACATTCAATAAAAAAGTAAATGTGTAGTAAACACTTAATGAATAAAAAGGGGTCATGAAGCAATAAATAAGTATTATAGCATTGCAAAAATTAGAGAAAAAAATAAAGTCCCCCTCCCCAAACAAAAAAAAATTGCTATGACAATGATATATTTATACATATTTTGTTTAACATTTATTTTACAAAAATACCAACATACAGTCTGTAAATAATTTTTTTACAATACGCATATGTGGTGAATAATTATTATTGTATAATTGTCAATTACCTACAACGCTACTAACTATTTCTAAACATAATTCTTAAAATTAATTAATTTAACAATTATTTCACTTTACTTCTAAAAAAGAACTAGGCACTTTGAAACATAAAACAATTTTACTTTCTAGAATATTTTACACTTGATTCGTTCCTTATATCAAAAAAAAAAAATTAAATTATATTTATTATACTTCAAAATATAATAATATTTATTAAGTATTTAGAAAATTTGATTTAATCTTTAATTTTGAAGGTGGTTTTTAGTAATAAAACTGATCTATAAATATTTTATTTACGAAAATCTGACGAAAAACTGCAGAGAAACAGAAATATTAATGCAACAATAATTTTTTTCACAAAAACGATATTGTTTTTTGTTTACCATACGTCAGAAAAGAATAACAGTAGAGCGTTTAAATGTTTACCAAATGTTTATATTAGTATTTTCTAGACGGTCTAGACATAATATATTTTTAACGATATTTTTTGTATCTTTTTGCACGTTATGATGTATGAGTAACTAACCTAACAGTACAAAGAGGAAGTGTAAATAAATTCGTTTTATATTCTTGAAACTATAATAGTTTTCACGCCCAACTCATTACCTATGCATCGAAAACTAGTCGTGGCTGGTACCCGAGCCCTAACGACGTATTTAAATCACGTAAATACTGGCTATAACCAGGTTACCAGTCGTATTGTAAACCCAGGGGCTCTCGCCCCTTGGTCCTATTAAAGATTGAAGTCGAAAACATATAAACAAACAAAGTTATGAAAGGCGGAATTTTCACGGGACGCATCTGTCACTTAAAAAGTGAGACAAATGAAGAGGTCTAATCGAATTCCGTGCAGGCACACAGGCCCTTTAAAAATATGAGGGAAATGTTACATTTTTTTTACCATCGTCATTATTATTATTTTGACCGGCAAATACGGTGGTTCTACAACCCCCTTCATACCACTCCCCTCTACGATATTAACTGATGGGCCAATTCAATTTGTAACTCATTTCACCAACGATGAATATTGTGTCTAGTAATCGAATGCCAAATAATAATCTAACCCCGTTATGACATCGTTTAGCCTCGCTTCGACCTAATGAGTTTAGTGTTGACTCGGGGTGGGGATAAAGCAAACTGTTATATGAATGCATTTTTATTTATAACAAATTATACTTTTAAAATGAGATAAAATATACTGATATAAGTATAAATATAAACTTCATAATTTTATTTTTTTTTATCTGTTAAATTATTTATTTACCTAGGTATATAAAAAGGTAATATAATTTTTCAAAAGTACTCAAATCAAATGATTTATCATTTGCGAATTGCGGATATACGGTTTATGTTATAATTTGCATTACAAGTGCATAATATAGGTATAACCCTATACGCATATATACAAATATTTACTTACGCGTTATAGATATACACGTTTAATATTTTTAAATGTTAATCACTATTAATGACGAGTGTAAATTTGAGTAATGTTAGGCATCTACATGATAATTAATGTAATTATTTAAAATTGTAATATTTATTTTTTTAATCAATAAAAATGTTATTATAAGTAACTATGTTACAATAATTTAATATATTGATATCTCATTTTTAACTTTTTTTTTAATAACAAGATATTGGATTTTCGAAAAACTAATAAAAAAAAACTGCACGACATACTATACAGACAAAATAACTGTTTCACAGTTTATGGTGGATAAATCTAATGGACCATATTATGAACAACGCGTAACTATTGTATTATATTATATTCTCAACATTCTCATGTATAAACATAGCGTGCTTACGTGTGGAAAATATTAAATACAATCATCCTAAAACGAATAGGTGTCTACTATCTATAGTTTACCTATATACTTATTCTATACAATGTGTGAAATATAAACCATAATAAAAGTGTCTATACCAGCTGGACCATTCGATGTTTATGAAACTGCAGGCGTTAAAACATCATAAAGCATCGACAAGCCTTGATTTATAAAATGATAATACTAAAAATATATACAGTATCTTTTATTTTAATCTTGATTAATAATAATTAACTCAAGAGTTAATTTTTAAATGCATTATAATTATGCTAAAATATCAGTGGCGTGCGGTGGTAAAACATTATGGGCAAGCTCTAAAATGAGTATACCTATTTAAAATCCAATAAAAATGTACTTATGTTAATATATTACGTGATATTAAATTTATTACCAAACAAGTTTATTGTTAAATATATATAATATAATATAATAAGTAAACAAATATTATAACTATAAGTTTTGTAAATTTAAATAAAACCAAAATTAAAATTATTTATATACAAAATCTCTGGTGATGTGCTCGGTACGACATATATAATATTATAAGTACACCTACGACGTAGGTCACCTACGTCTATACTCAGTTTCGATTCTAATTTGGGTTTTTCGATAAGAATTAATAAGAATTAAGGCATTGCCAATAATCGGTTCTACCGACTACCACGAACTATGCCATAGTCAAGAATGCGCTGATATAATGTGACGGCGGCGGTGGCTAATCAAATCGCGCCAAAAGCGTTTTGCTGAGCGCTTTCGAGGACCATGTAAAATCGTCGTGACCCCCCTCTACCGCACCCAGTCATTCTAATGCTACGGCATAAGCCGAGTCTGGAAAAACTGAGTGCTTAACTATGTATATTAGGTTGCCTATACAGTAAAACATTTTTTTTGATTTTTTTCACAAATTATATTATTGTTTGTATTTATTGTATTTGTAAATTCTTCTGATTAAACCATGAGCAATGACATTTTATATTACCTAACCCTATCTTTTTACTTTTATCTGGGCACGCACCGCTTACCTCACTTGCCCTGACTGCACGCCACTGTGATATATATATAACAAACTAAAACGTATTACGTTGAAGCGTTGAAGTATAAAACTATAGAATTCTAATAATTCATTAATAACAATAGATAATTATTCACATATTTTTTGTTATACATATTAAACATATAAGAATGCGTGATGATAATGAATTCTGTTATAAAAAAATATTTATTAATTTTAAAATGGGTGTAACAATACTTCGTGGCGTGCAAGAAAATTATACATTGAATATATAAAATATATTATTAAGTCAAACACTTTTCTAAATTTAACTTTAAATTTTAATGCAACTTGGGCATAATTTGTTTTGTACATCTAATATATATATTTATACGTTTAATATTCACTAACGAGTAATTTTTCATTCTATTGTGATTATTACAATACATAACTTTCCGAGTTACGTAAACTGAATCAAATCAGATGAATTACTGAACATTAAATCAATTAATATAAAGAACTAAATTATATTATATGTTCTTTTAAATATGATTTAATATACATAGCCAATTATCCATCAACATATTTAAGTTAGCTATTAAATTAATTCATTGTTTATATAACCCAGACATTACACACTAGAATATGAATGAAAGTTTTTTTTTCAAACTTAGGAGTTAGGACCAATAGAACATTCACTCTTGTAAAGAATACTTTTATTTTGTATTCGGAATACGTATTTGAATAAATTGTTAAAAAAGTATTCAGAGTACGTACTCGAATAATTTTCAAGAAATATATTTAAAATACATTCTGGAATACTCAAAAAATTTTTCGAATACTTTGAGAATACTATTTATTAATATTTATTTTGCTCAAAATATGGATATTATCTGCACTGGCAATAACAAATTACTATCACTTTTTATCGGGGTTTTTGTGCTAGTATAGTAATACCATACACCTTTTATCTTTATACTATAAGTTGACGGAGTATGGTAGTCGTATGGCTGTAGTTCCGGCGTATAAAGTATAAACGTGACAGCGCTGGTAGGTAGTACATCGTACACCACATGTCCGCACATCAAGTCAACTAGTATAAGGTCTATGGGCTATGGCTAATATTATATTTTGTTATTTTTTTACCACTACCCAGGATGATAATTTATAAACACAAACATTTTTTTTTCTAAATTTGGTATTTAAATATAAAATGAAAATACCAAAAAAAGATATTCAGAATACGTACTCGAATATATTTTTTTTAATGTATTTAGAATAGTATTCAAATACTTTTATTCGAATACATTTATTTGAATACTTTATAAGACTGAGAACATTACAAGTTAAAATGTATAGAACGTTGCAGTAATTAATTGATTTGAATATTCAATTTGAGACTTTTGCGAGGTACATGTACTTCTACTACAATAGTAATGATAATATGCCTATCTCCTGAACGTACTTATATCATCTGCATGATAATGCAGATAGATTAACTATATTTAAAGAAAACGAAAATTAAATATTAATTTCAAAACATTTAATTATAAATTTTTTTTTTTATATAATTTATAATAATAAGTATTATCATTTAGTTGTTTGTGTATAATATAAATAAGTTTTACAGGATCGCGTGTTCTGCGGCCATTATAAATAATAATTTAGCCGTGTACCTACACAATATTTTTGCTATTAATAACAAACTATGATTTTACATATACGACTTTGTTATAACAATTTAAGATCTAAGTACAACAATCCTATTATAATTTCTATTCAGGGATATTATATTATAATGCTCATTGTTTACTTTGCACTTATGCAAATTAAGATAATAGGAGTAAACTTCTATTAGCTGTATACCTGTATAGATATTATTAGTAGATAATTAGTATTAGTATTTATATTATGTTTGCGTTTATGTATCTACTATCATAGTAGTTGTTTGTTATTACTTTGTTAGCACAGACTGAGAAATAAATACATTTTAAATGGTTATTATAGATATTTATTTAGTAGGTACTTAGATATAGTTGGGTCTGAATACGCGGTCATATACATATTAGCTAGTCTATAATATCATGTTATTATATAAATTTAATAACTAGGTATTAACGATTAGCTGAACGATGATCCAAAAATAAAATTAAACTATGTTTTTATAAAATGCCACACGGGAGTATAATACTTCAGACATTTTTGTTTTATTATAAAACTGTAAACATTTTTACAAATCTGGAAATCAATTTCGGTCGTCGTATTCTCGTCTTTTTTTATTGACCCATCGGACCACTTGCATTTAAAAATTATATAGAATAGGTATAGCTATTGTTATCAATTATTGACAGTTTTAATGAGATGTATATTATTATTGTTATGCTATAATAATAAGGTTTTATTTTAAAAAAGATAAAACTCTCGATCATCTAATTTTTTTTTATTGTTGTAAAAAACAATATGTGTCGAAAAATTAAATATAATTAACAAAAAAAAAAAAAAATGGGTGATATTTTTTTTGTTAATCTTTTAGCTTATAATTACTTTGATGATAAGAATGTTACTGAAGTATAATGTACCATTTTTAAAAAAAAAAATTCCTGTAAATATATTATTATTTTGCTGGTACTGTTTGTGGTAAGTACAATACGGAAATATGACACTTTTATCAAAATGTTTTCTTATTGGTTACTACACAGCTAGTTTAGTTTAACCGCATTCGACGCATCCCGCTGTTTGAAAATACGTATTTGATAATAACTGATAACTGGAAACCGCACAAACCCGAAATCTCTTCTTTATTTATTTTGTATTTTTTTTTTCGGCGTTTACTTGTATAAACAAACGACACACACAATAATATAATAATATAATGTACGCGGGCAAACAAACACTTATATATGTATTTTATATAAGAACGTTCGGCCGCCCGACCACGGATGACCATTGTTACTCTAAACCAATATAATACAATGCTATTGTGAATTTTGCGGATTAAATGTACAAATATATATATTATTGTTGTGGTCGGCTTTTATGTGAATGTTTTTATAACAAATAATATAATACAATATATGTCCAAACCTGATACTGTGCGTGTGAAATCGATTTGCCTATCAATATCACATGGCCTTTTGACAAAGCGCACACCGCCGCCACTGTCTCGTCACCGCCTTCCTACGTCATCAAAAACATATAGGTACCTACTAAAACCAACTCAAATATTATTATTAGCAGATACACATATAGGTAACCGAAGGATAATAATACAATTTAATATAGTTCGATATGAAATCAAAAAAATTTACTCGCCACAGGATATTGTTTAAATTTGTATACAGTTAGAAAGAATGAGAATTTAAATAAATTCATTGTCAAAGAAAAAATTATAAAAGTTATGAGCATACTTGTTAAACTATCCTGTACATCTCTTAAATTTTCGTTAGACAACCTAAATCAAGGTTTATGTTAGGGATGTCATTTTTTCCATTAGTTTGTACAGGTATAATATTATATATTATTATATAATATTTCGCATGTAACAATGTTGTTGTTACAGCCAAATCAGTATTAAATTCATTAAACTACAGTAGTATAGCAATTCCTGCATGTAAAAATTGACTAAAGATTACAAAAAAATATAAATACATGTATTAAAATTACTCATCAATAAGTTATTAATATCATTTAGATACATGGGCGCGAACAGTCACTAAATATTTTAATGAATCGATATAGTGAATTATGTATACGTTATGTTGGCCGCTTAAATGATTTAGTAAGTCTATTAAATTTTAACGAACCATCAAATTGATCAAATTTTGTGTAAACTGTGAAGTGTAATATGAATTTATTATTATTTATCTATATAATATAATTAATTTAATAAGTACCAAATCTATAGAATACATCGCTCGTATAAAACCTATAACAATGAGTTTTATACAACATAACTATTACAGTTATTATATTAAATATATTATAATATATTAGATGATTCTTTTATCGAATAACACTCATTATTCAAAATCTATTAAATTTTTTTTTTACTTAATTTTCAGTCTAAATAAAATAACATTACAAATAAATATATATTATGTTTTATACTTTTTTAAACATACATTTTTAACTTCATATTCTGATGCAGAATATTTTTCTGAGTATATTGGTAAATAAAAATCGAAATTCGGATGTATTATACAGTTTGTGAGTTATATTTATTTAATTATACATATAAAATAATTATTATATACCTATATAAATGTTAATGTATTATAAAATGTGATATAATTTTTTTTTAGTGTTTTTAAAACTTGTCAATTATTTTTTGTAGTAATTATAACAAACTTAATTTAAAAACTGTACTTGAATAATTTATTGTTGAGCATATAAGTTTATATATTTTTCAATTTAGTTTATTTTTTCTGATACCATGTAGTTGAAAGGTCTTGTGACAGTATTCTGCATTGAAATATAACTAATATAAGTATCTATTTATTATTGCATTAAGCCATTAAGGCATCAATAAATACAAATTTATTTGAATTACAGTGTGTGTCATGTGTGTCATTTAAAAGATTCTTAAAAGATTTTTTTTCGTATTCCATTTATGCTGTTACTATTTATCATTTAATAATTATTGTGTTAAATCTACAGTAATGTTGACAATTTCTTCACTAATAATTTTTAATTGCTTATAATCTATACATAGGCGAAACTATGGGTCAGACCAGTCAGGCCATGGCCTGACCTAATACTGACTAAAAATTTGTATACATATATTATATATTTTAATAATTATTTACGCATTATAAATAATATATTTATACATGTAAACGTGTAAATTTGTACGTTTTATATAATAATATAATATCATATATAGTATACAGGTACTATATTTATATAGATACAAATGAGGATTATAATATAACACAATAAAGTGATTTTTTTAAATGACTAACAGTATATTTATTTAAAATTAAAAACTTTATTTTTCGCATACAAAATTTGTGAAATTTTTCGTTTAAATATTTTGTACCTACTACACGATTATTTTACCGCTTGTACCTATTAGAACTTAGAAGTGTACGAATATGTGGACTTGATATTAATTCTTAAATTAACAAATTGTACATACTAAACAATATGAACATAATAATAACATTTATTTTTAACATTGATTATAGAAATATGAAGTCGTATAGTCTATTCAATATAGTCGAATAATCGGTTTTATTAATTATTGTTTAATTTAGACATTTTACGTTTATTTTTATATTATAGCAAGTATTATTAGGTAGTAAATTTGACGTAACAAGTTGTCAGTTGGTAATGTTTATTACGTGGTGATATACCTGTAGAAAATGATTGTCAATTATACGTATTATTAAAGAAATAATATGAAAATATTAATTTTCATATTTTTTCTTTTACTATAAATTCATTTTTTTTATCATTGACCGGCGACAACGGTTATTCACAAGATTCTTGCGTTTAACATTATACAAAATTATACAGAGGTAATTATTATTTTTTTTATAGATAGAGAATAACAACAAATATTTTAATTATTATTTAAAATATAATACCATATTATTGTTATGCACATTAATACATTACCAAATAATTTATTTATTATTAACCCTCGTTGATCACATTGCTGTTTAAAAGACCAGGCATTTATAATTTTTCAAATTACTCATTGTAAGTAATTTCCATTATTTCGTGTACTTTAATACCTTCATTATCCAAGAAGTCTAGCTATCATTTAATGTTATTTAAAACAATTATCTATTGTTTGTTGAATTTAAATGTATTTTTAAAGTCACAAACCTGTTAAAAAGACCGTGTGTGACAACTCGGATAATAATTAATTTTATTCAATATTATTTTCGTCAATGATTATTTTTTTAGATATAAAAAAAAACGATCATAATCGTTTCTTGAGTTTCTTCTTGATCTTATCGATATTTATAGTTTATCAATTTTATCGCTATTCTGTTCATATAATTTCATTAAAAAATTCAGTATTTTCATTATTTTTATTTTATATTCGACACGTGATACAGAACAAGCGTATAAATTATCAAAATTTAAATGAAAACAATTCGGAATAATTTTAAAACTACGTATACAGAAATATAATCTTTCATTTAAAAAAATGTATATATAATATGTATTTTTTTTAAAATTTTATAGCCATGGACATTTTAATAATAATAATTTAAACAGTAAAAAATAAACTATAATTTGTATATATCTTTAATAAATGTATTAATTATTAAAATTTTTATTTATTATTAAATATTTAAATTGTAAAGAAATATTCATTATATCATATACACTAAATATATCACCAAATCATCATATAATATCATTATATATTCATTGTATATACATTAAACAAAATAGCTATAAAAAGTTGTCAATAGAATTTTTTTTATATTTTTCATTTGGCCTGCCCTAATAAAAGTGTCTAGTTTCGCCTATGAATCTATGTATGATATACCTTAGTCAGCTGCTTTTCTCTTTGCTGAATTTGAAATAATTTTTTGAGGTGAATTAGGTGGTTCTCCGCGGTTATGAATTAACTCACAATACTCACATAGATGAAAAAATTATCTATGTTATCTAAATGCCGTTCATAAACAATTATAATGCTAGATATCTTCGTAACTCACTGGGGTAGCTTACCTATAAACGTTAAATACTTTTAACTGATAAACAAATTTGAAATATTCTACTTCAGAATATGAAATTAAAAATTATGTATGTTGTCATTCAAGAAAGTAAATTACTTAAAAGCTAAATATATATGTATGTGTATTTTTTTGTTTGATAAAATAGTCACTCTGTATATATATATATATATATTGTTAATTTATCTTATGCATATTATGTTTAGTGGCGTCAATTGGTTCTACAATGGGTTTTTTTTTTAAATATAGCAACTAAATAATTATAATATCGTTGTTCGATTTATATTTATTAAAAATATGTTTTCAAAAATTACAATTTTTCCATGAAAAAAGTTTCAAAATTTGAAACACTTTAGAAATGTAAAAAAAAAATTGTTTCAAACATGTCAGATTTGTATATATTGGTAATTTTATAGTACACACCCGATACTTTATTATTATTACAGTATAGTATAATAATATAATAAGATCACCGCCACTGCCACGTACACAGTAGGCACACACGTGAAGCTGAAGGAGCCGTTCCTCAGGTACATGTGTATTATAGATGGTATCAAAACATATACGAAGCCGACTGGTCGCGCGGCATCTCTCTCACGGGGCACATAAAAGCCGTATAATATTACACAAAAGGTCCGAAATTTCCTGGTGTCGGCCTTATATGTATGTCGTATTATTACATTATAGAAACATTATTATTATTATTATATGTTTTTATACGCCGCGCGCGTCTCACACAATAGTCGGTACACTCGAAACTGTATAAGAATATATGTGTGTATAATATAATACTACTATACTGCTACTACTACTACTACTACTACTACTACTACTAATAATAATAATAATAACAACATATAATATGAATACGCGCTGCCATATACGCATTTCGCGGATTTGTTGTTAGTGGGTATATAATATCTACCCCGCGCGAGAAACCTTTTTCTTCTTAGTGTTTTTTTTCTTCTCCTTCTCCTCCTCCTCCTTCGTGTGCACGCCAACAACCGACATATTATTATTATTACCAATATACATATATATATATATATTTGTTATACTTACATACAATATTCAGGGTGACAAGAGGATAATGGGCCGGCGAAAATGTTTATCACAAAGGAGTCGTATACGCGAATAGTGCAGTATACGCGTTATTAGATATATAGGTACTTACCGTTTACACTCCGGAGAGCCGTATAATATTATAATAATATAATAACACGAGGTGTGTGACGCGCGTTTGTAGCCCGCATAATAATAATATATAATACAGCCACTAATAAATATCTAAACAGATTAGCTGGAGCAATGTCGATCTGTCAGGCTGGACGGCGTCCAGCCAGGCATGTACACGCGTTGCTGTGACGACAAACCGTCGCGGATGAGTGATGGAATCCGCCGCGATGTGTCCGAAAAGACGAGAAAATGAAAAAAGAAATATGTATATACACCAACGCCGCCGCCAAATTTGCGTTAATACGGTAATAATAACGACGGCTTGCGCTAATGCGCGTAAATACGATATACAATAATAATATTACATGTACAATACCATATTATATAATAATATAATATATTGTGTTGCGTGAAACTCGCGGAACGGAACGGTGGCAGTTTTACAGCTGCTAATTTTCGGCACGACATACGCGTTATTATTATAATGTGGTAGGTGAAGGAACTACGTTATTAATTTTTTTATAAGGACGTTGATGAGTTGTCAACGAAATTTCAGATTTATAAACGACATGAAAAGACGTCAATTTACGCCTATGTACACACGATATCATATATATATATAATAGCAAAATAGTAAATGTAATGTATAATATATATATATATATATATATATATATATATATACGTATTACTTATTATTATACGTCTGGTCTGTTCGATAATGGACTGTCCTATGTTTGAGCCGTTTGAGGTCTAGATTGTATTGTGAATTTCATGATTGATTTGTCTGGAGAATAAAGTCTTTAAATTTACTCAGTGACGAGGTACACTCGACAATTCCTATGTACAACATATCGATATTTTTTGCGCTTTTCTATATTATTTATAGAATGTGTATTTGATTGATATTTGTATTAATTTGTTGAGGATCTAAATTTATAAAGTTATATATTATGAACATTTGATAATATTATATGCAGTATGCTTACACACTTATTTTTTCTTCAATAATGCTTTAATCTTTAACTTATTTGAGTATCCACCATTCTGCGAAATTCGAAAAATATTAATCATTAACTTATATAACATTTTACCTCTTTTTAAATTAGCTTTTTGTATTACAAAATTTTCAAAATTTTCAACATATTTAGACTAATATAATTTTAAACTAACTATATAGATATTTAAAATTTTAGTTTAAATATATGTATAAATAAAGGTATGTAGTGTACTCTCGATTATCCGCGAGCGGACTAGCCGTTGTCATCCACGGAATCATCTACATATCTTTATGCATACAAAAATAATATATATATCTTAACATTATACATAATAATTATTGGTTTAATTGGGTTATGATATAGCCATTACTCGATAACGACGTAAAATACAATACGCTTGTTTAATACATATAAATACTTTTTGGTAATTGTTGATACGTTTATCATTCGTAATTTTAATTTTTCGGATTATCCGCGGAATTCGCTTATCCGTAGATGCCTTGCCACCAAATTCAGCGGATAATCGAAAGTACACTGAATTTAAATATGTAAGATCTCCTCTTAGTAATAAATATAGATCGACTTGGCTGCATAAAATATATTTAAGTTAACCATAAAATAGTAATAACAAACACGAAATAAAATACATTCGTCGATCATCCATTCAAAATTTAAAATTAATAAAAGCTATAAGATATGATTGAATAACGATGTATTATACTATACTCAAGTATACTTTGATAACTGAGGTAACCTTTAAACACCAAAATAATAATAATTTATAATTTTAAAGAATATATTTTTGGTCTGCGGGTTTGATCAAATTCGTTCATCAAGATCTACCATTTGGTGAACCCTTATATATATTGATATTTTAATATAATACCAGTTATATACCTAAATAAAAATCATTGAAATTAGGTTTCCGAATGTCACACAAATAAATCATATTTAATATGACATAGGTATACCTAATTCGTATAGAGTTTATTCAAGGATTTAACGAAATTTAACGTAAAAATTAAATTATTACTGCTAAATACCATAACAAAATCGTAAAGTGATAATTTTTGTTGCCTTATTCATTATTCCACATTGTAATTCTGAGTCTTTGTATAAAGTGTGGTTAAATAAAACCTGTAAAAACTGTACTTAATTTAAGTCACTCGTGGCCGGTGATGCATGAATTAAAAAAGACTATATACTTTTTTAATTTGTAACTTTACAGGGGTGATTATGAAAATTAATTAAATTTACTAATTATTTAATAAATTTCAAATATAATTTATTAATAGTTGAATAAACAACTTATAATAATTTATACACAAATTATAAAAATCATTATTTTTAATTTTTATCTTATTACAAGAGTATTTATAATCTGTAATCTTATACAATAAATATTAAATATATTTGATTAACTATTTTGAACAATAATTTATATTATACAGTATATTTATTTTTGCACTATTATGTAATAAAAATGAAATATGAATATAGGTACATTATGATGAGAGATAATAAGCCAACCTACAATGTGAAAACCTTCAAACTTTGAAAAGAACACTAACATTATTTTTGTATTTAGAAGTCAGAATTTACGACACCACAGTGTTTTTTTCAACAACAAGAGTGAGATTTCTGATGTGGATTTGAATTAGCTGTCTAAGATAGAAATTAATAAGAATAATTATAATATCTATTAAATTTTTAATTACATAATTATATCTATAAAATTATAAATGTTTAACATAATATATTACATTATAAGTTAATAAATTCAATTTTTCGATATAGGTAATGGCTAAATTTAAATAATTATATTTTTAATAGATTGTATCATAATTCATAATACAATTAAGTTGTGTGTCGCCATACGCCCCGCAAGTTTAAAACCGTCGTGGCGTCAAACTGTATTGGAAAAAAAATGATTAACCTGCCGCTGCACTGCCTATCGGTTATAGATTGGTTTTCTCGTATTCTACCCCTATTTACACAATATAAACTGTACAACTGATTTATATTGTTATTTTTATAGAATTACATATACGCCTATATAGGCGAATCAGAGAATTCCCCTCGGCCAATTCATCACTGCTGAGACGCAAAAGTGGTTTTGAGGTTATTTGATTTTAGTGTTAAACGTCCGATGAAACAGAAAACGTCCAAACCTGAAAAAAATTCAAAAGTCTAAATGCCCGCGCTGCTGCTACCTTTGGAATATTGCTGCTACTGTGCAGCTGGCAGTGACAATTCTATGGGTCCTGCTGTCAAATAAATAGCACAAAAGACCGATATATATATACCTACTCTTTGATGGCACAAACCTACTCTTTTACAATTTCCGCTTTTTTATACAACATGGTGAAATGTAATTTTGTGGGCGACGTGTTTTTTTAAATTACATTTCATAACAATAACATTATATAGGTATGCGCAGGTCACGAACGTAAAGTTAGAAAAAATCAGTAAATAAACGATATCCTATATTACTTATATACCTATACCTTTATAATAAAAAGATGTACCGCTTACTTATATATATATTATATATATTGTATAAATCTACTAATAGTTTTTACACATCTGTCATTTATGTAATAATTGATTAGAGTTTAGAGTGGTACAATTGTAAGAATAATTATTTGTTACAAGTACAATTTTATCTTATGTATTAACATTTTATTTTATTATCACTTCAAATTAAATTGCAAAATGTAACTGTTTGTTTTTAAATCTCCATAAAAATCCCAAATGGCCAAAAAATATATCTATTTAATATACGTAAATATGTTATTAGGGTTAATAACTTATTTTCGTTAAGTATTTAATAGTTAAAAAAATAGATAGTATAATAATAGATATATGAATATGAAATGACATTTAAAGGCTGCTGTAATTGAAATACGCTATTTACAAGTACCTACATCACAATTATGTATACGCGATGAGACGTGCGTATATTATAGGTAGAAATGTATGCGATTGTATGGTTATATATATTAATTTCACCAGACTTGTGACGACCCGTAAAATATTTATGTTGTACAGTTAAGTAAGTATTCTACAGGTATATAGTGTATAGTCTGTATAATGTTATAAGATATGATGTATTATATCACAGGAATATTATAATTAAGTATCTTTATCCTACAGTTGGAATCTCGATTATTTTATGACTATTCATTAAATTCGAACTTAACACATCCATCAAAATGATCTACCCAAAGAAAAGGTTCATTCGACTCCCATTACAAAGCTGCAGATGACCAACTTCCCCGGTTATTTCATTTAATACTAGTTACCAATGTTACTATTGATTGTATAATTACTATTGACAGAAAAATATTTTAAAACTAATCATTTTACTGGAGAGATCAAAGCTATATACACATTTATATATAGTTATGTATGTTTTTTTGTTTACCTTTACCTAGATGCATTTTCATATATGTTAAAATGTATTATTACTAATTAATAATTTTCATAATCATAATAATAATGTTATTTGTTCATGCAAATAATCTATTTATCCAAACGTATAACTAATCGAAACGTTATTCGTACATAGACGTGTAATTAATCACTGTAAATTGTTAATGTATATATATGCGTTGGTAATATCTGGTATATATTATAATGTATATTATATAGGGTCTATAATTTTCAATTGAAAATATTAATCATTTGTTTAAATACGGTTATTTTGTTTCACATTAAATAAGTATATAATAATAAACAAAAATGTATAATGTATATACAGTAATTTATTATAAAATATAATATGTGGTTAAACAAAATTATCAACAGCTGCACACTCATAAGATCGTTTTTAATATAATTTAATATAATTTTTAACAAAATATAATTATAATATAATTTACATATTTTTGTGATTTTGAGGAATTTTAATTTTTGAACTGCGCGCATCTTAAAAATATTTGATCTTTTTTAACTACTGTTATAATAATTTTTAAGGAACATTATTATATTTAATTTTCAAGCTTTTTTCCCAAGAAACCAAAATTATAAATAATAATATAAATCAAGTAGAATTTCAAATATAGTTGAACATTTTAAATTTCTACGGATAGCACAAATAGATCCAAAATATTATGATATTTATATACAATATTTACGAAATGTTAACATAAATATTTAATGCAGTTATTTATTTATAAATTACAAAAAAAAAAAAATAATAACCGATCGTGTTGAATACTGATATTGTATAAATATTTATGAGAAAAGTAATGGATTTATTTTTGTTTTAACATCATATCCCTGGTGTCAAACTAGTTCTATTTGACTACTACAAACTATTCATAATATTGAAAAACGTTGAAATAGATAAAAAATTAAAAAAACTTAAGAGATCAAAAACCGAAATGCAAGTATGCAAAGTATTCAATTCAATTATGTTTTATTTATAAATTATTGGTTGATACAATGCATATAATGATAGTATCTTTAATATTTACATTGTTTGGCATGATATAATAGCTAGTATAAGGTATAGTACCAAAGTAAAAAATAATATTATGACAAATTATAATAGAAAATAAAAAATTGATTAATACACATAATGTGCAATAATTATAATTTATTTATATAATAATATATATAATGTTAACAAGATTAATTAAATTTCATATATAAATTTACTATATGTATGGTTAATGTTTATCATATTATTCCTATTAGATTAACTAATTCACATCAGTTATTAATATTTTCATAAAATGTATATTAAAATTTTAACAGATACATATACATTTTATCTTCAAGTGAACAATTTTGATAAAAGTAGGGAAATTTATAATGCACCTACTTACCTATTGTTTTTTGAAAAATATATTAAAATAAGTAACTAGTGAATCAGAAATAATTGAAAATATGAAACAAGAATATATTATACAATAACAATGTTCGTATGTATATTTTAATAATATAGGGGATATTATTAAATTGAAAATAAAACCTAACCTAATCTATGAGCGCTCACGAATTGTCTTCTGTGATTTTTTTTTTTTAAAGGTTGCTTGAATTGCTTCCCGATTTCCAAAATATAATTTTAGTATCAACATGATGTACCTATAATTTATTATATAAAAATAATATATCTATTTGAACTGCGCGCATCTTACCATTGAGATATAAATGTAATGTGTAAAATAACATCATCAATCATCATAAATTCAAATCACATTCATGACATAATTATTGATTAAGTTGATAATTATAAATATTAATAAAATACACTGTACCTACATTCCAATGAATTTAATTGATATCCAATTATATTTTATTATAATTTATATCATATGCGAACTATTATGTAGTATAGATGTGATAGCAAACAATTCGTATTAAATATTTTAAATTATAAATTACAATACAATCATATGTCTATAATAACAACATGCAGAAACTTTCATACAATATATATATAAGTTATTCTAACTTGCCAAGTAAAAATATATTTTACATATATTATATGCATAATATAATACGCCTATTACGATTCGATCGAAAAAGTCTATTTAAATGTTAAAAGTTAAAAGTAAATTAGTAAATTAATATTTACTTATTCATAAAATATTAAAAATGATGAATGTTATAATAACAGTTTTCTATGTAGAAGGGTTTGCTGTGGTTTAGAGCTAAAGGAAAAATTTAATTTTTATCTATTTTTTTTAAGATTTTCATATGTTATTATCACTTTAACCAATCAGTATGGGGAGGGGGGCTTTGCAGTTCGTTATTAGGACGTGAACAAAATGTCCTGTTGTGTGGTTAGAATATTTAGTTTTTATGGGTTCCTAACAACATATATATTATGTTATACTAAGTAACATAAGATATATAATAATGAAACGTGTGTCCTTATAGGTACTTCGCAATAGCCATAGCTCCTGTTAGTATAGGGACCTATCACCTATACTAACCACCAAAAAGCCATCGAAAACATTCAGCAGCGTTTATTATTGCAACCGATAATCCCTTCAGATAACAACCTAGCTATTTACGCAATACACGCGAATGTTAGAATATATATAATATAAAATTCAAAAAAACTGGTCTTGTAAATAACCACTTGAACAAAAACCTGGCCTGAAAATGGAGTAGTGGGGTGTGTATTATATTTTGAATTCGTTACGTTGTTTCGGTATGGGCCAATTAAAATTTTCACCGGGCATCGCTATAAGCGTGATGGAATAAGCACGTAAAAACTCAACAGGACGTAAATATAATATACATATTATTGGTACTCAGGACTTGCACACTACGCACACATCCTGCAGGAGGTACTCGCGGACGAAAAGGGATTATAAATGGTGTTCCTCGTTAAGCCGAATTATTATGTCGCGGTATACGTAAAACACCACTCTCGCGGTCTAGTGGCGGAATCGACCAGTATATCGTCCGCAGATGTAATACGCATTTACTTATGCGCGTATAGAAACTGCGAGGAAAAAAATAAAAGCACTTATAATATTTGTTACATTATAATATTATCACGTTATGATATTCAAACGATTCGAGAAGAAACGCGTTTTTGTTGTTGGACGCGCGAACTATATACGATATTATAGGTACCTCATCCTATGCCTCTTCTCCTTCGCGGTTTATATACTATTTATATCGCATTTCCTATAGATATTATATATATATATATTGCAAAGTATGAGAGGAAAGAGAAAGAGAACGAGAGAGAAAAGGAGAATATACAACTGCAATGCAATAACAACAATAATGTAACAGCTATAGTCATGAACGTCTCGGGTTGTATACCATAATATTATGCTGTCGCCTGTGATCAAGTCGGGTTGGAGGCAGCCTCACGACCGCGGATACAACACGATCTGGGTGTGAACGAATATGGTGTATATACATACACGACCAGAGCGATTCTGCAGCTTCGAATATTTCATTATTATTATTATTATTATTATTATTATTATGTACACACGCACACACTTAACACACACACACACACACACACATACACCGTTCGTCGCTCAGTCACGTCGTGAATATAATATACAGTGCCGTGTCGCGCGCGTGCGCGTATGTGTGTGTGTGTGTGTGTGTGGGGGGCCAAACAATAACATCTCATTTAAACATTACACGCTAGTAAATAAATAAGAGGGACGCCTCGTCATCGTCTCGCCCGCTCGCTCGCTCTCTCACTCTCTGTCTCACACCGTCGCCGTTACCGCACCACCGCCCCGTCCGCGATGGGGCCCTCGGGGGCATTTAGGGTTTTGAAAAGAACATTTATCGAATTATACCCGGAGACCCGTGGACGGCGGTGGAACGATAGTTAAGGTGCGACGCGCGGGTTGGGGTGGAGCGCGCACAAGTGGCCCGTTTATGCGAAAGCCGCGGCGGTCCGGGGGCAACGACTCCGGGGCGGGGAGGGGCGCTGGGTGCCTCGCCATTGGCCCGCTGTGGCCGCGCCTCCCACCCCGGCGGCGCGCAACGCGCTCGTCGAGTCTCGCGCGACCGGCACACCGCCGCCGCCGAACAGTCGTGGCACTCCGGTTCTTGTCGCCTCGTCGTCTGCACGATTACTGCACATCAGCTCCGCCCGCGCGCACAATCGCGCCGCACACACGCACCGGATGAGCGACGCGATATTAACCATATCATTATTACCTATACTTGACGTCCTGACACGATAGATAACACGGCACGTCGTAATAATATTGTTGTGCAGTTCTACGCGTTATCTGCGCGAGTGGGTCACACACGACTGTACCTCGACGTTGACCGATATCGGATTTTTTCTTTTGCATTTTGTCCGTCAACATTTGCTGAACACATTGTCGTCCGGAGAACAACAAACACATACGTAACGACAACATCGCAATATATACATCGAGCGAGCGATATTATAATATATTGTTATAGACTCACGTCTGTCACGCGTCGTTTCGAACACACGTCGGTGACCATCGTCATATTATCGTCGTCGTCGACATGGAAACGGACAGCAACAGCGACGGCGAAATGATGCCGACCGCCGCGCAGATGCCGCCCTACAGCAGGGCCAACATTGAGCTGCTGATCAGGAGACACCAGGCCGCCGTTACGGCACTCGGGCTGGCGTTCAACGGGCCGCCACACCATCACAGGCCGATGATGGCGAACGCGGCCACGTCCGTGCCAGCGCCCAAGCACCACACCATCGACGCCATACTCGGACTCAAGCGCAACAGCCACAAAGACCAGGAGTCCGGAGGCAAGTATATAATATATGTATATATATATATATGTCATGTTTGTAATACCCTAACCGACGTATTATGTGATGGCCATAAAAAAAAAAATACAAGTAGGTATATATAGCTCAGGTATTCAAATCACACGCTTGTGACACGATTCAATCGATTATCTCAATCAAAAATTTCGTAAATCTTTATAAATCGTGTACAAGTATCTGTCATATGTTATGGTTAAGAGTAATGTTTGAAATTCACTCCGAGGATCTATGCACACATATTATACGTCGAACTTTATCTTTTAACACTTAGTAAAGCATTTAAATATATATGTATATGTCGATCAGGTGTATCAGATTTGATCTATACGTAATTTACATTAAAATTCCGCATACTATTTATGCAAAAATAAGTTATATATATAGCAGTTATATTCTGTTTTCGTGAGTACTATTGACGCGCTAAATATATTATGAAATGTTCAAAAATGGTGGGAACGCATATAAATCGCTTTATATGGAACCATAATACAAATTTTGTCGCATAAAACTTTAAATTCCCTGCTTGTTATATCTGCCGTGGTCTTATAAGAGATGTTATAATATTTCTTCACGATCACCAATGTAAATAACTATAATATAAACGTATAATGTACCTAATAAGCATACTTATATGAGTATAATATAAACAGTAAAATATATCCTATATCATGTTATCCGTATGCATTTAATCTTTTGTATAGGGTTGTATATTATTATAATATTGGTCTTGAGATTATTCCACTACACCGTATATATAACCGCAATTTACATTTTGTTAATTTACCTATTTATACTTATTATCACATAATATTATTGTTATTTCACATAATATTTATATATACATGCAAGTTTAATACAATAAACAGCAAAATATTGGTTCATTAGGTCCAGATAATGTTTAGTCCAAAAATGTTAGCCTTATGCCGCATGTTAGTCTAATCAATTTTGTTCTATAAAGTTAAGGGCATGACAGAATATGGTATAGTCTAATACATTTTTCGTCCAATCTATGTAGTCCAGAATACTTAAATTAAAAAATTTCAATTACCAAGGATTCAAGAAAAGGATCTTATTAATAGCGCTTTTTTATTTTAAAATATTATTCTAAATTAATAATTATTTATTTAAAACGATTTTAAATCAGCAAACATAAATGCATTAAAAACTACACTTAATGAGCCTAATATAACGGGTTGTTTTTTTCATTTTGAACAAGCTTTATGACGTCAGCTGGTGAACCGTGTCTAAGAGATGAGCATTTAGACTATAGTCATTAATCAGCTAATTATAAGAAAATAATTTATTCGAACTATGTCTTTACCGTTCATACCGTTAGAGGAACTGCAAGAAATTTTCGAGACAAGCTGTCTCTCCTAAATTCTCTCCAGAAATATGGAATTGAACTTGTAATAAATAAACCAAAGACATAGAGAACCGACATTATTATAGAAGGTTACCACTCGAAATTAGGAAATGTCCTATTAACCCATCATTCTAATATTTGGATATTAGAATTGGAAGCATATTCAAGAAGAAACGGAAAATATTATTATAAAGATAAAGGGTGGTCATGCGCGCGTCCCCTATTTCCAAAAATATATTTAAAATGGGAACGAAGGGTCTACATAGGTTACAGACGCATTGGATTAAGTCGGGGTTCATTTAACATATTACATAGTTGGTTAAGCGTACCGGAATAAAGAAAGGTAAATGTAAGTGGACAGAACGAGACTAGGTTTGGTTAAGGACTTATTTAAAGTTAATTAGAGATAAGAGCTTTTGGAGTCAATAGATATATTAATAAGTGTAGTGAGAAATTTTGCAATACATATTTTTGATCAATAAGGGAAGATATTCCTCATTAAATTATAAGGGTGGGTTTAAAGTATTGCACTACTTATTTGGTATACCTAAGTTCGTGTGGGCGGTGTGAATATTATAGATGCAGGTTATTATATATTATTCATATTATGTCTGTAAGATTATATATATCTGCAGCAGCCGCGTCGTATATAAGTTCCTTCCTAACCTAACCGTCTCGGGTCACGTGGGAAAAATCAGCCGCCGATGACGACGACGTGGTGGTAATTGTTTTGGTAAACCGCCGGTGGGGGAAATACATTTTCAAGCCCATTTGTTTTTAATCACTTTTCTCATTCTACGCGGGTACTCCGCTATTTCCCGGCCACAGCGCTCGTTTTTGTTTCAATACTTTAAGAAGTTCAAATTCCGTATAAAATATGTGAAATGTTGTCCCAATTACCGCCGTTATTTCCCCTTTTTGTGCGCGCTATATAATATTATCGTACTTACGCAGTTGTTTCACTATATAAACCCATCTATATAAACATGTGCAATATTTATATACATATATATAATATAGTCAAACGCATTGCCGTCCCGCCGTGCGCTGTCGCGCGAGCTGCTTAATTGAGACCGAATAACGCGCTCGCAGATATAATAAATATTATATATATATATATATATATACCTACCTATGTACAATAAATTTATGTATAATATACGCGTTTATGATGTGTATATATAAACTACAAAAATAAATTACTTTTGTCTCTCTCTCTCTCTCTCTCTCTATCTATCTTTCTTGTAGACCGTCTACAAAAGTTTCAAAGCCGATTTCGATATACGCGCGTGCCACGGACCCATAATAAGGCAATTTCAATTTCGGAATGTTATGTCATATACTCGTGTATATAATTCAGACGTGTTTTTTCCCTTTATTATTTATATAATAGATATTTACTAATTTGCTTAGACTATATATACATGAAATACTGCGTATTATTATTATTATATATTTAGGTAGACAAACGCGTGTGTGCGTCTATATATGTAATAATATTTTCGTGTCCACCAGCAAATGCACTGCAACGACGATATCTGTCATCCCAGTGGAATTAATTAATCAATTATACCGGACGAACATACACACACTCATACATTGGGTGATGTGCCGATATGCGTCATTTTTATGTAATATTTTATACGAACACATTATACGTGTATAATAATATATATACATATGGTATATCTATACTTACCCTATGTGTGTATATTATAGGTTTATAATGTTTGCAATGTATATATATATACATAGAAAAAAAAGATAACAAATATAACAAATATAGGGAAAACGAAAGTGTGTGTGCGTGTGTGTAGGTGTGTGTGTCTGCACGCGCTTGTATATTATTAAAGGGGAGAAAAAATACGAATATATAGTACCTATATCACGTATTGTATATATATATATATATATATATATATATATGTCTGTGTGTAGCGAAAAGCCTAATTCGTGCGTTATCAACACTGTTATCGGCTCGCGTGTCGTTTACTCATAATAATATTATAATAACAAACAATTAAATTGATTAAAACATAATATTTTAATCAGACGTCTTATCACTGCCGTTCCAATTATTAATTAAAATATCAAATGAATGCGCAATTTTTTCCAGTACCAGCTTACTCCTACTGTATAGTGTATAATATGATATATATATATATATATATATATATATATATATATGATATATAAGTACATACTATTACATAATATACATCATATTATACTAGTAGACTGTGCAGTGTCTGTTCCGTGTGATGATTATCGCATAAAGTGTCATATTTAATATATTCTGTTTGACGTAATTGTACCCATTATATATATATACCATAATTTATACCCATATATATGTATCAGTAAATATAGTATATATAGGTTATACTGTTATAGCTTACACTTCACACGTGTGCGTAGGTGTAAGTAAATATATATGATAATATAAATAATAGACCAAATAATAATCATCATTATGTCTCGTGGTATAGTTTCTGTATTATTAATACATTATAATAAGATTGTAAGACGACAAAATACGAAATAATGAGATAAATAAAATCTAATTAAATGTATTAAAATGTGAACTGACGCAGAGATATGCATAAATAGACTTAGAAGTCAAAATGTGAGTATATATGACAAGTGCGGTTTTTAAACAGATACATCACACTGTTCACAACTTGAGTATATATATATACGATTAATTATTGCCCCTATTAAAGCTTATAAATATTATGTACAGAAATATCGCGATACAGTATCATATAAAAAATAACTTAATCAATATAATGGGATAATTGAATGAATATTATATAATATAGGTATAACTGAATAATTCGATACAATATATTGTAATATACAGAAACCTATGTAACACCATATATTGTTGATATAGTATCATAAATTCATAAAATGTCACTCTAATGGATCGACTAATACAACATATATCGTTGTTCAAAATTGAAAAACAACATAGTGTGTAATACATATTAATCATATTATATACGACTATGATGTGTCTATGTAGAACATGTATTAAAATACAAAACCAATTATCGATGTAAATAAAATTAATAAAAACACATGCATATATATTATATTACACAGTTCCACAATATATGCATCTGCCCCACTTAATTCTAGATTGTTTTATTTTAATTGAAGACTTTTTAGATAAAATAATGTTGTATAGGAAATATTTGAAGACATAATGTTTTAAATTACCTCTAGATAATATTCGTGAAATTTTTTTTTCCAAATTAAATTTGAAATCGCGTTTATAAAATAAATATTAGTATACGTTAACGGAAGTCTACACATATCTATATAATATATAATCCTATATATATTATGTTTATCACCACTACAGTTACGACGACGATTCCGTAAAAAAACAATTATAATCAATAACATTATAAATTATAATTATTAGCGGCACATGATGCACCGCGTAAATTTATAATAACTTAAAAAGTTTGATAAAAATATCAAACAGCTGCTAACCGTTGCCTTGGATTCATCGATCACTCATGAAGTCTTGAGTCGTGGGGTACGTGTAAATGTTCTCGTGTAGAACTGTAGAAGTGTGTATTTACTATATTATATATGTATATAATGTATAATGTATATACATTATATTATGCTTACAACTATACACGTCTTTTGTTCGTGTACTCATAATAATTAGCTGGTGTTTCACACATCAAATAATACCATAGTCCATAATATCATTATAAGTTGCAAATCCTGTAAGGTAGGTAGAACGTTATAATATAGTATATGAACGTAAAGTTGCAGATTGTTTCAAATGTGGATGTGGGTGTGGGTACACCGAATTTGGTACATTGTGGTAAATTTAGCCCGTCATTATCGCGGTATTGAAATGACGGGGGTTAACCACGACTTCCAATCCCGTATATAGTAGCTCGTACATCGCAACTACTATGTTTGCGCAAAACCAAAACTATAAGAACCAAAATATTGATGTAAATACAAACAAACACTCAATATATGTAATATAGTTGTGTATAACATGAAGTCCATCCACCGCTTAAAAAGCTGTCAATACAAATACATTAATAATATTATGCTGTAGGTTATAAGGTATAATAAATAATAATAACTATATATATATAATTATTTTAAGTTCAAGTTATTAAAGATTAAACTAAATCATGGTAATAATTATAACTATGTTTATTATATTAAACAATAGTATATCTCATAATTTTCATTATTATATCATTTTTTGTTCATTATTCTGAACACTTAAATATGCAAAACTATATGAATGAAAATTATGAATTTAATTTCATTGTTATGCAGCTTATTTAAACAAACACAATCGTCAATATAATTTATATCATATTATACAACATAATTAGAAGTCCTCAATAATTTATAAAAATACTAAGAAATTATCATTTTCAATCATATTTTGCTAGAAAAACTTAGATTTAATATTAATATCTACTAGAGTTATATTTCACAATATTGAAAATATATTAAACTATAATTAACTATTTAAGTAGGTATTTACAAACACTCAAATAATGCAATTATAATATTTAAATATTCATAAAAAAAAAGGTTAAGTTAAGTTCATATAATATCTCTTGAACTATATATTTAGGAAATATTGATCAATATTTTTTGTTCATACAACTTTACTGTTATACCTACCTAATAGTATAATGCTATAATAGGTACCTTGCATGTTTAAATTCATATTTTAATTTTTAATGTTATTATTTTATACCTGTATGTAATATTTGAATTAATTAAAATAATCCTTTGTTGCTTTATGGAATAATATTTAAAATATTTGGAAGGCTGTAATAAAGTGTTAACTGATTAGATTATACTTATACTATATAAATGCATATACTTGTACTTAAAATATTAAATTATTCATTAGAGAACTAAAATATTTTTATTTAATGATCTAAGTTTATTTTAACATAATACAAGGACAATAGAAGCAGAAAAAGTTAATTTATTTATTAAGATTAGTTTTTTAAAATGTTTGCGAACAATCAAAGTTTTTGTAACCGTTTCACTTATTTATTTTACCGTTATTCGGGTTAACGTTAACTAGGTTAATTAATTATTTTCTTAAACTTCATACATTTTCCTAACTAGTTTTAATATTTTTAAACGTGTTAATGAATTCCTGTATACTTAACACTGTCCTCAGAAACTATAATAATATTAAAAATAAAAAACATTCTAATTGGTATATTTTTCCTTTGTAATAATTTAATGTATTAACTATCGTATTTTGAATATTTTAATAATAAGCAATCAAAACATACTATGAAAAATAATTATATTTGTTTTATGTTATGATGTAATGATTATGATCTTTTCCTAATTTGCATTTTTTTCAATTACCAAAACTCAACTGCGTTCATAAGTCGATTAGGTTGTATTTCAATAATATATATTATTAACTAATAACATACGCATCACAAACTATGGTGATAATGAGCTCCTTGCAGGATGATACAGATTGCAAATATAATAGCGACATATTAGTTCTAAGGACGTACTTTCTCTCTTCTTCATAACAATAACAAAACATACATGAGTATATCTACCACATATATCATAGAATTTCCATTATCCGTAAATAGTAATATTAAAAAAAAAAATATGTGTAAATGGTATTTTTGTGATATTTCGATGTGCAGAATTTTGTGAGAAAATAATCTACACTGAACACGTAGGTACCCTACAACCTACCTACCTACCATAGTTACTGCCGAGTCCAGTATAGTTCCACGGCTAATCTCTCCGTAAGAAGAAGCTTTTCTTTTCCAGACTTTTATGTTAAACACGATAAATCTAATCTGGATTTATTCGATTTATTTGGTATTCTTATTATTTATACGCATTTCAAATTCTTATTCATCCCATTGCCGTTTCTACTATACATCCTCGATCCGGACTTATTTATAAAAATGTCAGCTTTTGGCCAGCTCTAGCAACCTTTATTTAATAATACAAATGTATATAATATAATATACGGCAGTGGGCACGCATCATCCGGTCCCAAATCCAAATCCCACCGGTGAGTTCCGTACACAAGTAATGAATACAATATATATAAATAATACGTCGATGTATGTGTGTGTGTGTGTGTCTACCATCGCGTTTTATTCACAACAACGTTATTACTGTTATGGCTCAAGCCGTTGTTATCGTAATTGGTCGCGTATATACATATATTGCGTATTATAAGTATAAACCACCGCCGTCGGTCGCCACTGCTCCGTAGGGGTTTGTGCGTCAGTGGCGCTAAGCCGATTTCCCAGATCCTTTTACTGAGGATACACGCGATCGCCAATGTCATGTTATGTTCGATATATTATATTATATGTAGTTAGGTACAGTGTATGTGAGTTGGCCAGAATATATGTTTATTGTCGTATATACAACGATCCACATCACAAAACCCTTATTAAACTAACTATATAATTATAATACGTAAACCTTATTATTACTTTTATTATTTTTTATGTTATTATTTTTTTTATACATAATGGCGTTACATTGGTTTTTATTAATTCCTTCGACGTAAGCTACATTATTTTATTACAATTATTTCACCCTTGTGGTGGTGGTTAACCCGCAGGCAATAATATTAAAATATCTTAAAATCTAAACGAGCATTTACAACGGTTATTCTGATGGTGATTATAACAGTAATAATAATAATAATTATTATTAGTAGTAGTAGCAGTATTATTAATATTATCACAGTACGAATAGTTATTTGTTGTTTATACTCAATAACCTACACATTTAAAATTTTAATAATGTAAATATCTATATCATACAATCAAATTTATCTTTTTAATTAAGTTTCTAAATTCATTTGATACAAATTGACTTACAAACGTAAGTGCGTTGTTGTTTAATAATATAATATGTACAACCATTCGTTCTTTTATTTACTCGCGTGTCATAGTACAATCTATTTTATTACTCGTTTATTAAAATTATATTTGAAGAAGTTAAACGTGGATATAAAATGATAACATAATAAATCTTTTGTATTTAATTTTTAAACAACAACTACTATTGTCCATGGTTTGTCCTCGTGCGTTGTTTTGAGCAGTTTATGTACAGTCGTACAGGCTACAGACTAGTGCAGTTCTAAATATTATATACACACACATTTATCATATTATAGTTTAATATATTTTAAAAAACCGTTCATGATACAAAAGTAGGAAACTGCAGAAGTGCAGACTCACTTCCATACTTGATGATAATATATAGTGGATTATTAATTATTATTTATTTTTCAAATACAATAATTTATTATTGTATTTGTATAATAAAAAAAGTACTATAATATAATATATTAATCAGATCACAAACATAATTTTTACATAATATTACACAGTGGATATTTAACTACAGTAAAATAATTTTTATTATTGTATTATTTATTGAATATTATTGTTCACTTATTAATGAAATACTTATATTTATTATTATTTTATAGTATGAGAATACAAAGTTTGTAAGCTATACGTGTCTTGTATTACTTATGATATGCCTATATCAGTGGCGGCTCGTGCTAAAGGGCACACGGGCACATGCCCCACCTAAAAAATCGAGAAGAAAGAAGAAAAATGTATATTAAATTATTAAAATTAAAATTGAATAGGTATTTCTTCGATCATAATATAGTTGGTATATTATCGAATATTATGTAAAAAATTTTTTTATCAAATACGGGTGCTCCTAGATACAATAAGTGCATACGATATTATACGCACAATACAACGAAGTTGTGCCCCGATGTCCCGATCAACAGTACTAGATATCCCCCACTTTTCGACGCGAATTAATACGGCATTGCGGCACAATCCGATTGTGCCCGAATTCTATTTTTATTATGATTTACAAGATTTTGTCGGTCTTATCGCCTTCGTATTGTTTTATTTGTCGATCGTCTTCCGTGGAACAAAATTTGAAAACATGATAATAATTAATCATTATTTGTTCATTCTAATAGTCATCAAAATATTCATGAAGAAAAAAGACAGACGGATCGATTTGGAATTCAAAAATATAACTACTATATAATATTATGTTATAACTTATAATTATATTTTATTAAATATTATAACGGTGTAACAATTATATTTAATATTTATTTTTAAACCATAATTTTTTTTTTAATTATTTGTTGTGCAAGATACTTTATAAGCATATAGGTTTTAGTATCAACGATACCAACTAATTTATTTTATTTTATTTAAAAATCGTCAGGAATTGATGGTAAGTTCAAAGTTGTCATAATGGAAAAAGAAAGAAATATTTGTGCCCCACCTTCAATGAACCCCGCGAGTCGCCTATATTACTTGGCCTACTGGCCTATATTACTTGTGTATTACTTATATCAGCACTGCAAAACAAACGCAAGACAAGCTAATATTGATATTCAATATTATAAATTATTGGATATATTATTAGTATTAATAAAAATAATATTGAATTTTAAAAGTATTTAACAATAGTTTGAAATATTATTAGATAGTATGTAATAGCTAAAAATATATTATTATACTAGAATTCCCTATACTGCGGGATATTTAGCCGGTGTTAAATTAAAATTGATCTAATTTAATTATAATTAAATGTTTCTTCCAATAATTTTGTTAATCACTTATTAGCTCCAAATATCATCTTTATATTTATAACATATGACATCAACAGTAAATTGTTTATTATAACGATACTAATTTATCGTATTCATAATGTCTTACGAAATTCCTTAAATACTATCATTGCCGCTACAGTTTGTATTTAACTGAACTAGCTGTATTAATTAAGTGTAATATAATAAATATAATATATAAAGTGTAATAAAATGCTTCTCAACAAATTTTAATCATGCTTAAAAAATTCTTAGTAAGTGTTATATGTAAGACTTCCAAATACATTTCATCATATAAATAATATGCAGCATCGGCAATATGTCATTGATAATAATTATGTTTATTAATTATAAAAATATAAAGAAATATTTTTATTATAAATATTGTATTATATATAAAAAAAACTAAATTTTAAGAACATATAAAGAATTTATCTTTAAAAACTGTTACTTACTCCATTTTACTTAAAATACTTACATACTATTTATTATAAAGATTCATTTGTGTCTAGGTATATATATATATATACATAAATATTGTATCTAAATAATGTGAAAATTAATTAAAAATTATTATACAAGTATCATATACACATAAGTATATACTTGTACACAATAATATGCTACTACTTAAACATATACTACCATAAAAATAATAATAGTCATTATCAACAACATGAAAATATAATATTTTATAATGTAGGATATATCAACATAACATTATATTCTATAGTGTAATACTGTTCATACCTATTTATAGATTTCATAAGTCATAATTTTTCAGAGATTATAGATTTCTTAGTGTTAAACAATAACACCAGAGTTTTTTTAAATTTAACAAAAAAATAAAATTAAAAGAAGAACAGAGTATTTTTATTAATGTGATACATTATATTATTTTACGATGTACATACAATGAAATTTTAAATTTAAAATCGGTAATGGTTAGGTAATTAATGAGCTCTGAAAATAACCCATACAAAATACCACTAACATACATTTTTTTAGTGCATAGATGTTATTTGCAGTAAATATATAATAGCCCGTTATTATACGAGTACCTCGTAAAATTAAATATATTCTGTAATTCAAATAAAAATAATTGCCCGTTTCTTTTTCTGCTTATTTATAGTATATACATTGACGCGTGGATAAACTTCAAAATAATATTGATGATTACAAATTATAAATGTTTTTTTTCTTATAACTCGTCGATAACGCCGTAATAAAATTTATTGTATATAGAAACATTGGTGATTTACTACTGTTTCGGAAGACCGTGTGAACAGAAACTCATGTCGACGTCGACCATTTGTCACGAAAATAAAAGAATGAAAAAATCACCCCATACCTCTTGTGCTCTGTTCTGATGACATTATTTACCATCATAATAATATATGTATACATATTTTATTTATACTGCATTTGTTGTGTGTGTGTGTATTTTCGTAATAATGATTCAACACGTTATCAGACGTCATAAAACGCCAATAACAATCGTAATAATAATGATGACACAATGCGAGACTGTGCAAAAGGGGATCGACGAAAACGCCACTGTAGCAGTACAGTGCGGGGGTGGAAAACCGAAATAAAAACGTGTACATTTCAAACGCGTCGACCCCATCACACTCGAGCGTAACGTGTATATATCTGTGTATATATTATGTGTGTGTGCATATACACTGTAACATCGGGTACATACATGTATATAATATATATTCGTGTGGTTTTTTAAGCCTCTTTGCAGGCGTATTTACGAGTGTGTATGAATAACAGTGGTAATCCATAATGAAGCCGTTTTATTCCACCGTTTTAGACGACGTTGTAAATTAACGTGACATTTATTATCGAGATTACAGATTTTGCACCCTAAATAATAAAAATAACAATAAAACAAAAATTATTATTCGTTAAAAAACCACATTCAGTTATGATGTCATCCGACAGACGTGTAATATTCACATCGATGTGTCTGCAGACAAGCCCGTCAGATATATTAAAATGCAATAACCGACTGTATACACACACACACACACACACACACACACACACACACACACACTCTGTGCGTTTAGCTTTGGCTGACGTATGCCGCGAGCGACTGTTTCTAATGCGGCGAAGCATAGTTGGCTGGCCATAGATTATATAAGTAGATACGACGTGGGGCCATAGATATACGTCTGAGAGCATATTTGATGTAACGATTACTCACAAATGGTTTTTCATCGTTTAATGTAATAATATTATTATAATATTACTATTATATACTGTAGCTACCGGCTTAAACGATTTTTAATAACAATAATAAAAACATTTCATTGATAAATTTAAGTAAACCAATTTCCAAATGAATACAAAATTAAACAGTAATATGTTGTGGTTTTTACGGTAACGATTGTAAGATACTATGGTTAGTTCAGATAAGTCATATTTTTCTCTATTTTTTTTTAACAATATACAAAGGTACATTATTAAGATTTGAAAAGTTGGTTAGGTGAGCGTTTGGTAACGGAAGTCTTTAAAATTCGATAACTATCCTGTCTTTACCACTCTCCGGTACTATAATAAATTTGTACAATATCTACATGCCTGTGGTATGCTATTTGTATGATATGCGCAGTAATAACTGCACACATGTATTGATTTTATAATAAAACGGTGATATAAAATTAAAGCTAACTAAAAAATTATACGTGTTTACATTTTAATATAATATTGTCCCTATACTGAACATGTTGTGGCAACGGCCGCGGTGGTAGTCGTTATACTCGTAATATATAATACGGCTATACGAATATAGTTCACTGTATATATATATAGACTATAAATTATATTATATTATTATAAATTATCATGTGATCGCGTTACCGCACATACAAACCGCGTTCGAATTGAATTAGTAGAAAATCGGCTATCTGGCAGCGAATCTGCCGATAAGAGCACGAAATAACAACGGGGTGAAAAAAAATTATAATAAACATAGAGACCAATTTTGCCGTCGTGCTGCACGGGGACGCCGTCCAATTAAACGTAATTCGGATTATTATTAAAACGGGATCGCGTGTCGAATTATATGTCTGCGCGCACAGCAGTATATTATGGTCTAAAATAATAATAATAACGACGACGACGACGGTTTATCACGAAAAAAAAGTTTTCGGTCTACGACGAGAGGGTGAAAATTAAACTGTACATGCGTATATATATTATATAGTCACAGCGTTTGCAGCACATTCGTGTGCGAGACGCGAATAGTGTCGATTAATACACACGATGCAAGCGTTGTAGGCATATATATATATATATATATATAAAGGTATACTTGCAGTTCTATAGTATAGTCTGTTATACATAATTTATAATACAGTCGATGCAGCATACAGCCATGTAGGTACTATCTAACTCAAACTAAACAGTCAGTCATGGACAACAGTCGTGGTATATAATGCTTATAAACTACACGAGTGTATAACTATAATAGGCATTATATTATAATATAATATATTAATATACATTGAGTATATACAGGATGATTATTTGTACACGCATTATTTATTGTAATTTTGAACAATAAAATAATTATGTTCCATTTATTTTGTATTTTATGATTTTAAAATGTATGTAAATCAATTTAACACAAAAGTATTTACGGATATAACAATAATGACGTTAACAAAATATCACTGTAAATATACACCGATATAATTCATACACATTAGTTATTAGCTATATTTAATATGTATATAATATATATTATACCCGGTATGTATGTATGTATGTATTATTATTATTATTATTATTGTGTGTATAATTTTATATCAGCGGCACTGGCGGTAGTGACGGTGTCTGATTCCGCTAACGAGGGTATCGCGTGCCTTGTCCGGATATATGCCGGGTTTATAGGTATAGCTAGGTATATATAATAATGTATAGGTAAATAGGTATATATATATTATGTTGTATTTTTGACAAACAGACAGGACGACAGTGGTGTAGTGGTGATGGGTGGTGATGGCGGTGGGGGTGGCGGCGACGGCAGCACTGTCGGAACGTTAATCTGATTAGTGCGGAAGAATTAAAAAAAAAAACTTTCGTATTTTTTTCTCTTACAACGATAATGTGTATATATACACGATGCTCAAGGCAATAAAAATGTTCGTTTCAGAATCGTTAAGCGCTCTCACGAGCGCAAAAAAAATATATGTATGTATTATACGCTTAGTTAAGGGCGTTTAAACTTTATATATATATAATACTACATAGCAATACATAGCATATAATATACTACTATTTACTAGCACAATAAAGATAATTGGCGAAACGTTTAATTATACCGCGGCGGTGAACTGACGTCGGTCGTTATAGTAATATAATAATATATATTAAATATATTTTAACTAGTTAATGTATAAAATAAACCTACCGATATAATTTAAAAAGTAAAACTAAAAAATACTGCAACGGCCGCTCGGTGTAGTTATAATAGCTGGTATATCGTAGGTATATTATTTTGTAACTGGGACATTGTTGATTAGTAGACGAAACTCGTGTAGATAGAGTGGTTATTGTAATACAATTTGTTTTTTAATTATATCATCTATATAAATCAATATTTACAATAAATATTAACGTGTTTTCATGACACGAAAAATCGTGTCATCTGACACTACTGGCCCTGAGAATAGATCACTACATAAAGTACATCAATAAGTAGTATCACAATTATTGTTTTTAGCTGCTTGAAATTATTATATTTTTAATACTATAAGTCTGTGATTGTATTTTTTAAAGTAATGTAATAATTTCAAATGAATTTTAATAGTACATTTTCTAAGATTTAAAATTAATTTTTAATCTTTTGAAGTTTTTTTTATTGTAATTTTAACTTTTATTTGCATCAAAATTCTAGCGCTAAATAATGTTATTCAAATATACATAACTAATAAGAGTGAAAAGTCTGTTTTTCAAAAACAATTTTAATAACAATAAACATATTAACTATCTACCCTAATTTAAAAAATGTAATAATCTTCACAAATTATTCGCTTACTCAAGTAAATATAATATAATATTTATTCTAGTATTCTATATAATTTTATTTTATTTACTATTTAACTAATCGTTGCAACGTAGATTCTCGATTGAAGTATCTCAGTACTTTATTTTCAAGTTTGTGTTTTTTACAACTGATATTTTTTATTCTTTCTCCTCAACATTTTTTTTTTTATCAAATAATGTTATAATGATATTATTAAAGATATTATCTAACATTTACACTAACCTAAACGGCTATATCATTTCTATAAACCTCGCTAAACAACCGCATAACATACACAGACTACGCAGCGAGACTCTATCGATCTCGTCCATCCATCCAGGCTTCCTGCAGCTGTTGTATATCTTGAGATTCGTGTATAATAATGTAAACACATATGTGAGTAGTGAGTACCTACGGTTAATTTGGGTCTTCTAAATACTCCGGTCCGTTCATAAAAATATTATGTTTTCGATTTAATCAGCCGACTATGCGTATAAGTAGTTCTCGTTATGTGCGATTAGTGGCGACAGTCAGAAGCCGCTTCCACATTTACGCCCAGTCTACCGGGCTATCGATTAACTTGTCAAAATCGTCAAAATGAAACTAAAATATTTATTACTATGCACGGCAATGTATTAAACAATAATTATATATATTTATATAAAAAAAAAAAATACAAAGTCATTGGTCCATTTACAAAACACTTTTACTACAACACAACGATAATATCAAATTATTCTACACCACGCACGCACACGCGTATTATATATTATAATATTTACACCGGTCAGTGCGCCTCTCGTTTCGATCAAAATCCTTCTTATTTTTTGCCGCCGTTTGATTTGTACATTATTTTATATTATTATTATTATTATATAGTTACTGCGGTGTGCTTCTCAATCGTTGAATTATTATTATTATAATATATGCTACTGCCGTCACTGATCGCGACGTGACGTTCGGTCGTTATCTTTGAGCGTACCTATATAATAATAATATTATATTTAAACGATCGGCGGTAGCGTTTTTTGACGGCCGATTTTTATGGTAATATTATTTTTGTATTCATCTGTGTGGGGATAATATAATATTATAACGTTTACCTATACCTACTGCGGCTGATAAACATCTGGTTAATGTTATGCAGTCCGAATTAAAAGGTTTCCGAATGAAATCACTTTATGCGTGATGGAAATTTTATTTCGTGGGTGGAGTCCGCGTAAATTAAGTGGTTATTTAAATCCAATAAAACTATCGTTTTATTATTATTATTATTCTCCGTAGGAGTCAATATGTATACACTACACGTCACGTCTACGACCGTCTGTATGTCAAGTTTTTATTAAATTAAAGTAGAGGGAAAAAATGTGGTTAAAAACTTGTATTTTTGGGCGTGTTAATTCAACAAAAGCTCTATCGCATTGAATTATATATCATATTCTTGTGATACATAATGTATAATATGTTCAAACATGCATGTGTTCTATATGAGACAAGTATTTTAAACAGCGCTTAGATTTAATTGGTAATTGATTTAATGATAATGCATTAAATCTTTATTAATATTTTTAAACAGAAAATATGATAGTATTATGTATAGTAAATAAAAATAAAAAAAACAGTTTGAGTCAACGTGTGTTTGCTGTAGAAGAAAACGTTTACTTACCGGAGGGTTCTTGACTACTTGTATTATAATATGGTAGTACTCAAAAAACACTTGGTTGACAACAACAATCGAAATCCTATAAAACTTTTGTTTTTTTTTTTATTTACATTTTCAACAAAAAGCGTAAACATATATTCTATTCCATTTTTTATAAAGCATAATCGAATTTTCCCCCTTACTAACGTACAATTAATTTGATGAAAAATTATAACTCAACAATTAGGTACCTAACTATAATATCGTATACATTAATAATTATTTTATTAGTATGCGCGCACATCCAATAATATTATGTATTATAAACAAGTTCTCATCTTATTTATTGTTGTTTTAAACTCTTGTTATTAACTATTAAAATTTGTTTGATGACTTTTAAAATAAACATAATTATATTTTCTCTAAGTACATTAAATCCTTAATTATAAAAGCAAAATAACAAGCACAAAGTATAGTTGTAATAATACCTAGTTTTTAATTAAATTCCCTATTTATTGCGTGTTACAATATTACATAGTATGACATTCAAAAGATCATGGCACTTTAAAAACATTAATAATACTTAGTAAATAAATTAATAAATTAATATTAAATTAATACTTAGATTTTCATAGTTATTTATTAACTTGTTTAATTTCAAATACACATTTATTTAAATTTGTATATTAATCTGAAAAATAGAAAACTGTTTGCTCTGATTATATAAATAAATTGTATAATATAATTTAACAAATGAGAACAAATTACGTTCTATATGTTCTCTTCAATCTCGATGAAAAAACGTGAAACCTTTTTAACATATTTTGTATTAATATATATTATATCACAAAATACAGTTATATTTAATACCTATCAATATTATGTACAGTGGAACCTCGATAACTTGAACCTCTATTAGTCGAATTTTTGATAACTCGAATTTTATTTTCACCCCCAACCGATTCGAGTTATCGAGGTTCCTCTGTATAACGATAGTTAAAATGTACCTAGCAGTCTCGCACGCATTACGTTCAAATCGGCGGGTACTTGTGGCATGCTATTCATACAAACACAGAATAGTTGGCCAGTTAGCGTGATTATTGACTATATGTTGAGCAATGGAATTCACTTTGCGCACATCTTTTTCTAGGAGAAAACAGCTGTAATTCTAGTGACACCGAGCAAAACCGTCATCATCAGCTCATACCATCCGACCAACATAACGTCATGCGCAGCGGCGGCTGTGGGGGCGTTGTCGGTGGAGGAAGCGGTGGAGGGGGAGATTGCGGCGGCGGTGGGGGTGGAGGAGGAGGCCCGCCACAACAACGTCGGTCCGCCGACATGGACGACATGAGCGGCGGTGGGTGCGGCGACAGCAGTGACGGCGAACCGGACGACGAGCAACTGTCCGGTGGCCGGGCGAGCGCGTCGCCAGCGGCCGCGGCCGGCGGCATGTCGCCGCCCGACAAGAAAAAGCACCGCCGGAACCGCACCACGTTCACCACCTATCAGCTGCACGAGCTGGAACGAGCGTTCGAAAAGTCGCATTACCCGGACGTGTACAGCCGCGAAGAGCTAGCCATGAAGGTCAACTTGCCGGAAGTCAGGGTTCAGGTGAGTTTTTCTTATTATTATATTGGTTCACACAACAACTTTGTACATATCATTCGCAGCAAATTATAATTCCACAGTATAGCCACCTAGTTTCGACCCCATCAGGTTTGAAATTTCCTTACTCTATTTAATGGTCATACCATCAATTGGCCTACAAAATCTTATTTCGGATTCCGTCCCAGGCACGATACTACGGTTCAACAAATCCATAGTGTCATCAATACAATTTCAGTCTTCTTTTAAACGATTTTGATACATGACACGGGCTTCAAAGTTAACTTTTTAAGTTAATTTAAAGTTTAAACAAATATTTTCCGTTTGCTATACTTTCAAATAATCAAATTCCATCTCGACAAACGGTCGTTAACAATACGTTAAAAAAATAAATAAATATTCATTTACCCAGATTATTATGATTGGAGTTCCTCGAGGTAGTGACCTCTCACCAACACTCTATAATATTCACATTTGCATTATTCGCGATCCTAATCATATATTATATTTTCATCCCTAACTATATCTACAATTGTAATTGGTAAGACAGTATTTCAAAGCTTATCAAAATTCGTAAACTACCGTAAAACGTTAAATTTTTTCAGTGTTATTCTTTTATTAGTTTAGGTAGGACTTGTAAAAGGACAAAATTGCATATGTGGGAAAGTCGTCGATATCTTCAATGTAGTATATTGTAGCCTTGACGTTAAGGAATTAAATTCTGTTGTCAGAATGCTTATCGAATCGCTAGATCCATCGGTTGGATAGGACCATACGTTGGAAACATTCTTGATCAATATGTCGCGGGTGTGAGATAGTAAAATAGTAAAATACAGCCAGCATTTACTTATAAGTTATAATCGCCACTTCAAGTATCACTATTATTCTTATGATTTATAAAGATTTAATACTGTCACCGTCGTATACATCTTTTATGAGTTTAAATATTAGCTAGTAACGATATAATATTTTATAATATAACAATAATTATAATTACACTATTAATATATGATAATACATAGGTTCACCGTAGTATAACGTATTATGTTCCTTAGATCTTATTAATAATTGATGAAATAACAAATGTCATACTGTTTAATTCCCCAAAAATGAATTCATAATGGAATAAATTTTCCAAACGATTACACGCCTTACAATTTACAGATTAGGAAGCTACTGAAAAATCAAATCATATTACTAGTAACTTTTGATTTAACGTGAAGACATCAAGCGTAATATATATATAATATAAATATTACAGTTAATCGGTTTATGTTTCACTTCACTTAACAATTAACATTATGTAAACAATGTAAACGTACTATGTTATGAGTAATTAATTAATAATTATTATGATAATTATGTAATTCCCCTTTATTTTTTTTCCATAAATCCTTATTGTAATTCCATAATCGTCTACAATATGACTGACTAGAGTGGCCATGATATTATAATAATATGATCATAGACAATAAATGTCTATATTAACTTGCTACTGAGTACCTACTAACAATATCTCATTGTTTTTTTATCATAATTATTGTTATTGAACAAAGTATTAATACCATTTAATTTAATAGTTATAATACGTCTTGTAATTATACTGTTAGATTTCTATTAAATTATTTACATTTTTATTAACGCATATAGCAGTACGATTTTCTGACGTTATTCCCGGTAACATTCAAAGTTAAGCTAAATTAATTATATACGATTGGAAATTCCTCGAACTTCACTGTTATAACTTTTACTCATTAAAAGAATATTTTATAAATTATTTTAACCAAGTAAATTGAAAAATACTTATCATATCTAATAATTTATATACAAACACATATTGTTAATGTTAATAGTTTATTTTAATGAATCAAAGGATTCAAAATTCACCATAAAATCAACCTTGTTTTTTCATCCAAATATTGTTTACAGTGTCAAAATACACACAAATATTGTTTTTTTTATAAATCAAATTAAAATTTTACCGTGATACACAAATGTATTAAATGTAGAAATAATATTTTCATGATACTAAAAATGTTTCGGAATAATGAGTGTAGACTCTTAAGTGGATCAACTAACAAATTCTTATCATAATGTACGCAAATAAAAAGTTGATTTTAGGCAAAAACAACCGTGTCTAATTAATATTTATTAAATGACAAAATAATTGATAAGTTACCGTCAACAAAAGAACACTTTTATCATAATGCCACGTTCAAATGTAATATATGTATAAAAGTGCGTGGGCAAGTGTGTACCTATTTGATTTTGTTTTATAATGAATATAACTAATAACTGTAATAAGTTATAAATTGTTATTTGAACAAATCATAAAATGTTTCTGATTGCTATCTAAAATTGAATTTTGTTATTTAATTATCTCCCTAATTGACGCCATGATTAAATTATAGTTTGATTAGTTAAATAATATAATTAACGTAGATTCAGAAATTCCACCGTAAACAAGTACATGTTGTATGTGTATGCGTGTCTGCAAACATATATTATATAATACACAGGTGCGTGTGTGCGCGATACCTCCACAAGAGTCTTTAGTTAAATTATATAATCGATGTGATTATACGTTTGTCATTTAAATGGATCTACCTATTGGTATCCTTATATATAGGTACCCTCTCAATCTCTATTTACGACGTTCATCGTACGAAATTAGTGTGGTAACAAAATATTTTTTCAGTTGTATTACAATTTTTTATTTGTTTTGTAAGCATTAGCTATTATAATTAAATAATAAATTAAAAACCGTACCATGCCACCGATGCCGATTATTGTGGATAAGTGACTAGGAAATCATTACCTTTATAAATAGAAACTCGAGCCATTATATACGCGTACCTCTCGACATTAGTGTAAACTGTTTTATACAAGAAAAAAACCACCGACTTCAATATTTACATCACATAAATTACTTTTGGGACACAGTTTTAACTAATTTCGCTTTTCACTCAAGGAACAATAATAAAACTTTTAAACGACAATGACAATCTAATTAATTTTATAATGTTTTAATAAAATATAATGATATTATTATAGAAAAGTTCAATTAATAATATTGAGAAGAATAATGTAATAATCACTGTTAAAATTAATTATTAAATGCAAAAATATAGTTTAATTTTAATCACGCGACTTGACCGTTATTATTTAATAAAAAACAAAATTTTAATTTGAAAAACGTTTATCACTTTAATTTTTTTATCAATTTTTTTACATTATTCACTATCCTGATCACTCAAAATTGTAATTTAAATGTATATGTTCGGACTTACACCTAAAAACTGTTTCGTAAAACGTTGGGAATATACTAGGTTCTTACTTACTAGACGTCTGGAACGATCAGTCAACACATAAATATATATAATATGGGTATATACGTGTATATCACGATATTTGTAGAAAATCTTAAAATCTGATCAGTTTTTGCAATAAATTAAAGATGGAGCTATGTATATTATAACTAAGTACCATCATATAGCATAAAAACTCAAAATTTCGATTATGACAACATTTAAATTTTTTTTTTGGCATCACTCTACATCATGATCAAATCATTCTCTACAAAGCTTAGCTCAAACAGTCCTGTATAAAATATAATATTATTATATATACCTATAGTTATAGTTGTCATCATAAAACACTGGTTATTATATTATCTATGGTGTTTTGGTTGAAAATTATTTTGAAAAACTGTAATATCATACGGTTGGGTGAACGAAAAAGCTGTCTTCTATGGTGCACGACCTATACAAAAAATATATAATATAATATAATATATAACATATTTATAGACATTGGTGAGATGCGTTAGTTAAATTAAAAGTAGGTACCTAAGTTATGTACGTTATATAATATACAATATTATTTTTGGAAATATCTTTTTTTTCGCGGTGTATTTTTGGGTCGCGAATCGTTTGTCTCCGAGGAGCGGAAGGGTGGTTATAGATGGTGCGGGTGTATGATGATGATGAAGGCGGAGTGGAGAGTGAAAATTGCCGTTAATCGTATCATATTTACTCGGCCGCGTCGACGCGTTTGCTCAACACAGGAGGGCGAAAAAAACAATCGCATTTTCCGGTACGCCGCACCGACACAGCCGCCACCGCTACCACGCCGTATGTATAATATGTATCCATTATATATCCTGCTGCCCGGTACACTTGACTCGTTTCCCACAAGAATGTTTTCAGTCCACCGCCGCACCACTATTTGTTACGACGAACATTATATTCGCAGGCGGTTTGTGTGTGTGTATTATATTATCTATATGTACTAAAACTATACGATTGTTATTATTCTCGGTGTAATAAACGTAATATAGCAACCGTCGAGAGATCGGTAAAAGAAACGAGACGACGTATCTTTTTTCTTTATATATTATATATTATAATCGCTTGCGTGGGTCTATACACTAAACGCGTTTATACATACACACATATAATAATACAGTGATAAGAATAATAAGAATAATATCACAAAGCAGTCATTGTTCAAAAAATTGTTGTTTTTAAAAATATTTTTCCTATTTAAATTTGAAATTATTTGTAGAATTAAAAAAAAATATATTATATTATTTTTCATCATTTATTTTTTTTAACGGTAAAATATACGTAACTTTTAATTTTGTATTTCGAAGTAAAATATGTTTTTGTTGAGTTTTAAAGACAGGGTATAATTTACAATGAGTATATGTACTTATGTAAATAATATAAGGAAGATATTAATATAAATAGAAACTACACACATCAACTAAATAACTAGAAAAAAAAAATATCTAATGACTTGTGATAATTTGAGCCCAAAAGTGTAAGGTCTTGCATGTGTCCCCCGTAATAACTCTTTATAGAGGATCGTCACGCAAAATACCTATTGCGTTTTTCTTCTGTAGGTTTTTCAATACCTACTCGGGTTTTCCTCAAATATTGTTCATATTATATGTATACGTTTATAGCACTCCTCGCGAAATCAAGAAAAAAATATTCGATGAGGGGCGATGCATTCTAACTGCGTAATCACTTAAAGGACTGAATCGATCGGTAATCGCACACGTTCAACACTTTAAAATATATGATATTTTATATACCTATTTATTTATTGTTTTTATACAATTTATAATGTTCCGTATTTCATAAAAATAACCCAGAAACATTTGTGGTGTACAAATAATTTCACAGTATGGCATGTTTTGGGGTAGTAAAAATGGTTCTTCAACTCTGAGGTGGTTTCTGGTAGTAAACTGGATCTAGTTGGTAATTATGTCGTTCAAAAAAAAAATATTATAATTACTTTTAAAAATAACAGAAGAAAACTGAATATTTCACAGTCATACAAGATTTCTCATAAGTAACTGTATTTTAATAATTAAAAAATATTGAAAATACTTAGGCATTTATTTTTGCTAGTGTTTGAAGTTTTAACGATATTTGTCATTTGGTATTTAAAAACAAAAAATACGATTTTTTTCTCCGATGATGTTTTATTATTTTGTTGTAATTCAAATTATATTAATCGCGAGGATTTAAAGCTATTTTCCATTATATAAATTTATGTTCCAGAAAAAAAGACATTTAAAAAAATTATTTTAAACTAATTTTAAGCTATATATGCATAGGACGTAGATATACCTATAGCGTTCTTAGTATTGACATACAATAAATAAATAAATAAATAACAATAATGTATGATATTCAATGACATAATTCAATGTTGTTGAAAAAAAATATACTTTAACCTACCGTTTTACTAATAATATAAATAAATTACTAACAGTTATATTATAAACAATTATAAATTACCTACATTGTTTTTTTACAATACATCTCATCGTTATTCACCAGTAATTATATTACAATTATTATCTAACTAAATGATCATTTATTAAGGCAAACCGTTGATGGAAAACGGATGTATGAATATTAAATTAAAATCAGCTCGATCTTATATTGCAAGGTTGTTCTAAAATTCAATAATAGTTGATAATTATTATGTATAGATTGATATACATATGACTGTGGCCGTGAATTAATAAGGATAGGTTCCTACGTTCAAGTAATAACAACATGAACATAAAATGCATGATAAACATTTCATATAGCTTTTTCGTTAACTCAAACATAGTATTAAAGTTAAATAATATTTAACCCCAATTCTCTGAAATTGATTTATAAATGTATTTACCGTGATCTTTAATTATATTACGTTTGAAAAATGGTACAGAGTTTTAAAATGAATTTATTTCGTCTGATTACATTTCTATTTTTGAATTTAATATATACCTAAACGCAAATTAAAATGTTAATGATTGAATTACCTATACCTACCTACATGTTTTTTAATATAATAGTTTTATTAACGGTATTGTATTTTGACAGTGAAACTATTACAAGCGATACGTCGTGCAAATACATTTTTTTTCTCTTTAATCTATATTTTTAGTTATTATTTCGGTGAACTCAGAACAATATTGTGTTTTTACGTATAATATACCGCGTTGAAGAAATAATTATCGCGAAAAATCTCGCTCTTTGCATTTCACTTGGGGTACGTTTAAAACCCTCTTACAATAGGCTTACTCACCTCCGATCGTACACCGTAAGTTAATTAAGTTCCTCTCAAGACCTGCACCACAGGATGATTTTGAAAGGTCTTAAATATGAACTATTGTGAAACAACTGTATACGACGTATACGTCTTAGATATAAAATTTTTCGGCTTACTGCCGTAATATTTTTTATCGCGATATAATGTTATTGTTTCTACAAAACCGACGCATTATTATTATTTATACTAGCTATGAGACAAATATATATATACATAAACAGCGACGATAAGCGACATAGGCATTATACATCACTGACTTCTATAAGCATTAAAAAATAGAAATAAAGTATATTGGTAGAATTCTATATTATATAAAATATAGTGTCGATGACGAATTAAATCATTCTGTTAAAGTCATATAAATATTGAAATCCGTATCAACAACAACCAGAAGCTATATAGCACAAAAATCTGCGTTCGAAAGTCGATTTGTTGTTTTTAATAAATACATATACATTATTAAACGCCGGGTAATTTAAAATACTGCCCTCTAATCGAACGGCGAATATTTTATGAGCTACGATTATAGGGAGATGTTAAATAATTCATAAAAGGAAATCACAATGAACTTTTTTTTCGCAAAATTTTAATCTTATATTATTACAGTCATAAACTGAATATAGCTATTTGTTTTGTATTATATTAAATAAAAAGCAATAAACTCGAGATAAAATGTAAAATATTTTATGTTGGATCTACACGTGCAGCATTCTTAGGAAGTTCATATACATATATAATAATATGTAAAGAACTGTTATGATTCAATTCATATTATTATGAATCATGATTGATTTGAATTTCATATAGTATATATTATGCGCAGAGCAAAAATTCAGTATGACTGTATAAAGTATTCATTAAAAATGTATACACTAAACAAATTGAATAAAAACTGTTTAAATTATACCATACCTATATTATACTTGAATTTTGATTATTCTATGAATACTTGCCTATATGCTGTATAATATTATCAAAATAATTGTTCAAAATTGTTTCAACTTATTTCAGAATTTAACGTAGTTAAACATTTAAATACAGTATTTTGTGGAAAACACGATAGCATTTTTAGTTGGCATATATTTATATATACGCGATGCATATTACATGTAATATTTATTCATATATGTATTATGTTTATATTATAAATATTTATTATCATTTAGTTTTAAAAAATCTATTTTGCAACAAAATTGGTTTACCATTTGGCAGCTCGGATTTCTCAGTCCAAAATACCTATAAATAATACCAACAATTTGTCAGCCATATTTCATTTACAAAGTCAATTTGTTATTAAATCTTGTTGGAAAGACAAGCATACCATCATGTCTCGTTTATATAACCATGTTTATATTATACAAATCTTAATCCTTAAATATATATATATATAAATTAAAATTATCTATTAAACTGCAATTAAAGCGCATTAGAATTAATTTAAAACCGATCGAGATTAATATATAATGTATTTGCATAATTAAATTATAACCGATTCAATAGATTGTGGATCTGACTAAATGCGAGTGCAGTCTGTGAGTCTAGTGGGCGGTCCTTAATGCAATTATACCTCGAATACAATTATATGCACTTTGTATATAATATATATATATGTGTGTGTGTGTGCGTGTGTGTATATCAGTACTGCAAGAGATGACGACGTAACGGAATTCTATTTATTCACGAAAAGCGATTTACCGATTTCGAGACGACTTCAATAATAATAGTTATGATGCACCGTTATATTATACATTTATATGAGTGGACAGCAGCAGGAAGTCTACTCCGGACCGTTTGACGATGGGGTAGGACGCTTCTATGTATATATACATAGCCTATAAATATATATGGACCACGTAAAATGCCGAGAGATGCGGAAACCGAGCGGCGTGGACGCTGAAAATGGCGACTCAAAGCACCCCCCCGATCGACCGCCATTACATTCGCTCTTGCGCCTGCTCTTCTCGCAGCGGTGGGAGCGGTGGCGGTCCTGCTCTTTCGCGCGCACCAGAGATGTTCTCCTCTCTCTCCTACCCCTCTTACGAGCGTGTACACACACGCACGCACGCGCACGCATAGCCACTCTTACTCGCTGACGCCCCGGGTGGACTTTGCGAAATTTAATGAATTTAACACTCGATTTAGCCATCATTAATCCAAGGTTTATAATTAAGCTCAGTTTATAATGTAGGCGGAACTAACGCGTCTCGATCCTGTTCAAACCGCCGGTGGTTCGGGTGGTTTGGGATTGTTGAGGGATGATGGTCTTGGTAGAGGGGAGGTGTACTCAAAAGGGTTTGCACGTGTTGCAATACAATGGATGGTGTGAAGGAGGGGTCTTGGAATGGCCGATGGTCGATAATTAAGTTTGTCTTAGCGTACGCGTACCTATATAGTATATATTAATTACATTACATTTACTGCATCAGTATTAAACATGATGTATATTTGCGACACTCAGTCGGTGCACACATATATAATATTTTTAAATAGAATAATAATAATAATATTATTATTAAATACGTATTATAATATGTTTTTTGTAAATATTTGTTGTACGCGATTAGTATGAAATGATTTGCCCTTATTCAGGATTTGTTTGATATTATCAGTTTGGAAAATCAATTTTCAGTGTACCTAAGGATCTGAAAAACACACAAAAAAAAACAGGTAGTTTATAAATTTAGATCAAATATATATAGGCAGATCCGTTATTTAGAGCACGTTATGCATTTATTTGTTGAAGGGTTTCATACAGAAAATTTGAATAATATTTTAAATTGTATAGGTATAGGTACATAATAACATGTATTTAAATTTTAGACACTAATTCAAAATGCCGTTCAAGCAATGATAGTCCCGTGTTAGTACTATTATTAAATAATTATTAATTATACGCGATCGTATAAAAATCGATTTTGCTTTATTACATAGAAATATAGAATTGAGGGGAAAAAATTACCGATATGTATAATAAGGCTAACATTTTTCTGAGAAATTACGATTGAGTAAAACTGAAAATTAATTAGGGTTTTGATACCCCCCGTATTCACCCTTAGGCCCACTTATATCAGTACATTATCGATCCACGTGTATCCCCTTTGTTTTGATATATGTGACAAATATATTATTTGGTTATTTAGCAATATAATATAACAGCAATAACAAATAAAATAGTTTGTCGAAATCTGTGAGCAGTGATTTATCCGGAATAAACATAATATACAATGTATGATATAACTACATACGTGAGAAATATATAAAGTAAATTACCGTTTTAAAATTTAAATTAACCGTGTAATGCAAATAATATACTATAATATAATATTATAGTTTATACAACCATTTGATTACGTTCGTTTTTAAAACGATAGTACATACTAATTTATAAATAACATTTCATACATAATATAATATAATGTACCTATTACAAACAGAGAGGGGAAACGCGTGACGACATAATCGAAACACGTGTATATATATGTATAGAACGTGACGCAAAAAAAAAATTGCCAAAAAGTGCTTGTGTACGTATAATATTTATATATACACAATAATATAACAACGACGGCGACAACAACCGCTGTATATAATGTTAACTCGGATATTATGTGTGTGCGAGCAGTGAGCATAGTATAACTGTCGTCGCGCGCGTTGAATGGGAATCGTTATACGCGGACGTTAAACTCGTGCGATGCGGAGCTGTTGACGACGCGGGGTGCGGGTCGAGGGTAGAAATTTGGGGTAGGGGGATTAGGGGTTGCGGAGCGCGGGGATGGAGTCCGGAGACTGAGACGAGGGATGGATATATCCTGGGGGAGGATCCGAATTGCATTTCCCGGGACATGAATGGCAGATTAACAAGCAATTTGCGATTGTGGGCAACGGGCGGGCGGGGGAAAAACAACCTCCGGCGCGCACATAGACGCCCCGCGGGGACCCGAGTGAAAACCGTGGAGCAGCACCCCTTCCGCTTTCGATCTACCTCCTCTGAAACACGCGCACACACAAATCCGTTCGTCAACCCACCCCTTCTGCTCTGAACATCCCCACCACCCACCGACGGTTTGTAGAGACGCACACACGATGGATCATCGTGCGTATATATAATATTATAATATATACCAGGTAACTACTGAATTTCGTGTAGTTTTTCTACACCCCCCCCCCCCCCCGTCACAATCCTCTCAGCGAACCTCCCCATATTATAATATACATAGTACCTACCTATATACTGCCGCCAACCATTACCTACTGCCTATATATACACATGTGTACAATTTTATATGTGTGTGTGTAAAATACATACAATAAATACCTATCGTTAGTCGTTACGTTACGTCATGTTAATTCAATTTTGCGTAACAATTGCCTTTGCCCGTAAGTCGCCGCAGTCGTTGTATATATATATATATGTGTGGTTTTTGTTGTACCTAATAGAGTTATTATGACCAATTTTTTTATTATTATTATTTACATAGGTACGTAAGCACTACATTTTCAGAAATTCGTTTATCGCGTATAAACGGTAAAACTGATTTATTGACCCCTTTTGACTGGCATAAATTGAATTTACATTTTACTCGGTTATTATAAAGTAACGAAACGAGTGTATTTATAGGCATCATATAATACGACCGTTAATATTCGTATGACATAGAATCTCGTTTTTATAGTGTAATTAAATTTTATTAAAGTTTTCACCATTTCGGACAGCACAATGGTTAACAACAATATAATATTACCTATTATACATAAATACATAATATATGCAATGTGTGTTTTAATGAAATGTCCACTTCTCCGAAGGAATAACAATTATTATTAATTAGAAATAGTTTATCGATTCAACCGAATAAACTACAATTTGTTTAATTACAATATCTAACAAAAATTAACTTTGAAATACTATATTTAGTACGTCATATACGAAATTATATAACATATATCTGATAAACGTCTTATTGACTTTCATTTTTTTTTTTCTAATATAATTAATTTAAACATCAAAAATCCAAGAATTTATTAAAATGGTTTATTTAATTATATATAATAGTATATTATACAGACAATTATAATGATAAGCCAAAGCGATAATAATCAAACGATGGTTGTGGTCATCCATCACATTAGTGATTACTCGTTTATCTTGTACAGACAGTGCGTGATTTTACACAGAAGCAATAAATTATATTAAATTGTATTTCAGAGAAATACTGAATTATAATAATAATAATAAGTTACCCATATTATTTTTAAACATCAACGCATCTTTGATCTGGAATTGCTTGAAATCCATACGTATACGATATAGTAACACGGATTGTTAAAAAAAAACGGAATGTAGATATTATAATAATAATACATCAGTATACACGTGTACTGTATATGTAGATGTAATTTTAAGAGCACTTAAAAACCGCTAAATATAATATAATAATATTATGCACTTACACGTACTACAAATGATCAAGTTACACAATCCACATTGAGTAACTATACCAGCTATATGCCGTATTAATAATTCTTAATTGTCATTTCATGACTTCCCAAATGGCTATTACTAGCCTAAAAAATGTAATAATCATATTATACAATTTGACGCTCGAGAAGGCTTAATGGAATATTCAAATACACTTAAAATAGCTATATACTCGTATATTACGCGGGTTAAACAGATTGAACGCAAAACATTATGGACAAGTAGGCAACAATATATAATAATATTATAGATATATTTCCACTGCGATTCATTGATGCCTAAACGTAAAGACGGATTTAAATTTTCAACTATACAACAACTTACTATACGTCCATAATAATATGATAATGTTTACGTCAAGTATAATAATAATAATAATTATTATTATTATTATTATGGAATTATATGATTAGCAAAGGTAAACATATCAGACGGCGTTTGGTCGAAATCAAATAACGTTCGCTCGGGTAATATAATTCCAACTTAATTTGTATATAAACACGCGCGTCTCGGCGAATACAGTATTATGTTATTTAAACGCACTGCAGTTTGCGATAATTGCGCGCGTGGCCCTGTATTATAGTAGAGCAGCGGTGCGGCCGCGGCGGCGTATAGAAACGTAAAAACGATATAATATAATATAATATATAATATTATTATACATTAAAACGGACGGCGGTCGACTGTATTGTGTACGTATTATATTTGTTATAGAAGTGCTGCACTCACTCGTTAAGCCTACCTAATATCATTGATATATAATATTAATATTATATATAAAGCAACTGTGTGTAATCAATGGAAATAAATTGTATTGCGTGTACGATATCGTGTATATATGGTTGTTTTGGTGTTTATTTTACGCGTGTGACGAAGGGGGAAGTGGACAGAAAAAAAACATAAAACATCTGACAGACTCGTGTGACAGTATATATATATATATACATATATATTATAATTGAGTGCCGGTGTCGGATAAAACGGCGGGGCGAGTGAGGTCGTATACGACGTACACGGGGATCAGTTTTACGCATTCGGGCTCGCAGTATATTATAATTATAATGACTCCAAAATAATGTGCTCTATTGCATTAAATAGTTACATTTTAAATACCTATTAATTTAATGGCCATTTTATTTTTCAAAACTCTAAAAAAAATTTTAAGTAGTATAACTATATTATTATTAGAAATATAAATTACAATATATACGAACACAATATCCCGAGGTATTATAAATAATTATTTGAACGATTAAAAATATAATATTTTAAATTTAATTTTTGGATATTTGATCGTATAGTAAGCGTTTATGCCTCTCACTCGATGAGCCTTTGATATCCCGTCTGCAATATCCTATTGCAGTTTGCGGTCAACTATTATAATAATATAGGCGGTCTTGCCTACGTTCTATTTCGCTTTTGACGGACTCGAGAGCGTTATATAGTGTTTTCTATATTCTGTTCGGAATCGCGGTTGACCCGCTGCAGCGATTATCGACTGCGCGTATATAAAATTCAAATTATATTTAATACTCGAATATTCCCAATAAATAGTGTTATTCGTACAAATATAATATTCTACAATATTAATCATCACGTATTAAACGAAACGCGGCGTGGACGACCTGACTTCCGCCTGCAGTCGTACACAGCAATAATAATAATTCAACTTATAGTAATATAAGGACCGCGACGAGACGGACGTCCGTATAATAGACGACGCCAAATAATAATAACGCCGCAGCGCTACGTTTTCGCCATCGTCGCCGTCGTCGCGCGTCGTCGTCGACCGATATCGCCTCGGGGTGGCTAGGGCGCGCGCGACAAACATCACAGCCGCTGCCTCCGGCGTCCGTGGGATTTGACATTATTATTATATTACTACTTTATGCTGCGCGCATTATATACATGTATATATATATATATATTATGTGTGTGTGCGTAGGCGTGCATGTGTGTATAATATTATTTCGTGCTATTTGTCACTCGCCGTCGCCGCCACCGCTCTCGCCCACTATTTCGGTCGCGAGTGTTTGCGAACGGCGAGTGTGTGCGAACGGCACGTGCGGCGGCGGTCCCGCTCTTATTGCAGTTATTAAGTTGACATAAACAAACAAGAAACAAACTAATTCCCATTATATTGGACTGGTCCGCCGCCGCCGCCGCCGCCACCGCGGGGGGGTCGCAGCGTGTCGGTTGTATATTATTATATATTATTATTATTATTATTATTATTATTATTATTATTATTATTATTAGGCTCATACAGAATCGCGTACAGTTTTGAAATATTTAAACGAATGATAGAGAAAAGTCATTTTCAGAATAAATTCGAAAGATAAATTTATAGTATTTATCGTATACCTATATTGCCATGTTTTACGTTAGAATTAAGTTTAATTATTATCCTCGGCAAATTATAAATGTATACCAGTGATATGTTATTATCACTCTGTCAATAAGTCAGACTAAAAATTATCGAAGGGATAGTGGAAAAAAGTAGTCATTATTATATGTTGTGGGTCACTCAAAATGTAAACATTTTTCAAAATGGGTTGTACTGTGAAAACTTTGTGAACCTCTGGTGTAATATATTATTATACTCGTAAATACATATTGGTAGTAACTAGTATAGCCACAGGGTGGAAAATGGGCTACGATCTCTGCTAATTAAATTTAACAATTAAGTTTGTATAAAAATATTATTAAATATTTTATATCTACTCATATACATTATTATATTGAATACGAAGTAGTACAAATTAACACAACCGTAAGTTTTTTTTTTCGTTTCGATGAAAATATCTTATCGTTTATTTTATGATAATTAACTAAATAATAGTAGTATAAGCATTTTATTCTCTTACGGCAATGTAATAAAAATATGATAGTTCGGCGAGTCCTTTCAATCGAATGCCTGCTATCGTGAAAATCTACATTACATCTATACTATATAACTGTGAGCTTTCCGTATAACTCACCCCGAGTAAATGTCCTAGGTCAAAGACCCGCGCTTTTGCGTCTATGAGAGAGATTCTTCGGCGGGTATTTATAAACTTGTAATTCGCAAGCTTAGTAAAACTAAGAAACCTATAACATATTTGAAATAAATTGCCACGTATAATATACTATACTTATGTATGACATAAATACAATTTAAAACCAATTTCTTTGATCTGTTCATGTAAAAAGCTTATATTTTTTTTATAGTTGACGTTCATTTAATAGGTTTTTTCTTAAATTTTTTAAACCTATATGCTCGTTTTATTATTTATTTTAGTTTAAAATAGTAAAATAATACTGTACATAGGTATATTGCTTATTAACCAGATAAAATTATATTATTCTATTTAAACATTACTAAATTGTGGTGTCTTAATTATACATAAAGGACCAATGAATTTAATTGCTGTTTAAAGATAAACAATTATATGGATTATGAGTACCTTAATCTCTAAATCGTATTCTGAACTATAGATTATATATATATATATGTATTGTCCGACGTATAATAGAATAACGAGTATTGCATACTTTAAGGTTGTTTTAAAGTTTAACAGAATTTCGTCTTCGTTATAACGGACCATTCTCTATGATATTTTATAGCCGGTTATGATGGCTTTATACTTATTATGCTGAGTTGACATTCTACTTCACTTTTTTGTTTAAATTCCTCGATAGACGACAGTTATGTACCGTCAAATATCGTAGTGAAATTTGCATAGGGACACAAAGTCTGGAATCTCGTATAAAATTCACATGCTGCGTATATTAAACATATATATTATAATATATAATATACATGCAGCCGTTTTAATATTTAGTTCATTAGTTCAGTATATGTCACTACTTATATATGATGTATAATATATATATATATATATTTATATATATTTACATTGGTAAACCATGTACGTATAGTCCGTAGTATACCGCAGTTCGTGTGCATAAGTACAAACGTAAAAGTTTGCTCGTAAAATAAATTAAATATGCCTTTAATATTGTGTGTAATATGCGTTTCATTATTAACTATATCATCATAATATTTTAACTAAAACAGTATATACTGGAATAAAATAATGAACAAATGCTCCGACGTTAAATTAATATTTTATTATTATTACTATTTTTCCCCCCAGCTTTATCGCATTATAAATGAAAATTACACATAATATAATAACATTCTGAATATTATTTTTATTTACCGTAAATAGACATAACAAATTTAATAATTTCGAGAAAAAGTTTTTGATAACATTGCAATCAAAACTAAATTCAATTAATGTTAGTTTCAAAACTTTAATGTTATTTATATTTTTGGAAAAAAGTTTACTTTTCATTTTTACACAACCAGCATATATGATTTCTACTCAGTATATACTTATACGCTTTACAATATCGCCATCTACGATGAATTTCAAAATACTTTTTCATAGGATTTTTGAAAAATATAAATTAAACTAAAGTAAAACTGGTATTTATTTATCCGTTTATTAAAGCACTTATATTATACCAGAAAAAATAATCATTGGAGTAAAAACAAAATCATTATAAACTCCAATACTTTTGATTTAAAAATATAAGTTTCGTTTAGGTTCCAATTTCTAATATTTTAACGAGTCTATGATTCCAGAGCCAATTATTTTCCGTTTGATTCCACAGTTCCATACCTTGCAATTCAAAGTGCCATTCTAGCATTTCTTTCATTTATTTAATGTACAAATAAATAGGTAGTAAACTAGTTATATAATTTTAGTTAATCTTAATATAATAATAAATGATACTTTTATTTTTATATGACATTATGCCATCAATATTAAATTATTAAATGTAAGTATATTTAATTATTTTAAAATATACATCATATAATACAATTTAATAAAATGTATTATTTTTGTCTTAAAATATTTAGAATAATAATTAGATAATATTATTATACTATTGTTTTTATTTTTTCTGTCGATATTACATATTATATAGGTAATTATTTAGTTACAATAAATGAATAGATTGAACAACAAATATTGTACAAAAAATAATTTGTTCGTGTTTATTGTTCAAATTTCTCGGGCAGAGCCAAATTGACCTGGTAATGTGTACATTACCTAGTATTTCAGATTGCCAGTAACACACACACACGCACACACATATATATATATATATATATATATATTGTTTAGCAACAGTGTTTGGACGGTATAACTTTAGGTGTAGCTATATATAATAAATAAATATAGTGCACTCGTTTACTAGTTTTCGAAACGACCCGAAATTAGCTGTCTGTCAACGTGAGTGAAATCAATTGGACGAAAATTGAAAAAAGGGTTTAAGACCATTTACACGTCCATGAAGCAGCTTGTTTTTCTCTCACGGCTGGCAAATTGTTTTGTCCGAAAACTCGATTAGCCATTACATTTAACCCCAGACGTTTATTGATGAATGCGTTTAACGTGTCAATCAAATTGAAACATTTGGTAATTCGTAGTGCTTTAATTAGGTGCACAGTTTTCTATACATATTTACTATGAATTGAGATCTTACAAGAATTGTCGTATTTCGATTTGTATTAATTAATGAAGTGTTCTAATTAAACCGTTTTTGACATTATAACGGATTTTTAAAATAATAAATAAAATATTGCACTATGTATTATCACTAATAATTATTTTAAGAAAATTAATGGCTATATTGATTAGGAAGTCTTTAAAACTATTAGTGTCATTTATGTTACACATTATATGCAATGTAATCGGATGCCTTAATTAAAACTGTCTGTACAATAATGCACATATATGATAGTATTTCGGACATTATAAACGCTCGTGAAAAACTCTTCCCAGTCAAATGTAATAAAGTTACAAGTGGAAAACATTTTTAAATTTAAAAGCGTTATTATTTTTGACTTCTAAAAAATATAAATGCATTTTATAATGGACTTTTATGTGCATTAAAAAAAAAAAACCACAGACGACTATTATCAAACTACCGCCAGTTTTTCCGCTTCGCATTTACCTCGGGTATCCGTAAATAATATGAAAAGAATTACATTAATCTAGACTTTTTCATCCGGTTATCGGTTAATATTTTTTTTTTCATCGTTCTTATATTATTAAATCCGAATCGACATAAATTGAATTTTAAAAAGTACATTAACTATGCTACGGGTGGACGGCCTGCACCATCGAACACGTTTAACGTAACGCGAGCGCAACATTTATTGCGCCTGTCGTTTCTTGTCTCGGCCTCTCTGCAAACAGAAATAGTTATTTTTCTTTAATTTTTTTTCTACGTTAAGTTCGACACCATTCGGATCGCATCGCGTACCTATTTACGTGTATACATACCAATTTACCCGACACATATTCTACTTACCTATACACTATTAGGTGTCTACAGTATATTATATTATATATTATCGTCGCATATATTGCAGATTTGAGACGCAGGGTACGCGATAAAGGACGTATTTTTATGATTTTATAGGGGGTTAGTGAGTTTACTTTATATGATATAGTAGCACAATTTCGAGAAGAGCCGACGAGAGAAAGAGAGCAAAAAAAAAGACAATTGGATAGAAAAAAAAATCATCTTTCGACAATAAAAAACACATATACGTATCAATATTCGATACGTACGGCTACAACAAAATATATATTACTTTCTGTAACTATTGTTATTACAATGTGTATTAATAATAATATAATAAACGTGAGTGTAACGCTGCTGCAACCGTATTTCGCGGTGTCGGTTTGAATTTTACCGAACACAAACGGCCGTCGGCGGCGTGTGTGTGTACCTATATCGGTGTTAATATGGGCGTACAGGCCGTAACGTGATACGGTTGTGTTGTATTATACTATACTCATAAATACATACATTATAGATACACGTAAGACATAATAGGATAATATGATCAGGCTGCGAGTAATCTGAACGGCAGATCGACGTGCCGATGATATAATACGACACTGCGCGTAGTGATGCTCGTAAAGAAATAATACTACGTTATAATATATTTTCTATGGTCTTTATAGGTTTATACTGATTACCAGGTAGTAGCTGTACCTATATAGTGTATTATTCAATGATATAGGATACCTATTTCGACCCGGTTACATATTAATATAAAAGACATTAATGTATATATTGCACGTCAAACACGACGACAACGTTGGGTCTGTATTATTGTACAGCGATGAGTGACGAGGCATAATGATCGTGACGTTATAATACAGCTTGGGGGTTGGAATTTTGAGGAGGAGGCGAGTGCGTAGAGCGCAACGATTTCGCATGACGGAATTCGTACCGATGTTTTTACAAAAAAAAAAAAAAAATGTTTTTGCATCGTTTGGTATTTACAGTTAATAGTTTTGGATTTCTGAATATTTGCGAGATCATGTCGACGGCGACGGTGAAGAGGTTGGGTACCTATAATTCCTACACGGAAAACATATTTGAATGAGCGCGTGTGTATCTGAACTGCTGTTGCAATGTGTGCGCCAACGTTGTGTTGTACATACTTGAGAGCCGCCGACGACGACTCTTGAACCCTCCGCGCGCCCGTTAATAGAAGACCCAATGCATGAAAAAAAAACCAACAATTTTTTCACCCTCTATCCTTCGTTGCCCGAAAACCGGTGTTCGTATTTACTCGGCAACGGGCCATTATAAAATAATATAATATACTGTCGCGCGTTTTATTCTATTATATTGAAGCTCGTTTAATAAAAACTCTTGGCCGACCCTAATCGCGACAGACCCTTTTAACGTGACATTATATTCTGTTATTATAACGAAATCAGATAACGAAAGAGAGAAAAACACACATAATCAAATGCCCCTCGCTGAGATGAACCCTTTCCGGCCAACTGCCGTCGTCGCTGCGCATGCACTACATAAAAATTACATATTATTATTATTATTATTATATCTATACCTACTACCTATAGTATTCACATGCACATGTAGTACACATACATCGGTGTGCATGTTTTCGACCATTTTTGTCGAGAAAAAAATTATTTTTTTATGACAATAATCATTATAGCATTTACCGTAATATCATCGACGCCACCAAGCTGCGATGTATACTTTTCTTCTTTAAGATAGATCTTTCTAGACGATTTCGCGCGAACACTGTTCTGCAACGTTGAATTAGTTTTAAAATTGTATTTTATTAAAAGTAAAAAAAAAAACTGGCGTTATTTGATAAAAATGTTCAAAATAGGAACATATTGATATATTATTATATTGTACACGTAATTCATCAAATATTCGATTAAACAGAATATTTTTAATTTCATCAAATAACTTAAAACATACACATAATTTATTTATTTTTGTTCAGAGAAATGTATTAATCAAACCTAATCTGGTATATTATACCTAGTTCCAATATTATTTTTCATTGTATTTTAGTCAATAAATAAATTACTTATAAGATAATATGTCAAAGCTTACATTTTAGACACCCCCATTCTCCGCTCCTAGGTTTGTCGTATAATATGATTTATACATAATCATTCGAAATTGTAGTGAGCTCTTACAGCGAAAGGTAAAATAATATAATATAGCATATATCTGATAACTATAATATATATATACCTACACTGCAACAGAGCTATAGCCTATAACGCCCTTACTCCCGCTCTCTTATCTAATTTAAATGCACACTGCACGTATAACAAATACGCCGAGGGCGGCTGTAAAGGGAACATCATTATTAGGCATATGATACTTATACTTAATGGTTGTTGTCATTGCGAAGCCTTTCCCTCGAAAAAAAAAAACGTAATACAATAATAGTAAAATTTTATACGCGCGTATTAACAATATATAACCACTCTGGCCGGCAAATTTGCGGTGTTTAAAAGCACACAATACCGTGGTAATACGTTTGTATGGTCTGTACATTATTCCACGGTTTACGGTTTTTAATTTAATATTATATAATACTATGATATTATATGAAATACTGTTGGGCTGTCTGGATATTATAATATGTCATCGCTGCAAACAAACGAAACGAAAATACATTCGCCATAACCGAATAATACTTTTGTGCAAATAACGTTATAGGCGCAATAAACTATACATCACTAGTAACTTATTTCTGTATATATATAAATAAATAAAATTACCGGTATATTTAAACGAAATTGTATTAAATCTATGGTCGTCATCGCGCAATGACGTGAGAGAAAACTTAATTTTTTTCGCTAGACTGTTATAATTTATTTTCTTCGTCTTGTGCAACGCTCGTGATTGAATAAAACCTATACAAGTTCTGTATGTATATTATTATATATATTCTCACTCACTATAAAAAAATAAAGCTATTTGATTAATAAATCACGAAATGGCAATGTTTTTTTTTTTTTAAGAAATTTGAATTGAAAAATGAGAAAAAAGTTGTGCATCAAGTTTACCTATATATATACTGTGCCTACACGCGTACACGTAAACATCAAAGACTATTCGCCCTTATTGTATACGTCAATTTTCTTCTCAACCTTAAAATATAAAAACGGGTAAAAGTATATAATATTTACGCTGGTCGCATTGAGAACGTTTTACGTCCCAGTAATCGGTAAATCGAGTTACGCTCTAGAAAAATGGATATAAATTGAGTTACCGAAGGTATTTTGTATTTCTCTTCATTCCTGGTTGTTCATATAATACATATATATATACATATACGTGTACACATTTTGTTTATTTTTTCTGTGCGACGGTCATGCTGGCTTTCCTTGCCGTGCTTTATTAAGTTTACTTTCATTTTTATGTTATTTTTCCTTCACCTCATCCTAACCTGCACGTTTACGACACAATAATAATAATAATAATAATAAAAATCATTTTCTTTCGAGCCCCATGGGTTGTCGGCAAGGTGCGAGACATGTTTTTTTTGCCGATTTACCCGCGCCCCCTCCACTCTACTGATCTTATCGCTATTTCCAAAGACCGGCTTATTATTGGTACAAGCCAAGAAATTCATTATATACTATTTATATATTATGATACATTATGTATTATATATTTATATGTACATACATAAACATGCAGTTGATATATTTATAACGACGTTATACCTGCGTCTTTTCTACCGAATATGTCTTTACCAGACTATTTGCAATCCTTTTTATAAATATTAAATTATTATTTTTTTTACTATTCACGTTTGTGCTGTACGGCGTAACGTGTTGTATAGGTACATACATATTGTTATGTTGAATGGTACCCACGTCGTACTAATAATAGGTACGCTTTATCGCATCAAGTTATTCGTCGAATCCGCGAGCATCACGTCTCTTCGGACGATTTCATCACATGAACACGGAAAATCCGATATTATGAAACATGATAATTCGACGGGGACTTTGTTGGTGACTCGGGATTTTACGCTGAATCCAATTTCGTCGATCATCGCATCGTACAATCACCGTAATCGTCAGATTGATAACACACCCCATAATATGGCTATATACCTATTTTATATTTTCCAGGGTCGTATAGCATAGTTATAACACTGTCGTACAATACGTTTTAAGTATTCGTGATAAAATGTTAATGTATAACAATACCTGCAGTACCTACCCCAGTGTAAGTGGCTGTACACACTGTAGCGATTAATTACGTTATAATTCCTTCACAATATAATCCTCTACTGTTATTGTTGTGCAATACACGTGCAAGAAAACCGTCTGGTGGTTATTGTTTTTCGCCAATGCTGACATGTCTATCTTTAAAACTATAGTTTTAAGTGTATTTTCGCATTAAATAAACATGTGTTTAGGTATTACATTTTGCAAACGATTCTCGTGATGTATGCGAAACACGAGGAGTGTTCTTACTGCAGATACAGTCAAAGTATCACTTGGAATAAAATGGAAATAATACGTATAATTATTATTATTTGTCATCGTTAGAAAAGTAAAAAAATGTAACACAATTATTTATCATTCAAAGGCGAGAACTTATTCTGTTCCGATTACTTTTCTGCGTAGATTTGCAATTATCATAATTCCCATGTAATTACAACCAACAACTATAACTCTCAGACCTAACCTTATAGTTAAAGTCACTAAATTTTATTAGAAGTAAATCAAATCGTATACTGTGCGATCGTGATTGGAAAGTAATTCCAATGAGAAAAAAAATAGAGAAATATGGCACGCTATTAGTACCTATCACCCACCTAAAACCGATTAATATACGGGTGGGTTAACCATATTTATATAATATATCAATATAATACTATGTTTATATAACTAATAAAGGACTTAAAGTTTACAATTTTAATCAGCCGTCCGTTGTTTGTGTGCTTGTTCGCAGGTATGGTTCCAGAACCGGAGGGCCAAGTGGCGCAGACAGGAGAAGATGGAGGCGGCCAGACTGGGCCTGAACGATTACGTGCACTCGACGATGGCCGGTTCGCTCAGCCGGATGCCGGGGTCCAGCCTGGCCCTGCCCGTCGACCCGTGGCTATCGCCGCCGCTGCTGTCCGCGCTGCCCGGTTTCCTGTCGCACCCGCAGACGGGCTACCCGAGCTACCTGACGCCACCGGTGGTGCACTGCGGTCCGCCGTCGTCCGCACAAAAGTCGCCGCCGTCGCCGCAACAGCAGATCACCACCATCGCCACGCCGCCGTCATCGTCCTCGCTGTCCACGTCTTCGTCGTCCGCGGTGTCCACTGCCGACCCGAGGACATCGTCCATAGCTGTTCTCAGGCTCAAGGCCAAGGAACACGTCGAGTCCATCACGAAAGGCATGCAGATGGTCTAGAACAGCCGCGATACTTCTCATGTACCTATAGGTATACAATACGCATACCACCCTTGACAATGTAATAACGATATTATAATAATAACAATAATAATAATAATAATAATAATATAGTCTAGAACTCATAATATCCTGAATTTAAATAATATTGCATCAGGAATCCCGATTACAATAATGTTATTAAACGATTCGTTTTCAAATCGGTAACATCTGTGGCCTTGCGCTGTGAAAAAATTCTCGAATATACAATAATTGTCAATACGATTTTCTTTAATGTTTACGATATGTTATGCAACTTCGTATTATGCTGTTATACAGAATAATATACACTTGATAGGTTTTTTATTTTTCGTTCAGATCCCCCCTATACACACACACACACACACACACACACGAATCAGAGTTGTTCTAATTGTCAAGTACTTACATAAAAGTATAAAATTTACATTTGCTACAGACTCGGAAGCTCTAATTTTTATGTACTAATATAATTAGAAACCGTTCAGACAGTATATGAAATATGACTACTAACCGTCGTATACAATACCCTCTCATTGCAATACTTACAGTGCGATGGACGCTTTATTTCTGAATAGGTTCTGTCGTCAAAATTATACACGCCCACTTTGGCGTCCCACACATTTTGTGTATACATAATAGTACCAGAAAACAATACTAAATTATTATTATTATTGTTATTATTCGTAAAATTGACGGTTCCCAAATAAATGGTAATATTTACGGGAATATTGTAATGTAATAATAAATAAGTATGTACCTATTATTAATATTATTATTATTATTATTATTATTATTATTATTTAAAAATGTATAGTATTATAATATTATACGTTGAAAACCAGTGCATTTGGAACTCCCTTGTGTATTTACATATATTTATAAATTATATACATATTATTATACGTAATTAGATATTGTACATAAATCGTATATATTATAATAGTATTATAATTTATTGTGCATCTAAATATATTATAACCATAAGAATTAAGAATTATTAGAAAATAGGTATTAGAAGTTTTGTTGTTTTCGGAATATTATTGTATAAAATTATTGTAATTTCATAAATATTGTTTTTGATTATATTGAGCTAGTCATTTGAAATAATTTTTTTCTATCACTAAAACATACGTTGCTCACCAGTGACTAGTAAGACCCTTGCATGCCAACGTTCAATACAGCAAACATTTAAATTATCATTTTTCAAACTGAGGTTTGGTGATATTGTTGTAGCTGTTTTCATCAATATTGCAATGTATTAAGTACCTTTTAACTGTAATAAACGAAGAAACCAATACATATATATATAATATACATACCAATACACATAACTAAATAACTAAAATGTCGAATTTGGAATTTTAAACCATATCTAATCGATATCAGGTGCTTCAAATGTGGTAAGTTCATCTCATATTAAAATAATTATTGATATTATTTTAAATCATCTCGTCGTAGTAGTGTAACAATGTAACGTATATTCGAATTTTGACATTTTATTTTTCATTGTAGTTTTTGAGTTTTAGTACTCACAACGTGAGTGGAGGTGTATAACATTATTATTAATTACATTCATATTTATATAATAAATAAAACACTAATTTTCTCATCAGAAATAAACACACGAATAAACACACAAGTTCCCGTATTATCATCTACGGAAATCTACTACATCGCAGCTAATGCAGCGTATGTACTAGTTTTGATCGAAAATCGTTTGTGCTCAAACAGAACCCACTTAATTTATCCGAGAATGTTGCCATATTTAAATCCATTTGTTGGATACTGTGGCAACAGAGTTTCCCCACTGAACATTGTATACTAGAGCGAAAGGCGTGGGCGTGTATAATATAAACAGCACCAAACCCAATTAATTAAAATCATTTGGTCTATAGCAAAGGGCTGTGTTCAGAGATTCTTAATTTAGCACATTTGCACTGTTCTACCTGCACCCCCATTCTGCACGACGTCTATCCCCCGCGCTCAATCATCCACCCATTCTATAGATACGCGCGCGCGCGCGCGTGTGTGTGTGTATATATATATATATATATATATATAGATCCGAAAGGAAAACTGTCGGTAGCACCGTCACTGCCGGTTGGCCCGCTTAAAACTTCTTCATTACTGGGCGGCAAACACTGAATTAGCATTTTATTAGCTTTTCCCAGAACCGGAAAAACAACCAGCGCACAGGACACCGGCCTTTGATAGACCTTTGAGGGGATCCCAAAAACCAAGTCATCTGGATGAAAAAGCTTCTAGAAGCAGCCAGTATATTTAGTCTCCAGGCCATAAAACGACCACTTTCCCTGTCCCATCTCAGTCACTGATGTGCTGTAGGGTAAACTCTGTTTTCATTTCACCGCCGCTTTCGCTGTCCCTCCGCCTTCGCAGAACCAAAATGACAGTTTACCGTTTTTACGCACACAACCATTCTACGGGGTTGTATTTTATTAAATCCTTAAGGCTTAAATTAAAACTATAGCTCCCCTCTTATAGGTATACAGAGCGATTACGCCGATGAGTAACCAAAACCAATGGATTTTAAATTAACGAAAAGTAAAATCAGATACCCATACAATTCAACATGATGATTTATCTGACAACAGTTTATTATTTATAATAGAAATAATATATTATTTATATATTATTATCATTATTATATAATAACAGAAACGCATAATAATTAACGCAGTATAACTTCTATATAACATTTAATTACCTAATTGATAGTTAAATACATTTAAAATTAAATTATCTATTTTTGGTTTGTTATTACTCTCTATATATTGTACCTATTTATTGTGAATAAGGCATACTTATTAAATTGCTAACAAATAATGAGACTGACATTAGTATGCGTTCGAAAACTCTTTACACTTATAAGTTATAATTATAATGAGTTATAAATTTAAATTTAATATAATTGCTATATTTTACAATCAAAATTTTATTTGGTAAATATTAAGGTCATTTCTGAATTATGAATACTATATTTATGGAACTATATTCGCCCTGTATATGTGATGTACGATATAATTCACCTTATCAATTAATTAATTATACGTCGTTTTATTTACCTTTATAAATGTAAATTTTGACTGAAATACAACTGAAACAATAGAACAGTGTAACAGCTAAACAAAGGGTATATGACCCTTGTATAAACTCAGTATTAATCGGAGATTACTGTCATGAGGTTTTGCCATAAATATAAAGGACGTATAAAAGAATTAAATAATTTGTTTAAATGTCAAAAACAATAATTCTTATACAATGTATGGAACTACTTATAAAATTGTCCAATTTGTCATTGGATTACAATATTCTTACGGCGTTTATTATATATATTAACTTTGGTTAATTATCAAATAATTGCTGGTGATAAAAATCTCTCTAAAATATGCGAACTAAATTTTAACTAAATTTTCACTACCAAATCACTAATATAGATTACTTATAATTATATATATATTATGTGTATATTTTACTATTCTATTATTTGATACGTTAGTGTTTTTTTCCAATAGAAGCTCATCTGTTACCACTCTTCTCATAATATTCGTGCACATTGTGCCGTTTACCATACATATATACCACTGTATTAAATATTCTGAGATAACAATGAAGACACGTCATTTATTTTTGAACCGTAACGTTTTTGATAGCGATATAGGCTTTATTGAATTTTAAACAATTATATTATTTGAAAGTGGCACTAGTTTTCGTACTCAGATCATTGATGATGATGACTTTTAATAGATGATCGTATCTCTCGTCGTCATTCGATGAAAATATACCCATTATACTTTCTACAATTATGGCTATTATAAAGTATAGTCAATGTGTAATTTTTAATTTTTTTTTTTACTTAAAATTATTTAGGTTTGTGACATTTTGAAACAGTAAAAATCTTTGTTCTAAATTAAATTATCGTTTCTACAATATATCACACAACGGCAATTACTTTAAACAGGTCATATACTTTATTTTTAAATGCATTAGTCATGCCAGGATGGTGCATTTGTCATTAATTTACCGTGGGTGTTAACCATACCCACTTAACTTATTTGTTTTTATTTTATTTAAAAAATTAAATTATTAAAATATTGCTTTTATAGATTAAATTTGTATTGTTTAATACTTATAGTATACTAATATAGAATATAGTATTAGCAATGTCAAGGCTACCGTAATACATTTTAGAAAAATATACATAAACGAAAAAATATATACACGTGACATATGACATATTATCTACATAATATTATGTAGGTATAACATGTTGTTTTTATTACATAATCTTTTTATTTTAAATAAAGACATATTAAATACAATATACCTATACATTTTTGAATCGGTTGAGGTTGAAAATCAAGGGAAATACAAAAGTACAAGGGTGAAATCATGATTTGTCGTTTTTCCAATCTTAACCAGCCGTGTGTTTATTTAACCGGATCGGAGACCGTTAGAGTTCATTTTATTAAAAATCACCCATTTGACGTTTACGTCTCAAGTTTCTTTTGATTACTATTACTGCGAGTAAAGAGTATACCGAATAAGTTGTATTCGTCTCCGTTTCCATCACTCAACCCGCTGCGGTCAGCCATTTTGTTTTAATAACAATGTTTATCTCAAACTTTAAGACCCCATCACTATTATAGAGTTTTGAATGAAAAGTTAAACTGCTGAAGAAACGGGTTTAATTTATTTTGAAAAGATTTCTAAAGAAGACTATACAACTGTGTGTTTGGACTAATATTTGTATATGATACGCACAAAAAATAACCAACAACGTTCATTTAAATCACTTTGTATTCAAATTCTAACTTTTGACAATAAAATAGTTAAATCACAAAAAAGTCACAGAATATATTATTTATGTACAAATAAGATTTCATTGGCACCAATACCTGTGACGTATAACCTATAACTTTTCCTCAAATTTCTCTATCTGCTACTATAAATTTATAAAAGCAGGTATGATTAAAAGCTATTAATATTCTTTAAAAAAAACAACCAATCGTATATTGTATTTTACAATTATGTTGTTTTATACAAAAATACATATACTAGCTGTTACTTTACGTTTACAGTTATAATTTATAAATTATTACTGCAAAGTACCATAAAACGTTGTCAATTATTTCCGTAGTATAAATTGCTTAAAACTATTAATCTCAATATTTAAAAAAATTGAGTTGTGAAAGTTAAAAATAGTAATACAAATAGTTACGAAAAGTCCCACCAAATATTATTTCGTAATATTTGTTACGTAAAATTATTATTTTTCGTTTAAACTTAAAATCAGATTAATTACATAATTTAAAACCCGTTAAGTCACAGACTCATAGATCTATAGTTTATGTAAATATTTTATTATTTACTGTGGTGTATTGTGTCAACAGATTTCTTATAATGCAGATGCTTTCTATTTTTATAGTAGCATTTGTTTGATATCTAAATATTCTAGTTTCTAAACATTCATAACAATATTACTCATTTGATAGTTTGCGAAAAATCCAAGACTATAATAATCAATATTATATAGATACAGTTAACGTTACTATCATAAACAAATCGATGTACAAATTCATACATTATTTTAAATATTTTATTCTGTCTACATTGCGATGCAGTGAGCTTAATAATATATGGTTTGTTTCTGTATAACGGTAAAATATTTAGTTTTAGAGTATGGGTATAGGTAGGTACTTAAAAATTTTTATGCGAATGGTCATTATCGGCATAACATTTTTATACGACGTGCGCTTAAGCAATTAATTCAAAGGTTTTAAATGTAATTATTTTTAAGGAATAAAAACTTGGTAATATCATTCACCTACATAATACATTGCATTTAATAAAGCCATTGATTATTATTAAAGTTGTTTAATAGTGTTTATGATCTGCAACGTTAGTGACCCGCTTTTTAAAATTTATTTTTTGTTATTTATTATTAATGCACATTTAAATGCTCAATAATTAGCAAACAGTTTGCGTGTAGAATTAACTCGAAACCTATGTATATACTGCAACTTACCTACATCATGTTGCGTGTTCACAATCCATCAACGAACACGAGGTTACAAAATCCCTGCGAATTTACCAACTGCGTTTTTGTATTGGCTTAACACGTAGGTAATTCTTATTTTTAATGCTTTATAATTTATAATTGCATTAATAAAAACATTACATTTATTACAGTAGTAATATAAATTACAATTAATTGAAGTAGCGCGTAATATCTGGATTATTCATTCGTCATTATTTAAATAAATTGTTCGTGTGTGATATGCGCAAAGAGAGTATTGACAGTTTTAATCTGAAACTTAAAATGTTTAATGGATAATAAGTTTATTATAAAATATTAGGAAATACAATTGTTTTGAATTATTATAAATCCTGCAAATAACATTGTTGTACGAAGCATATTTTTTATTACAATTATATGTTTATTAAACTATATTCTATTTAGTGCCGTAATGTCACTATCTACAGTCTACACCCATATCATATTTTTATAACTCGCAGATACGTAAGCATATTTTATTTTTTAATTAAATTATTTATTATGTTAGTTGCTCATTCTCATGCTATGATTATTCATAATCTTGTGGCATACTAAAGATGATAATATCTATCATTACGTTAATTAAATTAATTAAAATGTTATTTCACTTATATTCAACCCTCCAATCAGTGGCCCACGCATACCATTTTATCCGCCCCACAATTCGTTTTAAAATTAGAAACAAGAAAAAGTTACCCGTAGGACAATCCAACCCGTGGAAAACTGGTCCTTTGGTAAGTTTGAGTTTTTTTAAATCAAAAAAATAACCATTTTTCACTTATTGTAGGTAATATTTTTGTAGTAGTATTTAATATTTTATACGTAGGTTTAACTAATTTTCTTTTCTGTAAAATAATGGATCGATACGTATATCGTAAATCGAAACCATAATGTATTACCTATATATAATCATAATGCCAAAAAGTATCCAGAATTATTTTTGAGTACGTTCTTCAATATTAAATTATCAAAAAAATGTTATTAATCGTAATTTACTGTTAAAAATAATAATGATCGTCTTACAGTAAACTCGTTTACATCTCGTTGCATAGCTATAATACAACGTAATTTAGACGTGATTTAAACTAAAATAAATCTTAATTTTTTTAACGTATAAACATTATTATAATATGCTCACAGTATTTAATGAAAAATATATATTTTAAATAAATTATGTAATTCAAAGATGTTAATATTTGCAAATGTCAATTGTTTATAATGAGAATTATAAAAATTAATTATCTCTACTTTCTATTTGCTCTATTTTTTCATAATCAAAATAAATTCTATAAATTCCACGAAAAAATATGTTTGGTATACATACCAATTAAAACAGCCGTCACTCCAATAAAAATTTAAAGTATCATATGCGATATATAGTGACATGAAATCATTTGCAATATAATATGCTGTACATATCAGATTTAACTGATTTTAGTTAAAAACAATTGGCAAACAAGATACATGTAGAGACCTGCAGAGGTGGAAAGTGGAAACTCGTCTCACTTGTAGACTCACCTTGTTGGAGCTCATATTATTGATGAATTGTTAATGAAATCGTATACATAAACGGTTGCATTAAAAAAAAACATCAAAGATATCAAAGTTCAATAATGTTTATTGCATTAGTATTCGGTAGGTATATAATATTGTATTTATACGACAATTTAAAATTTTAATTATCAGTTACAAATCATTTTTTTTCTTTTTTTTTTAGGTAAATACTGAATTTAATCAGCAATGGCTTATTTTTCCAATTACTATAATTAAGATGGCTATAGAAAATTTTAATTATAGACGTGTACACGGATCTATTTCCTATGCAAGTCATCATGAGATCTATATTATATTATACAAATTATAATAATATATATTTTTACCAATACTATATAAAATAATTATAAAATATTTTATATATTTTTATGCATGCTTACAAAATAATATGATAAACTCAATATATCTACAAATATTTTATAACATCATAATAGTTAACGGTTTACGAAGATATGGTACTAAAATATGGAAATACAGCATTGATGCTCAAATTTTCAACTATAAGAGAAAATGAACTTAATTGACAGGTAGTATTTAGTAACTATATAATTATTATTACCTTGAAAATCGAAGACAAAAATATCCAAAATCTTACAGATTAATTCAATTCATTTTTCCAACCATTTTATGCTTAAGTTAAGCTCAATAGGAAATATTTATAACATATTTATATTCACTAAAGTTGATACAAATAAATAAATACCTTTAAAACCTTAAATGATACAAGATATTTTACTCCCAATTCAATCATAAATTGCTTGTGTAACAGGACTTTTTTCAACCCAGTAGTGCAGTAGCCACGAAAATTATAACTTACAAAGCACTTACAAAGGCATTTTAGCATTAGTAAATTGTAAATCGGTACATATGATTTACCTAATATGATAATTGAATTAACACCCATAGAAGCGAGACAAAAAATGTGTAATAAACAATGTATGAAATACAATAATATATTTTATAGGGTTACCTAGTAGTTATTAACACTTATAACTATATAATAGAAGTAGATGAATATCATTATAGTCATTATAGTAGTTTTATTATAGTAATTTTAGTTTGTATTTACGTTTTAAAAAAACTATTAAACTATATTGTTGTTTTAGGTATTTAAATTATAAACTTTATATTATTTATAATGACTATGGAAATCTAAAAAATTAAATGTAATAAAAAATCTTGCGCTTGTATTTATAGGTTTTTATCATGCGTGGATAGCAGTCTATACTTAATTATTGGTACCTATAGGATAACGAGTAAACATATCTGACATCTTTCCACGTGGAATGGTCCGTATTTAGTATTTTATTTTTTACACCTAAAATGAAGTCAAGTTCATCGTCACAAACCCGAACACTGCAGGACGCGTGGTTTGTGGACGACCGGGACGAAAAAAAGGAATTTACAGGCCAAATGCTCGTGTAATATTAGCTTTTGGAGTTCATCATAACCGTGCTCGATTCCACGTATCGAAACCACCGTCCTCTCAAATGGACGCGCGCGCGTGACGATCCAACGGCGGCGGCGGCGGCGGCGGTGGCGTCGCCGTTGTTACGATCGAGTTAATCTAATAATGCTAAACACGCCACGGTAATTACCGGTGCTTACTTCGTGAAAAGTTTCCGTGCTAGAATATAATATACATATATATATATATATATATCGTGTGTGACATGTGACGGCGATTGCATTAGCGCGGCTAATCGTGAAGGGCGCGTGTCTAGGTATCGGACGTTGTATATCCACTGCACGACGGAGTTAGAGGTGCGGGAAAAGCGCCGTAGTTTATGTAGGTACTTACGATTTGCAATAATATTATTAATTGATTTTACTGTGTACACGTGTGCACACTGCCGATACTTTGCTGCTGTCGCGGTGCAGAAATGATTGACGATCGTCGTTTATATAAGCACTGCCGTGGTTTTTCTTTTTCCGTTTCCTGGTGTTAGTCATGCATTCGGGTAAACAAAAAAACCGTAGAACACGGTTGGCGGCCACCCTATATATAAACGGGATGGTCCACCAAGCATGTCCAGCTCGTTTTTCTTTTTCAATAATGCAGGTTTTTTAAAAATCTGATTATAGGTATTTTCCAATTTTCGAGATTTTTTCTGTATTGCATAAGAAGGGTCCCGTGAAGATGTGCAAATTTCTATTTTTCGAACGACAGCCTTTTTTCTCTATTAGTTATTATTATCTATAATTATTCAGTTGACAATTTTTCTAAAATTTATTGTTGACACAACAGAATCGAAATTCTGACAAATAGTTTATGATTTACCTTTTAACTTCGGGTAAGACAATTTTTAAGCACTTTTATCTGTAGTATAAACATTTTTACAACCGAAAAACTATACACGTTCGAAATTTATATTAAGTACATCAATATTTTCAAAATAAATGTTATCACTAAATAATTTATAGTAAAAAGAAAAGTTCTCATTTGGAAAACAATAGTTTCTATCGCCAAAATCGTTTTTAAAAATCTTCTTAAGTAATATCAAAATCTCAAGGATTTGAAAATATGGTCTTGAAAATTTTTAAAAATGCTGAAAATTAGTAAATTTTAATAAATTTATTATAAAATAAATAAATGGGATGAGCATTTGATGAATCGCCCTATATGTAATAAAATCCGTGAAGTAAATTAAATTGTATGTACAGAAATGCGTTGATTGTTCACAATATAAGATAATTGTCAATAATTTAATACGATGCTGGTGTTAGATCCAGTTTTGATTGTCTTGGTAGATGTTTAATATTAAAAATTAAAATTATTAGATTTTAATAAGTTCATTGATATCTTTACTACAAACAAAGCCATAAAAAAAAACTAATCTAAAATATCACAAATTTATGATACTGTTGCGTTATTTTCGATTGACTGACTGCGGCGGTGGCTAAGTAATAAAACAGTGATTTCGTGGTGTGTTATTAATATTATTATTATTAAAAAAATTATAGTGCACTACAGCATGATATATCGTAAAGGACGTTTTGTTTATTATGATAAATATTACATTACTACATATTATTACCATCATATTGCCATCATATTACACCAAAATATTATCTATACCATTAATTTCCGCATGAAATATTAAAAAATTGGTCCGTTTTGAGAACAACTTGGAGCATACTAAATACTAAAATACTTCCATATTGTCAATATACATGAATATTTATTTTATATTTAGATAAAAATTAAAAATGTATTTATCGTTTATATCTTATCGAAATAAATCCCTACTAATAATACTTTTATCCTTATGCCCTAAAACTTCTAGCACTGGTATAACACATACGTATTTATCATGTATTATAGAAACACCGCGTGTGCAATGGTTATAGTACTTATAAAATTATAACAATGTAATCCACTCCACCACATTATTGGTTAATATTTGTTATCGTTTATTATCATTTAATATACAGGTTACGACATTTAATATGTATCTAATATTATTTATCGTGTTCATCGCTTCTGTTGTCGTTTATGTCCCCGATACGATATCGATTTTATTATTTATACTCCTAAATCCTTTTCACCCCTTTCTAATGTGATATAAACGAGTTTATGGCGAGTGACATGAGTGACACCGACTGCAAAACAAAACCACCACACACACTAATTTTATACTAATAAATATTATATAATTTCCCGACTTCTTATCTCTAAGCTTTTGTAATGCTGTACTTCAGTCCTGTATACTTATGGCGTGGTTAGATATAAAACTACAACTATACTTTTTAAATTTTATCCCCCAAATAAATGAGTTTATATAATGTATCATGTATAAATATGTATAATACACAATTTTAGTAGATGTTCAATTATAAATTAAAATTGTTATAATTTGGTTTTATTATTAAATGATGGTGAAAAAACATTATGTAGTACAGTGGTAGGTAGATATCTACTACTCTACTAGACACTAAGTTTAGTGTATCATACTGTCCGTACTAATATAGTAATATGCATAAATACGGTAAGTCAAACCATAAAATATTAATAAATAATTAAATAATAAAGAATAATAATGATGGCCTTTTTTTTATTTATTAATTTTTTTGTTTCAACAAATGTTTTGTTTTTACAAGGTTTTTAACAAATAAAGTTAAAGTTTAAAGTTGTGGTTTACATTAAATGTTATTTTTGAATATAGAGAAAGTAATTGAAAATTCCTTATGTATATGTTATGAAAATATATAGGATATAAAATAAATATAAATATAAGCTATAATTATTTTTTTTTTTATATATATAATAATGAGCGTGTGTTTACGTTTGTTCAGATTCAGATTCAGATGATCCTGATGTTGGTTCTTGTGATAGGAAGATATTCTGTGGTAGACGAGGTTTCAGTCCGGGGTTTTTTGTTCGTTTTCCGATTTCGAAGTGAGCGGCTCCTTCGACTGATTTTAGTTGTTGGTGGAATTTTTTGTATTGGTCTTGGATCTATTTGTCCAGGTAGGGGATTCCAGTTTCATTATGGAGCTGTTTGTTGCGCATGAACCATGGTGATTTAAGGGCTATCCTGAGGAATTTTTTCTGTATTGTCTAAAGTTTTTTCATTTTTGTTTGGCAGACAGCAGCCCATACAAGGCATGCGTATGTTATTAACGGTCTTATGATTGACGTATATATTAAAAGTGAGCATTTGATCTGTAGTGTAGAGCTATAATTAATTAGGAGGTATAGTAGTCTCATCTTTGTGTAGGGTTGGTTTAGTTTATTGTTTATGTGTGTTTTCCAGGTTAATTTTTCATAAAGAAAAACTCCAAGGTATTTGATTGCCTGATCCTTGTTGTTTCATGTTTTGGTTTGGTTATTTATTTTTATCTCAGTTGGGTTTGTATATCTTTTTAAGGTGAAGATCAATGGTGGTCTGACTGGCCTGTAATATGTTAAAAAATAAAAATAGTGTAAAATTGTATTTAGGTACTATTTTTAACACTATTTGTGCAATCCACGAGGCCACGAGCTGAGGGCACTAAAACAGTAAAACGATTAAATAAAAAATGCTGTCCTGTGAAAAAAATAATATCCCTAAATGCCAGATAACTAGGTATTACCACATCGTATAATATATTATATACTATATAAATTACCAAGTTAATTTTAAAAAGTAGTATCACTACTATACTAAAAATACTAACCTGAAACCAGGAAAATTATTGCATTATTATTTATTATTATTGACTATCGAATACCCTACGAGTAACATATAATAATCTTAACAAAGTAACTATAAACGAAAAACAAAAAATGCTTATTTTATAAAATTAAAAGTACACATAATATCTGAGGTCTAACATGATAATCGAGACATTCCAGTACATTTTATATAACTAACCTATAGTTATATAATCATTTTTAAACTTTTGTTGACTTATTTGATAACTTGTTTCATTGTTTGAACTCTTCAAATTCACTAAAAATTAATTTATTATTTTATATCTTAATAATTCAGAGGATAACTCTGGAAATACGAACATGAATTTTGTAATTTAAGTACCTATAGGACAAATAGCAAAATTGGATTAAACACATTTTTAACGAGCTTGCATCAAAAATATCGTCATACCCAATTATTACTATTGATCATCACGTGTTAAAATTACCTAAAACGTTTAATACATACTATAACCATTTCAACAGATATGTATAGAATAATATTGCAATATTTACATAAATCATAATATTATTTAAGTATCAGAGCGCACTCTATGCATTTGCACAATAACTATAATATTGCAGTATATTAAGCAATAATACACATTTTCAAAACGTAATAATAGAATATATATTATATAAATATTTACAGTTGTCAGTATATTTCGTATGCAGTTATTGATATGATATTAAAAATTATCGATCGTAAACACATATCAATAATTGCACATTATACAATATTAATCGTAATCTATTTGTCTATTAACAAGTATCTATTAATAAGACAAAGAATGTATTTTTCCATCAATCAGCTTGTGTTTATTTATCATTAAAATATTAGTCTAATTTGCATTGATTCCAATTTTAGTTAATAAACAGAACAAAAATATAATGCATATAGTATATTTATTATTTATTTTATATATAGGTAGATACCTAATTACTAATAATATATATTATATATTATATTATAATTGTGCAGAATGCTGAACGATAAAATAAGTTAATACTTAATAGTGTGTACACAGTTCAATAATTATTTAATATTGAATAATTGATTATTATAGATACATTATCCTCATAAGAAAAACCGAAACAATTTGTTCGAGTAGTGTTCAATAATGTACAATAATCTTCTGTTACGCGCTGCATAATGTATGTTCGCCAGACAGATGGCGCCAGGTTATATACAAAGATTTTGGTACACAGCAACTGGATACGATTCCATCAAAATAAAAAGTCAAATAAAATATCATCACAATGTATTTTTGACGTTAATTTTACCACTTTTACATTTAGTTACAATACAATTTTTTAATTACTTGCAAATTTCCATCTAAAGCTTTATAAACTAATTTGTTTTCAGTGTTTTCACAAAATTAATATTATATGTTTAATGAAAATTAAACTATCTGTATTCTGTTTAAAATAAAACTTTTTTCAAGACAACGTGAAAAATATGCGTCATAATGATTGGTGACAAGAAATTCCAAAATAAATTAATTTAGCGTTCCTTACTGTATAAAATACAATAATTTAACTTTCTATTTGGCTGGTACCAGTGATGTTCCAATAACATTTTTTGAGGATATATTCAGCACAATGCTTTAAAAATTTAAATTAAAAACTTTAGGGTGCTAAAAAAAGGTACCCATGTATCATATTATGATGTCATTTTCAAAATAATAATAATTTTGTGATAATAGATTTGGTATTTTCCAACAACGTTGTCACCACAGCATTAGATATTCATTTTTATAATTATTATTATCGATACCACAGAATAATAAAAAAAAAAAATATAATAATCATATATTTTGTGGTATTACCAGTTATTTATAATAATATATTATACTATAGTCGATTCTATTCGACAACAAACCACGTATACCATCATAACTTATAGTGTACTGTTTTCGCCAGCGGGAAATAATTTTCGTACCCCAAAAATATATTTTATTTGGTTTTCAATTATGATATAAATCGCTCACCACAAAAACAATATACATATTATATTGACACGTATATTATAGGTATATAGTTTTATTTTTATGTATTGAAAATACAAGCGTGTATTGAGTTGTTGACGTTTTCCCTTTAGTCGTTTTTGTAATTAATGATTTATATTTTAAAACCTTGTAAGTTCCAAGTATTTTGTTTAAAAAAAAAAATTCTCGAAAACAATATATAATTGATAATATTATTAAACAGGTATTATATGCATCCGCGTATTTAAATTTATTTTTGAAGTTTGCATTAAATCCTTTGTCTAAACAAACCTATACCAATAATCCTTCTATATAGATTTATGTTTCAATATTATTTATCATTCATACATAAAAGTAATTGAATATAATCCTTTGTAATTAAATTTTTTTTATATTTTGAATACAAAAAAAATTTTCCTGCAAACGAGAAATAGGTATATATATGTATATAGTAATGTCATTACAATAATTTTAAATTGCACTTTCTAGTTGTAAGATTTAACATAATAGAAACTATTTGGCAACTTTACTATTTGTCAAAGAAATTATTATGTATGGTAGTGAAGAAGTGAAGTTTATCAGTTTTTGTTGTATATAATAAATATTATTATATATAAGTATACCTATAAGTTGATCGCAATGCTAAAAACTTAAGCTACAGAGAATGCTAGACACTATATAGTTATTGAAAAATTGTTAAAATGGCTAAGTTTAATATTTAATTATTTGTTCGTGAACTTAAATTGATTTAAAGACGGTGAATTACTCAGATGTTTAAATGTCGTTAGGGTTGCACGCAATGCTTCATTGAGTTTTAATAAAGTAAATACACGGAAGTAATGGTCTTTAACGGCCTCAACTTGACAGACGAAGATATAAGAACAAAGGTTAGAAAATCCATATTTTATTAATTTTGTTCATTTAACATTTGAGTTGAGTCTTTGGATTTGCTGTAGATGTAGTTGTACATTCAATTTTGTTATTATTTAGACTAAATAAATAAAAATTTAATTTCTGTCAAACGGCTTATAATAATATAAAATTAAAAATAGTATTATAATATGCATATTTGCAATTTTTAATCCAGTTTAAATTTAAAATATAATTAATTGTGAAATAATAAATATTATCCTCTTATAGTGTGGTATTTAGATTTTAAATCTATAGATACTTACATATATCTAAAAACAACTTTATAATATTTTATAATTATTTCCAATTTAGATTTTAAACAGAGCAAAGAATGATGGATTTTACAATGATGTATGTTCTTCTTATTTATTTATTTTTTCGTTCAAAGACGAATTATTAATTTTGAAGAGTGTTTCTAGTGGATCTAGTTAGTACTTTCAGAGTTCTATGTAAAATTCTGAATACTTTTTTAATTATCGAGAAAATAAAAAATATAAATATTTGTTAAAATGTTAAAATTATTATAATGATTACCAAAAAGTTAAATAATCCGTTCAGAATCAATTTTCATTATATATAGTGATATAACTTTGAACATTATATTATTATAATCTAAATTTAACACATCCATTTATAGGGACTTACTTAATGGTGAGTTACACTTGAAACTTATAGGTGCTGTAACTGATAACTGTATGGGGAATGGCAAACTCTTACAAATGTAGGTGATCTCCTACAATAGTTAGTGTTAACTCCTACGGAATAATATATATATATATATATATATGACTATTTTGTCGGAATCAAAGCAAAAATGAATGGTATATCATGATTCTTAAAATCATAAATAGTAAATAACTGCAGAAAATATTTTGTACAATAATATATCGTTTAATTTTTTTTTCGTTATTGAACAGAGAAATTTCAAATTTTCTATACAATAGAGCCGTTACACTTACTAGACGGTTAAATTAAAATAATATATATATATTATGTATGATACATTTTAATAATATAATATGTAATAATAATATGATACTTATTAAATAAGTTTATTTATTATGACATAATATGCTATTATATTGCTACATTTTCATAAAAGAAAGTTAAATGATAATATATTGTTTCTGAAAAAGAACAAGAGCCGCCAGACAGAATTAATCTTAAATTCAAAATAAAATTAATTAAAAAAGTTTAATTGGTCATTTTTTTAAATTTCAAAGCTTAGTTTTTAGAAATATTATTACGAAAAATAGAAATAATATTCATGAATAATTAATGAAAATTATTTTAAGCCAGTATCATGAAAATTGTTATTATTATAGTACAACGAAAAATATAGTATAAATTTAAAATATGTGTTTATTTATTTGTATAGACATCACATATTCCGATAGTTATAATATACAATCTGCTATATTTAAGTTGTATTATTATAAATTTATAACGTATGTCCCTACTAACATATTATGTTATTTCTCAATCCTCATAAAAAACATATTGTATTATAGGTTATTATATTAATGTGTAACGAAAAAAAAATGTTCAAGAGTGTTTTTTTTTTGTCCAGTTTACGTGAAGTAGTTTGTATTATACCTATTGTTAAAAAATCAACCCATGTATACTTATATTTATATGTCGTATCACTGCAGATTCTGCATTAAATTTATTACACTAATGTAGTATCACCGTTTATTCTATACAGGGAATTCATCAAAAACAAAAACAATTAATCTATCCACTTGTTCCATTTAAAAACATAATAATCCTTATATATCATATATTTTAGTTTTGTATATATTTCAATATATTATAATATTCACAAAAGTCTGCATGCACTAACCGGAACAGCCACGTATATAATATTTTTTTATTTTTAGGAAACATAAAGATATACATGTATAAATATAATATATGTTATACAAGTTTAATTTTCTATATTACTTTATAATATATTACCTAACGTTAGGTTAACCATTTATATGGGCGTATATGCTTATTATAAATGATTAACCAACTATTTTCACTCCATTTGATCATTGATTTATGAGTTTATTCAAATTCTGATTTTTGGAACTTTTAAGTATACTTAAGATCATATTTTAAAATAATTATAGATTTTTATTTTTATCCTGCGGTGATACAAATTATTGTTTATTTTTAAATTATAATAGCTGTTTTAACTTTTTTACTAGAAATTGTTAAGTAGATGATATTTTTGGAAATTGTTATTTATAATGTAAATGTCGCATCCACTTAGTGTAATCGTATTTTTCATGAAATGGATATCCATTTATATAGATGTTATTGACTACAAAAGTAAAAATAATAAATAAATATTGCAATTATTTTGAAAATAGATTTTAAATCCAACTATCTAATGAAATATATTATATTTCTTGGTACTAGTAATACTACTGATTAATATGTGACATAATGTAAGTAATGTTTATACATGCATTATAATTTATTGATATATATTCATGTCTTTTTAAGAGAGAGCCCAAATTAAGAAAGGGGCACGAAAAAATTGTAGGTACCCCCCGAAATTCAGGTCTGCGCACGCCTATGCTGTACTACTAATATGTTATCAATACCTGTTATCGATAATTAATCGGATCAATTGTATGAGTGTAATACGACTATGGTATTCTGGAAAAGTTTTATATAATATTATTTTTATTTTTATTTTTATATGAAATCTTAGCAGCCAAAATAAAAATGTAATTAATTGTTAAAATATTTCATATTTCTGGGGGACAGGATTTTTTAAGTTGTATTTGTAAACGCTAATGTTAATTAAAACGATGTGCTTGTTTTAAAGCTTCTGTAAAGTGTAACAGCCGTTGCCATAACTCTAATATTTATAACAATAAGTAATAATTTATTATTTATATAAATAATATTATTATATTTATTGATATAATTTATTATTTATTATTATTATAATAAAAATACAGATTGTATTTTTTCATAACACGAAAAGTTATTATTTCAATTTCACAAAAAGTTACCTATTGATGTAATTAATTTAAAATATTACACAAAGTGTAAAATAAGAGTTTTCATTTCATGAACTAAAATTTGACTTACACGATATGATCGTAATTCATGAAATAGATATCCATTTCATGAAAAATACGATTACACTAAGTGGATGCGACATAAATATTATATATCGAAATTCGAACGAATTATTCAATTTTATGTTCTACAAGAATAACAATCCTTTTCCTTAATATTATTCAGGTTTGGTCAAATCAAAAAATGTAAGACACAATATTATTATACTCTGATGATTTTTACAAAAAATATAATAATATATTTATAAATTAACAATAATTGTTGTCAAATCATCATACCGTCCATATCTTTTAAGCCTGTTATTACCTATCGACTATTTTCCTCAGAACAGTCAGAACATTAAACTCAAAGTTAATATAGTATTAACAGTTTCTTATAATTGTATCATTACATGACCCTTGTTTGGCTCCTTAAATGGTTCGCTTTCTTCTATTTTTTAATTTTTATCATTTTCGTTATACTACGGTAAACACACAGTTTATGTAGATTTCAAATTGCACTTCGGTATGTGTGACGTGTGATGAATATTCTATATTGTGTAAATTATAAATAGTTCGCGTACTAGCTATATAATATACTGTACGTCTGTAACAGATCGGCAGTATGTGCTCGGCGTCTCCGCGAGAAGACCGTCGACAAAGATTAGTAACGGTACGTTGAGACATCGATATACGGATAATAAATAATAATAATGTAGCCGGTTCTCAATAAAGAATCGCGTATAGAAAATACGCGCACAATAATGAACCTAACGCGCGTGCATGCGTGTCGCTACAATGTATATGGACATTATGTTTATACATATATTATGCACATATTAGGTGCACCTCCTTAAAACACCTTTACCCATATTATACTGGCAATAATGTATTATTATCGTGTTGTGGGTAAAAACTCGCCTTTTTCTCGCCGCCAATCCGCGGTCATGCTAATAATATGATGTTTCGTCGCGGCGTATTTACACATGAGGACACATAATCTCGGACGATTTCGCGTCCATTGTGCGTAGGTGTTGTTTGTCAGCCGCAACACCTGGTGGGGTCGTATTATACGATAATAATATACAATATAATATGGACGACAACGACGACGATGATAATATTCAACGCTTTTTTCCCGCCGTACATGTTATACGCGCGTACCTGTAATAATATAATATATATTATAACATTGCTGGTAATGCCATGCATTTAATAATATGCTACTATTACAATATTTATATATAGGTACCTTAATACAACATAAATATATTACTGCATACGGCCGCGTTTTTATATTATATATAATATTATATTATGCCGTTTCGAGTTTTTGTCGGTCAACAACGTTTGTTCGATCCATTGCACCCGGGTAAAGGCCAAAACACGCGCGCACACACACACACACACACACACACACACGTTTTGTGCAACATCGTGTTTTTGACATGCGGTCTTAAGGTAAATTGGGACCACCCTGTCACCGCGACTTGAAGCGTGTAATATCATATATAACACGCAGGGGTAGGTAAATATATTGTATATTATAATATAATACGGCTGTAATTGCAGACTCGCGGGACAATCTCTGCTGCCACCTTGGCCAATCGTTGTACCACCATCATTAGACCATATAATAAATAAATAATATGTGCATTTTATAAAGATGCATCATAAAATATTCTTGCCACCATTGGATCGCCGTGAAATACGTTTCAAACGTAACGAGCCTAATTAATGTACACCTAAGACGTAATCCGCCAGCGGGTTCATAACTGTCTACAGATAATATTAATTTATTAAATGGATTTATGTTTAAATTATACGCCATTTACATGTAAATCACATCATATAATATATGTTAATGTTGTACAAGTATTATAAATTAATATTGAAATCGTAAATGATACTCTAGGTTCACCTGTAAAAAGTTTGACTTTCCTGGCAAACTAGTAGAGCATGAATTACAAAGAGCTAGTCAAGAATTCATAGAAATTGACTACTATAATTATTCTCTTATAATATATAATTTATTTAGATATGCGAGTATAAAGTTCGTAAATAAATAATTTTGAGAGATTTTTGATAAGCTGGTGATTCACCAAATGTGGGAATGATATGTAGACTCGTATTAGGCCGATCATATATCTAGTCCTATAGCAGAAGGGGTTAACCTACGGCACGTGTGCAAAAGGTGGCAAGTTGGTTAAATTTCAATAATGGCACATGAAAAATTTTAATTATTAGAAATTATGCTAGGGTATTTATAAAGTTTTTTTAAAGAAATTCAAAGAAACAAATCATAAAATATAAATAATATTTTAAAAATTATAATTACAAAAAAATTTGTGCTTATTAAATAAAATAATTTATAATAAGTCTGTAACTTTATTTTTATTCTTAGAAAATATAATGTTTCTTTGGGCACATGAAAAATTTCCATTTTGGAAATTTTGGATTGGAAAAATGCGGCACTATTTTTTTCTTCCGATTTTTTTATTTCATTTTTAGCTATCTATGTGCACTTCGTTATTCGTACAAAATACATCCGAGTTAAATTTGGTTTAACATTTTAGCATAACACGTGTGATGGATTAACAATATTTTTGGTTTCGTGATTTGGTGATAGTATATAGTAGATGACATTTCCGACAGATCAACTTTACATAACTATCTCTCCCATCATTGCTTTTATTTGACCATTTGTAGCAGCTGCATTTTTTTTTCGAACGACCTAAATGAGATTTGTTTTTCATTCAATACCAAAAATCGTCAACTCACAAAGTTTCAATAGTGTGAACCAAAAACAACGAATAAGTTACCTATATTAATAAAATATAATACATGATAACTGATAAGTGATAAATAATTTCTAACTTATATAATATATAAGTTAGAAAATAATATGTATTATTACATGCAGAGTGCTGAACGAGTGTTTCCGCCATCTTCGTGTGCTAATAATCTTTTAAAAAAATATGAGAACATAATGGCCCACTCTGTATAGTAATATATTATTAATAGAATAATTATTACTGATTACAATATTAATGTATTATGCGCCGCAATAGTATCCCGTCGTATTTTCGTTTGTTAAGTGCGTAAACGGTAAATTATATTCAAAATCTCGTAAAATATCAAAGTATATGGCTCTGCACACAATATAATATATTATACCAAAAGTCTATCTCCGCGTGCAACTCAGATAAATGCCGTTAAATGCCCCTTTGTACACGCACGTACGCGCACCCATTCCAATATAGGCACTGCATAAACAAAATGCAAATTTTATTTCTCAGACGAATCAAGAATAATATAACGCAGTGGATCGTGTCAAACGGATATTCTGCTAGACGGGCAAAAGTATATTTATATAATAATCCTATATGTTCTATGTATATGCGAGTTGGTGTAATATCGCGCAGGTATTTTCCGGGCCAGCGGTCGCGTTCTTTCGATTTCGCTATTTCGCTCGCGGTCTGTACAATACTACTATTAATAATAATATATATTTATATACCTACGTAAGTACGTGTGTGTGTGTGTATGTGTGTGTGTGTGTGTGTGTGTGTGAGCAATGAGCATATTATATTATTATTATTGTTATACATTGCAGTGATCGTGCGAACAGCGTGGGATACGCACGGAAGACCGACGTCGCAGTCGCACCGCCGTCGTGTCCCGCGGCTTTCCTAGTCCGATTATTATTAATACAATGTTCGTCCAATTAGGACGGGGAGATGGAGAGAAAAAAAATCGCACACATATATTATGGCTGATTAACAACAATAATGACGACGGACTGGGCCCAACACGTTCTAGTCCGGCTATTGTGTGCCACACCGTTTCGCTTATATACATTATTATTATAATATAATACTCATTTTTATTATGATTAGCTTCCAGTTATCCCGCACTGCACACGGGATCCTCACCCGCTGCAAAGGGTACACCCTGTATACATACTACATAATATTATAACACGTGTACATTTCCATATTATTATATTATCGTGTGTACAATATATGCGACGAAATATAATAATATGTTATAATCCGGTGATGTTGTACATATTTGTACTAATATAAGGTCTATAAGTCTATAAAATATTAAAATATGTAAACGTGTAGGACGTATTTATACTTTATAGTGTAAGTGTAAAACTGTAATCACACGTATATATGCCAAAAACCATGTTTATTAATATAGGTAATAGGCACATCGCATATAAATAATAATATAATTGGTGCGAATATAAAATAATATTATAATACTTTAATATACTTATTATAGACTACCTATAGTATTATCGTTATAGTTGAAAATCATTATATCGCCTCGTTGATTAAAAGAACGTTTAAGGGTAGCAGAGCGCAAGGCCATAAGTGAGTGGAGAGTTTAAGAGTCCCCCCCCCGAAATTGTATTTAAAAAAATTGTGGACCCCCTCCCTCGAAAGCATTAAAAGACCCTAAAAAATATACATATTATATATTATAATTATAAATTCATAATCTATTTAAGCAATATAATTAAATTACTTTGTCATTAGTAATTAGTAAATAAGCTTTTTCTTTTCTTATATTCTGTATGTATAGACGGAACGTGTTTTGAGGTACGGGCTGATGCCCTTCAAACCAATTGGTGTATATTGTGTACTGTATAGGTATACGTAACTCGCACAAATTTCGTTTGCGCGCTAAACATTTTTTAGTCACATGTCCACCGCTATACTGCAGTGAGCTCATAATAAAATCAATAGGTCACTCGTCAATTTACTATTACGTCGAATTACATTCCATTTGTATCAAACCCAATTTTCCGAGTAATTACGAATACCGAACACAAAAGCGTTTTTAAACTCGAGATTTATTATAAGTACATACAATGGAATTGCCGCACACTGCGCCACGCCCAAGTATTGTTTCTAAGTGCCCTTTTGAAACCTTTGATTCCGCACTAATGGAAAACAGTTTCCTTGAGCTCTTTTTCCCTTTCTAGCAGTTTATGTTTCCGCTCTTTTCGCGCACGCACGCGTGTATTTCTCCTCACATTTGCTTATTTTCACCAAATATATACACAAACACTTTAAGACCAAATGTTCTCTTTATAGTTTATGTCATTATATAGTTGGCACCTACCAGGCTACATTAATATATACCTATAATATTACTATATTTTGATATTATATACATATATTACATGTAGTAAATAAAAGAGGTATTTAATATTATATACATATATTACATGTAGTAAATAAAAGAGGTATTTAATATTATTTCGTGCTTATCAGTTATATTCACACATGATAGATGAACAATTATTAATACATGTTTATTTTACATTAATAAATTAGCCCTTAAAATATATATTTGAAATATTTGTTCTTGCTTGCAAGAAAATTAGATATTGTTTTCTTGAATACTTGCAAATTGCAATTATTTCAGAAACTTTTAGTATCACGACACCATTTGGTATAAACAAAATGCATAAGTAGGTAGGTACTATAATAGGTATAGTCGTATAGATCAGCGGTTCTTAACCACGGTTCTTAACCCAATTTTGGGTCGCCAATAATTTTCAATGTGTCGGCTAAAATTTAAACCACCATTGAACATTATATATAAAAAGGTCGCATGAAAAATTTGGTAAATATCTTAGGTCGCCACTACACAAAGGTTAAGGACCGCTGGTATAAATAACATTTTAGTTTTAATGTCTTATGTATATAATATATACTAAATTTATTTGATTTTATTATAAATCACAAAACCAGCTATTATATATTAGTTACGGTTATATTGTATTTTATTGAGCATTTATATACTTTTCCAAAAGTATAGTATGTACCATCATTTAAATTATTTAAGCTAAACTATAATATTCTCTACAGAATCTAAAGCATTTTACAGTGGAGTATGTATAAGTACCTAATTATTAAAATATTAACTATGATTACTGAATTAAATAATAAATATTATAATTAATTAGTAAATACTGTAGGTAATTTAACATATTATATATTTAATGAACAAGTATATGAAATAATAAGAATATCTCTACACAAGTATACAACATTCTGTGCCTATGAGATTAATTATACTTGCTTTACATCTTATTAGTTAGCGTTATTAGAGTGGCACTATACTATACAACTAAAAACATTATTAAGGTATTAAAAAAGGTATACATTTTTTATTTACATTATTTCAATGACATACCTATTATAATTGTTATTATTATTATTATTATTATTATTGTAAACGATACCTATTTATAATATTAAGATAGATATAATGTTCTCGCGCAATGTTATATTTTTTGTATAAATGTAAAATAACTATTCTGAACTCAGATTGATGAGTGTATTAATACATTTATTAATTCTATTTTTTTTATAAGTCATAAATTGGGTGATTGTTGGTTGTTAACTATTTTGTTGTTCAAGTGCTTTTCTCGTGTGGTTAAGAATTGTCCTTACCTTGGTGAATGTCGAGCATTGCAGAACTATATCATGTCTTATTGTGAGGGATTCATCACTTTGAGTATTGACTACAGCTAGTTGAGTTGTTCTTTGTGTTTTATTATGTATTTGTAAATTTGAGCGAAGTTGGTGAGTCCAGTCCTCACTTATGTGAGTATGTGACAGTTATACAATTATAGGTACTATTTTAATATCGAGATATGTTAAAGGTAGAGTATAACATTGTTTAATGTTCTATACTTGATTTTTCTATACGTATTAAAGTAAAGTACAAATCGTGATAATTTAGAACATAGATCAATTTAAAAATCAAATAGTAATATATCAATAACTAATAATGTTGATTATTATTTATATTGGTATGAAATATAAATTATAATTATAATATTAAACGAATAGTAAAGTATTAAAATAAATAATATAGGTATATTCTTGACTAGAATATTTTCTCCAATGTTTAAAACATCGAGAATGAATTGTGCCTTTTGGTAGAATATTTGATCTAGTTATTAAATTTCTAATAATAAGCAAATAATATGTCTATACATAAATTAGTATTTTTGTAAAACTATTAAAACATTTACATTACGCCACTGAAAATCTAACAATGTAAAAAGATTATTGTGTGCAAGACGCCGATACTGCAGCAACTCTGGGCATCCCTCGGTTGTTACATTTTAAAAGTAAGTATCGTATATTATTAATATAAAGAGTCTATACAATATACATATATGACCGTGTGAAACTAAGAAAGGATAAATGGCATCGGTGAACTCTTTTGGGTATTGCTTGGTGAAATTTTTCGAGGAACCTCATCTGTATACAATGAGCAAATATATAATATATAATAATATAACACACCAGCTACCCGTTTATTATTGTTATCATTATTACTGTTATGTCGGCTCTAATAAAAATTGCAGGTGAATATTATGTTATAATATATTATAATATAGGCATTATTGTGTAGCATAGTATTATTATATTATTCGAAAAACCTGAAAAAATCCTGCAATGGTATGGTGAAAAATTCGGCGATTGGTGCATGGAGAATACCATCAAATAATAATAATAATAATATACATGTCAACAATGTAATAAATACCTGCTATTTTCAAAGTATCGGACCACCTTGATGATGTGTCGATAATACTATTGATATTATGTTATATGAAATTGATATTTATACCGCCGACTGCCATTCAATTCTCTAGCAACTCACGGTATATAAAACGACAAGGTTAATGTATTGTAAAATATCTCTACTATATCAAGTCATTTATCGTATAATATGGAATATTACATATTTATTAATTATACTGTAAATTTGTAAAAAAAAATAATGTTATAGGTACCAACTACTAGGTATAACTAATAAGTAATACCATATTTTATCAAATAACTAGTTATTCTATAAAATTCCTAAATAGGCTCGTTAATATATAAATTATACAGATTTACTAATAAATATAATTTTAGAATGCCAGTTTGATTTTCACTAATGTATACAATTTATAGTCGGGTAGATAATAGATATAACTGAAAGTCTGGGACTAGAATAGATGATATTAGTAACGACCCAGATGTAGATATTTTTCTTCAAAAGGCATCCGAATGACCGAATTCAAATCATTAGGTAATAGTCAACAGTTTTTCAAATACATATCTCAACAAAAGTGCGTCACAAACATATGTTTAAAAAAAAGATACTTTGTACTATAAATTCCAACCATAAAATTCGTTTACTAATACAAAATTTTAATTTTCAAAAACAATAATAATTGAATAATTGTAAATAATAATTTAATAATTCTAATAATTCAACTTTGTGCAAACCAGAAATTAACTTTTGCAAAATGAATATTTATATTTTATATTTAGATTCAAAAATAGTTTCAAATACGTTAACTAAACTATTATCGTTAGTTTATAAAATATCTAGTTAATATGTATTTAAGGATTCATTCAATACATTAACAATCATTAACTGAAAGTATCCGTAATTCTATAAAATAATTAGTTATTTTATAGAATTATAGAATTTATTTATACATTAACGCTAACATATAATATATAAGGTATAATATGTATATCTAGGTATATTAGAATTTATAGCAGCAGAGGAGTAGTATTGTGCAAACGGAGCCTTCTCTGCTGTCGGTTAAATATGAAAAAAAGGTATATTAGGATAAAAAAAAAAAATAAAAAAATAACTACGAATAATACATTTAAATTGAATAAGGCTGAGATTTAAAGATAGATTTATACAACATTAGAAAAACTACGTTGGTTTTTCAATACTCGTCATTTTTTTACAAAAAATAAAAATATGTAACATCCATTATTACATTTTATTTAAAACATTTGTAGTTAATTTAACTTACCATCAAACTATAGACAAAATATAAGATTTTTTTTAAACTACAAAATATACGAGTATTGGGTAAGTTTATATTCTACGTACTTACTTAATATATGTACCTACTTATGAGTTCAAATGAAAAACCGCGATGGTAAAGTATGAATGAGATTTTGTTCGCATTACAATTTCGTAAGACTGTAAGAGGGGTGTATATAGTTTAAACATAATACATAATATACATATATATATATATATATATTAATATATTATGCATAATGTATAATATATAATATTACACACTTATATATAATATAATATTTTATAGGTACACTCTGAAGAGAGGCGTCATTGCGTCAACACGAAACGAGCGTATATATTTTAATTCCATTTTTATTAATATTTCTCAGTACAGTATGTTGAATGTTTATCAACCGTCGTTTTAAATCAACGTATTGATAATATGGCTTAAGACTTTCGAAATTGCTTCAGTGATTGTTGTATTGCAATCGGATTATCATCGTGTGCTTAAATAAGAACCTAGGTACATGATTTCCACTAATCATGTATAGATGCCTTATATATTTGAACATTTTGAGTAGGCTTATATAGTATATAAAATGCAATATGCGCTTATTTATGTTCCGAGTATCGTATATTGTATACTTCACGAATTACAAATACTAAATCGTTAAAATATGTGATGAATATGTTAGTTTTATTACAGACTTAAAAATATCTTGAAATATTAATATATGTATTTATATATATATATATATATATATAAAGTATCAATATATATATACATATTATATATACATAAATGTATAATAATTGTACATTTATATATCTATAATGTAGGTAGTATTAAAGTATTTCCACAAAAGCCATATATTTTGTATATTATATAGGTATAAAAATAAAATAATATATTAACCTTAAAGCTGTGGTATAAGAATGGCAGAGACGCACAGCCATCGTCTATAATAACAATAATAACATTATCATTACAGAGTTTGGGTCAATCAATATAGTATAGATTGTTGGTTCTCAAATTAATACCTATAGGTACAGTATATACATAATCCTCAGTATCATTATTTCATTAATATCAGCCCGGGTCCAGAATAATATATTTTAGGAAGGGGCATCTTGGGTCAAGATATCAGACTAAGTATGATAAAAATATCTGTAAATACTATATAAGCTAATAAGTAATAAGTATTTATATATTATACAGGGCTTAGAAGTTGTAGTACAGTCGAGTCGCGATAACTCAAAGTTGAAGGGAAATAAAAATTCCCTTCGAGATATGTATTATTCGAGGTATCTAACTCGAATTATAACTATTTTATATTTCTAGGGCAATAAAAAAAATCGAGTTTTTTGAGTTATAACGACTCGACTGCAGTTGAATATTTTTCTGTATGCTCTAAATTTATATCAGACTAAGCTAGAAATTTGTTTTGTACAATGACTAATTTAGATAAAAAAATTAAAAACGCATTTTTTTGTATATTTAGTCAATTTTAGAAAAAAATTGTATATTTTTAAATTTTCATATGCTTTTTATGCGTATTTCTCAAATTTCATGGGATTTTTATGCTTGTTTAATATTTTCTGAAAAATTGATGTTTTTTTCTAATATATTATGGTTTTAATATTTTAAACCATTTTTTTGGTATTATTTTTATTTGCAAAAATATCCAAAGATGATTTAATTACAAAATTAAATAAGAACAATATTCTTCCATTCTAACTTTTTCAGAATAACAGAGTATGATGATAAAAATAGATAGTTTCGTTTTCCATTAAAAACAAATGTAATATGAGTATCAGAACCATAAAAAAATTCTTATTGCTTGAATAAAAAAAAAAGTATAAAAAAGTTTGTGAATATACTATACTAGACCCGTTAGTGTTTCTCAACCTTTGGATTGTAATATTTTTTTAGTAAGGTATCAATAATAAATACTATAGTCATTCAATTATATTACTTTTATTATTTTACGTACAAAATAAAATCTTTTTTAGTTTTTAAAATATTTTATTAAAACTTTATACAATTGCAGTACTTATTTTATTTTGCATTGTAATGTATTGTATTAGAGCACGCCTTTAATTTAATGTAGCCTTTCAAATAATAGGTACAAAATTCAAAATGCACAACAAGTAGGCTCAATTAGATAGAGCTTTTAAGAATACTTATATTATTAAACGCTGTACGTAATTGCGTTTCTATTTCCTGTACAATATTTTATACTCAATATTGTAATTTAGGTCACGTGTCTTGAAAATAATATGTACTCGATTGTAATGATTCAAATTGAAATACCTATACCATATCTATTGTTATACAATTGCATTATTTAATGTCACTAATATTTGAGTGAGACGAGTGTTACTTTTTTTTCTTTCTAGCTAACAATAAATATATTATTATACATATAGACATATTGTAACTTTATAGGTACTTTTATTTACCGACCTTTTAATTTTCTAGGGTTAATTTATAAATGAAAATAGTAGTTGTAATACATTTCTGATTTTAGCTATGAGTTGAAAACTTTAACTATACAATTTGATATTGTATTGACAGTAAACATAAAAAATTTACATACATATTGTTTACATTAGTACCAAGTGCACACATCGCGCGCGTATAGGACCGGATTATTTTGAAATGGCTAACATTCATGGTTAGTGGTAACTGGTTAGATATATCATGAAAATAATACTTGGCATTCTTGAATTATGGTATGAATTAGTCGAGTGGGTATGAGCCAGTGACAAAATTATATCGAAGATTATATAAAATAGTTATGATAGAAAAAAACAATACTTGTACCTATGTTTTACGTGTTTTGTGGTATTACCACGAATTAAAATATACTATTGTGTTGTTATTCATGAGTATTACCTTAATACATAATTAATTAATCATCTATACCAATTTCTCATTAATTAATATATTATTTACTATTTAGTTCATTGTTTAACGTTAAAGTATTTTTTAAGTGTACTGAATACATTTTTTACTGAAGTATTTTTAACAAAATTTAAATATTTGTATTTGAATATCATAAAGAAATTAATCTTATCAATTTTTTATAAAAATAAATAGTAAAATTTTAAATATTAAAAAAATATCGGATAAAAATTTCGAAAAAAATTGACTATAAAAACACATATTTTAACTATTTTGACCAACATGTTGTTATCTCTAAAAATCTTGAGAGATTAAAATTAATTTAAAATTTTTTTAAATTTACAGTATTAGGTAGGTACGGATTAGGTATGTCGATTTGAAAAAAACAAAACAAAATACTTATATTTGTATTCAAATACTTTATGAGTATTCGTAAAATACATTATTTTACAAGTATTTAAATGCTTTTTCATGCGAATACTAGTATTAGTATTTTAATACATTTTTAAAAGTATTTTTTACAAAACTGGTTATATGGAAGAATATTAATAAAAAAAAATCATGTGGATTCTTTCACATTATCTGATCAATTATTTGTAAAAAAATTTAGACTAACCAAGGATCTTAATCAGTATTTAATTGAATTATTATCACCATTTGTTCAAGTAAAAACGATAACGAACAACAATGCACTACATAAAAGTTTAAATGACTAAGAATATGTAAATATGAAGTAAGAACTATTGATTTAATTAAATAAATTTATCGTTGATAATATTTTCAGTGTTAAATAAACAAAATAATTATTTTTATAATTTTTGACATTGTTTGAGGTTAAAATCTAGATTTTGTGTAGTTACCAAAGTGGTTCATTCGATTTACTGTATCGCATTCGACAAGTGAACAAATCTTATTGATTTAGTTCAAGACGCGGCTTTAGATCGAAAGCCGTGGTTCAAGAATACCAATTTTTTGTCGCATGCGATTAAAATTAGTCACCTTCGATAAAAATCTGTGACTTTTATCGTATGCGAGAATTAGTCGCATAATTTCAAGAATTGGCCGATTCGAAATCAGACAATATCATCACATAGGTATTATAATATTAATAATTATTATCCATTATTATATTATTTACAATGTTATTATTATGATTTATGGTGTTTAAGATATTATTTAAGATACTGCAACGTTGTCAGCACTGTTTTATGTTTTTAAAATCAACTGATAATAGATAACGTATATTTATGAGTGATAAAGTCAACTAAAGTTGTCGGCGTTTTTCCCAAATTGTTTGAAAACGGTGGTGTATTTTTGTATATCATACTAAATATTAATTATCAGTTAGTAAGTTACTAATTTAAATTTATTTTTACAAAAAAATCAAAATGAGTCGCAAAGAAGCATTAACACAGTTTATACAACAAATTCATGGTCGTCCGGTTGTAGTGAAATTGAACAGTGGAGTCGATTACAGAGGTAATTTTTTCACAACTCAATGAGTTATATTAAATATCCATATCTTGTTTTATACTGATATATCGGATCCTTTGCGGGGCCAATCTTAAGAGTTTGATAGACAAAATATTTTTGTCATGATTAGGTGTTCGGCTATTATTTATACTGCCTTTGAATTACAATAAAGTCGCAGTAATGATTTTACGACATTTAAACTATTTTATATTGTAATTGTTTCAAAACATTAGTATTCAATTTAGATGTAGATATCGGATGTATGTATACAATTAAATACTCAATGTTATAAATATATTTTATTTTAATCTGTCACGATCTCGATCATAGGTAGTTGTATGAACCATATTATAAATAATTTATTGTGCATATGCCAATGGCACTAAATTTTATATCTAACTATACCGCATACCACAGTTAATATCTTTTTTTTGGAAAATTTGTCATCTAGATAGATTTCATCATTGCAAGGTATAAAAGACATAATGTTGTGGACACTTACAATATAAAAATCATAAAACCTATATTGTTTATAGTTTTTACCCGCATTTATAGATTGGTGGATATAAATTATTTTAATTGTTATATTTATTTTTAAGACCGGCCCGGTCACTGGTATGAACTGATAATAAATAATTATGTGTGGATATTAATGAATAATGACATTTATTAGGTGTAATGGCTTGCATTGATGGTTACATGAATATTGCTCTTGAACAAACAGAAGAATACATAAATGGAGAACTTAAAAACAAATTTGGAGATTCTTTTATTCGTGGCAACAATGTACTGTATATTAGTACACAAAAAAGAAAAGGGGTATAATATGTTTTGTAAATAATGTTATTTGTATTCTCAATTTATATATTTGTGAAAAATAAAATACAACATACATATATTTATAAGTTTTTGTAATAAATATTAAGTAATTATAATTAATTTGATGTTTCTTCATATTCAATAAGTACCTTATTTAAATATTATATTAATTTTCAGATAATAATTATAGATGTATTAGTTAAATAACAATATATCGTACATACATGTTATAAACTTACAACTTATAGCTTTGAATATATGTAGTAAAATGTGTAATTAATCAATGGTTGTAGGTAATTTATTGATTTATGATATGAAACGTACTTTTTACTATACCAAACCTTTAGTTATAAAAAGTTATCATAAATGTATGTTACATTTTGTCCTTATTAAATGAATACATCTTTTTAACTGGTCAAAGAAGTTTAAAGTGTGGTTCGAGATTGCATAGATGCCAAGGTTTCTAATTGTCTTAGTTTATATTATGACCGACCATATGTAATTTGTCTACTTTTTATTTGTATATTAAACGTTCTCAATAAATAAAAAATAACATTTTCAACCAGATTCAAATAATTTTTTAATTCTTTTTTACATAATGTGAAAAATAATTAGTATAATATACATATAGGCTCTAATAATATTACACCTATCCATTTAGTCCAACTAAAACATTTTAACTGATACAAGTAAAAGATCATCTAGACAAGGGTTTTGTTATCAAGTCGTTAACATCTGAGCTCTATACAATTAGACGACAAACAATAATATAGTAAGTAATTACGTTTATCAACATTTTTTTTCATATTTATATTTTTAGTTTTTAATACAAATTTCTTTAGTCTACATTAGCTTAAATTTTCAAGTAAGATAGATGTAAATCAGTGGTTTTTAACTTTTTTCTCAATGATACTAATCAAAATCCAAATCAATGGCAACACACCTAAGTTCATGATTAACTAATTAGTTAGTTGATCATGCTTAAATCATAAAGACCAAACAATTATGATAATTACAAATATTATTATAAATTAACAATAAATCACAAGAAGTTATCAATAATATGAAAACCATGTAAATTATAATGATATGAAAATAATAAAGTTGATAATAATTACAATATAAAATGTCTTTTTTTTTTTTGTAGAATTTTGGAAATTTTATAATTTGATTTCTATGGTCAAAGCTTTATGGATCAATGATTACTTAGGGATATTTTATTGAATACACCCTATTCTAAATATCTATATTGTAATGCTTGAGCTTACAAGAAGTAAATCAATTGCACAATTTTTTTTTTAAGTTGTTTTAAGAAATTAAAATTTTAATTTTAAAAAGTTTTTATTTTATGAATAGGCAATATAAAAATTGTATAAATAACGTACAACAGGTATTATTATTTTAGGTAGTTTATTACTACCTTTAGAACTATAGAAGAATAACAGTTTATCATTTTAAACAAAACCCTCTTTTTATATAATTTCTTAGTTAAAATCGTTTACATATTTCTTTGCTTTAAGTATTTATATTATACATTTATAAACAAGACACTGGTAAGGTACATTAAAATTTAAAATTCACTTTTAAAATAAAAATATCTACCTAGTTCTTTTGTATGAAAAGCAAACAATTCATTATTGTAATTTAGTTACAAAATGATGCTTGAACAGATTTGTTTAACAATGCAATAATCTCCTCTGAACAATTAATGAAAAACGGAATTGAATATTGAAAAATTGGTTACTTTATCATATTAAATTAATGTTTAATTGAGTTCAACTGTAAAAAAATAAAACTTATTAAATATTCGTTATTCAAGAAAAAGAAAACGAACCAGCCATTGTTTAAATTTATCAGATATGTTTTTTTTATTTTTTTAAACGATGAATGGACGAAAAATCAATAAAGAGAAAAAAATCAAACATTTTTAAATGTCGATATCGACATTAAAGACGTGTTACACACATTATTTTGAGTATAGTGGATGCTGATTATTACCTAAACGATTTTTATTGTCGGTAGCAAATTGTCGTACTCCGTATATCTTACATGGTGAAAAAAAGGGTACTTGCCCTCCCCCCATATATAAATATATATATAGTCCTTTTTATAAGTTTAAAACCCTATAAAACTATCTATTGATAGCTATTGATGTGTGAAATTTCTACCAAGTCCCTACAGGCTTCCTACGTGTGTGCCATTTGCCCGAATCACTGCTGTGGCGTTGTATATATTTTCAGCGATGCGTCAATGCATGTTCGCACATTATTAGTTCATAATATAAATATATTATAATATAGGGTGATCCTTTTAAAAGTAAACACTCATTTTATCGAAAAATTTTTTTTTTTTATGATGATGATGATTTAAAGTAATAAAAAAGTACAAAAACATAATTTTGGAAATTTTTATTTTTATATAAAATATAGGTAGCGTATATGATTAGTGTGACTTCTCTAGTTCCCTGGTATATTTAAGTGATAGACGCGTCTATTACTATGTTTTGTATTTATGGTTTGTTCGATGCTGCGTGTTTTGTCGTTTAATAATCCTTGTATAGTCGCTACTCTGATAATATATTTTATCTTTTATCTGTTGTCAATATTGGACGTTGTATTGTTATTTCGACTTGTGATTTGTGAAGTATTTAATGTAAACATATATAGTGTCAACGAATAACGATACTGATTGCATTCGCCAGTCGGTAAAATATCCCTCATTTTTGTTTTATTTTTCAGTCACATATTATTTGTGTTACTCTCTTACCCTATATTCTATGTTTTTTATTTTAGTAAGTATAGACATTATTCTTCTATTGCTACCTATATATATATATTTCTAGAGATAATTATTAGGTACAAGTTTAAGCTGGTTAAAGGTAGGTGAGTATCTATTTTATAATATATAAAAATATATAAGTTCAATATACCTATACTCGTACATTACTTCTAATTTCTATACAACAATCATAATGTCACATGGGGGTAAATATTGTGTAAACGATTCATCCTCATGAGGCTATATCACAAGGAAAAAAAATACAACAATCATAGAGAGGCGTCTGAATAGAATTGTCTATTCCGATAAGTCATTACCTATACATAACCTATAAGACGTAACATAGTTACCTATGAATAGACTTACTGCTTTCTGGATTTTACCTTGATGCGTTGCGTACCTGCATGTCTAATAAGCAGTTCGTCTTTTTGGCCCGGAAGTAATCAAGACTTGGCTTTCACAGTTCCATTACACATTATACCAATAGGTATACGATCGACGGCGCGAAAATGGTTGGTTGTACATCGAGATTCGGAATTTTGTCGAACTGAAAAATAAAATATTATATAAGCATTATGAGTTCAGACAACTAATTTAAAAAACTGATGAAAGTAAAATGTGTTGACTAAAATAATTTCGTAATATGTTATTAAAACTGTTATTTAATAAAAATAAATGTTTGATATTATGATAGTCATTTTAATAGTCTCTTATAATAATAATATAGTTTTCCCCGGGGCCTATGAAGCTTAAATATATCGTTGAAGAGTTATAGTACTACACTACTACCTACTATATTATTTTCAGTTGATTATCATTTTTATTTTTCTATGGACAAATAGTAAAATTGACAATGCTTTAAAAAATAATCATAATACATTAATACCTACGCAGTGCATAAATTACTACAGTATGCAGAAATAGCCGAAATAGGTATGCATGTTTATAGAAAATACAATAATTTATACACACAAATTAGGCATTTGATTGAAGTCTGTCTGTAGTCAAACTGTAAAAAAACGAAGGATTTATAATTTAAATTTTAAAAAACCTAAATATATATAATAATGGTTGACCACCTACTACCTAGCTGAACTTCTTTGCCTTTCCACCTAAACCAGTCCGCTCTGGCTAATCTAAGATTAGCAATATATATTAATTGTATATTAATAAATCGGAGAAAGTTTTTACAGCATTTAAAAATCTGCAGTGGCGGCGCCAAGATACTTTTCTAGGTAGGGCCAATGGGAGGCCAAAAATTATAAGGTAAGGTCACAAAAAATTAAAAATGAGCATACTATAATGTCTAAGATTATACTAGTGGTAGGTCCACTGGTAAGGCCAGGCATTTTCAAGTAGGGCCATGGCCCTACCTTGCCTATCCCTGGAGCTGCCACTGAAAATCTCTAAAATAACTAATAACTTACAATACGCTGTTTAATAATGAAGATTACTTTTAATTTATGTATACTTATAAATACTAAATCAACAATTTTATAAATCTATAACTGCAATTTTCCGTACAATTAGTCCAAACAAATTTGAAATTCTCCAATGTGATTTTTTTTCAATGGGTCCCAACTTGTTTTGCCTGATTTTTAAAAATTTTGCTCTAACAGTTTCATATTTTAGGTAAAATATCCGAAATATACCCCATCCGTAACGTTTATATACCCATGCGTCAGGATATTACGTATCACGATTTGCAAATCTGATAAAATACTGACAAAGGTTAAGTAGAAAACCGTTGTTTTATTTAACTCAACTCAAAATTGTTTTTTGGACGATGGTTTGTAACTATAGCTAGGTACCTACCTATTGAATTCCAAATAAAAAGTTTAGCCAGTTAAAGTAAGATCTTTACTAAGTAAAATCTTTTCTACATCTCGTTTTATTTTATATTATTTTACTTTCTCAAACAAACAAATTAGATTATTAAAATCATTTAGAGTAAGTAAGAAAACACTTCTCTTTATTTTGTAAAAAAAATAAAATAAAATTATAATTACAAAAAAAAAGGATTAAATTTCGCTAAATATGTTTTATATTGTAACGACTTTGGTAATTAAAACATATTATTTTTAATTATTACGAATTAAATAATTAAGTAGTATTATTATTCTCTCACAATTGAAAGTATATTCTTATACTGTTTTAACTTGAATTTTGTTTTGAAAGTGTAATTTATACTATGTAATGTAAGTATACCTGTACACCATACACAATACGCAAAGTAAATACAACTTACTATACTGAGAATTAAATAATTACCTAGTTTAGTTTGTTTTCAGGTTTTTCTCTTAGTAGGTCTAATAAACACCTCACTAACAAATTAATAAGGATTAATACCACAAAAAATGATAAATATAGTGGTGTGGTAAGGAACCAAAGCACATTCAGAACCCTAAGACACACACATAAAAATTTTTTTATTTTTAAAAAAGAATTTATAATTTTTCCGTTTATTTTATATAATATATATATACTATTATTAAACACTATACAGTGGCGTATTTATGATTTATTTTAGGGTGGAGATATAATTAAAATTGTCGATGTCAAACGTCTCAAAATTCTATTACCTACTGATAAATAGAAAAAACATAAAAAATATCTAAAAAAGGGGGTCAAGACTCAAGGGGAAGAAGATACATCTCCATTACCACCCCTCCCCGTAAATACGCCACTGGTGTCATACAATGATTTTTTTTTAACAATAAGATAAGCATATACATTGATAGATTTTATACTCATCTACATCACTGCAGCGAATCAAACATATGAATATTATAATATTATTGTATTCATTTTTAAATTGTTAGGTAATTAGGAAATGTATGTATAATATAATAAATGATAATTAGATAGGTACACATACTTAATTATGAGATAAAAAACAAAACGATTGTTTATAATTAAAAATCTTACGACTGTATTAATTAAATGGGCTGGTACAATTCTATATCGTTATGAAATTGATTATCATAATATGCATATTATACACGTCATTTAAAAACCATTATTAAAATCGATCGTAGAAAACGTAGGTATATACTTTTAAATTGTAAATTTTTATATTATTATCTATTTTTTATGATGAAATTCGCGTTATACTTGCTATTATACTATAAATATATACATATTATCACTGCACTTATTATAGACTTATTACGATATAACCACTAAGTCATTTATCGATAAAATTCATAGGCGTTTGTTTTCTTTTATTTCTGGGTGTATAACATATATAGGCATAATATTCTATATTACTTCCATCACAAATTTTGAGAAATAAAAGAGCTCTTTTTTTACAATGCAGATTCGACGAATGAAAAAAAGTCTAAACGACTCTGCTGATTGTTATTATAATGATGTTTTTCTCTTTTGGCTCCCGATCGCGGAATCGAACAATATGATGAATACATAATGTAGTGGTTTATTGTGCGTACGCGCGTGCGTGTGATGGCGTTCGCAGAAGACAGCTATTGTAAGCAGTACCTCTACAACGGTCGAGACCAACGTGTGCCTATATATATATATATGTATATGTTTATTTATTTATTCGATGGTCGTGGCGGAGGGTGACATATCGAGTATCCATCAGTTGCAGCAGTAACAATTTGCTGCAGACGAACGGCCCGCGTACACTGACTTTTGCTAATTATTATCCGAAGACGGCGGTGGTGTGCCCGGTCGGATATATGCACCGCATGCTGAGCGGTTCATTCGATAATATTATATTCCCTTCATTAGCTCATCACGGGCAATATCCGTTCTCTGGCGCGACGGTTTATATTTAATCGTTGTGTATGCGTGCGCGCGCGCGCGCGTGTGTGTGTGTGTGTTTGTGTGTGAGAGAGCGAGGGACAGAGAGGACGAGCGAGAGAGAATAACGGAGCCATACCTATAAGCGACGAGAGGGCGAAAGAGGAGACCCGCAGAGGCGGTCTTTCAGCCGCAGACATGTCATTTGCCGAGAGAGACTCCTCTGCTCGACGATTGCAATTATTGTTGTACGCGCACAAAAGAGTCTCGCCGGTCATCACGGGACTGGTCGAGGGACGAGGAGGAATCGGCGGCGTCGGTGTCAGTGGCTTCTGCAGTACCTCGCATAATAAAATATATACATGTACATCTGGCCATTATAATAATAATAGTAATAATATATATTATATGATATTATTATTATGTAAACTGTTATTTTAAACGTTCCTGTCAAACTCGTCCAACAAACTTCCAACAAACTTCATCGAACCCTCCACCCCTATACCAAACAACCAAGGAAAAAACAATGAATACCTATAAAGTAGTGCTGCTGCTGATGTTATTGTCCGTGGTTAGAGAAATATATTAAATTTATTTTTCCTTGTGGGATACGGACGCAAACCACAGATAAATTATATAATGCATAATAGTAACTACCTATAATATTATATACATATACTATTATGCATTGTGCATCATATAATATCAATACACGTATAACGAATTATATAAATGAATATACAGGTATTAATTAATTACAATTTTAATATTATGTCATATTAACTAATAATTATAGTTAATACTGACAGACACCATCCATAATGGTATGAATAGGTTATTGGTAATATTAAAATCAGTCTAAATACTTTTTTAATTTAATTTATGTATAGAGAATTCAAAATGTTAATATGAATGTAGAATGGTGAAAAGTTCTGAAGATTAATATTTTTCGAATGTTAACAATATAACTAAAACCGTTAGAGTAAAGATTGTGCAAAGAAAATTTATATTTTTAGATTTCTGTAATAATAACCTATGTAAAGAAAGAAAAAAAAGTAGAAATAAAGTATGAACTACATTTTCAAGCTTTAGTTACGAGGAACAAAATAATTTACAAATTTTGACTATGTATTTTTGATATTTTTTTGATTTCTGTATGAACAATTAATAATTATAGATGAACGTTCTAAAAATGTCCAAGCTTTCTAACTTACAATATTATAAATATTATTAACATATAAATCGAAAAAAAATAAAAATATTTTACCTTTACAAAAATGTCAGTGAATAGCACAAAAAACAAAAATATTTTGAAAGCTCTCTAAATCATGTCTAGAAGACTAGGAAATAGTAATATAAGTATTTTATTGAGATTTTAAGTTAAAAAAAAAAGGTAATTTTGACTAAAACTTGTGTTGCGTAAATATTTTTTCGTTCTATAATTTTTTTTTTTTTAGTTTATTTTTCGGCTATTTTAAAAAGAATTGAAAATTAATGACTTCTTAAAGTACAATAAAAAAATAAAAGCAATTTTCTATCAGAAACTACCCTCAACATTTTAAAACATTTTCTGCTTTAAAGCAAGATAAAAAATACCATAATTATTATAATTACAATATATTCGCCACTCAATTTTAAGTCTAAAAATGAATCAAATTTTAGAGAATTTTCAAGAAAGTATAAATAAAATTGAACATCAGATACAGATGTATACAGTGCCAATTAATTTTGAATGTAACAATAAGATAATAAATTAGGGTGAATTTCATTTTAACCCTTATTAACTACACGCGCTGGTGTATTCTGTACACCAATATTTCTATTTATCTTGTTCTACTTTGGTTCATATTTTTTTTTTAGTTATTCTCCTAATCTAACCTTTATTTATCATACATAATAGTTATTAATCTATATCAGTCGTCATTCATTATTTATAGCAGCACAAAAAAGCATCGTATCAAATTATTTTTGTATTTGTGAACGAAATTTTATATACAAGTATATAAAAGTATATAAAATTTCGTTCACCAATATATTTTTATAGATCATTATAATTAGATTTAAAACAAAATTAAGTAGCACATTGAACTTTTATAAAAAATAATCTCAAATATATAATATATATTATACAATACGACATTGATTTTTGTGTAAACCAAATTTGTGTATAAAATACACCACGCGTGTAATAATTGAAAAAAAAATTCCGCGAGTAGTTAAGGGTTAAACATTGAACTATTTGCTACGAATATATCATTTACGGTTTTTGATATTAAAATTTCTTTTTAATTCCACACTAACACAGTAATAAGACACCCAAGTTGTAGGAAGTATAAGAATGTACATCTTGATATTATTTCAAAAATATATCTTAAAATTACTAAAATACATCGTTATGCAACAGAAAAAGCTGAAATAGCATTAACCACGGCAAAATATTCAATAGAACTTTCACAAGGGGACCAACAGAAATAACTCATCAAAAAACGCGGAGAACATTTTCCGGATTTATTATATACACACATGACTATAGTAACCAGAGTCACATAAATAAGTTATATAGATTCGTTATTATTATATGTAATACACCTTGTAGGTTTTCGCCGTATCGCCGTGTCATCGTGTCGACTAGCAAACAGTAAACCGTTACAGACGCTAAAATCGTTTTATTAAAACATTTCGTGCTAAGCAAATAAAATTCCTAAGCCCAAGTTTTTATATTACACTGAATGGAAACTGTATTTTAATAAGCCAGCACTGACAGTGCTTATGTGTGAGAGATGGCAACGTTTTGATGTCACGGAATCCGATTTAAATTGAAATCCTCGAACCCCGCTACGCCAGCAAGACAGATGTAGTTATTGGTTTTCTATGCGTTTAAAAAAATCGCGGTAATACCGAACTTCTGTAAATACGTGCCAACTGTATATAGTAGTTAATCAAGCATCATATTCACCGTTGCAGTGTCTTTACGTGTGTGGTAACCTAACGTTAATGTTTGTCATTCTTTTTTAAAATAAAAATTCACACTGGTCAATTATTTGAAAGATTTTCTAAAAATCAATTTTTATTTTATTATTTAATAAAATAAATTCGGTGAAATATCCAGGTTGAAAAGATGTCTTTCGATTAAAACCTAATATCAACATAATTTCCATTAAATGAAATATTGTACATGTATCTGTTGAAGTATAGGCATGTAGGACAATAAAAATTGACTAGGAAATAAAAACCTAAGTACCTATATACAAATATAAATTTTAAATAATAGTGTACCTACTACGTTTACATTATTAAACCAGAGGTATCCAAACTTTTTTGCCCCGTAAACCACTTGCCAACTTTTTCCATTTTCGTAGACCCCTAAGATTAAATTTTTACAAATTTATCTAGGTGTTTTTCATAGCTTACAGTGCTTACACGGAACTGCTCACCTGAATAGGCTTTATTATGGAGTGCATTTTTTTAAAATAAAAAACGTGTTGTTTTTAATAATAATAATACCTTAATTTCTTTAATAATGACAATATTCAAATAATATTTTTAGCAATTAAAACGATAATAAATGCAAATAAAAATGTAGTAATATAGAAAAACAATCAAGATTAGTTTTTAAATATATATTTAATGGGAAGGATGAGCCTGATGCTTTGATAGTAAATTTTCAATATTTGGATTCAAATTAGTTGTTGCTTAAAACTTTGTTACATAAATGATACATAGGTAGGTTTTTGTACGGCAATGATGGAATTAAGCCGAACTTCAAATAATCAGTGCTATATTGTCTAAATTTCCTTTTAGAATTAGCCATAATTAATAGTAGTTATATTACACAATATATTATAACCTATATATTAGTAAAACAATTAACCGATTTATGAATTAGTAAAACTTAGAAAAATGGCAAACGAAGTATGATCGGCTGTCACGAATGAACTTAATTACTAAACGCACAGTAATATATTATATTTCAACCATCGGCGTTGACCGTTATCATGTTTATCGTACTTATTAGTGAGACCAAAAAATAAACGTAATCAACTGTAATGTGTAATATTTTGATTTATTTTGACATTCTGATATTCACCTTCGACTCCGTTAGTCGAAATCAACAATGTTCGTTATAATAATCGCTATCGTTCGCATCGTCACACACATATTATAAAATATATATAAATATTTATAAATTTTTTCATAAAAATTACGACACTCATTTTCGACATAACTTTCTTGGACCCTTATTTACACATGATGCACCCCCAATCTTAATTTTCATTGATATAGATCCCATGGGGTCGATATAGACCACTTTGGGAACCTATGACTTAAACAATATTTATTTTTGAGTTATTACGTTGAATTTAAGTTTAAATTGTACCTTGTCGAAATAAATGATAATGAGCGTATTATATTATTATAGGTAATATGCAAATAAATTGAAATATTTTTAATAAAACTCACATTATTATATAAAATATGTAAGTAGAGGTTTTAGATTTATTAGTTTTTATAAAATATAAATATTATTAAAACAATTTAAATGTTTCAAAAATCGTTTCTTTTAAGGAATATGAATTATAAATTTTATTTTAATGTGATTGTTTCGATATCTTACATAACACTATCTTGCTGAACAATAAATTATTTATAAATTTTGATCTACAACATAATATGCTATTGATGTGTAACTTAACATAATTGATTATAGGATGTTATACTAGTTAGACTTACAGCTTTGTAGAAAGGGGTTACTTGTAACTATATTCGTAAGATTATAAAATATTTTTCAACATAATACCGTCTTTCAAAATTGTAAAGGTTCATTATAACTGAGAATCAAAATATTTATATAATTTAAAATAACAATAGATACAAACGTAAAAATAATAATTAAATATAACTCAGATTTTTGGTAGGTAGAAATAATACATATAAATGAGATTAAAAAAAAAAATCCATAAACTATATTAATATTTAAAATAAATCCTATGCCTTTGAAGTTTGAATACTATGGAAAATATCTATATCAAAATGTATTACATGCAAAATGTTCCACAAAAAATATGTAAAATCATTAATTATATTATGATTGGTTAAGCTCTAAATGTTTATAGTAAATTTACTGATTTATAAACGATTCAATAAATCTGTAGTATCTACAAGAATTAATTTATATTTTGTAAATCGTTAATAAATTAGATTTTATAATAAATTAATATATACATAATATAAACGATATTTAATAAAATAAAAAAATGTTATTGTTTTTAATATTGTATAATATAGGTTTTGTCTATGAAATGCGTACCTCTTTATATAGTTCAATGAAGGGGACAAAGGGTCGAGTTTTTGAAATGTCCAACTGCCATCTGTTGTTAAATATCGTGTTCAAAGGGTAGTGATGTTTGTAGTTTTAAAGTACCTACAAGTCGAGTACTTGAACAATTTTCCTTTAATTTTCAAATGTTACGCATGATTAAATCCTGAACATACAGATTAAAAAAACAATAATCGAATTTTACCAGGTGACACATTATTAAAAATATATATGATATACCTACTACTATTATAATAAATGGTTTTAGTTTATCGCATCAATATTTTTTGACACAATACAATTTATGTTTCAATAAGTATTAATAATTGTATTTGAACATTTATCAGATTAAAAAATAATAACATGTACTCGTATATTAGCCCTCATAAAATAGGCATTAACAGAAACAACTAAAATAGTTATATTTTAATCGATTTGGTTAGTAAACCACTAAACCTAAATATTATTTTTTTATTTGTCTGTGAAACATTTATTTTTTAAATCATATACATATTATAATTTTTAATAGATATGATTATACGAATATTAATAGTATTAAAGTATATCTTTGAAACAATAGCCTTCTGGCTTGTTTCGTTAAAAGTGAATGACAACTCTCTGGTTAATGGTATCACTTTTTTTATTTATTTTCATATAAATTTATACAAGTATGTACAGACGTATGGGGCTGATACGCTAACGCGGCACCCAGGCTTGAATTCGGGCTGCTGCCCTGCCGGATACGGCATATGGTCACGATGAGCTGGAAGCTCCGCTCTATCGGCACTTTAGGGTCATATGCATAGAGGATGTACAGATAAGGGTACGGAGCCGACTACGGGTAGTGTCTAGCTATGAAGCGACTGCTATCGTGAATCTGACCCGAGAAGGCAAGCTCTCTAAAGCGGCCGTGGGTGAATTGGTGGGGGGAACTACCCGTATACTATGTTGTTCGTGGTCCGTCTGGAGAACGCGGACTGTTTTCTTGTTGTCTGGATCGCCGATTGCGGTGTCGTCCTGTACGGAAATTGTGTAGCGATGTCCGAATGGGATGCTCACGGTCCGTATGAGGAACGTTTGTTCGATGTACTTGTCGATGTTACTTTCGGACTGCGGCTGGTCGTTGTGTCGCTTCGGTGTTCCCTTTTTTCTTCTTTTCTTCGTATTAATTGAAAATACATTCTAGTAGAAGAAATTGTATTGGTTGAATACTGTAGTATGTGGTCGGAAATCGACCGGTATATAACCCGTGCGCCGTACCGACTAGTAAACTATCGTGTGTGCCGCCGTGATGTTTGTACTTCTCGTCGGTACGGGTCTGCGTGCTGTTTGCTGGGTTTTTTGGTTGCAGCCATAGGAGGGGTCTCATTATATTTGTCCTGACCTCCTCTATCCATGGCCGTATTTGTCAGGTTGTTAGTGTAGTTGGAAGAACTTATATTTTGTAAAACGGCTCTGACTACTGTAATTTCCTGTAGGGCGTGCTCTGATTGGCTGATATTGTGTAGTCCTGATAAGGAATGTTTTAGTGAGTGATATACTGTTACATCTTATATAGTTGAATTTTGAATGGTTTAACAAGAAAATATACTACCTTTTTAAGTGATTTAAAATATTTAATGATAAATTACAATACGATAATGAAATACAAATAGATATAGGTACTTTAATATTTATTTAAATATGTACATTCTTTATTTTAATTAAAATATTTAATTTAGTCGAATGTAATAACAATATTATTTAAACGATCATTATATGGTTTCTTATAATCTTTTATTTCATTCTATTTATAATTTCATAACATTTAGCTTATTATTCAAATAATAATATACAAGTGTCACTATAGTTTACTTGTTTATACGATCAACTTTCTATCATTATATATAAATCCGTTGATTTGATAGCGTTGCTAATCACGCGCGTAGCAACACTTCGTGGTTACATTCGATAAAAGAAAAAAAATAAGAGGCAAAATAAATAAAAACAAAACATAATTGACACAAAACGAACGGTAATCTGTGGGTTGAATGGTTATTTTGTGGACAAGAACAGGCGTGAGGGGAAATGACGACGTAGCAAATATAGATCTAATAAAGTTTTGCCGATCCGTCTAAGGCCCCGGAGGTGTTTGGTTTGTCGGTGTCTGGTTCGGTAACCGTTGTATATATACAGCGAGGATAGAGGAAAGAAAGGGCGAATAAGTCGTATCAAGACGAATCATTTGCCAAAACCTCGAGTGCAATATAAAATGGCCCGAAAAGCCTGTGCGAGTGGGTTGGTGTGGTGCGTATGTGTGTGCTCGTGTGTGTGCGAGCGCGCGTGTGGCGGCTGACAGACAGTAGCAGTGGCGAAGGGTACTTATTGAATCTGCAGAGAGTTTATGTACACAGCACCCAGGGGCCTATATACCATTCGTCGTGTAAACTTTAATGAAACCTCCCCGACGACTATATATTTTGTATTCTTTTTTCATCAACTCGCTGCCGTTAAACCCTTAAACCATTCGTTTATTAAAACTTCTTCATCTTTTATTCGATAGAAAACCGCTAGTCATTCGAGAAAAAAGTAAACAGAACCAAGTATAACTACCCTTTCCTTTTCCGGCTCGACTGCGGGTTCTCTTTTCTTTTCTCCTTGAACGTCCACCCTACCCCTACCACCCATTTACCGTTTCACCGCAATTTAATAACCATAATCTACTATATATTGTAAACTTATTGGAATTTTTTTTTCTTACGATACATATTTAACGGAGAAAATTGCTTTAAGGTATTTCAAAACGTAAACAGATTCACTGATTACCTCTTATTGTAATATCTTTTCTTATAATATGTCGTTTACAGTGAATATAATACAATATAATTTTATTAAATTATTATTAGATTAATATATTTTTTGAATACCTACAAATATTACATTTAATTATTTGATTGCATTATAATTTTTTTATGACTCATGGTATATAATAATATATTAGTGGCTTAGTATAATACTAACTATGCTATGACGTGGCACGCAAAGTATGTATTTAAGGGGCGCTATATTGTTTTTAGTTTATTACGTTTTATAAGATTTGATTATAAATAATGATATGGCTTATTATTAATAAATTTCTTTCAACAATTATAAAATGAAATTATTTACATGAGTTATATTCTATTGTTATAAATAATGGGTAGATGGCTGTTGTAAAAAACGCCTTTGTTAATTTATTTAATTCCCAAAACCACTACAAGGCTATAATAAACATTAGTTCATATAACTATATTATGTCTTTGCACTATTTTATACATTCCACAAAAATATTTATTTTCCTATTTTAAATAATTGTAACACCCTACATCTATTAAACATTCAAACATATATTCACGAAATGCTGAGCTACACAATAAGAAATCCTACAAAAATATAGCTTAGTCGTATACTAGAACACCTTCACAACTGGCGCCTTGGTCCTGATGAAAGTACTATAAAAAGCTATATTATTCATCAAACATATCAACCTGCAGTACAAATTAGTATAATTTAAATAATAAAAAACTAAAATTGTACTATAAAAATTAAATTAATATTCATAGTAATATTTACTTAAATTAAAAAAATTAAAATAATATAAAATATTGTTTTTATCTTTGTTTTTGGCTTTTTGCTAACATTTATCTATTTTAAATCTCAAAATAGAAGATACCATTTGAGAGTAATTGTAATCTTTTTTTTTTAATTAAATATATATTTCATTTATATATTGTGTATTTACACAATAAGTCAAAGCCCAAAATTAAATTAAAATTCAACACATTTTATAATAAATATTTAAAGATTTACTTATTAAACTATTATTTACAACTAAATGAGTAGTTAATTTTTCTGCTAAATAATATACTAAATGTTTTGTATAAAAAATATTGAGCTATTTAATATGTACAGACATTTTAGAAATAATACCATTAAACTTAATAACGGGCATGGGAAAATCAAAGTATTAAACCCTATAATATAAAAACTATTATAAATAAATGAAATCCCCCCCCCTAGCCACAGCATATAAGACCGAGATTTTCGCGCTAAACGTACCGCTTTCCTCGATCTAAATAATAGGTATTAAATTTACACCTGCCGGTTTGATCGCTTACAAGTTATAACGATTGAAAATACAATATAAATAAACACTTATTTTTATATTGATATACACATAATATACCAATATATTGTGGGAGATATTACATATAAATATATAATACTGACTATATTGTTCTATACAGCTGCATCGTCTGCGTTTACATCTCCTAAAAGAATTGAAATTTTTGATCGGTCTTGAGCGTAATATAATAAAATATTATTAGTAGGTACCTCATCAAGATGTAATAATATAAATAGAACATTTTTAAAAATATTGTTCATTTCAGTAGGATATATTTAATATTTTATATCATATCCATTAATGTCTGATAATATATAATAAAAGTACTTATAAAAGTTATCTCTAGCGCAAACAGTACCAATTTAATTTTTATAAGGTTTTTTTATTGGTCGCCCATCCCCTCTTGGAAATCTTGGCTCCGCGACTGCAGCACGGCCGTTTATAATTATATTTGTATCGAACCCCCAGACGATGGTTTAATTTCACGTCAGATTACTATATATACACGTAAGACAGACTGTGTAACACTGAAACAACGATGTCGCCGCCGCCGCCGCCGCGCCCGGCTCGCGCGAAAGTTTGCCAATTCGACCGTCGTCGGTGGCGAGTGTATCGGGGCGGGTATAGAGGCGTACGAATTTATTTTAATAAAATATATTGTAAAGAATTGACCCGTTGTCTCGTGTCGAAATCCGTTCGTCGGCGAGTCATGTAATCAACAGAAAACTTATTATACCTATTGCACATTATATGTGTGTGTGTGTGTGTGTGTGCGCGCGCGCGTACACAAAGTCGCAGTCGACGGTCGTTTTTATTATTATTGCAATTATTATTAACAAAAAAGGAAAACAGCGGCGCGAAAAACGTTTTCGGACGTGCCGTTTATTGGTAAAGTTGTGCGAAGCGGGGAGCGGGTATAAACGTAGTCGCTCTTTGTACAATATATATTAATAATGTACACGAGACTGCAAAGAATAAAAGTGAGATATATATATATATATACATGTAATAATATAATATATAATATTATAGATATATATATATATATATATATACACCTACCCACCGTGATGTGCGGAGAATGAAAAGTGTTGTGCGCGGCGCCGCGGCGGCGGGTGCAGCGTAGAATATTGTATGACGCGCGGAGGTGGTGCACGGCGGCAACACTTCGTTGAATATTAATAAATACACGACCCCCGTTAAATTAATAATAACGAGTTAAAAGTTACGGCGGTGCGGCTCCATTGTTGTGTATATAGCTCGAGTTTGCTGCAGCAGTCGCGGCGGCGCCGGCGATCTTCGTACATAAACCGGCGGCGCGTATATCCACTAAAACGCTGCTACAACTACACCGGTGTGGGTATAATAAACACACCTTTTACACCCTCGCGCGGCGTAATATATTATTGCTATATATATATATTATACGTATGTATACCGGGTGATCCGTTTAACGCGAGAAGCTCATTGCCGTTTTTGGAAATATTATACTTTGCATGGATTGTGCGGATTCTTCTTAAAAATCTGTACATTTTTTCTACTACTTTATCGTTACAATTGTTTTTATTTACAACGCGCGCGTATTCGTATCAAAGCAGAATATTTTCGGAGTATTTTTCGATACTAAAAAATCGAATTTTGGGCGAGTATGATACACCCATTGACATATTTATGTCTATGAATATACTTCATGAACTATGAGAATTTAACGCTTGTGCGACCGGCGTGCGGGGTGATTTGATCGGGGAAATATACCATGGAAAATGTCGTTATGATAAACTACTCGTGCGATATAATGTGCGTAGAATGTTATCATTCTGCAAAAGCGACGCAGAGAAAAACTTGAGAAATCTTAAATTCCTAACGAAACCAATGGCATATCAGAGATCTGGTCTGTACCCCTCCCATTGATTGACAGAATTTAAAATTCTTAAGGTGTAAAGCACTGATTGTATAATACTTTTTTATTGTGTTATAAACATTTTTATATGCTAACAAATTTGGATCCCCCCCCTTGTAAAATTCCTGGATACACCCCTGAACAAGACGATTGGCAGTAAGTCAAGTTAGTCAAGTAAGTAATTTTTTCCTTCCAAAAATGTCGATTTGTAACGACTTCAAATCGTTTGAAACAATTTTTTAAAAACGCGTTATTGGTGTATTTTTTTTTGCGAAGTATTAAAGACGAGCCGTGTGTTACGTTAAACGCATCACCCCGTATTTATGCGTGTATAGCAATAATAATAATAATAATAATACTAATACTAATAATAATATGCGTACCTATAATGTACACGGCGAGACACTGCAGCACGGGTGTGCGCGCGCGGATTTCAGCGAAAGGGTTAAACGCGCGCAGACGAAATATAATGAGTTTCGCATTGCCATTGTGACGACGAGCCTCACGCGTAGTCTATATATATATACGTACGTATTATAATATCCGTATACCGGCAAGTATATAATATAGTATCGCATCGGTGCCCTCCGCCGCGGCGACTTGACATTTCCTCTCGTCGTCATCTTCCGTCGCGTTCTTTGCCGGTGCGGTGTGTACGCCGTCGCACCTGCACCGCCCGCGGGTCGTCGTCGTCGTCGTCGTCGTCGGCAGCGGCGGCGGCGGCGGCGGCGGCGCTTTCTGTGTATTTTATTCGGCCCGGCCCGCGCTCGCGTTTAGTATATTAATATTACACCCACCCACACCTCTGGCGGCGGCTTGAGATATATACACCGTCTGCGGGCCGCCCGCGTACAACCACCGACACGCCGCACGGATCGCGTATATTTTAAATACTTGCACACATAATATTATATATTACCTACGTTTCATAGTTGATTGCATATGATATTATATTTGCACACTCGCAGGTATCTCCTATTGCATATTATGTCGCATTATTATAATATTATATTATATATACGTAATATGTGAATGACTATACGGCGACGATTATATTAACACTTTTGAACTCGGTGTCGGAGAAACTTTACATCACAAGAATCGCGATGGACGCGCGGGAGGATAGAGACGCGACGGGACATCAGACAGGACACAAAACGAACGGATACGCGTATGTACCTATTGTGTGCAATATAGTATTATAATATTAAAGTGATGTGTGTGTATGTGTGTATATATATATATATATAGGTAAGTACTATGATAACTGATGCGCGAGGGCATTGTGTCCAAAACTATACGACGCGTCGCTTATTTAATGTTATATATTATTTATGTATAGTAAGTCCAAATACGCAAGTCAAAATAACGTATAATATTATGACACTGTTGTCGAGAGACCGTTTTGTAATTATTGTATGACTCGGCTATAGGCGCCTTGTTCCGGACGAATTATATGATATATTATTATGCGTAAAGAATAATAATACACGTGCGACTATATAATAATATAATATACTAACATATAGTGACGTTCACCGAACACGTGACGTTAACGGTTATTATTAATATTATACGCGCGATAAGTCCGTGAGCGGAATGCTTATAATGTACGATAGGCATATAAAATTATTCGTCTGTAACAGCATTCGAATATGCAATTATATCATATTAGTGTAACATCGTGTCATCTTGAAGAAAGTTTACTGAAATGGGTTGTAACTAAACGGGACGAGTGTATGAGATATTAGCGCTGAACAGTATTTATTAATCGCGGAGTAGGATCATCAATATGTATTTATTCCTCAGGGGTAGATCCAGCCTCGTAGCTACGGGGGGCAAGGGGGGCAATACCCCCCCCCCCCCAAACCCAGTCGTTGTCCCTCCTAAAAATAGTTTTTATGACATTGTTTTTATATATATAATGCCCCCCCCAAAAAAAAATTTGGTTTGCCCCACCTGAAAATTTGGTCTGGTTACGGGCCTGGCCGCCTGAGCGGATCTAGAATATTTTTTACACGGAGTAAAATATAAAAATAGCGTATTAATAAAATTAAACTGATAATTTATCCAGTTATTATTTGATGAAATTGAGTGCCTCCCGACTAAGACTTCCGGCACAAATGCCCCGGTTTGGTTCCATAGATCTGCCCCCGTTTTATTCGTATGGCATTTTGTTGTCAATATTGATTCACCCACACTTATGTTTAATAATTATTAATAATACACCGTAAAAAATTATACCTGGTATAATATTATAATAGCAATTTAATAACGTCAATAACATAATGTTTTTTAATTCCTTTGCACTATTGCTCATAAATAAAATTGCATTATACCAATACTCATTTACTTGCATTCCTTTCTCATTTTAAGAACTCCTATTTATTAATTAACTTTGTAAATGTATATCATATTGATTATTGGTAGTTGGTTCATCTATAGCCTATTATACATATAAAGATGTGATATATATTTATGATCTATGTATGTATATATATATATATATAATGGTTTCGTTCGTATAATTACATCCAAATTTTAAAATATCATCAAAAACGAAATGCTGCTTCGTCCAGTAAACAATTTAACAATTATCTTAATAATAACGTAAAATCAATAAACAGAAAATAATCTGGAAAATCATTTATGATTTTGTAAATTTTTCATTTCTAATAGCCTATACTATCAAAAATATTAAAATCTAATGATATATGTATATATAGCATATTAATTATTATAAATTAAAATAATGACTATTTATTTTAGTTTTTTTGTTTTATTGAAACACCAGTAAGTTACAAATATTTACTATTAAGTATTTATATTATATATATATATATGTATTTTTTACGAATATAGGTAGATATTAAATATTATTATGTACGTATTATTATTATGATGTCTTCCATGACATCTAATGGCATATCCAATTACTGATGGCTTAATTTATATTTTGTTGTTCATTGTTGAGTTATTATAAATTTTCACAAGCCGTATAACGTAAACTATATTCAAATGTATAACTATAATATCGATAACACATACTATTTCAATTTGTATTATACCATATTTTATTATATTCTATACCAATACCAACACGCGTATGTGAATTTTTTTTTATTTAATTTGTTCACGTGTTATGTATTAAACCCAAAATAAACATACCTAACTGGTTACATCATTATACTATTAATATTATTATTAATTCATTAATTTTAAAATGCCACGACACTATGGTAGTTTAAAAATCAGTGTTCATTTCTAGGTGGATTTAATATTTATGACTTGAGTGATTTGAATTATAATATGCAGACTTTATAATATAATATAATTAGTGAATATAATTTTGAGTGTCAAGACTACTTTCAGTAACAATATGAACTTGACTAATCGAAATACGTACATTTTAATTAAAAAGATCTCAAAATGTAAAAAAATACAAAACTCAGAAAACTCAGAAAAGTTAAAAGTTATAAAACAATATATGTTTGAAGCTATTGTTTTACTTTTAATTTTTGTCAAGTGTTCTTCCTTAGTGATCAACCCCCTTGGTTGTTTTGAAATAATAATACTTCATTTTACCTCCATCCTGGACGGTTTTTGACCATTCTTTCGAGTCTTGAACATTTTATGTAGCTACTCTACAGTACAAGAGGCTAATTAGAAATAATATAATTATATTTCGCCATATAGGTCTCCTATAAACACCTCAAAGCCATGGCTGGCGTACCTGACGTATTTGTCTTTTATCATTTATAATATTATTAAGTACCACATATTTTGTAAATTTATTCTTATTTCCTTACAATATGATCCGTAATGTCTACATTTATTATTGTTTTTATTGCTAATCATAATACATTTTTCACCATAGTTTACTTAACAATAAACTTATATAATTGCATACAACATACCTATCTACATAAAATTATAATTATCCGAATAAAAATGTATAATATTAATTAGGGCATTAGGGTTAAATGAAATATTTATTTGACTTGAAATTGAATTTTCAAGCAAAATAATACAAATTGAAAAATAAGATAGTAATATAACTGTTACTGATATAGAATTATAACATGTATTTTATATAAAAGAACATTTTTTTATTCCTCTCCAAATAGTCTAAAGTAAAATTATTAATAATTGTTTTATTTACTTATTGCGTATTATTTTGTTATTACTTATTAATATATACGTTATAATAAGTAGGTACTTGGAAATAGTTGAGCTTTATTAACTTATTTCAAAAACTTATTAAATAATAATTAAAAAATCTCTTTAATTATTTTTAATAGCATACTATGTTGTTGCTATTATATTTATAACTATAATAATAATAATAAATTAATCAAATGGATTTTTAAAACGTTTAAGATATTACAGCAAATATATTATATTTACTTTGTTATTAATGTATTAGATATTTAGTTTTAATAATATTAGTATATTAGTTGATTGCATAAGTTTCTTTGAATTAATTTTAGTTTAAAGTTTTTTCGCATTTAATCATTATGTAATTAATTGTTAAATGACCGTTTATAATAAATCACAAGTACACTATATTATGAGTTATTAAAATGCACGAGAATAAAAAATAAATTTTAGTAATACAACAAAATATTCTTTTTAACTCATTAAGTGGAAAAACCCCTTCGTGTGTGATAGGTTTGAATTAAATTTGCGATTTCAACTCGAATAGTGGCCCTTGCCCCTTGTTAGCATTGTTTTCGCAAGCTATTCAGTCCCCTTATTAAAAATATTATAATAATATAATATAGGGGGATAATGGGGTATATTATAGTACATTAATATGAATATGAACTAAATTATTTATTTATTAACCATGATTCAGCAAAATTTAAAATTAAATGAGCTTTTATGACAAATGACTTATATATCTAATTTTAAAAGTAAAAGCCTATAGATATTCAAAGCCTAAAAGCTAATAAAGTTTTACATTTTACACACACAATTTATCGAAGTATTATTTTTAAACTTTCAATATCGTAATTAGGTGTATACTTCTTAATCCTCGGCATTCAGGAATGAAGTGTTTAAGAAGTAAAATAATTAACATTTTAAACAATAAGTATCTATAGTTTTCTATGGATTACTACAACATAATATATCAATTGTTCTATTCAAAATCACATTAACAATATTTCTCTCTTGTTCCCAGTAGCATTTTCCAACCGATATACGAGTACAAAAGTAGGTTTTTGCTAATTAAAATAATAAATCTATACATTAAACATTTATATCTGTATAATAAATGTAATATTTAATGGATATAATTAACACGTGTAAAAACTAGTGAAACTACCTATGATGAGTTAACCATGTGTCCATAAAATGTATTATTGTGTATTTTAAAACTTCAATTATTAATATATGATCAGTATTTATTATGTATGCTTAATTTATGTTCAAAACTCAATGCTAATAGCTATAGTAGGTACGTATAACCAATCTAAATAGTTTACTTAATAAGTAGTTAATATCTATATTATTATATTAGGTATTTATTATTAATTTATTATTTTATATTTAAAATAATTTGCCTGGCATAGATATTCACCGACATTTTTTAATTTAGTAATGAATTTATTTAATTTCTAGTTTTTGGAATTTTTAAATATACTCATATAACGGTTATAATGAGTTTTACGGTATATAAACTCAACCAAATAATATCGGTAAATCGTTTTTTGGTAGTCGCTACAATCAAATTGTGTTTACTTACCGGAAAATCATATTATGTAGGTAGTCACAATAACCAAAGACCAAAGAGTATCATTTATTTCATTAGTACCTAAATAATGGCCAGAAATCGCATATACATCCTTTTAATCATTACATATGTAATACAAAATCACACATGACTCACGTATAAACTACGTTCAAGTTCTTATCAAATTTAAAAAGACAATATAATGTAAACTGCGCCAATACAATTTTAGCTATATTTTTGCAAAATTAAATAAAATTATAAATCTAAAATTACTAATTACAGTAATTAGTAATTTTAGATAATATTAATTTATACTTAATTCATTACAGCCATATAATATGAAAGATTAATTGAATATAATTAAAAATTAAAGAAATACATAATTTTATAAAGTCAATATTTAGACAAATAATAACATATTGTTGATACATATTTATCTATTGAAGTTTCATCACTATTATATTTATTGATTAAACTTTGTAGTTTTTTACATTTTTTACTTTCTTGATTTTTAATCAAGTAAATAAGTAAGTAATTGAAATGAAAAAGTCTCAATTTTTAAAACTTTAAGAATTTTTGTTAAATAGGAAAATGATAAAAATATAACTCAGTTGTAATGAGTAGGTGGGTAATTAAGCTAGCTTTAATATAACATATTAATGAAAGAGATCCGATATCATACCCAAGCAATATAAAGATTTGAATCCACAAAAACGTTGGCGTGAACAGTCTCAAAATTTCTATTTTTAACTTTTCCCCAAAACTATTATAGCTGAAAAGTTGGTTGATAGCTCATTAAAAAGGGACTATCAAGTAAATATAAAATGTGGGATTAAAAATTTTCAAAAAAAAATTATACAAAGCTATAAAGCTGAAAAACATAAAAAAAAACGCCTAATAAAATGTGTTTTAATTTTTTTCGAAACTCTGTAGTGAATTTACTATAAAAGATATAAAGTTCTGAAAGTCTTCATTGCACTTTTCCCAGCCAATGTGAGTTTAACAAGTCTACAAACAACAAAATCCACTCTTTGGTTTCAAAGATCTATCTTACTAAATGAAAATGAAAATAAAATTCATTATACCTACATACATATTGCATACAATTAATACATTTCTAAAAATTGAAAATCGAGAAAGTTTACATGTCGATCTCTGACTTGGCAAGCGTTTTTTTTTGTTTTATAATTTTGATATTTAAAGGGTTTATTTATACTATATAATTCAATATATGTTTCTATTTTAATTTATTTTTTACTTATATATACATATCTACTAATAATTCGAAAATCGTGTCACTCTTTTTTTGTTAGGTTTTGATTTCATTAAATAGTTTACAAAATACTCGGTTACACTTTCCGGACTTAAGAATGGTATACCGTACGACCGTAGCATTAAAGGGTGCAGTTTACATTATACCTTTTTGGCAAACATAAAAATTGGAGGGCGATACCCATTTACGTACATTTACCCTTTTTTGCGACTTCTTTGCGTACAAATGCACAGCTCAATTGCGCGCACACGAATTTTTAATATCTGCGATAAATGACCCCATACGTAGAACTCGCTTGCGAACATAAACTATAGCAATACTGAAAAAGTCTACGAAAACTCAAAAAATATTTTCCTTCTCACTTTTACAGGCTTATAACTGTCTATTTAGTATCGTTAACATCACACGTTCAACTATACCATACGCATAATAGTTATACTGTAATACATATAATGGTAAATAATAACTCAAAACGTACCTGAATTATCACCGGCTAAAATTGTAACTTGATTGTATTAAATTCAATTAGTACGTGATAAATGATAAATGGTATCTACTATCTTGCTAGCACTAGGTACTAAGTTACAGTATAAGTATAAATTGAGTACACAAACGAGTCGTCATTTGACAGGTCAAAATGTGTATTAGCGGGTATTTACATTTTCCGTTGTACGCAAACGAGTTATCAGTTTACAAGTAAAAATTTATGTACTGTGCGCAAACGAGTATTACTGAAGTTGGAGCGCATTTTACAAAAAAAAAGGCCGTTTGGGGCATTAGGTCACAGTTTACATAACTATATAACTTACTATACCTAATCCCTATAAGTTCTGATTTAAGCATCTACTTGTTGTCGTTATTTCTATAAATTGAAACAAGTATCTAATAATATAATAGACTATAAATGAGTATTGTATGTAATAATACATTATTAAATTGTTTCTCGAAAATATATTTATTCATAGAATTTTACAATAAATAATAATACATAATGTTTGATGTTTTAGTGTTTATAAATTGAAAACGTATTACCATAATGTGGCTTATTGGTAATTGGTATATTAATTATTTGTATACGATATGAGCGTGGTCCAATTCAAAAATAGGTACACATTAATTAAAGTAAATACTATGATATTTATGACCTCATAAAACATAGAAATAAAACAATTAAATAATTGTTAAATAAACAAAAACAGATTAAAGAGACATGTGTTCTTATTAATATGTTCTATGTATCTATTGGTTATTGAATGGAAAATTTAACTTATTAATTGGCAGTGCAGAGAGGAGTAGTAAAAACGAAGTTTATTCAGCAGTACAAAAACCGACATGTACGTTTCGACGAAATGATTTCGTCGACTCATTGAGTTGGTAGTGTCACATTGTTGGTATAAATCAACTGCGTTAAATAAAATTGTGTACAAAAATGATAAGTTAACATAATTTTATCTATGATGAGTAGTAATTAGTAAGATAACACAATTTAAGCTGTTAAAATAGTTACCTATACTCACCATTGGATTGTAGTTTTTAGTATTTTATACATTAATTTAAGATTCTATGACATATATACTTTTATTATTATTACACAATGAAAAATCATATTTAAGTATATGGATATTTGATTATAGTTCACTTTTCAATTATTAACATTGATTATGAAAAATTAACATATTACAATAATATATTTTATGAAAAAAAGTCAAAAACATTACAACAACATATAATATAGGTATTTAATTTTCAAATACATGAAAATATTTAAAAAAATAAATAATAATGGAATAGTCGTCTTTAAAAGTATGAGAATTAAATAAAAATGCAAAATATTTATCAGTGATATATTATAACCGAGTTAACCTATTTGATAGACTAGAATATTATAATTAATATGTATTATAATTTTACCAGAGTAATTCGAATTTTGTATTGTAAGATCGTCGTTCATTGATTATTGACAGTTTTGTGGTAAACTGAAAACATATATTTAAATACGACTATTTAATTATTTGTTATTCTATTATAATGTATTATTATTATATTATTATTATAGCGTTTATCATACTAGTAGCACGGTCATCATACGGGGCGCAGGGCATGTGGGTAGGGCGAAGTGTACAATGGGATTGGCAACTGTGGCTACACGCATCCGCCCTCCATCCAAAACCACCCCAAACGGTTGGCCACGCGGGGGGTGGTTGGGGGCGCGCGCGCCTGCCACCGGTCCTTTCAGTCTGGCAGCGCCGACACACCATGTGTCATTCAGTAGTCGCGAACGTGAGAGAAGGCCCACACCATCGATCACGGTGAGAATTCTATGCTACACATTTAAAGTTACGATCACGTCGACGCAGTGATTGTCGCCGAAGTCATCAAAAGTGATAATATACGTCAAACAACAATAACAACGGTTATAATTTAATTGTATACAATATGGATACCACCAAATCGGCCAGGAACGTATACAGCATCGATCAAATTCTCGGAACAACTCATCGGTCCAAAAACGGTAAGACAATAATATTTTTTTTTCATCAAAAATTTATGTTTTTTGGTTTCATAAAATATTAATTAATTTATTAAACTGTATATTTATTTATTACATTTTATACATAGTAAAGTAAATTATATTGTCGAAACCAACGTGATAGACGTGGATTGTACTGTTTATCTATAGTATTGTATCCTTTTCTCAAAATGGATAATAACACGATATGGATACTACAAATATATATATTTTTTTTATCAAAGTATTAAATAGTATATACACAGATGGGTAGTATTTTAATTTAACCTACTACTATAGCTTAGTTAAAAATATAAATAATGTAAGCCCCTTCCTTTTTTATTATTAAAATACATTAAAATTAGTTTGAAATAAATTATAAATAGTATCGATGAATATATCAAACTTGAATTAAGAATATCAATTTGAAATTCAAAACCGTTTTGTAGAATGGATAGAAATGGATATTTTTACGAAAAATACCTACGGAATTTGTTTTGTAATTTATGCATCCGCATAATAAAACAATGATAATAATATACGTGCTAAATTTTTAAAAATAGAAACTAATTAACCATTTAATATTTAATGTTTATTTTATTTTAATTTAATTTTTATTTTTAGTACATAGATTCTATGTAAAAGTGTAAAAATATAATTTAATTTGGACACGTATAAAATATTCAAAACCTTGATTGGGAAAATTTGGCACACGATTACAAAAGCGTTCGCCACCCCTTTTTGACATAAGACATAGAAAATATCTACCAGCTTAAATAGACTAATAGGTATAAATAAATAATATGATACAGAATTTATAATATTAAATAGGTAATACTATCAAACTATTAAACTCAATAAAACGTTATCTAAAAGTTATTTAAAGGAAATGATCATTCTAGTAAATTATTAAGTAGATAAATATAAAATATAAATTAGTAATAAACAAAATTCAAATATATGCAACAAGGATACTGCAGACAAATAAAACAAAACATAATCATTCTATAAACTCTTAATTAAGTAAGAGCATACATTATTAAAACATATACCGATAGTTAGGCAAGTGCGTACCACTCTGTTGTACATTTAATGTTAATTGGGCCACTATTATTATGTGTATGTTAAATTTGAACTCAATGATTATAATATATACGAAAAACGATCCTGAACGAAAACCGTTTGTCAGTTTATAATATCATTCAGTATATTTCATGATATGTTTTATTTTTATATAATTATTATACTTGATATTTCTACGTAAGTTTATATAATTTTTTTTTTTTTTTATAATGTATAGTATTTAATCGCGTGTACCTAGTGAAATTTAAATTAATATAATATACGTAAAACTCCCATGAATAATGTTTTTAAATTGTAACAAAATTATTAACATCTTTATTTACCGTTTAAATAATAAATGTCGTCCAAATTTGAACTTAAAATATCGATAAAATAATTGCTCTTATATATTTTTTATTTATTTTTTTATTTCAAAAAATACAATTTGTACTTATACATTATTTATATACAATAAGAATTTATATTTACAATTTGTATTTTTACCTTGAATTTTCCTAAGAAGAAGCCTCTCAGCGAAAGCACTTCTATTAGTTTCAAACTATAAAATAATTTGCACATTTTTGCAATTTTGTCAAAATTCTAACTTTAAATGCATATAAAAAAATTATGTCCATGTATTTTTAATATTTTTTTATACAGATATAATAACAATACAATTTATTTATTTATAAAAAATTCTCTTTTTCTTTGTTATTCACAACTATAAAAAAAAAATGGTGGTCATTTTTAATTTTGACCTTTTCTTAGTACAAACTAGATCTAATTTTTTTTTTTATCTAAAACCACCCTCAAAATCAATAATCGAAATATTTTGACATATCAAAAAGTAATGACAGATACAAAAATAAAAAAACATATATTATTGTAAAATTATTACATTTATCGCTTAGCTCAAAATCCAAATGGTGAAAACTCTTAAAAATTGTTTTTATACGCATGATTGATAAATATATACCATATTATACTACATATTTACATAATATGATATACAATAAAAAGATGTATCTCTGCCGTGTTTGTTACACACTATTTTTAATTACGTATCAATAAATATAAAATATACCTACCTATTTAAAAAATATTAATGGTTAAATATCCATCTATTTTTACCATTTTTATAATCATCTATGCTAAGAGTATTATTATATTTTAATTATTATTCAGCTCTAGTATTATTGTTTACAATGAAAATCAATAATTTTTCGAAGAGCGCTTCAATTAAATTAAGCACAAACAATTTAATTTTAAATGGATTAGAACAATAAAGTACTTAATGTCTTGATGATCGTTTTCAAAGGTTAAGCTTAAAATACAAGTATGATATTATACATTTAATTAATTATAGGTACCTATATAATATACTAGATATAAATGAGAAAGTTAATATTAACTAAAATAAAATGCACTATACATTGGGAATTAAATTTTCTTTTCACATCAAAAACTTTTTAGATTAACTATCATTAGTGTTATAATTTTTTTTTACATTAAAACAATCTTTAATAGGTTTATTTATTTGTATATCATATTATTTATATTATGTTAAATGCATAATTTAAATCTAAATTGTTAAGATATATAAATAAAAATATGATAATAATGAACTGCTGAATTACGATAAATAACTCCCATTACGATAGGTCAATATGTCATTATAAACTGTTGATTCAATGACATCGGTAGACTGGCAGTCGTGATAGTGATGACTAGACAATGCAAGGGTGAGAAAACTTTTGCTCTTTTAGTGTTTGTATTTTGTAGTGTTATAAGTAATATGGAATTTTACGATGAATATATTTGAAAAAAACTGTGAAAATTATTATCATTAACATCTTATACATTATATCTATCATAATAAATATCTATGAAATTAAAAACTAAGGCTGCGCATTAACCAATCAAGTTAAGTCAAATGAGTTATCATTATCTTGTAACAGTTGTAACTGATACTTAGACTTGTCATTCACTCATTTGTCTCGGTTTAAAAGGCATGTCCCATTGTCCACTGTCCCGGCCAATTATACAGTTTGTCCCGTTAAATAGAAACTGAGCGAAAGTAAAATTGAATATTATATTTTTAAAACATAGAATGCTGAATAATATTGTACACTGCTGTATCATTATAGATTGTACTAAAATATTAAATAACTATAAAATATCAGTGACACTAATCTGGTATAATAATATGTATATATGTTTAGCTTTTGTGTTTTTAACCCATGTACTAGGTAGTAGGTACCCGTACCACGCCAAATTATCGGAATTAAATAATAATATACTATTAAAAAAGTGCCTCTCAATACCTACTCTTGATGCATAAAAACATATCGTCTGTGCGTATGATATATGTTCCGTGAAATCGTAACAAAATAAATAAGTAGTAGGTACCTGCAGCAATTGTCAAGTATTACTCGGTATTAGATGATATTTAATTTGAACAGCAATAATTTATATATTTCGCATATTATGTATTATATTATATTTCTGTTTATGCGCGAAAAACTTGATCATAGAGCGGTGGAGGACCAGCTGAACGGTGGCGGCGGTGATGGCGACTGGTAGAAAATCCGAGAGGGACGGCGGGAAACTCAATGGATTTTAACGAAAGTCAAGTGAACACACACCCGAGTGCGCGCGCGCGCGTACGGATGTGTAATGTGCACGCCGACTACAACAATAGGCGTAAAACGGACGTACATTTCATATCTGTTGCACGCACATTGAAATTTCGTACTGCAGCCGAGTTCGTAGATTTGGGGTGTAAATAATATAATAATAATATAATATTGTACATCATATATCGTATTAGGTATATAGGTATATATGAAACGTGTACGAACGGAGTAGATATTATATACATACATACACGTAGGTACACGAGCGATCTGGAAACTGATCGTTTTGTAAGCCGATTATTATTACATATATTACACACACTATAGGTGGGGGCGAGGGGTGCATTATACAATCAACGCGCAATAACAAAAACCTCGTAAGCGGCTTATAATATGACCGTTTTAATACATGATTAATATTATGAACCTATACAATGTGCGTGTACGCGCCGCCGCCACCATTCCGGACGGGTCTTACAGCCATTTACTCGTAATTAGGTATAATAGGTACCTATATACTTGTAGTACGCACATGGTGCTTTAATGGGGTGTGTATGGAGTGAAATCATAATAATAACGTAACCGAGTAATAATTAATAAAAAAAAAGTTCATATCGTCGTTTCCCGGAAAACGCTGTACATTATGCACTACTACGATATTATGTAAATTTCATAATAAACAGTCTAATTAAATCAGAAAAACGTTTACAATACATTTTGTACTGACAATATAGCGATACTTTCTATATCTATATAAGCATACTAAAATACATTAAGTTTACATAGTATGCGTAATCCATCAAAGTGAAAATAATTTTAAAAGAATAATAATAATAGATACAATATACTATTAATATAGTTACCTTCATACCCAAAATACTTTTTACTTTTAACCTATGACAAATTACATAGATTAATGCAAACATTATAAGTTATGATTAAGCAGAAAATCCGATGATATTTTCACGATTATAAAAATGAGAGCCAACGTAATATTTATTTCTATTTCAACGAATCATACGATTAAACTATAATATTATATATTTAATAGTATAAACACTAAAACAATAATAAAATAATACAATTAATACTTTAGATACAAACAATTATATTCACATGGTTATTAGAGGATTTAATAGAATTTAATTTATGTTTCATTAGCTAATGTCATTATTCTATCGATAGAAGAAGCTAAAGTATTATAGTACGATTTTTTGAGAAAATTAATAAAAAATAGTAGTTGATTTAGTTAGTTCTATACCTAGGAACATTACTATAAAAAAAGTTAACTTAATTGTAAAACCAATAAATTCATCGCTTTGATTAACATCTAAAAATAACAATAAAAATTTACTTTTATTATCCATAAAAATTCTATATGCATTTTTTTTTTTTTGGTAATAAATCTTTGGTATATAGTATATATATATATATATATATATATATCCATATTTTATAATTTACTTTAAATTTTACTAGAAACGCATAATAAGTAAATTGGTATACACCGTGTTTTACTGTGGGTCCATTTGGATTTGGATATAAAAAACTGAAAACCTTCTAAAAAATTGACTATAGATTGATAATGTTTATATTTTATAAGAATGGCACGACAGTACATGCGTTGATGTGTAGCCATCATAATTAATATTATAATATAATACTTGTGTTAGAAGCAATAAAACTACATCTGAAAAAAGGTTTAAGAGCGTGTACCGAGGGTTGTATGACAATATAATAATAGGCTGACACTATTACATAGTGACATGTTATTTTACCATTCTCCGCTACAAAATGATATACAGGACGATAAAAGAATATAGGATTCTAATTTTCTAAATGATATTTATACTCTATGTTTTTTATTTTTATTTCAAATTGTAAGAAATTGAATTACGTTTATCAAATGAATAATTTTCAAATTTGTAAGGATTGATATCATGGTGTAGACTTTTGCATCAACATATTATCACAGTATTTAAGTGACAAATTCAAATCTGCTGTTTATAGAATTTTCATAACTTAATTACATAATTTAGTATATTGAAAATGCAATTTTATATTATGTCTGGTTGTTTCAAGCGTACGAGATATCTACATAAATTTTAATAAATAATGATTATAATTCGTAAGTTGTTACACTAATATACTATTGCATACTGCGTAATGTGTATTAAACATTCAAATTCCTATACATGCTACCAATGAATAACCATTTTTAATTCTTATAAACACCATAATTTATTTAAAAAAAAGAACATAATAATTTAAAACATGTCAAAAAGGTTAAAATAATAATTAAAATGGGTAAAATATTTAATTACATTGATTTAAAATTTTAGTAAAAATATATTATAGTCATATTGGTCACATAATTATATCACAAAATGATGTATTGTATGATTTTTTTTACAAATTTGGCACCATTAAGCATCATAGGAAACCGCAATTATATTGAAATGGTTAAAATATTAATGATTAATTTATAAAAATTTTGCCCTCAATTTTGAGGTAATGATAGTTTTTACTAAATAGTTGTTAATTATCATCAAAACTTGTGCAGTTATAACCGAAAAACGTATGTTTTGAGTAAAAAAATACCCTCATTAAACGAGGTATAGGTACTCAGTACGAAATACGTATATTATCATATGACCTTAGGGGAGACCATCTTTTTTCCACCCTGTATACGAGTTAAGTAGGTACTTGATGACGACAACGTTTTTCTCTCCGGTTGTTTTAACACCCTTTATTTCCGTCACAAAACACCATCATCAAATTACATTTTTTATTGCTGTATCTCATACCTAACTACAAATTTTGAATGCCCTTTTTAAAATAAATAATCGTTTTATGAACTTTGTAGATGCATCAAATAAATGTTTATCAAACATGCTGAAAACTACAATATGATTATGACTTATGAGTTTATTATTTTTATTATGTAGGTAATTGATCATTTTATTGCGAGTTTCAACGGTTTATGCATTTTAGATAATAACTCTAAAGTGAATAAAGAAACATATTTTTTACAATTTTTTTTTTTTAAATATCGTTTTTAGAATGATACCCAACCAGCACTAAATTTAATAGTTTTTCTCGTTCAACAAAATTTCAACTTTATCAATGGTAGGATTTTAAGTGGTTTATTTAAGTCTTATATCACATTTTTCCACCAAGGGTTATAAATATTAAAATAACCAAATGTAATAAAATGTACGATATTCCATTAACAAATTTAACTGTGGGATATGTAGTAGATGATTTATAAAATAATGATCCCGGGGAAAGTTAATTAAATTAAGTATTAATAATAATTACAAATTTAAATATTATACAGATAAAAACTACAGTAATTATAGTACCTATATGCATATGTATCATATCATCGATATTTAGGTTAGAGAACAGATTTACATGCTTAATCCATGAGTCCAATTCAAATTTTTTTTTTTTTTTTGACATTAATATGTCTTATATCTAGAGTTCAAAAAAATTTGTGTGACTGTAACATTTTTCAGTTTATCTAGCAACGTATTATTCCATGAAGTAAAGATTAATGGAGTGACATGTTATCAAATGCACACTCGAATATTTCCTGTTGAAAATTTACAAACACAAAATTATATTTCATACGTTTTCTATCATAATTAATTACTTAAAGTTATTTGTTGATATAAATAAATGAGCCTCAAAATTAAGACACAAGATTAGTAATATATTTTATAGTTTTCCACAAGACATATTATGATTTATGATTTTCTCAAAAAGGAGAAACTAAAGATTCTTAGTAATACTTTAAATTGTTTTTGTTTTTTAAGCATTTGAAATTATAATTATTTTGCAATTATTTTTAGAAAATTTGAGTGTTCATTGCCAATCGAAATTGGACGCATTATATGCAGCTAGTGGAACCGATCCATCCTTACATCGGTCCGAAGAACACGATGACGATAAACCCCGAAAAGTTCGTCGTAGCAGAACAACATTTACAACATATCAATTACATCAATTAGAAAGAGCTTTTGAAAAGACTCAATACCCTGATGTATTTACTAGAGAAGAACTCGCTTTAAGATTGGATCTCAGTGAAGCCAGAGTCCAGGTAAAATTTTTTATGCTATTCAAATTTATAATTTTATTTTTAATTACAAATTTATGTATAAGTGCTTATACTACACATAAAAAAACAAATAAATAAAATAAAAGTTGTTGTTTGTTATCGCTCCACCAACGCACCATGTATAATGTATCGTTCCGCTGCTACCAGATGACTGTTCATTGAACTACTTATACTATTTTTTATATAGCGTTAAAAAAATTTAAAATAGTGGTCATTTTAGCTAAATATATTTTATAGTGAAATTTAAATAAAACAGCTTTCTATTGATAATAAAATGTCATACATTTTATTTATTTTAATAATAATTTTTATTGTAAAAATTGAATATTATAGTATTAAATATTGTAATAAATAACTCATTAAAATTAATAATAACGTTGTAAATTAGATATGCATTTTACATTTTCAAATAATAATTACATACAATTTAACAATAACATAATAACATGATCAAATTATAATAAAATACAATTTTAAATTGTAAAAGAAATATTTTATCCTTAAATATATCACATACTATAGATTAAACTAAATTTAAGATAATATAGAGATTCAAAGAAATATTGATCATAAATATCGAAACTTAGGATTTTAGATTGAAGTAAGGTCACTGTAGTTATATACTTTATACGGTTTGGTGGTGGAGCGATAACAAACTGCAAGTAAGTACCAAAATAAACTAAAGAGGCGATCAGTTATAAATTATAATAGTAGATATTTAAATAAATTGTACTTTCAGGTATTTTTTAATACTTAAATTTATAGTTAATTTGTTACACTTAAATCACATGGATAAAATTAAAAGTATTTTTATTACTGCATAAAAATATATTTTTTGAAAAAAAAGTAAAGTTAATAATAGATTTCCTAATCAAATTGGATTTTTAATATGTACATATACGTTATTAATGATTTATATATTACAATTAATTAATGTATAATATTATGTAATAATTTAATTACAAATTCGTATGTATTTGTCAGTATGATCTATAGTAAACACACTAAAAATTAATAATTATAGTTGGGAAACAAATGTATTTAATATTTATACACATATTATTATTTACTAGGCTTTTAACTACCTAACGCGTACAATACTTCCATTTCAATTAAGGATAACATAAATTGTTTTTAACGGTCCAATGACTAGATATAATTTATATATGTATAGTGCGTTATAATTATTTGTCTTTTACGGCCGCCTTTGCAGATATTCCGTTATAGGTCTTAATTGTGTGTGGTTGCTCGTATGGCTATATCCTTTTGTTCCGGAATCGCATGCGGAACAGCTTAATTGAAATCCACCACATCGACTACGCGAGACTTAAATAATATTCCAAAAGCAGTAGAAAACAATGGAAAGAGATTAATAGATTTTTTTTTCTTTCGAGTTTACAGCCGCACTAAAACACACCGTGCTAATTGTGTACCACAGAACACTTAGCGGACACACAAAGACGGTAAAAAAAAGAGAAAGAGGCTACAAAATCTCTACATTATATACGTGTAAATCTCTCCTTTCTGTAAGTCACCCTCTCACTCTCTCATTCTCTCTTTTTCTATTTCCTAGGCCTTCCGCCTGCTGCCTGTACCGTAGATTGTCTCGCTCTTTAAACGATTCAATAAACCAATTGAGATGGACTTAAAACCCGGCGCGCGCGGTCTCCCTGGTAATGAATTACAAGTTAATTGGGGTGCAATTTCTCGACAACCGATTTAACATCTCCCTAATTTCCTAACGATCATTTAAGTGCATTGTTCGTGTGGCCTATGTGCATAGGGGGAGTCCCATTGTGTTGCACAACACACCCTTGTACGCGCGCGACGCGCACAATCAACCCCAATCGGACGTCCAAATAGAGCATTAACCCTCTACCTCCTCCTACACCATTGCCGTCGACGTCGCCGGATCACTCTACAATGGCCTTCGGGTGCCGAAACTTCCACCGACCCACCGGTTTATTAAACTCCCGTTTTAAGTGTATTGTCAATATTTTAACCTAGCCAATAAAAAAGGGATTTTTCCTCCCTCTCTCCGTATTTATTGGTATACATATTATATATATATATATATAATAAACATACTCTCTTACTTTTAGTTTCCAAGTACACGCGCCGTTAAGTCAAACTAAATTAATTATATAATACGCGATAAACAATATCCAATGGCCATTGTGAGTTCGCATGGTATACGGTATTCGGTACCTACTTTAGTAGGTTGGTAGGAGGGTGTAAATGGTATCTGAAATATAATCGTCTATAATTGGAAAGAGAATTAATAATATCATATTTTTTTTCAATATACATACATAACATAGGTACTTACATACATAACTCATATCTAACATACAAGGTGTAATTTTTAGTTGTTAACTTTCTTGATTTTTAATTTTTAGAATTTTATTAATTGTATGCAATATGTTTGTACAATTTATTTTATTTTCATTTTCATTTAGTAAGATAGATCTCTGAAACCAGAGAGCGGATTTTGTTGTTTGGGGTCTTGTTAGATTTACATTAGCTAGAAGAAGTGCAGAACTTTATCTTTTATAGTTAATGCACTACAGAGCTTAAAAAAAATTAAAACACATTTTATTGGGGGTTTTTTTTATGTTTTTCAGCTTTATAGCTTTGTAATGAGTTAGCGATTGAAGATAAAGTTCTAAAAAAATAACTATTTTTTTAACTGTGAAAAATTAAATAATTTTTTTTTAATTTTTTATTTACTTGGTAATCATTTTTTAATGAGCTATCATTCAACTTTTTAGCTATATTAGTTTTGGGGAAAAGTTAAAAAATAGAAATTTTGGGAGTGTTTACGCCGACGTTTTTGTGTATTCAAATCGTTATACCACTTGGGTGTAATATCGGATCTTTCTCATTAATATTTTATGTTAAAACTAGCTTAATAACCCACCTACTCATTATAATTGAGTTATATTTTTATCATTTTCCTATTTAACAAAAATTCTTAAAGTTTTAAAAATCCTGACTTTTTTTATTTCAATCACAATACTTACTTGATTAAAAATCAAAAAAGTAAAATTCATGATTTTTATTTTTAAATATTTTTATCCGCTCAAATGATAATTAGTTTAATGGGCATACAATAAATGTAAATACTTAACACATTTACACCGAAAATTTACTTTTTTACTAAAGTGTAACTGTCAGTTTTCCATCAAAATTATAGCTTGTTTTTTTTCTATTAAATTGAGTATTGACTTATTTGACCTATAATTGTACGTTTACACTAAAACAATTTCTATAAACATAATACTAATATAACTATTATGCAGTAAGTTGAATTACAATTTAAAAATGTAATAAAATAAACAACGTAAGATGCATTTATTGCATTTTAATAAATACAATAAGCCCACATTAAATAAATTAAGAAATATATAGGTATATATTATAATACATTATAATATACAATAATAATAATAATAATAATAATAATAATCCATTATTTTACATACAATTTTTACTATGTAATACATGTATTATACGGGTTAAAAAAAAATTGGTTCGTAAATCATGGTTAAATTATAATTTCCTATCATTCATCGTAATAATCAGCATTATTATAACAAATATTATTACTTAGTGCGTAAACATTTCAGTGCAAAATATCATGTTTTTATGAAATTTTCATCAAACATTATAATCAGTGTTGGGAAATTTCTTTTTTAAATGGATCTCGTTCAGTTCCTAATATATGAACTCGTTCCACATCCCCGTTCCTTATTCAAAGAAGGAACTCGTTCCAATTATCGTTTCATTTTTTTAAACTTAACCAATCTAGCGGTTTTAGAATACTACCTTTTTATTTTTGATGTCAATAAATGAATGATAAAAATGATAAATGAATTAGAGTTTTAAAAAATGAATCTAAACAGGAACTGAGTACTTACTAAACTATTGAATTAATATATAAAAAAATAAAAATGTATAATAATTAATAATATACATTTAATTTATCTGATTATTAAAAACTAAATTGAATAAAAAATTAAAATAAAAAATTTATTTTTTGAAATTTCAAGAGGGACTGTGATTTTCGTTCACGTTCCTCAATATAAAGAATTCGTTCATATTCTTTTTCCATTCTTTTTAAATGAAGCAGTTCCAAGCTTCGTTCCTACAAAAAGAACTCGTTCCAGGAATCCGTTACTTTTGGAATAAGTTCCTTCCTAACACTGAATTTATAATTTATAACACTGTGATCATATTATTTTATTATATTGATTCTTAATTTAAAATAAGGATTCCTCTTTTTTCGTAAAAATTGTCCAGTCACAATCTACACACGAGTTAGTATTAAATAAATTTGTAATTTTAAGACTCAACTATAGAATAAAAATGTATCATGTATGTAAATGCCAAATATATAATAATTATGTCTTTGTTAAATATAGGTATGGTTTCAAAACCGTAGAGCTAAATGGAGAAAACGAGAAAAATCAATGGGCAGAGAATCCAATCCATACATACCTGACCACACGCGTGAGTTACCAATAACTATATGATTATAATATGTCATAAAAATAATATCATTTATAAATACTATATCTAGGTATAGCTTATGTATTAGAAATATTATGTCAATAATATAAATATAAATATAATATTTACTGTTATTTAACAAAAATATTTTTGAGAACAAATTTAAAATTGATAAAATATTACATTTTTATTACCTAACCTAAGAGATTTGTAATGGAAAAACTACCATATATACTATATAGGTACATGAATACTATTACAATAAGTGTATATTATATAAATTAAAATATAATTAAGAATATAAAAAATTGACCAATCAAGAGACATTCATAAATATGTATGGAATAAAACACTTAAAAATATACTTTAATAATAAATAATTTATACGTTCTAAAGAGGGATTGTCATATTACCCATCATGCAGAATCATACAGCCATTCATTCCTTTATATACTCCACTGTTTATTGCTCTGGTTAAAACTCCGTAGCTATGGGGTTACTTAATAAGTTGTAACTTACGTCTTATACTAAACTAACTGCATTAAAACATTTAAACTCTTAATCAGATAACATGTTTTCTATTATATTTTAATTTTGTTAGTTTCTTCGTTTAAAACAAATACTAAAAAAAATAAAAATAATATTGATTAGTGATTTTATTTCAAAATTATTGTCTTAAAATTAAAATTCGTCTTTGATTGCATTAAGTGTAGTATGAAACTTGAGTTAATGTTTAAATAATGGGTATAATAACCGTATCTAATTTACAAATCAGCTAAAAAATTTTATACACGAAAAAATATAAAAATATACATCATTCACATCATTGTAAAATTATTTAATTTATCGCTTCTATTAGAATTTAAAACTTAGTAGATGACGTAATTTATTTTTATAATAACGAGTTTTGTAACCTATAGTATTTGTAACAACTAACAAAATATAGGTTCCACATGCACAGTAAAAAAAGAAAAAACATTGTAAAGTTTGCAATATTTAATACCTAAAATGGCCATGTTGAAAATAGATTAAGAATAAAGATATGTATAATATTATAATAATATTTATACTATAATTTTGGATGATTAAAAGGAATGTTCGATATTATATTAAAGATTGAAAAAGCCACTAAGGAAGGTCATTAGGTTAATGAGAGATGAATAATCGCTCCTAAATATATCATAATTCATAATAGTTATATTATAAGTAATAAAAAATAATTAATAAATATAATAATATAACCAACAAGTCAGTCCCCATAAGCACTCATTAATATATATATATATACATAAAGTAGAATATAACTTGATCACCTCAATATTTTTTAAAGTCTTTACAAGATGGCTTGCGTGTGCATAATCGTAAGGTATAATTTGTAGTACGGTAAATTATTATTATCAGATAAAGCAGTGTTGGGAAAGTTCCTTTTTAAATGGATTTCGTTCCGCTCTTCGTTAAGTTCCTAATATATGAACTCGTTCCAGATCCCCGTTCTTTATTCAAAGAAGGAACTCACTCCAAATTCAGTTCCTCTATAATAGGAACTCGTTCCAGTTATCGTTCCACTTGTTTTAACTTACCCAATCTAGCGATTTTAGAATATTACCTTTTTATTTTTGATATCAATAAATGAATGATAAAAATGATAAATGAATATTAGAATTTTAAAAAATGAATCTAAACAGGAATTGAGTACTAAATAATTGAATTAATATATAAAAAAATAAAAATGTATAATAATTAATAATATAGATTTAATTTGTTTTTATTTTATCTGATTTTTATAAACTAAATTAAATAAAAAATTTTTTTTTTAAATTTCAAGAGGAATTGTGATTTTTGTTCACGTTCCTCAATATAAAGAATTCGTTCATATTCTTTTTCTTTTATTTTTAAATGAAGCAGTTCCAAGCTTCGTTCCTACAAAAAGAAGTCGTTCCAGGAATCCGTTCCTTCCCAACGCTGAGATAAATTAGGCACCTATATTTTTATTTATTTTTTTTAAGAAATAAATTAATATAAATTCATAAAAAAAAAAATGTTAAATTTGTTAACAAAGTTGAAAAACATAAATACTTATTTTAAAATACACTAATATTTAATATGTCTTAGATATATTAATTAAAACTAATTATATAAGTACCTATATTTAAATTGAGATAATTGAACCAATTGAGGAAATGCTATATAAGCTTCTCTGAGCAGTTGTGCACTAACGCTAACAATTGGTGTACATATGATTGATACGAAGGTGGGAACATCGACTTATTTATCCATAGTATTAAAGATATGCGAAAAATAAACTTTAATAGCCAATGTTCAATGTTGTGTACTTGATGCCTGATGGACAATGTATAGAATATTTCTTCCATTTTCTAATTACATTTTGGCATAATTTTATACTTCGATTGAATGAATTATTTTCGTTAAATGATCGTATTCTATATTCCTATACATAGCGTTTTAAATTGTATTTAAACAAAATAATATAATAATATAATTCAACTATTGGGATTGTTTCGTATTTTGATATAATAGAATAAAATATAATGTACCGGAGTACCGTCGTTACTGGATGATTTTCCCACGCGTATGACTCCGTGATCCTTTACTTCCGTCAAATTTGTTTATTGTAAACTTTCATAGTTAATAATTAACATAATACAGCATAATATTATAATAGCTTACCGTTGTGTTATCACAGTGTTCAGAAACGACTGTTTGTCCGTGGCACCCACGCTAGGAGGTCCGCTACCGTTCCTCACGCCCGAACAGTTCTGGCCGAGCATCGTGTTCAACCCGGCGGCCGCGTCGGCGTTCCTGCTCGGCTTGCCATGGCACCATCATCACGCTGCCCAGCCGTCGGCCACCGCTGCGGCCGCGTCGTACCAGTCGTCTGTACACAAGGCGCTGTCCGAGCGAATCATCACCGCCAACCAGTGGCCGGCCGTCGCGCTACAAACGTTATCGGTTGAACCGCACAGCCCGTCGTCCGCGGGCACGTCCAGTCCCACGGCGTTGTCGCCCGTCTGCGAGCCGTCGGTAGACGCGGCCACGGTCACCGCGGCCGAAAACCGGTCGCCCTACCTGAACGACGACGACGACGACGGTGACGGTGACGATGACAACGAAGCCGGCAGGTGTTCACCGCCAGTTTTGATGGAAAACGTTTCCTGTTAATATGTTAGGCTACGGCGATACATATAATATTATATTACCTTGCCTAATACATGCATATTATACCAACCGTTTTAAATAGTTATTGTTTCACTTCGAACCCCCCCCCCCTCCTCACACAATCATCCACCAACTTGACGTGTGATTTTTTTTTTTTTTTTATTGTTGTTATATGACGGGAATTTTTGTTCAGACCTAAGACTTATAAGTTATAATGTATACAATCATCATCTCGGTGAACGAGTTTTAAAAACAAAAATAAATTATAAGAAATAATTTTACATATACCTAAGTTATTTTGTAAATGCCTCTATCGATATTACCATTATGTACGATAATAACACTACATTTTTGCAAACATTAATTTTTTTTACCATTTTATATCGCAACAAACATCTTAACCATTTTATTTTTGGGAGCGTAGACCCCTATACGCGTTGAAACCGAATTTTAAACTGTAAATTGTAATATTAAATAACGCATTAAATATTATATTAATATTATACTATATTAATAGTTGATCCATTAAAACTCGAATATGGTGAAGTACCGACGTAGTTCCCCGTTATAATATCAAACGATAGATATTGATTCAATATTTATACACAGGCATGTATACAAAATAAAATTTTGGGTGGCGGGGGGTGACCCTCCGCCTTTTGTATATGCGCCTACGTGCCTGTTTATACACATCAAATTGTCAAAATGTTCAAAAAAAATTTCTATTTCCATGAATGATAAAGAAAAACCCTAAATGAATCACTGTTATGACATTTCACAATTATGAAAAAAAAAAAATAGTAAATATTTAATCTTCGTAAAAATTTAATGTAATAATAGTAAATACTTATTTTTAAATATGTTAGGTGAGTATTAGATTATTTTTATTGTAAAAAATGTAAATTGTATAAAATATGATATTTACCTACATGTATCTTCGATCCCGGTCAGTCATTCGGTCGTATACCAAATGGCAAATTGTTTTTCCATAAAATATACATTTATTATTGTTTAACTACACATGGAAATCAGTATTCTACGTATGTAGGTATAGATAATTGACTACAATTAACAATATTATTGTTAAATTAAATTGCTGTATAGTATTAAATATTTATCTCGTATTATATAAATGTATATCATCATCCTCTTAACGTTTGACTTCAACCGATACTACCATTATTATATAATAATATATAATAACTATGTATTAAACATATTTCACTCGATCATTAAGCGAAACACAAATTAATTTCAACTTAAGCGAAGTGCGTTGTAGGTAGTTATTCGATCAATTTATAATTGAGTTTGTAAACTAATAATATAAACAATATATAATAACATATACCTATTAATCGTTTACTACACTCTGTGTGTAATATATGCGATAAATATGTATAATAATATGTCTATTGAGTAACGTGGTTTGTATATCACATTATATTTCCCGAGATTATAATATAGTTTAATGTTCATAGAATTTTTGTAATGAAAGTTATTGGTTTTGTTCGTTACATGGTTAATACATAAAAAGTGTAATTACCTATACTCGTAATCAAGCAACAGACAGTAGCATGCGGCGTGCCATGAATATCCCGGTGTTTATAGGTATACGTTTACGTGAGTTTGTACTGTTTACTGTTTATAGGGAAGTGCAATTTTAAATATTAAATAAACACTTTAGGTACAATAGTCTATTTACTTATAAGTTAAATGTAAATATATTTCGTAAAAGTACTTCATATTATAATAGTTGTATGCATTATATCTAACAATATTATAATTTATACTGTAAAGATGCTAAGGATTTTTATAAAATTGTTTACTGAAACTATTAACCATAATTTTACTGATGTAGGTACATATTCAATACAGATAGAAAATATTTTGTAAAACGGCGATCATCCTTCTCTAAAATATATATTTTAAAGTAATACTTTTGATTTTAATTGACATTTATATTTTGCACATTAAGTATATTGACAAATTTCAAAATGTTACCATTTTTTTTTTTTTTAATTATAGGTTTATTTACTATAATAGATACGTAACCGATAAAGTTTAAACAAACTATTGAACAACAAATAAAATCATTGAGCTGGTTAAAACATTTATAACTACATTTCATATTATGTGGACGCTCCTGCTTTGGTTGTTATACTAAATGTATAAATATTTGATACTAAAAGGATGTCAAAATTACCAAATTATTATTTTATTACCAATCAACTATGGTTACTATAGAATTATTTTTTTCTTTTATATGAATAAAAATGTAATATTGTTGACGGCTCAATAAAATCAAAATCAAAAAATGTCGCATAAGATAATGTATGTACCTACCCATTTGCTGTTTTAAAATATAATTATATATGATGTTATAGTTATAATGATAATTAATGTATTACCGATAATAATATTATGTGTTTAGTTAAAAACCTAAAATACAATTTATTCAACATTTGTAAGGCAAAATACAATAATGAAATATTGAGAATTATAAAAATAATTACGTGGTCTTGAAATGACTTATTATAGTATTGACCTAATTTAATTTTAAATACATTTTTTTAAAACTTATTGTTCAAATCGTATTTTGTTGTGTTACGCTATGTCGCTATTCTTACTGTTAACAAATATGAAATACTATTATTTTGATATTTTCTAAAAACAACTATAAAAAAGGTATATTCCTAATAATATCTACCTATATTGTATATTACCTATAGAATAATACATTTTATAAGCATATAATATTGTATTGTGCTAATATATGTTATACTAACCCATACTCACAGTCGAAGACGTGTGTGCATATCCATAAAGGCGCCGCGAGGGGTTGCAAGGCATACTTGCGCCACGCTTGTTTCTAAAAAAAAGAATACAATTAAAAAAAAATTCAGTAGTATTAAAAACATCTTATTTTATATTAAAATAAAATAAATACTTATTTTTTAAATAATAATCGTAGACGTCTAAGTTTTTTCAAATCCCTCAATTGCATTTTCAATAAATTTGGTATCATCTTCTTGTCAAAAAATATTCCTATGTATTTAACTTATATAATTTAATCATTATTTAGAAATCAGCGTATACTATGCACAATGCACCCTCTCCCCCTAAAAAATTCCTGGCGGCGCCTATGTGCATATTATCCTTGCATAATCAGTATGTTATATGTTAGGATTATTGAACAATATTAAACAATACCTATAAATTATAATAGACGAAGAACGGAAAAAATGTGCTTTTCTGTTATTGGCCTAAATGTAATTCAAAAAATAAAAAAAATATGGGCGAGTATCATATAATTATAAAAGATTAAATGGCCTGTAAATTTGAGCGATAATTAATTTGTATACTATTATGTTTAGTGTAGACAAATAAATGGGATAGGCAACTGCCTTCCTTGTCTGCAGCTTTGACGCATCAATATTTAATATTTAATATTTTTGTTCATTATTATAATATTATTTTAATAGCATGGTATACATTAAAGAGGCATTATAATGTGCATAAAGCTGATAATTATAATCGTGTTAGTTAAATGTTGTAATGTCTAAAACGTCTAAAAACACGTCTTCGGGTTTGAGAAAGATAAGATTGCTGTAAACATACTTTATGGAGCAGGGGTCTGAAATGATATGCTCACACATCATAATTTATTGTATATTTTATTATTTTATTAAATAAATAACGGTAAAGTTATCGCACGCAGATAGCCGTCAATAAAAACCAATAATCCCTATTGATCACTGATGAAAGAGATGATTTACATTGTCTGGTCACGTAAGAACTCACACGTTATTGCGATAATATGGCGCAAAGCGTGTGATCTATTTCGTATGCTGCCAAAGACAAGGGATGGTCCAATGAGGCTCTCCGTCGTCGGGGAGAAAGCCGATTTCTCTAAGGACGCGGAGGCCTTTGATGGAGCCGTCTGCGACGCTGGCAGGACATAACTTACATAACTTTATAGGTTAAATAAAAATGAAATTCAATTAACAATTTAAAGTATTAAGAAATTGTCATTGCTTTATTTTAAATCACGATTTGTTAAAAATGCTTTATTCAAAAATCTTAATCGATTTATAAGTTTATCACAAAATGGAGAAATCAAAATGAAAATCAACGAGTAAAATAGAAGCAGTTTAACTCTCACTTCCAATTTCTATTAAAACCAAAGTTCAAAACTATCAACCAAGTATTAATTTTAGATCAGCGTTTTCAAAAAAAAAATGTATTGCAGTAAAAATAGCCGCAGACCCTTTGATAAAAATAAAAACATTCATAAATAATAAATTATATTAATAATTGTATTACTTAATATTCTAAATTAATTATACGTATTTTAATGACATAAAATTAGCATAATAACACGAAAAAATATATAAATTAATAATATTGTTTAATTAATCCCGATGGATGGTGTTATTTTTTTGATAATAAATTGAATATATATTAGGATACATATTAAATACGAGTATTTGGGTTCATAAATGTAAATCTAATTCCAGTTTCAATAGTTTTTTTATATTTATTATTAGTGTACACATGAATAGAAAATATTTTTCACAAAAGTACATTGTTTAAAAAAAGCATCAATTGTCTTATCGGTGCTTCTGATATTTCTGGATACTCAATATATATATATATATACTATATATACTTAAACACTGTGTATTTATATCTAATTATATATTTTCTAGTGCAATACAAATAATATATTGGTATTTTCGTATATAAAATAATATATAATATTTTAAACTTACGTTCGCGGTGTCCACCTGGTATACATGTTAGCAACCAGCAATCTACGAATCCTATTTTAGAAAATACTGTTCTAGAGAATACTTGGATTTTAAAATTGAAATGATACTGATAAAATTATTATTTTTTGTCTATAGAATTCAACCATTAATTGTGATGACAAATTAAAAAAATATGTTAATATAGTAAAACAAAATACTACTCGTCAAATTGGATTATATGTGAATGCAAGAAGCATGATAGAGTTTAATAATAATGCAACAGCTACGGGTTGTGAGTAGCTTAAGCAAATTTTTAATATATTAACATATAATTAAGTTTATTTATTATTAAGTAACAATTTTATCCATGAAAAAATTATTTTCGTTTCGTTCGATAGGGTTTGATTTTGAGAAGTTAAATGGTTATATGGAATATCATATAATTGGATTTGAAATGTTTAATCCATGTAATGATCTGTATAAAGGTGGAATCGTTCCATTGAATAATGTTCAAAATGTTCACCTATTCTTTGGTAAAGTCCTTATATAAGTAGATACCTAACTTCACCTTATAAATATTTTATTTTTCAGACAACATTTTCAAATGCTTTGAACAACTCGAAGATTGCCAAGGACAAAATTTATCTACAATTTTCAGTAACTCCAACAATTAATGATACAACGATAGAAACTCTGACCGTTTGTGGTGTGACATATCAAAAAGTATACAAACAATACTAATTCATTATTTTGATTAATCTATTTAAACGTAATGTAAAATTGAATAAAAAAACGATACTATTGGAGTTGGTTTTTACCTACAATCAGTACAACCAGTGATAATATAATGTATTTATAATCAATGGTACAACCCATGCATTAGGCAGGTGCAGTGCTCGATTTGGGGGGGACACAGGGGGACGGAGTACCCCAACTAATTTTTCAGAAATTTTAGCGTACCCCTACTTTTATTTTTAAGGGGGACGCAGGGGACACTGCATCGTCTGCATCATTCTTAATTTTTATAAAAATACACATATCAAATGATAACATCATAATAATTTTTCTTACCATAGATTTAATAATTATTAAGATATTTATAATTATTATTTAACTAATTATCTTAAATCATCACTACAAATTGTGCCACCAAATATTTGTTCCACGTTATATTTGTTCTAACTACTATTGCATCCTAAAATATACGTATTATGATAAATTATGGAACTATTTAAATAAATAATGAAAATGAATTGTTTTTTATTTAGTTAGTTTTGAGTTTGCTATAATATAAGTTATAACTAAAATATACAATATATTTACAGTAAATTTTTTTTTAGTTTGAATATTTATAAATATTTTTCATATGATTTAAAGAAGGGTATAGGGAGTGTGGTGGTGTAGCCCCCATGGCTTAGTAACGTTTAACAAGTGATGGGGACGCTCTTTTTTTAAAAAGTTAACAGAGTCCCCCCCACTTTAATTTTGCCAAGTCGAACACTGGGCAGGTGTATAGTGTATACAAGTATAAATATGTTACATATTTTGCTAAACATATTCTATGTGTAGACACTTTTACTTTAAAAATATTCTAATAACAATTTTTGAAATATGTTTTGAAAAATTTCAGTATTATGAAAATGGTCACTACAATACATTTTTGTGTGCTGATAATGCTGATTCATTGTATCAAAAAGTAATATTTTATAAAATATATTGAGTATTATTTATGTAGGAGTTTCAATATTAGTCTTTTAATTTATAGGGTAGATTTGCGAGATACGTACATGCAAAAGGAATAGTAGTAAAATATATCGATACAATTGACCCCACTGCAACATGCGATTGTAATAATCAAGATAAGTTTATAACATTTTCAATGATGTTATGTGGTTATTTAAGTGAAGCCCTATCGAAGACTGCACCAAGTTAAATACTATTACTGATACATAAATAGTAATATTTATCTATTATATTTATTAATGTTTTATGTTCATTTAGTAATGAATTTGTTAAAGCTAAATACATATATTAATTATTTGTATAATAACCTATTACTTTTTTCAAATGAGTAGTAAATAAATTTATGCTCGTTTTTGTAAGCATGAGCGTCATCGTTATTTATTTATATAATATTATATAAATATAATCTCAGTCGTCTGAAAAATTACTCCAGAAAGTTTACGAACATGATGCGTAACATTGCAGGATTAATTGTTTTAAATAGAATAAAAAAAAATTATAAAATTGTATGTGTACATAAAATAAAGTAATTAGAATATATTATTTATTTATTGCACTGATTAATTTATTGTAATGGAAAATGGCGCTAGCATATTGTTGAACTTAAGTATCTAAGTCCTAATCGTTAAAAATGTCTATCAATTTTCAAACTCCCGTGTACATGGTGTATCACAAATTTCTGACAAATGAAATAACTTGTGTGCTAATCAATATTATGTATTTTTATTTTCATACAATTAATATAGACACTTATGTAGTTATGCTACACATATAATATAAGCTTTTTTTTTTTTTACAGAATATAAAAAATTCCAAATTTGATTTAAATTATTTTGAATAAATTCAAAATAGCCAATTTATAAACACATTAACAAAAATAGTTTTAACGTTTACAATATATGATTTGAGTAATCCAGTGATCAAGGACATACGCAAAATAAAGTTTTGGGGTGTGTTTTTAAAAATCGGTCATTGAAAAGTAGAACTTTTTTAAATAAATATACAAAAAGAATTTATGAAAATTAGGTATACTTAAAATACTTTTCTAAAATACAAACATCGATATAACAAAATTAACATTAAAATTGATTAAGTAAATAACCATGCAAAAATCCAAATATTCCGGGGGGTGTTTGAACACCCAAAACACCCACCTATGTACGTCCCTGCCAGTGGTATACAAAAGGGTAGGGTTCAATGGTTTTAGTCCTCCCTAAAATTTCTTCTTCCTCTTAAATTTTTTATTTTGTTAAATAATGTCTATTTTTCTATGGACCATGGTCTTTTGTACAAAAAACTAGCTGAACCATAAACTTATTAAGATAGTGAGCATGATTGAATTAGCTGACTCGATATTATAGATACTGACGCAGCATTATTCAATTGATATAAACATACGTTTAAATTTTTATTTCGATATGACGATATCAATGAATATCATAAATTAATATATCATATTTTACATAATCTGTTGAGCAATACATCATAGATACCAAATAGCTTGAATTATATTTATGCATAAATCACATACTCGTATGTGATTCCAATAAACATAAAACTAATTATGTTTTTATGTATTTTGTATTGTTCACTATACATTGTATAATAAAGTAAATCATTTTCATGCCCTTATTATATATAGTATATGAACTATAATGTATTAATTATAAGGTACTTCTTATTCTTAGATTCTGAAATTTTTAATTTATATTAGAATTTTTTATTTATAAGTAGTATATAATATTCAAAAGATTTTGTCTGTTTGTTTGCAATTTATAGACAATTGAAAATGTATAATCTTTCCTCTATATATAATATGATATAATTAAATATATCATTTAAAAAAGGAGGAAAGTAAAACCTGTTGAACAGTGAGTGTCAAGCATTCGTTGTCATTTATTTAAGACATTATTACGTTAAATTTGAATTTAATGATAAATCATTGCATACAAAAAAACAATTTTGCATTCTGTTAGCCTATAACAGGGATGGGTAACTGATGTATCGCGTACTATTTTTATTTGACCCGTTGGCCTGAGCTACATTTTAAATTACTTTATAAAAATATAAAATGTTAGTATGACATCACATTAGCATAATATCTTTGATAGAAAAACATTAAATTCTATAGATTCTAAACATTAAATAAGTAATATAATTCATTATTGTTTAGGCTGTTTGATTATAGAACATTTGTCATCTAAGTAAAGTTAACAATAATCAAAGTAATATAAACTAAATAAAAATATGAATAATGTAGTAAAAAAAAAAATTACATAAGTCTAGTATAATATTTTATAAATAAATAATAACTTAATATGTATATTTTATTAAAGTAATAACAATGCAATTGCCACAACAAATAACTAATAGAAATAAATAAATAATTTTAATTTAATTTAAAATGTATTTTGAATAATCATAATATTTAATTAAACTTTTTTTTAGTATTTTTAAGAAATCATGTTTAACTGCAAACAAATAAATAATAATTCAATGAAAAAAGAAAGAATATTATAATAACTAACAACCCTAAAATACATTGAGCACCTTGTATGACAAATACAAATATTTGATTATAGCTTACTAATATACAACTTAATCAAAGTAAACAATATGTAAAAAGCAAAATGTATTAATCACTAACACAGCCTATGTGAGCTTTTAATCAGATTGTACAAAAGGCATATTTACTTAAGTTTTATACAATTTGAGTTTAATAATACTAATTTTCTTTTTTCCTTTCAAATTGACTACATATAAATAAGTACTTATTCTTATTCTACATAATAGCTACACAAAATTCAATCTTCAAAATACTAAGTTAGTCAAAGTTACTTATATAGTTATATGTCATAATTTTAGTACAAAATTAAAATATATGTTTATCATTAGTTGATTTAATTCTTATTTTTAAGTAAGCATCACCAAAATAATATATTTTGAAGATTAATACAATATAGTAAAATTAAATGTATTAATTATTTCATAATCGTGGCACAAAAGTTAAACATAAAAAAATTTAATTAAACTAAGGAAATTATATTCTATACTATTGTAAGGTTAATAATAAATAGAGTAAATAATACAATTACATTTTAAATACATTATTTGTTATTAACCTATATACAGTAAAGTGATTAATTATCTTCATGTTCATTTTATATTTTTAATCGTTGTTTATCTACACAAATTGATAATCTTCACTCCTCACGGCTACAAATATTGTGGATATTATACACCCTACTGTATTTTTATAAATATTAAAGCACTGAATATTCCTTCAATAGATACTCGTTAAGTATGCCACCTGCATTATGAATTCATTTTATTAAGAATAATACCAACAAACTTTAATTTTTTTAACAATACGTTTTATCATACATAACAAATTATTATTAATAAACATTTAAGTTGACTTTGTTTAAAATTTAAATTAGTAAGCTTTACGTCATGATAAAATACAAAAATTAGTTAAAATGATTGATCACAATCATTTCAGTTTCAACTGTTTCAAGTTTTTAAAGAAGTAGACTTGCAATTCTTTTTTTAAATTCTATTATTGTTTTGTCAACTTCCATAATGACTATATTTTGAATATTTGCCCTTGTTTACCTGATTAATGATGTTATCACTATGGTTTATCATTTAATGTTAAAAACCAAATTCCAAAAAACCAGAGACACTGTACACATTAACTATAGTTACAAATTTCAAAAGATCATTAATTAAATCTGAATCTAAATCTTCAATGAGTTACCAGATAAAATTAACTTAGTAAATGACCTCTTTTATATTTATCAGTTTTATCTATTTTATTATTTGACTCTTAATTTACTAGTATATACTCCATTAGAAAATAATTTTGTAAACTAATTGATACAATAATCAAAAAGTACAATATTATACTTAATTATAAATTGTTTTAAACTTTGAAACACGTAACTACATAAGTAGTAGGTACTAAGTATCCAAATACAATAACTGATCACACTTAGTTAATAATATTGTCAAAATTAAATATTATTATAATATTTGAAGGTATAAAAAAAATTGTAATTTGTAAGTAACATACTTAATGAGTATTCTTCAATGCTATTACCAAGATTTGTACACTGTACTAAATAAACAATATTTATCAATACATTGAGAATGTTGTTACATAAAAAAAAAAAATCAATAAAAATAATTCTTTGATTAACAATAATGGATAAATAATATCATATATCAATTAATAATAAATAACAGTATATCACAAATGTATTAAAATAATAACATGACAAGATAAAAAAATTATTTTTATTATACTTTTGATTTTTTCAATTAGTAGGCACTTAAATGAATGTTTTTTTTAAATATTTAATTCAGTCGATATTCTATGGCAAACAATTTGGAATTATATTGCACATTTAAAATGTATTGTTATACTACAATACATAACTATGAAAATAACATTTATTTTCATAAAGTCTACTAATTGACAACCTATAAAAATAATAAACAAATAAAATAATAACAAATGTATTTTTATTTACTTAAGTGTTTCTAAATTATATTTTGTCTATAACAGCAAAGATGAATTATAAATAACAAAATATTAACAAATATTAAATAAATTATTTAAGCTGTTAAGTAAAATATATCAGAAATATCTTACCATTAAGATAGTGAACAGCTATTAGGTGATTGCAAGCTTACAACAGATGTTGTATCAAAATTAGGTGTATTGTCTGGAGTTTCATCACAGCTAGAATCTAGTGCAATAGCTGAATGACAATCTGCTTGTAAGCTGTGATCAGTTATTTCTGACGTAGTATGACTACCACCAGTACCTTCACTTGCTGATCGTGATCTAGATGATTGTGTAAGAACACTGGTCAGTGAAGACGATGATGCTTGTGGAGTTACAGTAGGAGCTGGCTGTTTAGATGCTATAATTCGGTTTAATATACCCAATTGAGCTTGGCAAGTAGACATAAATGGTCGATAGCCAAAACTAAAAATAAAATATATAATTATTTCATTGAAATTTTTAAAATTTTTTTTTCAAATGTTATTTTTAGTGATAAGAATAAAGGTTACGTTTTTGTACTTCTTTAAAATACTGTGAATAATGTAATAATATGATTTGATAAATTAATTATTTAAAAAAATTATAAATCAGTTAAATAGATTTTATACATTATACTGATAAATATCTTATCCATATAACCAGAGTAACAAAAAAATTGAAAAATTTGAGTAAGAACCTAAAAATTGTTGTTTGTTAATTGAATTACTTTTTTTTCTTAATGTTAGAAACTTTTTTTTGAATAAAATACATAAATAATAATAAATAATTCATATTAAATTTAATATAAATTGTAAAAACTACCATTCATTGCAGCTCCATTGATATAATAAAATAAACGCTTGTTTTAATCTAGATACAGATTCATAACTGTGTTCCGGTGACCGGGAAATAGATATAAGCCTTTGTACAGCTAATGCATCACGAAGAAACACTGATACAATAAAGCTCCATTCCAAACAACCAGCTTCAAATAATAATTGCAGCAAATATCTGTAAAATATTTTATATAGTATTATATTTATAAAATGAATAAAAATATATTATAAGAGGATGCCATACTCACATGTGTTGTTTATGTCTCACAAATATATAACATAATAAAAACCGTTCCATAAAGGCAAGAATCACTAGGACTGTAGACCAAGTTAAATAATCTAATTTTCACTCTTTAAAAAAGGAAAACATTAGCTATGCAACATTGTTTTTATTTTTTTTTGTTTTACTAATACAAAAAAAGTTATAATTATTTAAAATTCATTATTTTTGTATTTTTCAAACTTGAATAACTTTTTTTTTTAAGTTCTAATATCGAAAAAATAAAAATGATGGCACACAGTTCAAAATCTTTTCTTTTTAATGTGAAAGTTTGATTGTTTAACTTGAATGACAGCCTAAGTGGCTCTTGCCAGCATAGAACAATTTTTACTATGTTATACATTTGTAAGAAGGAAACAACATATGCGGGTGTGACTTAAGAATAAGTAATAACCTACCTAAGTTGCACTTCAGCTTTTGAAGTGTCTTGTGATAAATGCTCATTAGAAAGTTGTTCTAGCATATGTGCATTAGGAATAATATTCCAGTTGTCAATATTAGCTTGTGTTCTTTCTTCATTCCACAATAAAGCATCTTCAGATTCACTAACAGTACTAGCTTCATCTTTAAATTAAACCATTGGATTACGACAAATAGAAAAGATTAAATCTTATTATAAATTATTTACTCACCAATTCCTGTAAGGAATCCATCTTGTGGATATTGAGAAGAAATCTGAGGAACATCTTGACAACTCATATAGCCACTATCTCCAACAGCACTACCTCCATCTACCCATTTAGGTTTGTCTATGTTAAACAACATACCAGATGGTGGTGGAGAACGTTTCTGGATAGGAGTTAATGGTCTTGTTATGGAAAAATCAGTATAAAGACTTCGCAAGGCCACAATATAGTTATCAATCCTAGCTGCTCCATTACGTTCTTTTGCTAACCATTCAACTAAATGAAAGTCTAATCGAGCAGCAAAATATCCAAGTGCTCTTAGCTTATAATTAAATAATAATTTAGCAGCATGTTTTTGAAGAATTGTATCAGTGAAAAATTCTTCAAGAATAGAATTACAAGTGACCATATCCTTTCTAAAAGAAATTATAAATATTTGAATGTAGAGAATATAAATGTATAGCATAAATAGCCAAATAGACAAAAAAAAACACAAACCCATTTTCTGATTTTCCATTTGAAAGTACAGATCTTTTTCTTTGTGAATTATTATGCTCTGTTCTACTATCAGTTCTTACAAAAGTAGAATTCATATCTATTTTAGGAGTAGTGCTAGTACTAATACTTCGTCCTCTTACCTGAAAATGATAGTTATTTAATAATTAATTAATGTATTTATTGTAACATTAAATACTTGAATGTTTCCCATTAAAAATGATAAGTCTTCCTCATTTGGATTTACTGTGCTTGCTTGTCCCATCATACTGTATTTTGCAGGAAAAATGCATGATGTTCTTGGGGAATCTGCATCATTTGGATCTAAACCACAATTAAAGTCAAATAAACAGTTAAATTTGTATACTAAAAAATGACTGAGTATTTTTTATACCAATTGCTTTCAAAAATCTGACAAGGTCTTTAGATAAATCCCATTGGCAACTATCTAAGGCTGAATCCAATAACAAAGTAGCATATTTACAACTGACTGAAGATGATTCTAAATTCTAAAAATTCATTAAAAAATATATCACAAAAAAGACGTATAAAGATAAGTATTTTTGTTATAGCTAATAGAATTATATGAATCAATTTATGTAGCAACCTGAAGTATTATAAGATATGAAGCAGCAGTATTTAAATTTTGTCGTTTAAGACATTCTTGAAAAAGATCTTTAGGTTTACCGGCTGCAGAAAATAAATAAGGCCATAATGCAATTTCTGTTTTACGAGCACATTGAACCACAGTTTCTAAATACAGATTTGGAAATTCCTGTATAAATTCTATAACACTAGGTAACTGAGCATCTGGTATAGGTTCTTTGCTGGTAGCTTCTTCTTCTAGAACCTTTAAAAGTAAAATAATTAATACATTATTATATTTTTTCTTACATTAAATAAAATATTACAAACCTCATGCAACAAGAGTTCCAAAGAATGAGAAAAATATGGTAAATTTGTACAACACCTAGCAACTTCCCAAGCATGGAAACCCAAATTACGTCGTATCAATTGTCTCAAAATTTGATGTAAATATACTTGACTCTAAAATTTGAGTTTATTATAAAAATTTGATTAATATAAAATAAATAATATTATTTACCGTTCTTTCTACTTGACAGAATGGCAAAGAAAAAACAGTAGTAGTATCTGATGTGTACAGTAATGTATCATTTTCTGCACCCAATAAAATAGCATCTTCAAAAAGTATGGCTGAAATGATTTAATAAGTATATGAATTATATGTATCTTAATAATTGCTGTTATCAATTTATCATTGATTCATAATAATAAAAATAACAAATAGTCATAGGCGCCGCCAGGAATTTTATCAGAGGGGTGCATCGTGTAAGTAGGTATTAAACGCTAATTTCTAAATAATGCTTAAATACATAATAATAATAATAATATTAATAGTTAAATACGTAATATAATATAATGTAGATAATTATGCAAAATAAAATAGTTTCAATATCATTCAATTTTTTTAATTTAATTTAATTTTTGAAAGCCAGGGGGAGCAAGTGCACCCCCTTGCACCCCCCTCGCGGCGCCCATGCAAATAGTTTTCTATTTTAAGAAAAGTAATTTAATTATGTATGTTTCTAAAACTCTTGTTTCAAAGTCAAATGGTTATTTTAAAACTGTCAGACTAAATAAGCATTGCTTTTTTTTAAACCCTACCAGTAAATTACAATATCTACTAAAATTAATAAAGTATTTATACTTTGGTCAATTGGTTAACTGAAATTTAAATCATACCTAATGGATAAATTTTAAGTTGAAATGGCAACATAATTCTTTTTGACATAAAAGTGTGTGACTTATCTCCATTTTTTGGAAACAATGGAAGCCAAACTCTCATTCCATGAGCACCACAAAATAACCAAAGGGCTTCAGTCAAATGAGGCTTATCACGGCGGTATTGGCTTGAAACCCAAGCATTCTCAACACAAGATGCCAATAAAATTGGAGATGGAATAACTTGTGACTGAAACATGATAAAATCATTATTGTTATACATATTAGTAGATACTTGAAAACTATTGTCAAATGTTTATATAATAATTTTCTACAATTGGTATAATTTTGTAAATATTTTATCTTTTTGAGCTATTTATACTTTATAGACATTTAAAAAAAAACCATAAATAATATACACCAGTATAAAACTATAATATAGATTAAATATGACTTTGAATAGTTTTTTAAAGATTAAGATAATTTAACTATCTTATATATAACTTGAATAAACTTATACATTTGTTGGTTTTTTCAGTATTTAATACATTTTTATGAAGAATCATATTTTCCCAAAAAAAGAATATTTATACACCCAAAATATTTTAATGAAACTATACAGCATAAAAACATCTTATTTTTAAGATTTTATGCACATATAAATCTGGTCTCTAATTAATGTAATTATAACAAATGTTCAAATTTTTTTTCTCAATTATTTTAAAAAATACTGAGAATTTTAACCTCCAAAAAGTAACAATTATATCCAATTGACCACCAAAAACTTCCATTAAAATAGATAATCAAAACATTTTTACTAAAAAAAAGTGTCATCAGGCACAACAGAATAAAATCTAAAATTAAAATATCAATTTTAAATTGTATATCTATGTTTAAAATAATAAAACTAAAACAATACCTGATCATCACAGCTTTGCTGATTTACTAACAGCAAATTCCCATTAATATTGAGTAAAAAATTATCTCTTACAGTAGAACCTTTAATTTTTGGTTCAATACGTAAAGTTGTAAGTAAAACAGAAACTACACAAGTAGGATGTATACATAAAGCTGACATATCAATAGTCTGTACTCTATCCAATATAGCTAAAATAAAAATAAAAAATACGATTAAACAACAAATTGTACAAGTAAACAAAATAACTATGTTAATAATATAAGATTTAAATTTATTTTTGTGATTCAATTTGTAAATTACTCAATTATAATCAGGGTTCAAAAGACCTAACAAAAACATATTTTTAATCACATCCAAAATATGATACAAATTTATTTCACTCTTTCCTTATGTTATTAATAAAATTTTATTTTACTAATTCATCAGTAAGCGTTTTTAGAGCTATTTAAGGAATGTATGAATAGAATCAAACACATTTTATTTTAATGAATTGTATTAATATTTGTTAAATGGAAATGTCTAAAATATAATTATAATTATTAGAAACACATGTTGAAGAGAATTATACATATAATTATAAATAAAAATTGTCAAAATCATAAAAAAAATTACTAATTATTTTATAGTTAAAAAATGTATAAAAACTTTTCTTTTGTATCAAGTTTTGAAAATTTCACACAAGATTTTTCATAAGTAGGTCATACTGAAATCATAAAATATAAAAAAAAAATATAAAGATAATTATTTTTGATGGATATTTTCAAGTTTTAATTTGGAATTACAAAATTAATTATTTAAATAATAAAATATAACAATATATTTAATTATTTTGTTATAATTTAAAAAATTATTGTTGGGAACTTTTATGTGTTTATATCATTATGAAATTTACTATATGTAATAACATTTTTGATTTATTTTAAAATATCTATTTATAGGTACTATTTCCACCATTTTACGGTATTCACAGAAAGATGTTATTAAATCTTATGTTATATATTAAGTTCATATAATATAGTATAGATATATATAACTGTTATTATTATAATAATTAAATATTAATAATATAATAAATGTAATATTTTCAGTAAAAATTATATTAAATTACTGTAATACTAAAAGTAAAATAAATTACTTTAAAAGCTATATCAAAAATAAGATATCATTTGATGATACATGTTGAAAGAATGTGTTTAATCAGAATCATTTTTTGTATACAATGATATATCATTGAATTCAAATGTAATACTTTTATAATAGTGACTTACACCTACTCATCCTAATCTATACCTAATTTACAGCAAAGCAGTACCCACTTACCTACCTCTTTTTAATTTAGTTTTTTGTATTTTTTAATTTTTAGTACTATTCAAAGCCCATTCAAATATGTGTTTTTAAGTGTGTATTAACATTTTAGTGTTTTAACATCTTCCAAACACTAATTATAATATTTCAAAACTTACAAGCAATTAGCATATTAAGTTTTTTTTTTTTGATAAAATGATAACTAATAATAGGTTAATTTTAAATGCTAGTTAAATTGTTATTAATAATTGCTAACTGTTCAATCAACATAATATTAAAACAATTTCAACAAATAATGTAATTTTAAACAAATCTGTTAATATGAAGGAATTGTTAGCCCAATATTTGTTTCCTCTCTGGCCTAATCGCAACATAATAGAACCAATCTTGTATTGTTATCATTAATAATAGGTTTAATTGACTTATTATTAAACTACTCAAACTTTAAGTTTAGAATATTAACTATGCGATATGTGCATTATAAATTGTAATATTTTATGTACTTATGATAATCTAAATACAAATTGAAATATAATAAAAAAAATCAACGTACAATCACATACTATGTTTTTGATTATAATTATTAAAATATGTCAATTTACTCTAATGCTGAAAGTAACAACACAAGATTGATGCAGTTGAACAAAAAATTGCTATTTTGTGAATGGACCCGAGGGATAAAACAAATATTGTCTAAACTTTTTCTTAATAATTGTATATATGTTTAAAATTACCCATATTGTGATTAGGTGAAAGCTCAATGTTAAATAAATTAACAATCCCATCAGAACAAAAAACAGCTAATCGGTTTCCCAAACAATCAAGTAATAAAGCTTGTCCAGTTAATTGGTACGAAATCATATTATCATTAGATAATCTAGAATCTCCATTATATATTCGCACTTGATGTTCATCAACGGGCACGCTGTAACATCCACATATAATATAGCATCGCCACCATAAGACTCCACCAGTTACTATCATATCTTTTTCTTGTATTTCATTGCCAAATAATTTCCAGCGATGGGTAATTAAAGAATAATGAGCAATACCACAACGCCCTGCAATTGCTATATGTTTTCCATCATCATCTATACAAGATGTCTGAAATTAAAATAAATATATTTTAATTATGTACAATTTACATTTCAAAAATTATGTAAAAATTTACTCTAATTGGCCAATTGGTTCCCAAATATGGAGAAGGTGCATAAACAATTATCCATTGTTTATTTTCAACTAAAGCACTGGTGATGGTTAATTGGTCTTTAGTTTTGTTATTGGATTGAGTCATTTTATACACTTTGGTTAAACCTGATGTTACATTCAGATACAATTTATCTTCACCTTGGAGATACAAATGTGGACGATGGCTCTAAAAACACATAAATTCCTATGATATTTTTGGTAATAAATTATTTTTTATGTTTCATTATTACACATCAGTATACAATTATTTAACAATGATTAAGAAAACAATACTCAAATCCAATATTTGGAATTAACTAAAATAATAATTTACTAAAAATAATTACCATTGTGGGATTGACAGCAAGAGCGCTTTTTAAAAATGACATTTGTAGTACTGTATCATCATGTGTATCTTTAGAGGCTCCATTAATCATCCATAATTGATAGCCTTCAATAGACCATTCCATAGAAATAATATTGAGTGGATTTCTAGAGCTCAAATCAATGTTTACACTGAAATTCCACGCCAATGAACAAACTAACAGAGCTCCAAAAGTACTCCATACGGCGAAGCCACCATTCTCCCAAGCCATTACTAAAGCACAGCCATCAGGTGTCCATCGAGTACATCTCACAAAACCTAATCCTCCACCTGGCCATACTTGACTAGGAATCACAAGGTTGTGAGATAACTGTAATCCACCAGTATGTTCATCGAGACCAAACACTATGCCTTGGGAACTACAATTTCAAAATATAAATTTTGAACGATTATTTCAAAATTAAATTAACTAACTAACTTTTTTAGTCCATATGCAATCAATCTATACTTGTGATTCAAGCTTGTACATGTAGCAGTATCAATACTAGGAGCCCAAATGCCTTGAACTTGCTATTTTGATAAAATTAAATATAATGTTATTTTTAAATGTTTAAATACTTTATTTTTCAAGTATACGTTACATTAGGGTCAAATTTTAAAGATGAAGCTGTAAGTAGTGCTGCACGACCATCATTCAAAATAATTCCAAAACCTCCAACTAATGGTGAGTATTCCATATCAACAATAAAAGTGTCTTTTGTAGTTAATGGTGCAGCTATAGAATTGAAACACAAATAATTGTATTATTATACATATTATTTAATATTTACATATTTATAACTTAATAACTAATCATTTATTTACCATTAGAAACATGTAGATCAATAGAAAATGGTGTTCTACGAAGATCTAAACAGTAATCTCGATTGATGGAACCATTCCAATGATATCGTAATACATGTCCTTTACAAGTAGACACCATTAATTCATCACGAATACAAGCCATACATTCAACACTACCATCAACACAAGCAATTTGATCCTACACAATTTAAACAAATATAATTAATATATTACTCATTTAAATTAAATACATGTATATATTACATATTATTTAATTTTAAATATTATATTACTTGTTTAATATGTAAAGATGGTATGGTCTCCTTTACAAATAGCTCATCATTTTCTCTTTTTAGACTAGAAATGTGTGAATCTTCTAAATGATATAAGCTTCCAGGATCACCAATAATGCTCAAATTGTAAAATATTAAATAACCTTTTGTAGTCTGCAACACAGTTAAGTACATTTTAGCTAATAGTTATTAGGTAATTATAAAATAAAATAAATACTAACCACTATGACTAACATACTGGAATCTGGTCTCCATTCTACACGTAGATTAAAACCAATTTCATCAAGACTTTGTGGAGATCTTGTGTAAGATGTGATTTTTACACATGGCTAAAAAAAATGTTCGTTAAATTATATGTATTTTATTAAATTAATTTAAGAAAATAATTATATTATTAATGCTTGAAAGGTAATAATATAAATAATTCATTCTTCTAAACATTTTTAAAGGTTATAGTTACTATTGACACAAATAATTATTATTATTAATATTTAAAAATAAAGTACCACTTGAATAGTATACAAGTATAACACATGTTAAATTAATTAAATAATTAGTTTGGTTCTAATAATTATTATTTATATGTTTACATAATACAATAATACACATAACTTAAGTCTTACCAGTCTTATTAATATAATTTTTTTTTTATGTAAGCATACATATATTATATTGGAAGTAATTTATAATTTAATTGATTCGCATGAATAGATAATAATATTACTATTCTGTTAAGCTTTTGACAATCTACGAATAATAATTATTTTAAAACAATTGACCTATTTATAAAATGATATTTTTAGTTAATTATTATGATGTTTCACAAAATAATAAAAATTTACATTTAAAAATCTTTAAAAAATCAAATTTCTGTATTAGGCAATTTTTAAATCAATTGTTTAGTAAAAACAATGCAGTCATCATAGCATGATACATTTAACGTTGGTGACATTTCGTTAATAAGATCTTACAGTGGCATAGTTTGTTTATTCTTTACTTCATTAAATACATATTTCAATTTTCAAAACTAGCATTAGTGTCTTACAGTAAATATTAGTAGAAATGTTGAAGGACAAAAAATTTACAAACTTTTAAATGGGTGTTAAAACAAGTAGAAGACTTAACTAATACACTAATACAAGCAATGAGGTGCATTAACATTACTTGAGGATGTTTATTGTTTACCTTGCAAAACCATATTTCTAGTCGCTCGATGGAAAGTATAGCAAATAGAATTTTGTCTCTGTTGCATATCACTTGGACAAGGGTGCCAGCAGCGTGCGCTGAAGCCAAAACTTTTGGCCAGCCTAACGGAAAGTACATGGTTTTAGTTGCACTAGGATAAACGAAATACGAGTCGCTGCAAACACATTAATCCCAAATTTATAACTGACGACCGTTAAACGTTGATATTACCGGTACAATTAGTTGTCCACTGCACTACAACGACTACAAGTTACAACCATTGAACCATTTATAAAATTATACTATTGGATAATAATAACATAATATTAACGTCGACAAATTGTATACGTTATCAGCACGTTTGGTGTCATCTTAGATCATATACTATGGATGGAGCCACGGCGTATTATGTCCATACAAAAAATTGTTACCGATATCAGCGACGAGTCTCTTGAATAGATGCTTAATCTGCGCATGCGCAAGGTTACTCGTTGCATGTTTATTATCTGGATCATTAATGATATTAACTTAAATCATAAGTCGAGCACCTATAATCAAGAGACTCGTCAATGATATCGGCAACCTTAGATCATATACTATGGATGAAGCCACAGCGGATTTTTTTGTTGCCGATATCATTGACGAATCTCTTAATTAGGTGCTCGATATGCGCATGCGTGAGGTTAATCGTCGCATATTTACCAGCTGGGGAATCAGATATCAGAATACGGTATTTTATTTTATTTTTTCGTGTATTATACGTGTAATTTGTATTTAAGACTTAAGTATGATATAATAATTTTTTGTAGTATACCGTACTGCTACCTTGCTGTTATTTGGGATCCCCACACTGACGACAATGCTTGCCAGGTCGAAAGGATACTGCGCAGGTTCTTGCGATTCATCAGCTTCTTTTTGGCCATCAAATGTCCATCGATTAATTACTCCCCAGTAATATGAATCGCCATTAAACTTGATCTAGCCTCAGAGCGTAAGCGCATTATGGGTGGTAAGTTCTTAAAAGAACTGTTGGATGATAGTGTTGATTCCCCAACTTTACTAAGCTCAATTAATTTTAAAGTACCCCAACGCACCACCCTTTCCAGTACTACAATTCATATTCCTTTTTGTTCCACCGACTTCTTGCTAAATGAACCTATTAGACGTATGATGCATAATACCAATTTTGACCGCACCTTTCTCTTTTAGATAGCTCTTATCATACCTAATAACTGTATTGAAATACTCTTAAGATTTAAATTAACAGATTATTACTAATTATTCACTTTAACTTCTTCATGTATCTTTATCTAATAATAGTACCTATGTATTTTTTTTTCGTTTTTGTTTCTTTTGTAAACCATAGTACCTGTTTTGTGCATAATGTACAAAATTACCCAGCCCGTATATTCAATAAATAAATAAAAATAAAAAATAAACAAACAATATATTATACACCACTTATAATAGTTTTAAAAGTTCAATGAATTTTAGAAGGTTATAAAATAAATATCATAGATGAAAAAATAAATATTTATGAATGAATAACACTATTTAACTTCGTACAGTGAGTAATAGGTTCTAAACACTTAAAACCATGAAGCATCATCGTAAATGTTATAAACTCATTTTTATTATCACAATCACATTTTGCAGTGGGGTCGATTGTATCGATATACTTTATTACGATTCCTTTTGCGCCTATATCTTTAGCAAATTTACCCTATAAATTAAAAAAAATAATATTGAAATCATACATAAATAATATTTAATATATATTTTATAAAATATGTATTACTTTTTTATAGAATGCATCTGCATTGTCAGCACAGAAGTAAATATTATAGTGGTCAGCTTCACAATACTAAAATTATTCGTAACATGTATTAAAAAAATTTTGTAGGTGTTAATTTATATATTTTTGAAAGTAAAATTATTAAATACCTAATACAAGTACCTACATAACGTGTAAAATGTTTTTAGTTATAATATAACTAATTATTGTGTTTAAAATTACTTTTTTATACATCGCAATTGCGCTCTAAACATTTTAGGGTCGATAGACAAGTTACGCTCTATACATTTTAGGGTTGATAGACCAATTGCGCTGAAAACATTTTACAATACCTAAGGAAAATATACTAGTTATTAATAATAATTATTATATAATAAATCAAAACACTACCGATTTTTTTGTGAGTATTAATACATAATATAATATAAATAAATAAATGATTTTTTTTTCACATTTTACAATTTATCTTTTGATCGTCAATTATTCAAAATGAAATACCAGTTACATTACATTTTAATACGTTTCATAAAATTATCGATACTATTATAAAATACCCAGTCACTTTAACCAGTAATCAATTGATCAATAAATAAGTTTTAATTTTCAGGCATTTTAATATGTATTATAAAATCGCAATTGGTATACTTATCCTAAAATATAAGGAGCGCAATTGGTATACTGGCCCTAAACAAAAATTCTGTGTTAGGCTCAATTATTAGTCCATGCCCAATACATAATAGGTTGTATGGGTAACTATTATTGACACTATTAATGGTGCTGTTTAAATTTTAATTAGTTTAGGGTCAAAAATTTTTTAGTAGTGAATATTAAATAGTAATCATAACAATTAGTTTTTTCAGTTGATGGCTCAAAATAATTTATTTATATACTTTTTTATATGTCACGCAGCATGTGGGTAGATGTTCAGCGGAGGTTGTATTAAGTGTAGGACTCGCTGAGAACTCTAGATACATTTTGTCCTTTGCAATTGTTGAACAACTTAAAGCTTTTTCGAATGTTGTCTAAAAAATAAAAATAATATTTATGTGAAATTCGGTATCTGGGTGCTTGGTATTTTTACCAAGGAATGGGTGTGATTTAAAACATCATCCATTGGAACAGTTCCGCCTTTAAAGAATTCATTACACGGATTGAAATTATTAAAGCCAATTATATAATTATCCATAACATCATTTAAAACCGTAAAGTCAAACCCTATTAAACAAAAGAACATATAACATTTATAATAAATAATAATTAGATGAATCTAATTATATAAATTTATATATTATAGTCTATTGACGTGAAACAATAACTTCAGTATTTAAATTGTATTGTTATAATATATTAAAGTATGGTTAACTGGCACATACATCCACAATAATCTTGATTGATGTGATAGGTAGTTCGAATAAGATATACACACATTTAATTATAAATACTAGTATTAACACTTGTATAAAGTACTAAATTTATTTTTCATAGTTAAGGTATAATTCAAAAACTCATGAACAGACTATACATTTAAATACAAATATCAAAAGAGTAAGAAACACAATGGATCACGGATGATTTGAAATACACTTGTCCCATAGATATTGACATTGAAGAGATAATATACCTTAATAGATATTACTCGAATATCCGCTTTTCTACTGTTAGGTTCATTTTGATTTCCACGAGTTCTGTGATTATTTCTATTATTTTTTTTTTTTTTTTTGAAATGAATACCTACATACACTGATATAAATTTCATCACCAAAGCGGAGTTAACAATGGACACTAGCTTTGCATTTTATATGAATACTGATTTGAAATGCCTATGGTCAATAATGGCTATTCTAGTAACTTCGTTCTTATAATTTCACCCAAACAATTTTTTCCCTCCCCCCTCTGAACATGAAGGCTAGCTCCGCCAATTATTATTATCAGGTTATCGATAAAGTAAAATAATATTATATAAATATATCTACTTTAAAATGTAATCGATATAATTAAGTGTTTTGCCTTTTACAGTAAATTCCCGTTACAACGAATATCAATAAAACGAAAAATCCCGTTATAACGTATAACGGGACAAGATCGCGCACTTCACAAGTTTCGCGCTCTTGTGCCGTACATTGACGCAACTCACAAACAAAATTGACAAAAACGCGCCGACGACCACAAGCACTCATAGTTAACGCAACCTAAATGGCGCGCACCCCGCCGCCGTCGATGCAAACAAGTTTTTCATTCTCTTATTTATTTTTTTTTCACCGGTCACAATTCATTTAAAACAAAAACACAAAATACCTACTTCAAATAAAAAATATCAAGAAAAATATAAAAATAATAAGAAAGCTCAAAAATCATCAATACAATATTTAAAACGTCAAAATTCCAAATTCAAGATACCAATGTCGCAAACTACATATAAGGCCGTCGGAGGAGCCACCGCCGTACTACCTTCGCCCCCATTTCTTCCCATAGCTGGTTGACTGGTCACCAGAAGGTATTAAACGATCTTCACACGGTGATTCACAAAATGACCATACAGCCACCCGACTAAAGTATGTCACCACGAACCGTGGTACCTTCTTGAGATTTACTTCAACAAGGGGACAACACCCGGTTGAATGGGGCATTATATCGTATATTCACTATGCATCACATACTCGTAATACATGGTAAGGTAGAATATACGATAAACCACCAGTATACCGCCGTGTTTTTTTGTGCTATCGTGTTAAATACATCGCCAAGGAGCCGAAGCACAGCCGTCCAACAATTATCAACAGCAGTCCAAGGAGCAGTACGAGCCAAAGAGCCGACGCCCAATCATACACAGTGTAGCTAGAGCAGTACGAGCCGTAGAGCCGCCGCCAAACATATAGAGTGCAGTCGGCAAATCAATCCTGTGAGTTGTCATATTATTGTAACCTCTTGTAATATTTTTATTGTATTAAAACGACACTAAGTCAAAAAGAAATTATTGTAAAATAATATATGCAAAACATATAATAATAAAAAAATACGAAGCTAACGTTATATCAAGCAAAACAAGAAGGACATGAAATTCGTTACAAACGAAAGTCATAGAAGTCCCCTGCTGAAAAGCAGGGCTTATATTATAGAGCTTATTCGAATTTCCGTTACAACGAAAAAAAAAATTCTGTCCTCTAGAGTTCGTTTGTAACGGGATTTTACTGTAAAATAATATAAAAGTCCTCCCGTTTAATTTATTATTCTGGCAATTGTTTATAGTCACTTCCACATAGAACAATCATTATGGATTATTTAATATAATAAATACATATATAGATAAATCGTAATAATTAAACTTTACTTGAAACAATTTAAAAAAATTCCATTTCGTTCATATTTCAAAAAAATTATAATACATACATTTTTATTAAATTCGTTTATGTTAACTTATATACTTACAATCTGGAGAATTTGGTTTATCACTATAATATATCATGTTGCTTGCGCTCACATATAATCCAATACTCAAATTGGATTTTATTTTTTTTAATTCAGTTATGTATTCTATTAACTTCTTAAAAAAATTTGGATCAAAATGAAAATCTGCATTCTAAGAAAAAAAAAAGAAAAAATGTATCAGTACCAATAAAATTTGAACTACTTATATATACATTTATTTGATTGTTCTAAATAATCAATGAACATGTTTGAATAAATATTTCATTGGTATCCAAGTAGACATTATTCATAAAATATTAGGTAATACCTATCCTTTTAGAGAATGATCGATTATATTTAATGTATAGGCACAGAAAACTAGATGAGGTTATTATTCCGTCAAGATTATTGAGATAAAATAAGGACAATATAATAAAAAGTAACATAACGGGTCGAATAACAATAGATTATAAATAAATGAACTAATGGGGTGGGTTACATGTCTTCGAATGTCATGTGTTCGAAAGTCATATTTTCGAATGACAAGTGTTAAAAAAATCATTTATTCGAAAAGTCGTATGAACGAAATAATATATTAAATATTATTATTTTATTTTTAAACGGACATTTTTACAATGTATCCGATTATCAAAAAACGTGGATAATGTTTTTACCTAAAATAGGTCAATTCACTCTAATATCAAAATTAAAGCACACTATTGAAACTAGTGAACAAAAATTTACTATGTCGTACGTGTATAAGACGGAGACAACAGTTATAACAAATATTTTTCAACAACTTTTTAACAGTCTATTAAACGTGGTAGTGACAAAATATACGTTGCGTTATTGTATTGTCTACTAGTTGGAATAAATCAATCAATATACAGTGAAATGTTTAACTTGATTAATCAATATTGGGATGAAAATGACATTGGTGTAACGGAAAACACAGATCTTGAAATTATTATTGATTTTGAAATAGTCGCAATCAACGCAATTAATGCAGTTTATGTATTTGCTATGCATTCAACATGTTTCTTTCATTTCTGCCAAAATATTTATAGAAAAATAAAAAATGTCGGTTTATCTATGAAGTTCTCAAATGATGCAGATTTTAATATTTTAACTAGACACATCCCCGCAATTTTACAAATAAATATTTTTTTATTTTATTTTTTATTAATTTTTAAATATTAGATAGCTTTTTAGTTTAAAAAATGATTTTCGTTCACACAACTTTTCGAAAATATACCTATTCGAACAAATAATTTTTCTAACACTTGTCATTCGAAAATATGATTTTCGAAGACATGACCCGCTTCCTATAGATGGTGAGACGCCTAATGGTAAATTTATTTCGGTCTACCAGAGTGTCAAATTTAAATGTTATACATTATATTAAATAATATACTTTCATTTGTTTTACTTATTAGATAGTACCTATGTTATGTCATATGTATTGTTTGTTTGTTAAAAAATGTTTTTAATTGATTAATGAAGCGTTTTAAAGAAGGGAAAACGCATCTAGACATTTTTGCATAATTTAGACGTAATTTTAATTTTTAGTAAGATATTATAGTTGAGGTAAGTATTATTAATCTATTCGTCCTACTAATTTTTCACAGTCTCTTTATAATCGTACATATTTGAAGAGGGATTTCAACTATTAACACAGGTATCTAAAATTACAATTCAGTTGAAAAAAGAATATTGCACCACGACACGAAACGATGACGTTAATACGTTTATATGTAAACTATTTGATTATTGTTAGGCTGGTACTTACACAATCATTGTAATCATAGTTTAAATTCTTTAGTACTAAACCCGATATTTTTGAATCCATTAAAAATTCTCTCATTTTGGTCAATTCTATAGGTACATTTTCAGCATCAACTGCTTGTGCCCAAGCTTGTAGAGTTGCATAACCGTAATATAAATACAATGGTTTATCAGAGGATTCAAGAGCGCTTACATTGTCTGTAAACAAAAAAAAACTAGTTTAAAATATATTGTTTTTACCATTTACCTATCTATGATAATTGATTATAATATCAATCGAACTTACATATTACGTATTTATATTACAATCATATGGACATTAGACACCCTTCTTTTGGTCTAGAATACTTTAAATATTTAATAACTATACAATAAATGTATTGAAAACAATATCATTTAGGTTTTAATTAATTAAGTAATATTATGTTTGTTGATTGATAGAAACGACCCATTGATTATTGGTTCTTATATTTATTTAATGTATTATAAATTCCACACGATAAAATTCTAATAATGTAGGTATTCTGTGCAGAAACACGCGCACTTATTTTTTTTTTTTTAAGGAAATTCAATCATGCTTATAACGTTTTATGACATCATGCTGATGCTTGATGCACATAATACAATTTAACAATAAAATGAAAACATGATATGTGTGAAAAACTCAATATTGTGGTTTGAATTATAGATAATACATAATTAATAATATGAGTTGCCTTGAGTCACAAAGCAATAGCATTTAGGTTATGTAACAAACAATATTAACAACCAGCTCATGATGGTGGCAAAATACTATATTGGTGTCACTCCAATCTTAAATTTAAATAGCTCACCTTAATTTCTCCGTAATTTATATAATAATTATTAGATTAATAGTACCAATAATATATAGTATACACATATATTTCCTGTTTACAATTACAATGTATGGTTATTTGTTTTCAATACCTAATAGTTTTTACTTACTTTCATCCACTTGAGTAAAATTGACAGTTAAATCAGCAGCCATATTTATTCCATCATAAACTAATGATGTACACTCCTGCAATGGTAACTTATCTATTGACATGGGTGTATCTGGACAAAAGTATCCATTAGGATCAAAATCACCTGAATACATACATGGCGCTATTCCAAGCACTGAAAAGTAAAAATAATAATTTCATAAATGGTTTTTTAAATAAAAACTTTGGCCTGATATTTTAGATCCAGAGTGTAGCGTCGCTTTTAGATTTGTTTTACAATTACGTATTTTTTTAATTTGTGCGACTATTACAACATTTTAGAGCAGATGATTTGATACTGTAATCTTTTATAACATCGAATTAGATTTCCTGTAGCATATTTAATCTCTCATTTTTTTTTTTTTTATATTGAATAGTAATTTTATCACTGGCCATTTATTATAAATATATAACAATCAAGATATTAAATAAGATTTTTTTTTGTTTTACAAGCGTCAGTGGAACAGTGTACAATACCTATAAATTACAAATAGTTTTTTAACTGCCATTTGTGTTATCAATTCTTCTTTGGTTTTGAATTTCATGATTTTTATTTCACCCAACTAGGTACGTTAGATTCTAAAAAATATTGGTTGACAAATAATAAAAATTATGATTATTGATATATTTTATCGACTTTCGTTGATGGGTATGTATTAAGTAAATAATTCATTTTTATTTTTATATAACATAGAATATAAATATATAAGTAGGTATCTATTTATATTTTATTAAAAATATTACCTTGCTCAGCATTGATTGTGATCCATTGATTTTGTAGAACAAAATTTATCAGTAATGTAATAAAACTTTTCATTTTATTTTTTAAAAATCATACAAAATAATAAAATTTAATTATAACATAGAACACAATATTGTTGGCATTAGTTTGAAATTAGATTAATCAAATTCCTATAAATAACGAGATATTTATAAATTATACCATATCGCAGCTGTACTTGAATATAGTAACTATTTGATAATTTTAAACAATTGTACAAATAAATAGATAATAAAATTGGCAACAATTAATTATATTTTATTCACGTAGATATTTTTAAGTCATTAAATAAAATACAATAATAACTTTTTATAGCATTTAAATAATCAAATTTTATACCTATAAATTTAATTTTGAACTGAGGATTCACGCCATTCCACAGTTGTATTTGAATAGAAATAATATGACAATTGTACACATAAATTAATAAAATAAATAGGAATTTAATTATATAGGTACATTGTATAATATTATATCTCCAAAAAATAGAATACACGAAAAGAAATAGGTATTATAAAAATTATTAATCGTTCGATTATATTAATAATTATGTAGTTAGTTTAGTAATAGTGTGTTCGGTAAGTTACAAGTAATAATATTAATAACAGTATCGTTAAAAATAATAGTAAATACGATGAATTTTAATATAATATGGATAGGGCATACAAGCGTACCCTTGAAATAAAAATGTCTTTATAGTACTATCAGTTTCCGGTTACGGTGCAAGTGTACGGTAACAGTGGTAAACCGTGTACAGACCGACAGACAGCGTATTTATTATTGAGTATATGTAACTAAAAAGCAAGTATTCATGAGTGTAAATTATATACTTGTATATTTTCAACAAAAAATGTATTCAGTCTTCAGGCCGGAAGAGTCTGCATACTACGTTTGTTTGTGCGTGACCGTGTTTTTCTGATTCGATACATTTTATCTTTAAGAGGACATTATACCCGCATGTGTTGTCTGTGTCTTACTAATATAAATCATAGCAAATTTGCGTTCAGCAGAACACATTTTATGATGTTAGCTTTTATATTAGAATAAATTTCAAGGCAATCATTATTAATTTATTATATATTTCTTTTCGAATGCTATTTATTAGTTGTTACCTACTATATTATTATTCGAAAACATTTTTCTAAAATATCCTTTATTGTTCCCATTTTTTATGTATTACAAGTGTATACTAGGTAGCTGTTGAACGACAATAGACTATAATCATTTCGTTTTCGACATTTCTTTCAAAATATTGTGTTTTATCGTTTTTTTCGTTACCTTATTGTATATAATAATATATATATATAATAATCATGTATGGAACATACTCCTCATTAGTATAGAATACCGCAATTTTTGAACATTAACACCTTAACATTAAAATGCTATTGTAGTTGACGTTGTTAGATCTGTGCATTGCGACTGCGTGAAAACTTACTAGGTACCAGTTAAAATTCCGTGAAAGCGCGTTTTCATCGCTATATCCAGTTTGAAAGTATATTGAATTAGAACATCGTATGATCATTATGGCACCGAGTTTTCACACCTCCTACCCACCACACGTCATCTGTACAGGATGCCAGACGCTTAAATGAATGTTACCAGTCGGGAACACCATTAACGGATAATGCAGATACTAACCGGCCGAATGTCAGATACATCGAAAGTAAAAACAGTAAGTATCTACGATGTCTAACCACGCCTGCCTAAAAACTATTAAGTTGTCTTACTTACTCGAATTACAAAATTCGAACAAAAATGTCCATCAAAATTCGAAGCGTCTTTATTAAATTTATATTGTACACATATTGCATGCAAACCCAACTATAGCCGTAAATTTAATAATAGTCCAGTTAATTTATTTAGTAACAGTGACAAAAAATGTTAAAATAATAAATATTTGAATTTATTATACCTTAAGAGGACGCTTTATCCGCGTGTGTTGTCTTCGTCTTACAAAATCGTACAGAATTCGTCTCTATTTAATAAAAACCGTTTCACGCGGTTAAGAACCACTGGGGCTGTAGTCCAAGTTAACTCAATTTTCAAGCCATACTAATATTCCCTACACAGAAAAAAATGAAAATACTTCACAAATATACGGTAGGTACTGAGGTGTAAGGTTTTAGGTGTTTTCTATGAGGTACACGGGTACAACGCGTTTTAGACTGTGCGTAATCATATTTTTTAATTACAAAATTAAATTGCAATATTTTGAATGTGGAGGGGCAAGAAAATGTACGACATTTTCAAAACAGCCGTTGAGTCTAAGACTAAAAATATAAAAACAGTACTTTTTTGTTATACTATATATGTAAATTATTTTTATTGAAGTATAATTTGTATTACAGACAAAGTTAACTTATGTATTTTTATTACAATAAACTTTCTATCAATTTAAGGTGATAGACATTATGTAAGTTACCCATAGAAATGCAATAAAAAATAAACAGAAGTCATAAATGATTGGAAAACATTTATAACGTCAAATAGTATAGGTAGCTTTGATGGTGAGAACACTTTTATTGTATGAATAGATAATCGCTATTGCATCATTCCTTATTATTCGCACAGAACAGTTATGCAAATTTTTGTGCCCCAAAATGTCTACCATCATTTGATAGAATCACTCACAAATATAATTAGATTATCCTAGATTTGGTTTCCGGCGTGTAATATTATCCATCTCCAGAGCAATTTAATTTAATTTTTTTCCGACCAAAATACTGTTTCCTGTTTATTTGTATTTAGATCGAGTTTTGTTACCTGTTGAATATCTGCGCTTAGTAACGAAATATTTTTATTCTCTTCCAGAGTTAAATTGTCTTGGTTTAAAACTTTTCCATTGGGTATTATTCCACGTATAACGTTTTCAATTTGTACAATTGAATTTGAATCAAATTCTGTTACCTATTTAATATCTGTAGTTAATATCAAAATATTTTTGTTTTGTTCCAGGGTGAAATTATTCTTGTCAGAACTTTTTTATGTGGTTTCTTTTCATGTAAATTCCTTAAGCAATATTATGATTGAAGTATTTTTAGATATTGTATATTTACTAGAAGTGTGATCAGAAGGATTAATGTTTTTTTCTAGTAGGAAGTCCCCTCTAATGCTCTATCTTATTTCTATTACGTGAGGCGTTACCATAAATATATATTATATTATTTTTATGCAATTATTATACTAAACAATGATACATATTATCTTATTGTATTATATTTTAAATATGTCGAATGTTGAGTGTTATTTTGTTAGAAACTAACTATACATTAACTGATCAACTATAGGCGAACATTTTATGTAAAAAATCTTAAGTGATCGTAATGTCTACTTGTGATCGATCGGACTACATTTTTTAATTTTGACCTTAACATTTTACAAATTTGATTTAATTTTTTTGAAAAATTTTTAATGTTTTAGTAGTGTTTAACAAATATTATTATATAAAACTGAAAAAGTAGCACGACCGATCTCAAGTATACTTAATGTTGAATTCATCTAATAAATGTGCAGAAGTGTTATCGCACCAATACAACGTTCTGACTGATTGAAAAAAAAATGAGTAGTTTTTAACGGGAAAATTGTAAGAACAGTAGCTGTGCGTGTCAGCCTCACTGGTTTTTCTAAGAATATGTTACGTGCTCTCCAATAATATAGTATCTGATTTTATTCACAAAATATAGCTACACACATAATTATTATAAGTTATAATCAATATTGTTCTGTGTTATACATGTATAATCAATATAAACAATAATATTATTGTATATGAATTGAACTAATGCAAAACATAATAAAATATAATTCTGTGTTCAAGACTTATCAGAGTTATTCGCCAAATAAACAGCATTTATAATAAAAAAATAAAAAATTATATCATAACAAATATAATTTTACAAAAACTAAAAAAAATATAATATTTATTAGTAATTGTGCCTAAATTTTTGTCAAGAATGTGGAATATTGTGTTATTTTTTTTGATTTGTGTAACAATTGCTCAAAGTACACATTATTTCATAAAACTTCCGCCACATCTTTCAAAAGACAAAAATACGTACGTAAAACACTCCTTTCTTTACTCTTCTCCTTAAGTACATACAAATATTCATGCTGTTCATTATGGTTATTATTTAAGGGGCAACAGTTAAACAATTTATAACCTAATCTTAGTACCACGGGATCTATGTGTTAGTTGTAAATAATTATTAGTGTGAATGAAATTTAATGCAGGTACCGGCTGGAGCCGCAGACGGATGTCACTCTCGTACGCACATACACATGTCAATAACTCGATAACAATAAAAATATCGAATTATTCACTATACAAATTTTACGACAAATAACTTATTGATTTGACGAATTGAAAGTTGTCTGATCTTGATTCTGAAAAGTCTTTAAATTCAGTAGATCGCACAAAACGTTTTTCATTTTAAATTTTGATTATGATTTGAAAAAATTCATATTTTCGAGTTTTTATTAACACTTTATTATAATATAAAATTTAATTTTTACAGAGTATTCCGTATGTACGATCTATAGACAAATATTTGCCAAATTCAGAATTTTTCAGAATCAATATCGAATATCATAAACTAACTTTAATTTTGTCTAAGCATTTTGACCTAAAATGTATGTCAGTAGCGAGACCCCTTAAATTGAAAAATTTAATTTTTTATATCGCCACTAATAAATATGCTTCAAACAATTTTGTCTGAGAAAAATTTACATCATAATAACTAAGATACAACGATACATAATTAACACACCATGCAAATTATTTATACCTATGACACGGCGACGGCGGTGGTTGTGGCTAAATGTTCCGCGGTGGGCCGGTCAACTCCGTGGTGTACGTTGAAAAACGAAAAAAAAAAAACAAACACCAGTGGTAGTGTAGTACACAGCCTTTATTGACACGTTTGTAATAAAAATAATTATGGACACCGTGCGCGGCGAATAACGGCACAACGACGATGAACGACGGGAGAGAACAAAAAAAAAAAAAACAAACGACCACAGCGTCGTTGTACACGACGTGCGAGTATGCTGCGTTTTTTTGGATTTTTGTTTTACTACAACAAGCGAAAACAAGTAATACTCACACTTTTATAAAAACCAAAAAAAACATGGTTTTCGGTGACTATTCCGAGTGAATAGAGATATAATGGTCGGACCGTGTTGTCCCCGTGGTCTCCCTGTGCCATTGCGGCGTGGTGGGAGAGTTGACTATGTCGAGTCGTCTCTGCCCATAGTGGCGGTTGATAAGGTGCAGACTGGTCATTGCGGTGCCTGTACTTTGTACAGGCGACCGTTACGTACCGTGTCACCTATATACACCTACATATAATGCATAGGTTGTATTGATTGTAGTTAATTAAAACCAACTCCAATAGTGTCATTTATGATTTATTTTAATTAATTTTATGTAAACAATGTTTTAGTAGATAAATCAAAATAATAAATTAGTGTTATATGTATTTATTTTTATATATGGCACACAATATGGGGGTAGATTTTAGACCTAACCTTTGTCCCTATCATTCGTGAAAATGATACATATATTAAAATGCGTATATTTTAAGCGGTGATTGATATATGTTCGAGCGAACAAGGGCAGAGAATAAAGTTTTAGAGATAAAGGATCTCTGAATGATCCACAAATTCGTTTGATAAGCTTAAGTTACGCATTGGCTTGTTTTTATCATTTCAGTATAAGCTGAGAAATTTATCTTTAAATAAAAGATTACGCCGCTGCCTAGGTCCTTAAAGTTTACCATTAGTTCCATACTTGAATATGATATAGAGCGTAATAAATATTTTTAGCTCGGTCCCCTGAATTTCAAATTATCGACTGATTAAGCACATTATGTAACCTACTTGAGTTTAACTAAAGGGTTTCAATTTCGTATTTTATTATGCATAAATGCATAATGCATAGGTATATACACATTTTTCGCACTTTACAAATAGTTAATCAAAACCTTATGATCTATAAGCAATAAATTGATAATATTTTTTGGTTGTACGTATCCATAAATATTAAATAACTTATAAAATAAAACTAAAAGTATTGAAGAAAAAACAATGTTTATTATATATATATGTGCATATAGTTAAACAAAAATTAAAGTTTAATATAGAAAAATTGTACTTTATCGAATAATACAACTAATAAGTTAGTATAATATATTGATTTTGCAATGGTCTGTGTTCTTTTTTGTGTGCGTAGGTACTTACACTTACACGATTAGTTATCGGTAAAATGCTTCGATTTTTTTCAACATTTAAGGATGGTTTATGATAGCAAACTGGATGTAGTATGTTCTTTAAATAGGTCAAAATTAAAAATGCCCAATACTTTATTTTTATAACCGGAAAAAAATACACATAGCGTGTACTAGGGTAATATGGCAAAAGTTTGCGACGGCGACGTTGGACATTAATGTCCATTAAACCGTAAATGATGATGATATTAATTAATAGGTATTCATTGGAAATATGAAAATTCCAAGCATTGTATACCTACATATTAATAGTATCAAAATCAAATAAACATGAAAAATGCGGGAGAGTAAGGAATTAATTTTTATTGGAATATATTATATAAGTATAAAATGTTAGTTTGTATTTCAACCAAAAATGTAAAACAGGATCCCAGATAAGTTTTTCTTATAAATGTATAAAAAAACATTTACACAATTTCATTTTATATGATTATGAAATTTAAAATTTGTTGAAATCATGAAAATTCTCAGGCAATTTTGTAGAAAAAAAATTTTAAAATTTTTGAATTTTATAGCTAACATTTTAAAGATATAAATTAAATTTTATAATTCCGAACAAAATACAATATCATGAAAACATAAAAAAAAACCATAAACACACACGGAAATGTGGTGAAAACGTTTTATTTAGTGTTTTACGCAATAAATGTTTTTATTTACAATTCACTTAGTTCACTACACATATCAGAACGGTGTATGTGGTTCCATGCTATTCAACACTAGCGTTCATCGTACCTGGGAGAAACAGTGTGGTGTCTACCAGTTTTCGTAGCTCTAAAACTAAGCTTCGAAAACTTAAATCGAATACACTATAAAGTATTATAAAAATAAAAAGCGAAGAAAAACGTCCGTTACAAAGGCAAACAGCGAAAAAACTGTACACGTGCGGCTTTCAAAAAAAAAAAAAAAAACGGAAAAGAACGGATTGGAAAAACTCTGGAAAAGTCTTAAAATCCTGTGAAAAGTGGAAATTATTCGAAAAATCACGATAGTAGAAATAATAATAATATAATGTACCGCAGGGCGCACAATGCACATAGACCTTATGACATAGAGCTTTTTCTACGCAACCGCTGCGTATTCTTTGTATAGTAAATGAATTATTTTTCACGTTTTATTATATAAGAGAAAGAAAGATGATTATAATACCAACCTATAAAATAAAGGAGGTAAATATGTAAATAATATTGATAATATATAAAAATAATAAAAATGTTATTAATAAGCCCACTACAACGACAGTATTTTACCAGAGTGCGTAATTTTAGACACGTCGAAGTATAATTATAATTTATAATTATTGTATCGATTACCGTATTTGTGAGTTAACAGTTTTTCTATAACTTATCACTTATCAGTCATCAATCGGTGTAATACCATGTCCCACCGCATGCCCGGTTTTTTTTTTTTTAATGAATGAATGAATAAAAAAAATATAAACATGAAAAATGGTAATTGGGGATCAAGCTATCAGCCCTCAATCGATGCAAATCGATACCTGTACTCCTGACGTCGAAAGTCTGAAGCTGTTTTGTAGGAGAAAATGTTAGTTTATTGCCATGTTTGAGTATTAGTAATCCATAATTGTGGGGGAAGTTCAATTTACACGAATCTAAACCTAGCAGGTAGACAATCCGACTGCGTCGGATCGCGGACGATGTGGATGACGCACAAATTAAATTGTATTTCTATTATATATTATGTCGTATACTCGGTTCTTTTTTGAATGAATAAAAAAATAAATAAATACTAAAAATGGTAATTGGATGTCTATCAGTCCTTAACCGATGCAAGTCGACACCTGTGCTGGGCAATGCACCTACGGCGGATTGTTATACCTCCTGACATCAAAAGTCTGATGCTGTTTTGTAGGAGAAAAAGTTCGAATTACACGTTAAAACTTAAATTAAGTTGTCAGATATCATCGGGAAAAAACTATTTAAACGAAATTAAACCTCTCATCAGGTAGGCAATCAGACTATGTCGGATCGCGGATGATGTACGCGTGGCAAGTGAAATCAAAATTTGTATAAACTCGAACTTCGAATTTCGAATAGTATTAAGTTCCTATTAAACAAACACCTGTTAGCGTATATTACATAACATACATATTGGTATTATAATATTTGATAGTTGAATAATTAATATGCATTTACAATGCTAAATCTCGAGAACTTAACAAAATTGCAACTCGCAGATTGGTCAAATTAATAATAATTAATAATTATTAAATATTTGGTTTATTTATTTTTGGTAGTAGGTAGTGTATATGGTACAATTTTAGACAGTGTATACCCCCTCCCCAAATAAAAATTCTGGATACGCCACTGTAGGTGGAAAAATGTATTATCAAAAATCTTTTATAATAGACTATTATACGTTACAAACACTCCGAAAAATTAACATTTTTGTAATGTGTACAATGTCTCGAACAGATTCGTATGTTATTCAACGATGTCACAGCCACCGAATAATCAGATCAGAATCGAATCGCACGCCATTACAGCGGCACATGAGACGGGCAGCTCTAACGAGAGCGATGCACCCGTAACGCGGAACTCTAGACGAATCACTGGAACTGTGCCATCTGCTCACTATAGATCTGACGTACGTGCGATTCGTCATTTCTGCGAAACGTAACGCGCCGTAGCTCTGCGCATGGGCGGCTAGGCAAGTTTTGGTCTACCAGGAAATATTTATAAGGGTCTCATAGTAAACATAATGAAAAAAATATATCTAGAGGTATTTTTTTTAAATATATTATTTTTAAGCAAACAATCCTTTCTTACTTCTGTTGAAAAATAAATTTAAAAAAAATCTATTAAAATAGTATATTACAGAATTTATAATGCACAATTTTTTACCTAAGCCTTAAGGTAGTCCAAATAACACTTAATTCTTATGTTTTTTTTTTTTAATTTTCATGTTCACTTATACGAGTATTAACATGTTTCCAATCGATAAACCCTTCGGAAAGTGGACCGGTTCCATCACCATAACAGATACAAATACAACAAAATGAAACTTTATGTTTGAAACTATAAGATACCCATTTACGATTCTCACCATCATTTCGATTAAAAGCTTTTGTTGGTGCAAAAGCAATATTAATCTTCGATTGAATATGATGGAATGACCAAAATTTTGAAAAATTTGCCAGTGTTGATTTTTTAAAATAGTTTTCAGATAATGTTAAAAAAAAAAATAAGAAACTTAATAACATTTGTTACAATATTAATTATTATTATTAAGCTATTGTGTATAAAAAATTGTACCACTATTAAGTTCATTCAATTGATTTTTAGCTCATTTAAAATGTGAATCATCACCATCATTTTCTTAGTCTGTGGTGAATATATCTAAGAAAATAAAATAGGAAGATTGGATAACTGTTATTTGATTTAGCAAAAATCTAATTAAACCATGTATGCTACTTTGATTAATTATTATTTGAGATTCAAATATTGAATCATCAAGAAATATACGCACCTGATTTTTAGATGCTTTTGAAAGTTAAAAATTGTTCAAGTATTATACATTAATTTGTGTAAGTAAAAAATGTTTTATATCTTACTGTTTATAGTAGAGTGTTTAATTTCTACAATAATTGTTCCACTATTGAGTTCATTCAATTGATTTTCAGCTGATTTGAAATGTAATTGATCATTGTCATATTCTTTGTATGTGGCTAAAATTTCTATCATAAAACTTTTTATGAACAAAGTTATAAAAAAGTAGATACACACTAAAATAGTAGTTACATTTAACAGTACCTAAAGGTTGTATTTGTAATTTGCATGAAGTAGTATATCATGGAACTGAAGTCAGGAAGGAGCCTCAACATTAAACATAGGCGAGGGCCTACCGGGAAAATCCCGATATAACGACGCAGAGGCAAACGGGGTTTTACGAATACACGTTCTGTTTGGGAAACATACTTGAACACTTACGAATAACGTATTTCTACGAGTGAGTTTATCGCATAATACGGGAACAAAATAAAATAAAATATGCATCAACGCAAATAATTAATAGAGATGTGACGATCAGTGTTCGTGCAAACGCAACACACCAAACACTGACGTACTGCCCGAATGGTGCCAGACTTATATAGGCCTCGGAACAAGGCCGAGGTAGAATTTTGTTTGTGCATACCAGAGCTTGAGTTAAGGAAATGTTAGAGTTGCACAGGGGCGGACTGGGAGTATATTAGCCCAGGTGGAGATGAAATGTACCGGCCCAAAAGTATAATAATAATAATAATATCTTTATTATCATAGGTGTAGATATGGTGATGCTGTCGCGCTTTCCCCTCCAACTAAAAAAACATGCAAGTTTCCCATTTTTTTTAAATTTGAATATTGTAGCATCACCTAAATAATAGTATATTTTTATACTATATTTTATATTTTTATTTTTTTTTTATAATAATATTTTTAGCTCTAATGATTATGCCTACGTTATTGTTTGTAATATAAAATAAATGATAATTCCAAAATAAAAAAAAAAAAAAAAAATAATAAAAAAAAAAATAAATGTAGATAGATGAAAAAAAAAGTTAAAATATTTATTATTAAGGAACAACATAATAATATCATAACAACACCATTAATTTTTCATATTCATGTTCCTATAATTAATTAAAAATAAATAGGTACAATTATGAGTAATGAATATAAATAAAATGTTATGAAAATGTAAATAAATTATAATAAATAATTCCAAATATTGTTGTTGCAAAAATACTAACTTACCGTATAAGAATAAAGATATTATTATTAAAATCATTGCGTGTTTGATATTGATTCTTGAGACCTTTATTATTAATAAACATTTTTATATTATGGCAGGTTTTTGCAGCTTCATTTAATTTGTTTATTATTTCTTTCCCGTTCTTTAGCAGCCCCTCCTAATCGTTTCTTTACATTTTTGGTTGTATCCATTTCCAAATTTTATTAGTTTATAAACAAAAATTATAATATTTAGCCGACTATATAACTAGTATATTATTCAGTATCCACATACCACACGTATTTGTGTGTATGTGTATTGGCTGTTGGGTGACAGCGGATATAATAACAATATTACAATAAGTAGATATCAAGAGCTATTAATAGCTAAATATACTTATTAACAACAATGCCAGCACACTAAGCTGATAACTGAATTATGTAACACTATATAAAGAATCATATGTTCATATTATATGATATTATTGATTATAGCGGATACGAAATTAAAATAATAGAATGCATGAGTATGACAGACAGCCAATTTACCATAATATCACAAATTTATAATTTCAATTTAGAGCCCCTAAATTGACCGGCCCAGGTGGATTTCTCCGCCTTTCCGCCCTGGAGCTGAAAATAGGTATGAATATATTAGATATAAATAAAATTACTATTTAATAATACGAGTACAAGCAATATAATGTGCAGACAACAAAATGTACTAAAAATCAAAAAATCTTTGATAAAAAAATATAGATACCAGATGCCTTTCCTAATCGCGCAAGTCTACCCGGGGAGGGTCTAAATACGACGGAGGAAAGATACTGAATGGCAATGCTGGACGTTTCATCTGGCCTTTTATATCTGGTTCATTAGTGATTAGTGATTATACAGAACCGGTTTCGTGCTCTGTGACAGATAACAAGAAACCGTCGAAACCCCAATAGTGCAATCACCGATGAACGCACAATTTAAATAAAAGTTAAAAATATAATATAGGTAATAATAAAAATATTAATAATAATAATAATAATAAGATTAAGAATAAGAATAATAAGAATGATAACACATAAAAGGAAAAGAAGAATCTAGAACCCCCATCACATCGAACGGAAAAATCCCCCCCTCGGACAAAAAATTAAAAGTAAAAATATTAAATAATTATATATTATGTACAATGCAAATCAATAAATTTACAAATGTATTATACATGTTTATTTTATTATATAAATTATATTAAATTATTTAAACTAATATAAAAATATAATTTAATAATTTGTCTTTCTAATACATTATAAAATTGACAATTTTGATAAAATTAAAATAAAATCCACTACTATAAAATATAAATATTAAACAATTTAACCTAACCATTGATTAAATAAACTTATATATCCATAAATAGATATTTTAGGTTTTTACAGTAATTTTGTAGGATTTTTTAAGCCGCATCATTTGGTGGTACTGTAATAATTGTTCCATGTGTTACTCTTGTGGTGCTATTTATACGTGCGTTTGGGTTTGGAAAGGGTGTACACCACAAACACTACAAACTTTTTATTATTTCTAACAAATCTAACATGATCGTGTTCATAGTTAATAACGGTAATAAGCTAGTGTGAATTAATATGTTTTTGAATTTATATTACTTAATCTATTGTAGGTAGTAAGTAGTGAAATCGTTTTGTTTAAATAAAAAAAATCGGAACGAGAGAGATCCAAACAACTGTTAACTATGGTAAAAAGTAAGTTTTTTAATAATAATAATATGTTTTAATTATATTCCATACAAATATAGGTACTACTTATTACATACTTCAATGAAATAATGAAAATAATAATGACATTTTGTAGTAAAACTATAAGTAAATCGAACATAATTAAAGATGTTTTTATTATATTTTTTTATTAGAATTAAAATTATTTTTTTTTAATTATTATAATATAATATACTTCTAAAGCTATTAAAATTAATAACAGAATTTTATTTTTAATTATCTAGATATTAATTATGCTAAAGAGTCAAAGCATTCAACATCAACTAATATAACATTACCGTCATGGTGCAATTTGATGTATTCTTTTAATGTTGCTTTGAATTCTGATTTTAATGTAATATTTTATTTTCTTTGAACACTTATAATTATTATACTCTATGTATTACTAAGTAAGTATTTAACAATCATTTTATTTATTTTATTAGGACCAAAATTAATCAATATAGCAATTCAAACATAGAAGTTGAAAATTATGCTGATGTCAATGATATTAGTCTTCAAAAATAAATGTTCATGTCAGTAAATATTTACAAATGTTTAAACTTGTTTATCAATATTATTTACTTTATTTACTAAAATATATGTTTTCAATTAATTTTTTCCACATCTAACATTAAAAGACATTTAAAGTATATACAATTTTAATTGTTTAATAACATTCCTTAAAATAACCAATCTATATAATAGAATTTAAATAGTTATGTATTATTATTACTTACACCATTATTACCATTTCCTTTATACAGTATTACCTTTATTTAAATATTATGATGATTGTAAATAACATGCAAATATGGTTTTGTTCTTGGCTAATGACTATAATGTTGAAGTCATAATAAATATATATATATAAAAAAAAAAAATATATATATATATATATATAATTATGAAACTTAATGGATTTAAACCAATAAGAATGTTTGAATGTATACTCATTGAAAATCCACATTTTTTCTCTGTTAATAATATTGAATTACCATAGTGTTAACTTTTAAGTACCTGCCCACTAGACTATTATATGTTTTTGAAAATCTATTCATGCTGTTAACTTAGTTTTGATTATAATTTTTGGTAATACTATGTATAATATATTATTAATTAATACAATTAACAACTTGATAAAATTATCATTATATCTCCTAATATGTACAACTTAAAAAAAAACTAAAAGCAACAATTTAAAATCAAATATTTAAAAAAATAATAATTTCCCTCCTTGTTATATATCTAAAGGTATAGTAGTTGATATTGACTTTTGTTACCTACCTAATAATTTATTTTAATTTATACATGGTATTTATTTATCTACTTTAGATTCTAATTGTATAATGATTTTTGAAAAACACGTGATCGGTGCCTCAAATTCCACAATGAATCCACAAAGATGACCCCTCTAATATTGATTCTACACAGAGAGTTGAAAAAAAACCTGCAGATGACTTTAAACATTTAGGTAAATTAAATATTATTATAAAATAACTAGAAATGATAATAATATTGAAAAACTTATGAAAGAAAAAATGACAAATTATTCTTGCAAATCAGAGATTCTCAAACTTTCTTAGCCCCAAAGCCTTTAAAAGTTTGTCGTGGAGCCTCTAAGAAATATTTAATAATAATTTTTATCTGTCTATGTTCTGTGTAAATTCGTTGTGGTATTATGAACGGAGCCTTTTATAAGCCATTGAGGAGCACCAAGGGCCCGCTATAGGTCCTATATAATAATAGTGGAAATATAATTGCTACATCAGCTTCTTATTATACTAACGGGTTGATTAAAAATATGTAACACTATGAGTATAGGTAAAAATAAATATATAATTACTCCACTGCTTAGATGTTTTATGCATTGCAAGTTCGAAAATTAAATACGCGTTTTTACGCCATCCTGTTAACAGATTAGGTAGCTATGTAAATAAATATTTCTTTAGTTTTAAATATTCATTTAATTTTCTAAAATAATGAAAATAAAAACTTACGAATACATTTATTCTTCTCCGGTTAAACAGCTAACTATTTGGCATTAATGGAGTGTAGACCGCCATCGACAATTGAAATGTTTTCTTTCTAAATTTAACGCAATCTTGAACTGAAAAGTAAACTAATGAGATATTTTATGAAAATATGGTTATTTTACGAAACAAATAGGCATCGTATACAAAGGTGTACATCAACGATTATCTTTTACCATGTATAATAGATATAATGCGTTTTATATTAGGTGTCTCGTATCTGTGATATATTTAATATATTTAATATCTACCATCTACATTACAGTTAACACTAAAAAATTGCAAATACTTTTAAATTTATGAGTTTATAAAATACAAATATTTATAATCATAAATTATGATTCATAATACAATATATTGCCATTTATACTTATACATCGCTCCAAATAAAGTCTTACATGGCGTATAGTATAGGCAAAATAGAACATTACTGCAGTGTTATTATGTTGCCGATAATTATATCATGTTGAGCTAATCATTTTTATAACAATATCATTACATTTTATTATATAATTCACGAATTACGTCATTAGAGTTATGCAAAAATATTAAGTTTTATATTAGTTATTTATATTACTTATTTTCCAATGATGACAATGAGAACAACAGTTGTGTATACATTAAAATAGTGCGGTAAACTCAATAAAATATATGTAGTGCAGTGTAACACTATTATAGGTATAAATAAATATATAATATTTCTATAATATTATAATTTTATACATTGGACACTCAGGTATAAAATATGCGCCAATATGTCTTCCGGTTATCAGATTATTCATCATAATTAATATTTCTTTAGTTTTAAATGTTAATTTAATCTCTCATAATAATAGGAATAATAACTTACGCAAACATCTATTCTTGGACGTAGCTCCCGTTTTACAAAAAGGTAAATTCCCAAACAGCTCCGTTATTTTGTAACACAAATTCCTCCTCACTTCATACAGGCCGTCTCAAAAGAGGTATGGTTAAAAATGTGCTGATGAACGCTAAGTAAATTATAAAAATTATATAAAAAAGCATATATTATCGTATTATTGTGAATTAAATTTAAAAGTTAAAAAAAATGTATTTTTAACTTTTAACATTTACTGTAAATTGTTTAAAAATAAAGTTTCTCATAAGTTGTTTTTATTACAATTTTAAAAAATCAAAATTATATTTGCACAACTTATTATTACACATTACACATGTATAAGATATTTGTACATACCGAATTTTAATATTGACAAAACTGAATATTTTAACGAAAAATAACCATTATAGTCATCTATTTTGTTGTAATTTATTACAAAAATATTATTTAAAGACACCAATTCATGTATTATTATTTAACATCAACAGAGAAGTATTCAAAATATGTAGATTAGTTTTGAGCAATTTATGCCATAAACCTATTAACACCAATCGGTGATGGAATCGATTTACACGTTAATAACAACTAGTAAAAATTACATGAATCAATGTTAAAATATAACTATAATAAATAATATAAACGATTTGTTTTTTAAATAAATTATTAATTAGTTGTTGTTTAAATATTTAAATGTCTGGCTAATATCTAATAATATTACAATATAATATAATATAATATATGGTCTATGGATTTATCATATATGGCAATCATCAATCTTCGCTATTCGTCAGAGACGATTGACGGTTGTAATAATTTTAACGGAGAAAAAATAGACGTACAAATCCTTAAACCGTACTTTAATATATATATAATATTTTACACGCATATGCCGTTCTGTTCAGTTTATTTTTATGAAATATCTTAATATCTTCAATTCGAAACGCGATAAAGATGGACGAGGAAAGCTGTTCCTGCGTCGGCGATGTGGTTACTGAACGTTTGGACATTAAATATGACACAACTAAGTGTCACAAAAAAAAATCGTTGTTTACGTGAGTTTGATTTTCTATACTTTTGGAGCTTTAATCTAATTTTTTAGACATAAAATAAATACATGCACCGAACAATCTGCTACCCGCTGGTTGACGTATTCGTATGCATATTTTATTCCCGAAATCGCGATGCATAAAATACGCGAGACCGAAAATATACATAATCGTCATATTATCAGACCTGTTTTATAAAATAATAATTTATATTTATATTAATTGATTTTAAAACAATTTTTCATTTTAAACCGGCCGAGTACCTGACTAATATAAGTTTTTTTTATCCCTAACAAAAATAAAAAGTTTTCCGAAAAGACACATTAATATTTTATAATTGTCTGAATTTTGAATTTTTATGACACTGGATATTCATTTCATATTTCTGTGATAACTATTTCTCCTCATCCTATTTTTGTTTTTTTTTTGTAGTAATTTAAAAACGAATAACTGAAGTTTTTTTTTTATTAAAGCTATAAATAACTGTTTGTAGTTATTTGAAAATTTTACCAAATGTTAATGTTAGCATTTCTTATACATATTATAATTTTCAAAATATTTTGACTATACACTTATAGGATAAAATAAACATAGCATAATACCATAAATAGATGCATTTATTATATATATGTATATTAATATCGCAAATTATCTGAGCATATTAATTAGAACTTATCGATTAATTTTAAAATCAGTAAAAAATAGTATGAGTATCTATTATTCCTAAACAGGATGGTACCGAAACGGGAATGATATAGTCACATGTGAATAACTAGTTGTATTTAGAAATTAATTTTATTGATTTCGTAAGTCCTTTTTTATTATACGTAGATCATAATCTATTAACTATTTAGTATGTAATATTAATTTAATGATTAAACTTTTAAATATTTTTAAAATAATTTATCATTTAGTTCAGCCAATCTGTAAACTGCTTTATAGCTACTATTATAGTAAGTGACTACATATAGACTAGATTAAGTATATCACTATAACGAATCTGTACAATTTGAATTCAATGTATAAGCATTGTGTACAATGTAAAATTATGCTGGTCGAAGATGGTCTTATTTTTTGGTGACAAATTTTACCAAACAACTGTTGAAATAATAAAATTTAAATTTAAAAAAAAATTCAGGATATACAATTATTATGATTTTACGTATGAAATTAATTAGATACAAAAAGTTTTGTATGCAAGACAGCTGTAATATATAAAAATAAATCCTACAATATCACAAAGAGTTCTATAAAAAAGCATAATAATATAATTTATCATATTATTATAATATTTATCATCCATGGCAAACGGTAACGGTCGTCATTTGTAGGAGACAATTTTAACAATTTTAATCATTTTATTGAACAGTCGTCAAACATCAGTCTTCAGTACATGACAAGTACTCTCTTCATAAAATATTTCAATAATTCCATTTCAAAGCTTAAAGAAGACGAATGGAGAAATAAACTAGCTGTTTCTTCGGTGGTGGTGCACGTTTGAACTTTAATATGGCATAGTTTGATTTCGCCGAAAAGCGTCAAAGGATACTGATGTAAGTTAATTTTGAGGGTAGTAATAATTTTACTTTTTATACATAAAATAAATGTTTATTGACATGTACGAACTGCTAAACTGCTACCCCGATGACTTAAACCTATATTTTATTTTCAATCGTCCAACGAAGTGATCGGCAACCGGGAGGTATTATACACGACCCGTTTTAAATTCTAAAACGGTGAAATTTTTTTTTTATTTATACTTTATTATTTTTTAGTTCTAGACAATATTTTTTTTCATACTAAATAATTTAAGAATGTGAAATTTTTATTTTTATCTAGTCCGCAAACTGTTTTTAATTTGTGAATGTGGCTTGAAATTTCAGAAAGGTTACCGATCAATGGTCCAATGCATGAAATTGCCAAGAATAAAATAGTCATTTAGTACAACTTAATAGATCCAGAACGTAGCGATAAATGTATAATATTATAATGATTTTACAATTCTATAGATTATTTTCTTTCTGTCATGAATTCTTGTAGCAAATACGATCTATTTAGTACTTTGGGTGGTTAATAGTAATAGTAAAATAAAATAAAAAATTTCAGATATTGTCATCATATAGGAAAAAAAAAAAACTAGAATTATTACGCTATATCCTTGTATAATTTCAACCTGGATAACGTTTGGCAGCATCAATAAGAAGCTCATCTGAATATCAAGGATGTGTTTGTTTTATACTATATTTTTTGAACAGTAGTACAGTATATTATAAATATTTACTTAAATTGTATGTAATTTTTATGATTTTTTTCAGATAATGTACAGTACTACAGTTTTAAGTGTTCTATTATTTTAATTTGAATGATACATTGATAAATTACAAAAATTTTCAATTTTTTTTTTGTATCACATAGCTATTTTATCTTTTGGTATGTTTAAATTTATATTTTTATAGTTATTGTGCTGTTTAAGATTTAACATTCTTAAAAGAGAGTGAGGAATTTAAACGGCACTAGACTATAATTTTCTTGTTTGAATTTTTTAACTGAAAAATTATGTATATAAAATTTAAAATAATTTTAAATTCATAAATAAAAGAACACCAAATACAGATTTTTTAAATATTAAAATTGTTTTTTCTATAAGTTTAAATTACATTTAATCTGCACATTAGTTTAAGTTTTATAGGAACCAAACATTTGGCTGGATCATGGAGGAGTACCCGCCAATGAAGAATTTGTAATTAAGCTGATGGAAAATGTGTTGTCCATATTCCTACTCGGAGGACGTTTGGCAGCAGCAAAAAGAAAATTCAAATCAACTTTCGAAAGTATTTTTTTGTATTATATAATAATTTTTAGAATCGTAGTTGATACAGTATAGTGTATACTAAATATAATATTTATTAGTGAAGAAAAATTTACCATAAAGCTGATGGAAAATTTGTCACCTATATTTCAACTCCTAGGACATCTAGTAGATTTTCAGAACCGTAGTAGGTGTAGTACAGTATACTATATTTATTACTTAAATACTATGTATGTTTTTATTGTGATTTCATAAAATGTTCTATACTACTGTTTTAAATTTTATTTTATTTTTATTTTAATGATATATTGCTAAATTACAAATTATTCAATTTTATTTTTTATCACTTAGCTAGTGCGTCTTTTTCTATATTTAAGTAATATATTTACTCCTAGTTAACATTCTTAAAAGTGTGTGAGAGATTTAACAGCGGTCACCGAACAGAAAGTTAAACAGCACTACACTATTATCTTTTTGTTTGGACTTAATAACTGAAAAAATAATAAATATAAAATTTAAAATTGTTTTAAATTCAAAAATAAAAGAATACCAACACAGAGTTTAAAAATAACAAAATTGTGTCTTTCATAAGTTTAAATTATATTTGATGTTTACACAAGTTTTTTTATAGAGATCGAATATTAGTGTGGATCATCGACTACCCGGTGTCAAAGAATTTGTCACAAAGCTGAATAAAAATGTGTCGGCTGTATTTCAACTCTGAGGATATTTGGCAGCAGCAAAAAAAAGTTCAACTGATAATCAACTGTCGAAAGGATGTATTTTTTTTATAATAATTTTAGTAATACTGTATATATTTATTTTTTTGAATTGTACTTATAGATTTTTATTGTTATTTCATTTATCGTACTGTACTAATCTTGTAAGTGTTCTTTTTTTTTATTTTGTTGATACATTGATTAGCTACCAAATTTTTCAATTTTTATTCTTATCAAACAGCTAGTTCTTCTGTTTCTATGTTTAAATTTATATTTATTTTAATTATGCTGCTGTTTAACATTGCTATTATAAAGTTGAGGAATTTAAATGGTGGCCATCAATTAGAACGTTAAACTGCATGATAATATAATCTTGTTTGAAATTTACAACTCAAATAATAATGAATACCTATATAATTTATATTTGTTTAAAAATTAAAAAATAAATGAACACCAAATCAGATTATCAAAGAATAAAATTGTATTAATATTATTTGTTGAAGTTTTTTGTAATATCCTTATTGATTTTAAAAGTATAATGTTGAAATAAATAAAGATGCATATTGTTAATATCAAAATTATTTGTTTATATATCTATGTAATTCTATCAATACAATATATACTTTGTTAAATATACCTTTCATCAGTTTCACCTATAAAATTTATTGATAAAAAATCATAAAATAAAATAAGTACAGTTATTTACTAGATAAAAATAACTTAAATGATCTAGTTATTATTATTATGTAAATATATTCGTTTTATATTAATATTTACTATATTTTATACTAATTTAATTATTTAATATTTAAATTTACTAAAAAAACATAGTTGAAGTAATTTATTAATACTAATACATATTTAAAATCACTAAAAATAAGTAAGTATAGTTGTTTAATTGGTAAAATAACTAAAAATATACAATTATTAAATTAAATAGATTGCTCTTTGAACTAACTGAAACAACAAAGTTAAAATAAAAAAAAAATAATAATAATAAAAAAAATATAAGTTTAAAGAAGGTATACTATATAATATTATTTGGGAAAAAAGGTTTTTCCATTTAAGTATTAAATTCACGTTTCACATAGTCACATTACAAGTGCTGGTTTAAATTTATTTAAGAGAAGGTAATTAAGTTAGCCCTAATAGAGGTAAACTGTATAATAAATATTGTAATACAAATAAAGAAATCAATACAGACATACACTTAATAAACAACAAAACTCATTTAAAAAAGATGATGCAGTTTTTACGAATGAAGAAGGTTATAATTACTTTTCAATAAACTAAATTTGAGTGTATTTTTTTGAAACCATTATTTATTAAATTCTTTAAAACTGACAATTGTATTTACTGATATCAATATTAATTAAACAGAAATTTTAGATTAAATTTATGTTAAATCCATAAACATACAGACGGGTATGAGTATGACTGATAGGACTTTAGCCTCACCTGAGCTTTTTTTATAAGTGTGTGGGTACTTATTAAAGTAATAAGGCGTTATAGCCGTAAATAATTAATGACATAATAAATTAAATTGCACAATTAAAGATTACTGGTTGCCTATTGTAGAATTAGTATCTTATAAAGTAAAACAATTATGTTTTGATCGTTTTTGAATTGTTTTTTTAGATTATATATTGGTTAAAATTAAATTAATAGGTATTGAAGAATTGTATGTGTGAAATAATGAAAAATAGATTGATTACATTTTCCAGTCCTAACAAAAGGTGAAACAATAGTTTGTATTTGAAAATGTCTATCATTTTTTTTCTGTATGACTATGCCAGGTGGGGGGGTCAGGGGGTCAGATTGAATTTAGCCATACCTGACTTCTAAGTCTGCGCACGCCTATGGTTAAAGCATAACACTGAACCCGAAATAACATTGCATAAACTGTGGGGAGAAACTGCACAAAAACAATGTAACAATTAAAACACTCTTAAATATCCAGCTTTAAACCACTTTAAGGGTTACCTACTTGAAAATTTAACCATATAAATTATATTATCTCTTTTTAATTTATGCAAAATAATGTGAGTTAGGTAATAATAATAATATTACTATTTAATATTAACTTCTACACTAAATCCTTATTTCACATAATTTTATTACATATTAAACAAATTACATTCAAAAAAGTTTCGAACTATGCAAACACACTTTTTAGTTTTTAGATTGATATGGATTTTAATAATTTATTTCCGTTAAAAAATTAAAATTTGATATTTTTAACGACAAATTGGACGGTTTTGGTATGGAAGGTTATAAACTAAAATTATAGTCATTGCGCATCTTATTGTTGGCTTGCATTATAAACGTTTGGCGCCTGGTATTCATTAAAACGCAACCGAGTATACGATGTTTCTTGTCACTACTGCACTGTCTTCACTAGTCGTCTGAAAATCAGTCATCTAGATTGGCTAGCTTTAGTCAGTTAATCACCCAACTTGACATACGTAACAAACTAATAAGTATTCATCTCCACTATTGGGAATATTAATTACATTTCAAATTTCTTTAATACAAAAATTAATAATTCCAAGTTTTTCATTATGAAAATAATTAATTTTTTTTTCTATAGATATAAAATATAGGTATTCTTTTTCTTAATTGTTTTATATTATGTTCTAAACTTTTTGAAGTTACTATTAATAAACATGTCAAATACCATAATAAATATTCAATATCTGCAATTATAAATTAATTTTTTCATGTTTGTATAATACAACTAATGAAGAATTCCAAGGTTTTCATCATGAAAATTTTTATTTCCAGCTCAGTTTTCCACGTTATGATTGTATTTATTTTAACGAGTACTGCGTATGAGCATACAGTAAACAGTATACTGCACTACTACAACGGTATAGTATATCAGCAAAGTATAATATAAAATATACAAATATAATATTGTTACATAATACATAATTTTAGCCATTATGTAGTTAGTATTTTTGTCTATAGTGTCAAGACAAGTCTGCAAGTCCACAGCAGCGGTACCGCCGGTACCTCTATCTGGCGCTGGATGCACGGACTAGTACCGACAATGCTACGAAAACCCTACCGTAAAAAATCGAAGTGTAAGTATTAATTTCGTCGAAAATACTTATCAAAACACGGACCATCAGATTCAGCCGTTCGACGTCCTATTCACTATTATCTAACAAAAGAATAATATTATGGAAGAGATAATAGAATACTAAAATGATTTATAGGAAATACAGCGGCCGATGAACCTTATCCTAGTGGGAAACCGGTACAGCCGTACTCGCCGTAGAGAAAAAAAACCATTTTTTCTTCCCCGAACACAATACAAAATATTATTATGAACTGTGGTGGTATCCGGGTCGCGGTTATAGCATGGCGGAAAGAGTACTGTCAGTGGCGGCAGCTACGCCGTTTCTTCCATGACTCATCGCGTCTCTGTCGGCTTGACGGCCGGCCGGTTCGGTCCGTCTCGTTCTAGCCGGCGTGCACATGCGCATCGTTGTCGCGCATACGCACGCACGCACTCCCACTGGCACACAAACACACACACCAATGTATTTTTATTTCTTTATTTACATTTTGTGTACAAAAATAATGTTAGTCTGATACCGAGGTTAAATGCATCGATCGCGTTCCCGTGTTTAGTTTTAAATGTGTATCGTATTTTGGTAAGTACGTTTCAAAACTTATTATTTTGTCTGCCGACGGGCTCCGCCATCGCTGAGCCCGTCGATCACGACATCGGCGGACGTGGGACCGCAGGTTTACACCGATTTCTCGGTCGTCGGAATGGCGTCGTCCGCCGTTCGTCTCTCCAGCACGCCAGTCCCCACCACATGTTTCGCGCGCGGAACGCTGTCGCGTAATGTCCGCGGTACGCCGACCGACTCGTTGCCGTATGAAGATGTTTCCGCATCGGAAAACCGCGACGGGTTTGCGATTTCCCGTCCCTTTCCCTGAATTGGGGAATTCCGTAATTATCGCGCCAAACCGCACATATGCTCCCTTAGCGTGTTTTTACCCGCTCCCCCACCACCAACCCCCTGACCAATACCACTGCCGCAACGCTCCTCACCGCCACCACCCTTGTCGCTGACGCCGCCGGTGTGTTTCACACGTATTTATATGAGAAAAGAATTTTGGACGTGTGCGACAAAGGGAGTCCGGTCGGTTTTTCACGTTTTTCGTTTTGTACCACATTATACCTGTAAATGTTAACATTATTATTAATAATCTTAATATTGTTGTTTTTGTTGTAATAGTTGTAGTGTTGATTGATATTCACTGCTTTACCTATATCATTATAATATGTATATATCTTTTTTTGTTGCTCTTGATTGCTGGAAGGGGGGGTGCTTGCAATGTTTGTCATTAGATCAGTCGTTCTTCAAACATATCGCTTATTCACTGGTTTTATTCTTGACCTTGTAGCAATTGCATCAAATCTATTCAACAGTTTGTTTTATGATTTCAGATTACCCTGTAAATATCGTTGTACATAAGGAATAGGTGAACTATTAGTCAAAATATAAATACATTATAATGAGCAGCGTTAAAGGTGTTGTGAATCGCAACGCCAAGACGTCTGGTAAGAATAGCACTACCAATACAACTTTACAGAACGCAGACACAAAGGATGCAGTACCTAACAAAACACACGAAAAAGAAAAATTGCAGGTAAATTTTATTTGTAGCTTACATCCTCTTTTATCTATTGTATATTATATTTCAATGCTATACATATATATTGTTATTATTATTATTTATCTTAGCTATATGTGTCACTGTCTACACATTGTTGTAATTAAATTTATTTAAAAACAAGTATTTTAGATTTAAATGTAGGTATTAAAACTAGTTTTATTAGTCAAAAAACATTATAAAGATATTAGATGTCTATCTTTGATTACCTTATATTTTACAATCTTTGTTAGATTCTGTTAAACTTAGAATTTAAAGAAATAATATTGAATTCACAGTTACAAAATTCATACATTATTATAACTCGAGGTAATTATTTTATCGTTTTAGTTTGATAATTAATTATTAGGGTCATTTGTAACATTAAAGTATCTTTAATATGTAAATTAAAATATTATCATTTCTTGTTTTCTTGAGTAAGACATACTTATCAGTTATCTACAGGTATTATGAAATAACAACATTTAGATAAGTACCTTAATTTTTATGTTTAATGAAGTTTACAGAAGATATCTTACTGCTTCAATATCTACTATTAAAATTATAGTTGCCTATTTGGTTGTAATACAATAATAAAATTAAAATGCTTTTTAAATTTTTTTTATTTATAAGAAAATTAGGTAATAGCATTGCTTTATAGACCAAGATACAATCATTATTTTTAATCCAACATATTTTTTTTGTCCTTTTCCTATTAGTTGTGCTTAATTATACACAAATTGTATGATAGTAAAGATCACATTTCACACATCTGTATGTGTATGTGGTATGTACAAAATAAGCTTGAGTTATAGGTACATAAGAAGATATGTTGAAATACCTGTTAGCACTTTTTTAAAAATATATATTAATTATATTTTTATCAAATTAAGAATTATAGTTTCGTACAAATCTAACTATATTAGTATTATAAAATGTAAATATTATTATTTATTAAATAATAATATAGATTCCTACCTATATGTTTATTTTATTGAAAACAATTCAATATCGGAAAATTCAAAGATGTTTTTGAAATGTTTAAAACAAAACATACAAAAACTGTATTCTTAATTTTATTTTAAATTCCTTGTTTTTTTTTTTTTGTAAGATATACTTGTCATTTGCGTTAAACGATTCCATTAAATAAGTACACTTTAAATAATACATATTCAAGTAATTGTATATATGTGTATATGACAAACAAAATGCAAAGAAAGTTTATCCGTCAAAGTTTTATCAAACTTTTCAATATCTTTAATATCTATTAAAAATTTGTATTCTTAATTTTTTTTATTAAGAATTAATTATTAGTTACACTAGTTAGGATAGTTTTAACATTTAAAATTATGTTGAGTAACAGAAATATAATTGATAAGCATTATTAATTTTATTTTACCGTGTCATACTTAATAACTGATTTTTTATACATTTTTGTTTTAGCCAACGGCAGAGCAACTCAGAATTGCTAAAATTATTGATTTTAAACCTGATGAAGAAATCAACAACAAGATAAAACAGGTGCGTGTGTCATTTTTTTTTCTTAGAAATAAAATTATACATTAACTTACTAGATACATAATATAAATTTTTTTTCATTATTAGGTGATGCAAATAACTCAAAAAACAGAAGATGAAATAGTTATTGCACTTCATGACAATGCTTTAGATATTGCATTAACTATTGATGCACTTTTGGAAGGACCACAGGTATACTTAAGTTTAAATTATATGTCATTCTTGTTGTATTTTCCTTAACTTAATTTAGCTAAATGTGTACCATATGTATGTGTTATTAGGAATCATGGTCAACATCAGGCAAGAAGAAGAAAAATCGAGCTAGTAGCGTAAACAAAAAAGAAAAAGACGATTTGATGAAAAACGGTGAAGCAGATGGAGGTGATTATTAATATAATTTATCATTTAATTTCATATAATAAATATTATTTTATTTAACTAGATGCTGAATGGGACGAAACCATTACACAAGCAGCCAATATAACTGCTCAAAACAATGGTGGATTTAGTGAGAGACGGGGTCGTGGTCGTGGAGGCCGAGGAGGTTTTACTAATAGGCCTAGACCGACCGAAGGAGGTCAGAGATTTGGAGAATCACGTAAATGTTAGTGTAATTTTGTCTTGTTTTGAATATATTTATTTTATTTTATGTTTACAGGGAGAGTTCGTGAAAACAAAGAAAATGAAAAGAATTTAACTGAAGATGGTGCTAGTGGTGAGAATCGTAGCTTCCGTTCTGATAGCCGAGGTTCAAGAAGAGGCATGAATGGACCTCGTTATAATGGTCGATCTAGAGGTACTCGTATGTTCCAAAACAGTGAACGTGGTAATTCAGGACCAAGTGGTGGGAACAATAGTGGATTCAGTCAACCAATTGACACTTGGTATAATCCTACTGCCAAAGAAGCCAAGAAAGGTAATACATCAATCATATAAAATAATATACATTTTTAATGAATTTTGATATAAATTAATCAAGTTAATACATTTAAAATCTCAATATTTTTTATACCTAATATAAAACAAAAACTGTTAATCTTTTTGTTTGTAGTGAGTGTTTGTTGTTTAATAAATTATTCCATATATATTAGTGATGGGTTGACCCCTGATTTTTTAAATCAAAACTAAACTTTAAACTATTTTTTCAAACTCGAACTCAATACTTTCTATTATTATTATTATTATTATAAATGATACATAACAGATCCGTTACAACTTATAATTTTCTATCACCAATAGTCTAATTATTTCTAAATAATCATTATACATTTTTATATTTTGCAGAATTGTATAAATATTTCGTTTTTGAACTATCGTAGCCAGAAAGTCTGTTTAGGCAAATATTTTCAATTTCAATTTTCAAATGGTAAAAATGCTTGATAGTTCAGTTTGAATTTTTTTCATGCCGAGTTCAAATTTCAAACAGAACTGGACATCAAGGGTTCAGTTCAGTTTGGTTCGAAATTTGAACAGTTTGACCCATTACTAATATATATATATTCCTTAATTTAACTTTTCTTCTATGGTTTATCTGTTTAAATTGAAGAGTAGATGACTAAATCATTAATTAAGTTAAATATTTGATTTTCTATAGTTGTTTAATTGTGTGTGTTCTATAATCAATAAAATGTATACTGTTAAAGATTAAACTAATACACTGTATATCAATAATGATAAACTACTGGTAAAACTTAAATTTAAGTATTAATTTCTTTAGTAATAAACATTTTTCTATAAAAACAAATTATTTTTATCATAATGATGTATTATGTATATATATAAGCTGAATAACATTAAATTATTTGTTTAATATATCATAAGACCAGTTTATAAAATATTTATATAGATACTTTCAAATCAATTATAAATAAGTATCTAAATCAGAATATGATTTGCAGTAATTTTGTTATTTAATAAAAATAATTTTCTTAAAAAAAAAAAATAAACATAAGTACTATATAAAAGCAGCTGCATACTGGTTTGAAAATTGTTGTAATATACAGGCAGATAATACAAGAGTATATATTTATGTTGTTTTTTTTAGATTAATAAAAATTGCGACAATGCTAAGTTACTTAAATTAGAATAGTATAAATAGATTTTATTGAACATTATTTTAAAAACAATTATTCATAAAATTGTTTACTGTGTCTTATTATTAGTGCATCAAGTAATATTTTTAAAGCCATTTTTTCTTATTTTTTTTTTTTTAACATTAAAATCCATGTTCTTGTTATAACTTCATATTTTGGTCATTTCCTAATATTACTAACTTTACTGAATTAATGACCTCGTTCAATTGAAATTGTTTCAAGTGTCGTTACATTTCATAATTTATGATCATTCTAATTATATAAATTAAGAAATATCAAAAATTGTCAACATAAAAATGTACAATTGTTTGGTAGGTTTTCTCCAATCACGCAGTTTTTTTAAAATCCTAAAATACATTTGCACAATTTTGTTTTATCAGACAGTTGAATATCTAATTTGGATATATAGTTTAACAACTAATCAAAAAATAACAAACCTTTTAACAATTGTAACTATTTTATAATATTTTAAACTTGATGCCATTACATTATAATCATATTATGATTTAATGAACTTTTTAAAAGTTTTGTCATTGATTCAATGAATCTATTTATACTGTTTTAAAATGTCTTATTGGTTAAAAACAATATTCTTATGAAATTATATGCTTTAGCCAATTGAGTTAGTTTCTATTTTTTATTTTTATTTTTAAATATTTAATCAATCGATTTATTTTTTAGAAAATTGGGGTACATTTCCATCACCTGAAGACTGGGACAATGAAGAGTATACTGGTTCATTAGCTGACACTAAAGTATTTACACCTAGTGGTGGTACTGAGAGTACTGTTAACAATGAAGTTGAAGAATCAAAACCAAATGAAAATGCCTATGTAGAAGTAGAAGATTGGAATGATGCTGTGCAAGCACCGAACCAGCAAGCAGCAGCTGCTAATGTAATTATTCAAGTTATTTAAACATATTTGTACTATATTTAAAATTAATTTTTTTTTCATTAATTCTAGAATGCAGCTTCTGAAAAACTTGCGGCATCAATTGCAAATAGCAAAACATTGACTCCTGAACAGTCTCAATATTTGTCCTCATTAACTCAAGAAAGTCAACAAAAAAAAGGAGTTACTCTTCCACCAGCTGCTACTACATTCAATTCTCATCCTCCAGGTAATAATATAATAAATGAACTATTATTTAATAACCAAACTAAAATTTAAATTGTTATGATTTAGTGGAATTTGTTTCTTCACCTTTTGAAGAAAATTCAATAGGACCAGGGAAAAAGCCAACTTTACGTGCTCGCATACCCCCTCCATCTAAGATACCATTAAGTGCTGTTGAAATGCCACCTGATGATTCTAGTGTCAATATTAACTTCTTAGATGTATCATTTGGTGCAGTTGATCTATCTGGTGATGTACCACAACTTTGTGATCCATCACAAGATCAAAATTCATTACCACCTGTTGTTAAATATGATGACTCAGTTGCTCAGAAAGTAGATTCTGTACTAACACAGACTGAATATTCAACAATTTCTAATCAAGCTTCAGTCCAAACTCAAAGATCACCTCAAGTAAATCAAGCACCTCAGCCGTCAACTAAAATTGGGCCACCTCCAGGTGTTCCTCCTCCTGCTGATTATCTAACTAAACAAAATGCTACAGCTGCTAATCCTTACCAAAATATTAATACTGGACAACCCACATCAATATATAACTCTTCAGCTTATTCTAATAATCCTCAAGTATGTATCTAAGATTTTCAATCTTGGTTTTTGGTTCTCTGTATTATTATTTTTTGTTTAAATTTTTTACTTAACTTTAAATTGCTAATGACAACAGTACATTATAGTTAAAATATTTAACCTAAAACTAATAATACAGGAAAATATTGACAACTGGTGTCCTAAACCTGGTCAAATGGAACTTAAAAACAATTTAAATTATCCTTTTAAGTTATAAATTTTATATAATAATTCAAACAATGTTTTAGGGTTTATCCAGTCACACAAGTTTGTATGGTACAACTGCATCCAACATTGGTGTAAATAGTACAAATCCCCACATTCCTCAATTGTCTCAGTCTAATCATTCAATTTTAAATGCTAATTACCCCCAAACAGCAGCACAACCTCAATTTCCTTCTTATTCATACCCAAATCCTCACTCATATCAGGCATCTGGAATTTCCTACCCTCCAATTGTTTCAGCTGCCAATTTAGCATCAATGTATACCCCGTCAACATACTCTAACTATATACACCAAAATTTACATCAAACTGGGAATACAAACTTGTCTAAGTCAACTGTGTCATTGACTTCAACTACTAATTCTACTAAAGAAAGTCTGGTAAGTAAAAATTAATATAAAAACAAAATAATTTAATTTTCACTATTTTTATAGTTATAGCTAATAAATGTTTTTGAGTGGTAGCATGTATTTTTAGTTAATTTTTCATATTTTGCAAAGTAAAATATATTTAATATCAATTCATCTATTTATGAACATATAGTTAATTATTTGCCAAGTATTTAAAATTTAGGTAAGTGAAGTGGCCCAAAAATATGTAAACTCATTTCTCTGTTCTCTTAAACTTTTAATACTTATAATCAGGGTCTGTTAAAATACTTAAAATTATATTAGAATAAGTAAATGACAAAAATGCTTATTAAAGCTTAAAGTACTATTAAATAACATTACAAACTATTAAACTAATATTTAATTAGTTATACAATTATCAATACTTCATTATAGAGGGTATAGTAATTATAATATTTAAACTAAAAATAGTACTTTAAAATAAAAACAAATATTTTATTCGGCCTAAAACTTAAAAATGTTTTGATATAACTAGTGTTTCTCAATATTGAGTAAAATCATTTTGTTTTTTAGTATGATCAGTCTCAACCTTCAAACAACTCATTGACATCAAGTGCTAGTAATCCAAATGGAAATAATATAAGTGGTACAACGTCAAGCATTGGACTTGCACAGAGTACTTTATTGACTTCAAAAACGACTACACCAACAAGTAAATTATTGAATTTAATTTGTTTAGTTTGTTCTTTAGTTATAGTCTATCAAGTAACTAATTTCATTTATATATTTTAATTTTTAATATATATTTAAAATCAATCATTATTTTAGCAAATAAAAGTGGTGTACTATCAGGAATGCCTCCTGGTGTTGCTCCGCTTGTTGGTGCTCAGTATATATTAAGCCAACAGGGTATTCCTGGATACTATCACCAATCTCATCCTGTAATGTATAGCGAGGAACATTTACAAATGGTGCAATCAAGGTTACCTCATCATATGGTAAAATATATAGCAACTAAGAAACATATTGAACTTAAAATATAAATAATATTATTTTAATATTTTCAGACTAACTTTTATTCACCCGATCCAATGTATCCTAATGTATCATCAAGTCTGACTGGAAGAGAAACTGCTGGAACTGGTATTTCCAACGTTGCAGGTTATTCATCACTAACAGATTCAAGATATGCACGTACAGACAATAATGCTTCACCAGTTTCATCTACTCTTTCACAGCAGGTAATGTATTTATAATTGAATATCAATCATAATATTATATTATTCAAACCAATTTTTTGATGTGTTAGAATTAAATATATAACAATATTGAATAAATACTATAAATATTCAGATGTATCACAAAGTTCTGATAAATGAAAATACAAATTGTGTTCTAATCAATATTTTTTAGTAAAATTGCTTATTATTGTATTATCAACAGTTTATATCACTGCTATGATATATTTTATCATGAATTTGTTATTACTACAAAACATAACATTGAATAAAATATATATTTATGAATTGTTAGGTATATACTAATATTAACCCTATTCACAGACTTTAACAATAATCATTATTCTGTGGCAAATATATTTAATCTGTCGTAATATATAAGATTTAAATTGGTAATAATTTTTTGTTATTTATATGTGTGTTATATGAATATATAATCAATAATAAAAAATATTCTTATTAATTAATTTAATTCGTTCAGTATTTTTTTTATTTAATACTTTTTTTTTGTATATTGTACATTTTATATTTTAAAAGTATTATTAAATATAACTTTAAAGCTTTGTTTAATATTTGATGTTTTTAATCTTTAATACGTATTTTGACTTTTATAATATAAATATTTACTCCCTAATTATTACTCATTCATATTTTAAGTATTGTGAGATAGCTTATAAAATAAATTAATATTCATTGATTATTAATTTAAAAAAATGTGATATTGAATTAAAGTATTGTTATCATTGAAGATCCCTTGTAAATTAATTATTCATTGTCATTACTGGAAAATATCTATAATCATACTAAAAATCAACATAACTACACTATTTAAATGTTAGCATAGTTACTAGTTGTTTTTACAATATGTCCATTGTTTATTAAATTTATAAGCTATAAATATGAACGAACTAATTAATAATTACTGATGTTAATTGTAGTTAGGATGAATTGATGTTTGATATTAATTATATTATCAACATTTGCAATAATTAACATTGAATGAATGAATTATTTCATTTCAATTATTTATTAAATAACATATGACATTAATGGTTTTTAATTTATCTTTAGTCTGGAACTTTGGCTCATCAGCAAACATTATTGAATCCACCCATTACTCCCAGTTATACATATTATTATGGACAATCTGTTATACCTGCTAATCCGTTCCAGTATGGTACAATGTACCCGGTAAGTTAATTAATCTATATTCTAAATGTAATGAATAATTTTTTTATTATTATTTATAAATTTAATTTTCAAGATCACAGAATTATTTTGCTTCCTTAAATTATAATTTGAATAATTAAAAATATATTATTATTAACAATATTGTTTATGTGCCTTTTTATAATTATAGTAAAAACAAAAATTTGTTTAAATATAACTGAACATTTTTAATATTCTTTGATATAAATTGCTTATCTTATGATATTATTTATTTTGATAGTATATTCACAAATAAATGCACTTTATTTTAATTATATTTATATGGCATCATCATCTAAAGTTACAAAATTAGCTATTAATAAAAGTTATAAAATGCAATCACATAATATAAATGTATGAGTTATGTTTGTTCTAAACTAATATGATCTAATTTGAAGACTAAATATCTAATTAAATTGGTTTGTTAATATCGGGGCTATTATATTCATCTACCAGTATTTATATAATCTTTAAAAATGCTAATTGAGTTTTGATAAGAAACAAAAATTAACTTTAAATATAAAATCAAAATACTTGTTCAAATATTTAAAACAAACTTTGATTTTTTAATAATGTGCTGGTGTTATTTTGCTCTAAAATTTTAATATTATAATTTTTTTCATCCTCAAATTGCATGGTAATAATTGGGTGTTTGGAAATATATTGTTTTATTTCGTGTAAATTTATATAATTTAATTAACTATTGAATATTTTTACAGTAGACTTGATAACTGAAAATCTGCAGGAAACAAAAATAAGTCTTTCATTTTTTGAATTTATAATTAATTATTTTTATTATTATTTAAATATTAATGTTACGTTTTTAAAAATATTGTGTAATAATTATTTAAACATTTGGTTGTTTGTGTGTCTTTATTTCTAACATTTAATTAAATAATATATATTACACAAACAAGTAGTCTTCATTTCTTCTTTATATTCATACAAATCTTTTTTAAACTGGTCCTCCAAGGATCTAACAAAATATGAAATATTTAAACTCACTCAGTTTTATGTGTTATCAAAATATTTTTTCTTTAGTAAGTAATGCATTCGAATAAATCCAAACAACCTCAATTTCTCGAGTTAATCGATTTAAGTTTACAGAAATGATTGAACAACATATTAGTGCCAATTTTTTTTCATAATTTAAATTATTATTTCAATACATTAACTTGGATAAATATTTGCTATTTATCATATTGTAATATTTTATATACTTTGCAGAAATTCTTTTTTTATTTCCTAGTTAAATAATGTTGAGACAGAAATAATTGAGTTGAAAAATACCATTATATCTATTATGTTTAATATAAGAAGGAACCTCAACAGCCTATTACTGTAAATGCAGCTAGTTTGTATAGTATACTATCTGGTTTAATACCATTTAACAGTGTGACTTATAGTCAACGAGTTTCCTTCTCATATTGAACTCTCAAGTATTAATATATTATAAATTATATATATATTAAAATCTTATCATATACTATTCACTTACCAAATAAGAAATTATTAACTTAATATATTTATTAACACATTTTAAGGTTCAATTCTAAGAAACAGATTTAAGATGTAAATAAGGGTGTGTATTTGAAATCACCACTTTAATTTTATTGCAACTTCGGTTCTTAAGCATATTTCTGTATGATTTTTTCTTTTTTTCTTTTTGTTAGATCTATTGCTACACAACGGACGAACAAAATACTTGATGAATGTTTAATCATCCAAATCACCTTATCCAGTTTCAACTTATTTTGACATCCTTTTCCTTAGTATTAGTTGTAAAAACTTTGAATCAAAAATTTCTCAGGATTTGGGGGAGCAAAAATTTTGTTTAATCCTTTTTCATAAAACCAAAAACAGTAATAAGTGTATATATACATAAACATATTGCGTATAATTTTTTATATACATATTATATAGTATATATATTTATATTTATGCATAAATATATCATTTTTTTTCTTTTTGGGTTACAAATTCAAAAAAAGTAAAAAAAATAATATCAGTATAAAACTCTTATGAATGTTTATTTTAATATATAAAATAAATAAATAATAAAATGAAACACTGAAAAAACACACCGACGCGGTTCGTTATCAGATGGCGCCAGCAGCAAGTGCAACCAGTCACGGCACAGGAGCTACAAATACAATGTCTGGGTACAGTAAGACTGCAGCTGCACCTGCTGGTTATAACAATGTTTATGAAACTCTGGGATCATCTTCAGTCACTGGTTCAAGTAATGACTATGGAAGTTCAAGCAAAGTAGGTGTGTCCGGTCAACAGACATCTCAAGCTCAGGGCAAGACAAATTCGTCTGATCTCGCTGCTATGTATTCGAACAAGTCAACATTAAATAAGGCTAGTGTAAGTATATACTGGGCAATTCATTTATTAAACACTCATTTTTTTAAATATTTAATGTGTTTGAAAAAAAAATTACATAGTTCCAGTCAAAATAAAACAAAAAAAAAATTAAATATTTTTTATTATTATAATTTTTTGTTTCTTACTTAGTTGAATGAAAGCATTCATTTTTAATTTCATATTCTAAAGCAGAATATTTTTAACCTTTTACCTAAACCTTTAAATACTTATACTTCATAAACTACTAGTTCAAATTTTGGTTTTTATTCATCAAAATACTCTATTCTGTTTTAGAATATTATGAAATTATAAATGTATGTTGTCATTCTAAAATAAAAACTCAAATATTAAGACAATAAGCATTAATATTTTCAAAAACATTAATTTATTATAAAATACTAGTGGTGTTGTTCAATAAATAAATCATTCCGTAAATAATATATTGATTGAATCAAAACCATAAAAATTAAACAATTTTTTATTTAGCCTTATGACAAACAACAGTCATTTCAATCTCCGCCACCATTTTCTGTAACTTTAAATAATGGTGGAGTTGGTGGTCATCCTAGTGCCGGTAGTTATGCTCCAGTATTCATCTCTCCTCTGCCTCCTGGCAACCCACAACCTCATCATATCGCACCTTTGCACCATCAGGTTTGAATTAAAAATATATCTGTTACTTTATTTTGTATTTTAATTTAAAGATAAATTTTAATTTCCATTTGTTGTAATTAGATTGATATGAGAGTTCAGAACCGGCAAGGAGTAAGTTAAAAAAAAAAATTATTAAATACATTATGGTGTTTATTATTTATTTTTGTTTTTGTATAATTTTAGCAAGAGTTAAGCAATGGAACAAGCAATATGAGTCGTAACCAATCCGTAAATCCTACAGCCAGCAAGGTGAATGTTAAGCAGAACTATAGCCAAGGAGCTACTCCCTACTGGAACTCCAACTGACTTATGTCATGTGCATTTACACTTTGACGACCTGTCTATAGTCGTTAATGAGCATTACCCATTGGGAGAAAGGTGATCATACAGACGTATCATTTTCTCCTTTTAAGCCCTTAAACCCTTTGTTTATTCAATAGTATCAAATATCATATTTTTTTTCTGAGTAATGTTTCATTTTGATCATAAATACCAGATGTAATAATTTATTATTTTGAGTTAAATATTTTTTTTTTTTTTATGTTTATTTTATACAAAACGAAAAATGTATTATATGCTCCCCCTCCCCACCTAAAATAATTTTTTTTTACAATTTTTTTTATGTCTAATTAAACAAAAATGTAATAATATTATATGGGAAAAATGATTATGTTTTTAATATGATTATTTACATCTATATATCTTTTCTTAAATGTAACCCATGGGTGGATAAATAATCATCTGTCTATATGTAGTTAGTACCTTCATTAAAATATATGTATTAAAAATGAACCTAATCGTAAATTTTTTTAATTGGATATAATATGACCTATTAAAATAATAAACAATACTACAATATTTTAATTTAAAATAAGAAGCAAACAATTTTGATCATATAAATCTATGAACTCAAATGTAACCAACTCAGTGACGTCATTTGGACCTATAGGACCAAACCTAAGGCCTGCCATCATTTAATATCTGGCCCGCTAAAAAACTATATTTTATATTTACGTAAAAAGAAAAGGCCCGCAGTAAAAAGTTTGATCATCACTATTGTAGGGTATACATTGCGTATTTAAAGTCCAATATTGTAGTAATTTGGCCCACTTTGTAAATTGATTGGCCCGAATAATTGATAGTGGCTTGCCCTATATATCATGCGTATTAAAAAAAAGTTGAAATGACGCCACTGAACTAGCTTAATAGGTTATTTAAAGTTGATACAATTTAATTTGGATTGAGTTATTTCCTATATACTGCCACTGTTAGTAAATAGTTCCAATTTCTTTATTTCAAATATATTTTTTAAACAATTTTTGAGTAATGTTCCTGTAATAATTGTTAGTGTGATGCACAATTGTTTTTTTATGATTGATATGAAACGTGTTTCTATTTTTTTAACAACTAATTTTATGAGTTCTTTAAATGCCAAAAGTTGTCAAAAAAAAAAAAAAAAATGATAAACAATTGTTGCTCATTCATCTGTGTAGACTAAAAGTTCTTAGTATAAATTATAGATATTTCACTTTTAATTATTCTTGGTGGATTTAGAAATTAATTGATATAACTATGTGTGTATTTTTTTCTGACAACATTGCAACTTAAAACATGAAAATATGTTTTCTTTAATAGAAAGACTATTAAAACTTACATTTGTTAATATTATATATGTTCTTCAAATATCTCACAAGAAAGATAATTAACTTGCTATAAATCTAATAGCTACTGTGACTGGGTATTTTTTTTTTTTTTAATTGCAGGTGCACAATTCTAATATTTGTATTCAGATATCAAGTGACATATCTAATTATAACTTAATGCTGTTAATTGATATTGAATTTTGTAGAGTTTTTAAAATTTGTACTTGATCAAAAAAATAATTTTGGTTAATTTATGCTATTAAATAATAAAACTATTTTATAAGGATTATAAGATTAATATAATGATATACATAATCAATAATATATTTATTTTCAACTTAAAATATTAAACATTCACTATAAATTCATTTGTGGACCTACCTTCACAAAATATACCTTGGATTTTGAATGTGTTTTTATTCTTATTTATTAAGTACTGTATAATGCTACAGTCATAGATGAAAATATATACTTGACACTTGCAGTGGTGCCAAACTAATTGTTTTTAGGTGTGGTAATGGACATTAATTTATACTTGCTTACCACTACACAGTACACGGTATGAAACATTGGTGTGGGGCAGAGCCTAGCATATCCCTGCTAATGCCGTTTTTTTAAACAAAATATTATTTTCACAAATAAATTGTATTAATAGTGAATTTTGCATTAATTAATATTTTAATATAGGTATAGATAGAAGTAGTAAGTACTTTAATTTTTAATTAGCATAGTAATTTATCAAATGGTCATCAAAGAAGGATATTGACAAAGAAACTTATTTTACTATTATGCAGACATACAGTATGAATAGAAACGATTTACATAAATATAATATTATGTCCATTGCTTACTTAATTATATTACTCATTTGCTCATTGATTTTTCTAATAGAATCACACGCTATGTCGCTATATGACAATGAATAGACCAGTTCTCGTTATTTCATATTATTTTTTAATTCTCCAAATTATCAACTCCCTTCATATATCTCTTCCCATACCCTTAATTATAGACATCTCACAAGGGGAGGGGGCGATAACTTAAAAAAGTTGAGAAATACTGGGCTAGACTCATAAAAATAAGTAGGTATCTATATAGCCGCATAGGCGCAAATAGAGGGGGGCTGGATGGCTTAGCCGACATAGAATTTCTATAACCCTCCCCAAAAACTAATGATGTTTTGTGATAATTTAAAAGCATTATAGTATTATAGTATCGAGTATAGATCTGATCTACAGCCCCTCCCCCCAAATTTCAAACACTATTTGCGCCTAGGTAATATTCTGGTATAACGTGTAGTTCAGAAACTAGGAACTTTGCACGCCCCCATTGTAAAACCGTGGTTACCGCAGATACATCTAAAAATAATTTATTGTTCAAAACTGTTTTTTCCATGGTAAATATTTGATAGGGGAAATTTTGTGGTAAGTTTTGGACTGGAAATATAAATTGAATTAGGTGAGCGGTTTATAATTTTCTCTTTACCTCCATTTTTTAGTTAAACGTTCTATTACATATTCGGTTTTAAATAATAAAGTAACAAATTATAGAATGTCTAACAACAATGAATTTATGAATATGATTATTTCAATAAGATTTTACTTTTGAAACTTTAAACGTTCTAGGTACATTTAATACAAACTATAGCTATATAAATTAATCTGCAAAGCACTTTTTTTCAATTCTTTGATAAAAATTAAAAGCTTCAAACTTATTTTTATATCAGAATCAATTTTTAATACCTAACTTTAAAATTGAAAATAAGCACTCGCAAGCCACCCAATTTTCAAATATTTATTTTTGCAAGTGTATAATATAAAAAAAAGGTGTGCGAATTGATACCACTCTACTGTACTTATATTAGGTGACGAGTAGGTCACCTAATATGTTAATTTTGAATTCAATGATACATCTTTAAAAAAAATGATTTTGAGCGGAGACGGTCTACCAGCCAATATCGTATAGTTATTGTGAGTATATTTCATAGTATTATATGACGTGTAGCTATTAATGTTATTTAATAACTTTTTTTGAAAACATTGTATTTGCTATTATTAGTATTAAGCTATTATAATAATGCATATTTATAGTTTATACCATAACCATATTATTTTAATATTGAGGTTAACTTTTGAGTTAATACCACTTAATCGTAAAACAGTGTAAAAATAGGCTTATAGTATAAATAGATAATATTATTTTAAAATTAATCTACATATTTTTTAAATGTTGTGCATATTTTACTATAATATATACTAAAATAAACTATATACTATTTTACTAAAATACGTAAAAGTTATTATAACTGTTTTAAGTCATCATGAATAATGTTTTTGAATTATAATAACAAAATAATTTACATCGTTATTCATTGTTAAAATATGTAATTTCGTCCAAATTTGAATTTTAAATATCTATAAATAGTTTATTATTAGTATAATAATGTAGATACTAATGTGGTGATTCTGTATATTTGCCCATTTAATACAGAAAAACGCTAGAGCAGGCAATAATTAGGGAATAAAAGATTACAAAATTCCATTTCGTGTGCATTAATTAAAACATTCCGTCCAATAGACACTGTTAAAATTGCTGATGTGTTCTATTGATTGACGACGACAAAAGAATATTTTTTTGAGTGTTCAGCTAAATTTGTTCCTGAGCTAAACATAATATTATATATTCAGTGCTTGAATTAAGAGAGGACGGAGAGTGCGGAGACTCACTTATTTTTAAAAAATATTTATGCGTACTCCTTATTATTTTATCCTACTCAATAATACATTTAAATATTCAAGTAGGTACGCATATTTTTATAAACTTTTGCATCTCACTTTCAATTTTTTCTCGATTCAAGCATTGGGTAGTTTATATATTATTATTGTATATTTTATATACCTATTGGTAGACGAGTAGTCAGTCAATGTTTTCACAGATGCTTTGCAATGAATATATTAGCTATTTACCTACTTTCCATTTATAATGGGATAATGATTATAAACTCATTAGTGAGCGACGGAAGTCGTATTATAGCTACAGATGAATTATTGTTGGGATGGGAACTGGGAATAACTACATAGGTACATGCATTTCTCTAAGAGTTCCGAGAATTGGATTCAAATCTGAACAATGAAATTTATTATTGCTTTCATGATTCCAGTACATTGACATAGTCTATATTTATTGTATTAAGTAATATTTTAGCACAACTTATTACATTTTTGCGCACCTCGACTCATCAGCCTATGGTCGAAGAAAGTAGATGTAATAAATTAATTGGTTATTTATGAAGACTTTAACTTGTACGAATTATTTACAGTATATTTATATTATGGTATTTAATTTATTAATTATACCAGACAAGAGAAAACTTATAACTAAATGTCTGACGTAATTCAAATGATAAGTTGTTACCGCCTATAATCTGTGTACCTACCTATATTATATCTCTACACGAGGAGCAGCAGCCTGTGCCTTTGTCTTTATATAGTAGATATTATAAAGACATAATAGGATACAAGAGGTGATACAAATTAAACCGATGGTGGACTCTTTCGGAAGTTACATTCAAACATTGGCTTTAAATTGACAAGTAAGTTTTGGCTCAAAAATATTAATATAATAATATATATATATATGCGTGCATGTGTTGACTATGTTATACCATTTACTATTTATACCTATACTGGCTATACTAATTATATTACAACAATAATAATTACTAAACTGCGTGTAACACAGTATTACAAAGTGTGACAAAATCTAATTTTTGATTTTTATTTTTTTTTTCGATTGTCGGTTATCTGTTCAAGTAAAATGACTAAAAATATGCATGACTTGAAAATGATATTACTCTGAATGTCTTAACATGACAGGCGATAGTCGTCAAACATAATATTATTACAATATTACCGATAAGAAATCGACCAAATTAGAATTATAAAGTAGAGTTCATATTTTATCTATACGTACGTATCTAAAACAAGTATACGAACTGGATTAGTACTACGCGAAAATATAAGATAAAGACAACTTCATGAAAATTTATATATATCGTATTATATACCGTAATAATAAAAGCGTATATGTATTATATTAAATTTGCCTGTTTTTTTTTTTTAATTTTTTTTTTTTTTTTGGGGGGGGAGCATGGCCCCTCTCCCTCTAGAGCTGCCGCTGACGTAATATAGGTTTGATACTTTATTTTTAAATTTTTGGGTGATGGTCACCATTCGTGTATTTATTCCTTTTCTCAAATACGCATTAATGTGAGTGTGATACTATCGTTGCAGATTATTAAACGTTAAAATTATCTATGTGTGAACAACAACGTAATATTATGTTAGTTTTGATATTAAATGTAATCATTCCGAGTTTCTGACAGTTTATTTTACTTTTTGGTTATATGAAATAGGTTTTTTTAATTGTTCGTGATTTCTGACATGATTTTTAAAATGTGCCTATAGGTACTATACAAAATAACATTTTGGTCATACTAACATAAATATAATCACGAGTCCATGATACATACATACATACATACATACATATACACATCCATAATATCTGCTACTAATTGGAAGATAAGGTCAATAAGGAAATAGTTTTATATTTATTTTCTATTATTGAACGCGAACGTCGCGAACACAAACTTGAAATTTGTAAGTAAGCCAAAATTAAGTAATAATTAATTAACTATATTTTTGATGAATTATTGCATCTGTCCGAATGCTATAATAGCTTTTATAAGATAAGGATTAAAGATACTCGCACATTGATGTAATATCGTCAGATATGTCAATATGTCATTCCAGTGGATGGTATAATAAATTTAAATATTCAAACATTAGGAAATATTCTTAAAAATTAGAAAAACAAGACTTTTTTGTTTTTCAAAAATCATCTTCCGGTACAACCGTCCACTTATATTGTCACTCCTTAACACGACACTGACCACTGCAGATTATATTTTTATAACAATCACGGTGATCTGCGTTTCACATTTTCGCATAAAATGTATTATAACTATACTCTATATTATTCTATACGTGTGTATATCGTATATGTGGGTGCCTATATTATGAATTTATTATTTCATTCAAACGTTATTTTTAGCTTTTTTTTTTACGACATTTTAAGAATCAATAATATCGCAAACGACAGAATCGATCATCTGTAAATGATAGTAAGTTATAAATACGCATGACTTACTATGATATCCAATACTATATCGCACATTATATCTTATAATCGCACATGACAGTAAAATACACTTTTAACGTTGTAGTTAATTATCGATTGACGAGGGTCACGGGGAAAAAGGTTGAATTTTAATTTAATTTTTTTTTAAACTCCGTCTAATTGAGTTTCTGGTTAGATTACCATTTTAGCCCTATATATACTATCTAACAAGTTTATCCAATTCGTTTTATATTCGTGTCCAGACTTTCAATTATACTATTATAATAGCAGCTATGTAGTATTATACATACTATTATATAATATAGGATAACGCGCCGTGCTGCAAATGTGCGCTTTCTCGTTGAGTATAATGGTTGACCCACCGTTCATTGGAGCACTGGACACACCACCATTTTTTAAATGTTTTATCTAAAATAATATAACGGCGGTTGTAGTGTGGTATAGGTATTAGGTACCAACAAAAAAACGGCGATATACATATATACTAACATTACATTTTGACCGGAGGACACCAGTAATCGTCTGTAGTAAATTATGACGTCGTTTAGTCGATATTGTCGATAACTGTTATACCTCTTGAAACTAGTCGTCATCTATTATGATTCTTAAGAATATAGAACATAGCTATATTCTTTTAATATATCGTCACTGAAAAGTGCTTTTAGTAAGTCTCGTACTGTCGAATTAAGTTATTTTTTTTGAAGACGTTTGAGCTCGTTTACCTATACAAATAAATTTAATAATTTTCATTAAATATCTAATAAATATTATAAGTTATAATTGTTAATTAAAAAATAATTCATGTAAATTAAAAATATAATAAATTATTGTTGAATGAAATATGTAATATATTTAACTTACAACACTTGATTTATAAGAATTTTCCAAAAGTTTCTCTTCAAATATAAACAATTGTTTTTCGTTCATTAAGGGAATCATCAAATACAAATTTGCTGCTTCTGCTGATATATTTTGATAAGTAGAGCTTTTGGTTTCATTTATTTTATATATTGAATCTGTTAAAGTTTGTTCCATTTCCATCTGTTTCTGTTGAATGGATATACATCATACCTAATCTTTAATACCACGTTTAAAATCTTATTCAAAATATCTGTAATGTGAAAATAATATGTTTAAACAAATTAAAGGTTTTTTTTATTCTTATAACTTATCAGTTCTAAATATCAATAAGACTGTAATGTAATTTTACCAGAATGTTGGTCAGATGAAGAGGTGCCATTTGGCATGATGGCTAAATTTCTCTGGAAAAAATGAATTATATTGTAATATACTCAAAGTCATAAGTCATAAGCACATAAAAATTAAGTTGAAGAAGTAACAAATTTACCTGATAACACCATTTCTTCATGCACAACAGGGACTAATGATTTGTAATTGTTTTGTGATGTAACCTTAAATGGAGAAGATGATGTATAGACAATGTATGATTTTTCATGAGTACTTTCTGGAGATGTTGATGAAGACTTATTCTCTGTTGATATATATATATATATATATATAATTTTTTATATAGTATTTGAAAAAATATAATATATAATACAATAAAATATAATTTTTAACTAAATTAAAGTATGAAATATAAATAATAAAATATCTTGAGTTGATGTATTTATTGGTTTAAACAGAGTTCTTTTAACATTTATAGGAGTACAATCTGACATTTGAACATTATTATAACCTTAAAAATACATAATTAAACATCAATAAGTAAAAGCTTTAAATATATGCTTCAATAATAATTATAATAATAATATATATTATATAACAACCAAAAATAATAAGGAGTCTTAACATACTATGATTTGAAGCTGTTTCTTGCAATAATTCAGGTGAAATCATTAATGATTTTAATTCATCAAAATCTACATTTGTAGAAAATAAATCATCTAAAAACAGACAATTAATTAGTTATTAAAAAAAAATATATATATATATATTAATATATCATAAATAATTAATATGAATATAAATATAAAATATAATCAATTCAATTTTTTTTCAAAAAGTATTTACCATTTTGTTCATTTTCATAATACTGAGGTAGTTCAACAATTTTGATCTTAATGTATTTTTTCTTATTAGTATTTTCAATATTAGATAAGTCACTTGTATCTTCAGCTAATTTCACTTTTTCTCTAGCTTCACGTAATGTTCCTATAAGTAAATAATGTAAATAATTAATAAAAATAAAATAATCTATCTATTAATAAAATATTTACCAATACCTTTTTTCAATACTCTTGATTTAAAATAATTAAAATCAAATTTATTTGGAATTGTCCTGCGTATTATGTGTTTTTTCGTTTCCTTTTTTGGCCAGGCACATAGGTTATTTTCATCCAGCGAGCAGGAACTGCTTCTACAGCTTTTTCATCGTCGAAACTAATAATAGTCTACATAATTTTGACTGGTTTATTCTAAATATAAATATTTAAATTAACAAATATTTTTAATATACTAGGTAAATATTGTGTATCAAAAATAACTGATACACGTACCTATTAGGTTTTGTTCTAATCAATGCTACTATTATTAAATTAAATTAATAAGAATTAAAGCTATTATTTATTTAATTGGTCAATAAAAATAATAAAATTATCATCTGTGTGCTTATAAAAGTTTTAATAGTACACACATGTACATATTATATAAATTGTCTAATATATTATTATTTCTAGTTGAATTAATTTAATGTTGGATGATTATTTTTCCCATAAAATATTAACATTCTTATTAATTTTAACTTTCTTATATCGCTATAATATTAATAGTTTATATTTTTAAAACTAACTATTTGTTTAAGTTTAAGTGGTTATACAAAACAATGTAATTCAATACAAATAAATTATTATAAGCTATTATTTAGATATTTTATTATATAAGATTTACATAATCCAATTTATTTAAAGGTTAGTCTTATTTTAACAATTGTTATAAACGTATATAAATATCATTGCACAATTATAAATAAAAGTTTGAAGTTAACATACAAATATATACCTATAATCTATGTACAATATATATTTTCAATTTAAAAAAAAAAGTGAAAACATAATACTGTGTGTAGTAAAAGAATAGTTATACAGCTATTGTTTCTCGTAAATATCATAACCTTATTTTTAATATCACTTATAAGCCAGTAATCAAAATCATCCGATAATTGTTGAACATCATACATATTTAGGAGCGATGACTTGATTGGTTGGGTATAAGAATCTTTTTTTTTTCATGAATTTCTTTCCAATTAAAACATTCTCTCCGGTTTCTTTTAAATGAGCAATATTGACTAATTTGACATGTACCATCATTATTGATACAAAAGTATGACTCTGCATCAATTTTACATTTAATTTTAAAGTTGTCTTTAACTAATATACTATATTGTGGATTAATTGTTATGTTTTCTATTAAAGGTCCTCTATTATGAGGTCCTAAAAGAATATTAGTTTTTGGTTTTGTTTTAGTAGGTTGGATAACTAAATGACTTCCTTCGTAATATCTTTTTACAATCTGTTGTAATGGCTTGTCAGGCTTTTTAAGTATTGTCTTTAGAAACTTCATGTAATTTTCAAAAGTAAATGCACTGCATACATCTAAATGTCCATATCTTTGAAAATCATCAACTAAATGAATTAAACCAAATGTCGTCCATAAATTTGTTCAAATGATTTGACAAAATATTCTAAAAGGTCTTGTGCATATTGGACATAATTACTAAGACCTGGTGTTAAAAGTATAGACATAGCTATACTTAAAGAAATAAAGTTTTTAAAACAGTGATTGCTCAACACTTTATCCAATACTATTGGTCTAATGTATAATAAAAAAGACCTAAACTCAGTTGCTTTCCAGCGAGCTACTTCATATAATGTTCTAGGTTTTCTGGAAAACTTGCATACAAAAACTGGTTTTAAACTTATTATTAGTTCTAATAATTGGTTAATTTTGAATGATGGCAAACGAACATTTAAGGGGCCTTTCATTCATAAAATTATAAGTTTTTTTACTACATCCAAACAGACCAAGTGCATATAATCTAACGAAAATCCTTTAACAATATCAAATCTGGGTATTTTTACCAAACACGAATTATTAGAAAATACATGATGACTAAACTGAGCTCGTTGAATATAATCATGTGTCCTTTCAGATGGTCGGTTAGATGGTTCAGAATAAGGAAAGCACAATCGTTTTTCAATATATTCCCCTTCAATTTTACAATGTGTACAAGAATAAAAACAATTATGTCCTTGAATTTTTAATACAAATGATTTTGCTGGAACATCACAACCAACAACATCCAGCATTACTTTGTAAAATTTACCACTGATGTAAATACAATTTAAAATTAATTGTTCAGCTTCAGTGACAAAGTCGTTTAGATATTCGTTACTGTCATTAGGTTTTTGTGTCCCACAATAAACTTCAATAAGAAAAACATGATTGGAAATTGAACGCGTATATGCCAATATAGGCCAAAATTGAGTAGAATCGCTTTTAGAAATAGGTAATCCGTCAATACCTACAACAAGTTTAATTTCTTCATTTGAAGTACTATCTAAAAAATGGCGCAAAATACCATTTTTAATACCAAAGTGATAGTATATACCAGGATTTATTTTTTTAATACTATTGTATTGAACAGGTTTTGTTTTTAACAATGTTTTAGCGTCTTTTGGTAAACTAGAAAAACATTCATGTTTTTTTAAAATAGTTAAAATTCCATTGAGTGCAGTATGAGTTATTTTGTTAAGTAAAGTCCACTGTGCTAGTTCTGACTCAAATGAATTGTTATTTAGGGCTATGTCATCAATAATCGATACATTAGAATACTGCTGATCGTCAAGTATTTCAGGCCAATCAGTATTTTTTTCAATACCAAATCTAGATAAAGTATGTTGTCTTTTTTTGCAAATTCAACTTTATGATTACAACTGTTTGTAATTTGCATATTTCTATCAAAACTATTACCTATTGGTTGAGACTCTAAATCTGATGATAAAATATCTATAAGTATAAATAATGAAAATAAAAAAAAATTAATCCAAAAATACCTATATAATATTGCCACTTACATATTATTTATATGGTAACCTACTTAAACAATCGTAAAGTTTTGGAACAGTATCCAAATTAAAAGTTTCTATCTCCTCTTAAAACGAGCACTTAAGAGGTTTATACATTATTTTATCAAAAAAAAAATTAACTGATATCTATAGATTTAATAATATAGTAGTCATTAATATTTAATAGCCGAATTATTAAAAAAAAGGGCGGGTAAGTGAATATCGTTTTGCTGTATATTAATACACTGTATAAATGGATGTGTTAAATTTGAATGCAATGACAGGTGTCATTGTATACAAAAAACAATTATTTTGAACGGAGATGATTTGTCAGCCTAAATTACCTATTTTTAAATTGTAATTTATTTTTCTCAGCTATACTGATGAAAGTTTCAAGTTTCTATGACTAATATTTTTAGAATAATAACAAATATTTTAAATAGTTTTAGGATACATCGTTATTTTACGCGATTTCATAAAAAATTAAATTTCATACGCTCATAATTTTTTTTTTTATATTGACGCTGGAATATTTTTTTCAGTTATTTGAAGAAAAAGTTATAGAGAACCTTGTATTGGGATTTTTAACCTTAGGTATAAATCACAAAAATGTTATAAATTTTCAACTTCAAAATTACTTGCAAATTTTCGCGATTTTTAAATGTTTTGTAAACATTTGAATTTTATAAATGCTTATAAAGTTATAAACCGAAATTGTAACAAACGATTTTTGATTTTTTTTTTTACTACGATAAGTACAACTTATAATAAACCTCCTATTAAATTTTAAAGATTTTTTGGAATGACAAATTTTTTTATCGGCATTTCAAAAAAAAAACTTAGAAAAATCGAAAATTTCAATTGACTATAAATACCTTAAAGAAAGTCAAAATATTTTGAAAATTTAATTCTAAATAGATAGCGCTAATATAAACATTTGGTGAAAATGACAAAAATTTATAATAATTGGTTTTTAAGTTACAGCAAAATAAAAAAATAGATTTTGTTGAGAATTGATTATGCGTAAAAATGCCCTTTTTTCCGTTACTTTTTTTTGTGTTTTCTGACGCTTTTAAAAATTATTGGTAATGTTTTAATTTTGACCCACAAAGTACCAACTAGATTCATTTTCCTTTTCAAAGTGGGGTTGAAGTAAAAAATCAAAGCACTATTACTACTCTAAAACGTGATGACAGACACAAAAATAAAAAATTAATAAAAAAAACACATCATTGTAAAATCAATACAATTATCGGAGCGATCAGAATCTAAAACGAAAGTAACTATAAATACAAAAAAAGTATTGATAATTACCAAAAAAAAATAACCAAAACACAAAACTGAGTGATGTACCTACTACACAATTAATAGTCGATACATTTTAATAATTATCGTTAATAAATATTAATATATTATAAACTTATCCTTATTATAGTATGTAATTAATACACATATTTTTTAATACATATTAGAAAATTTTAATACTTAAAAGGTATTCAATAATTATATTGCATAATATTTTCTTTATATGGTTATACATTTTAAAATATATAGGTACTATATTATGCAACATTATGCTAGCATGTAAACAAATACGTTAATTTATAGCTTACCTTAGATCTCAGTTTAAAGTTTTTGTGATCCGATTATACGTTTAAGTTGACATGGCCATCATGGCGGCATCAATAGTGAAACTCAGCCACTCAGAATATTTTATAATAAAAAAAAAATATTAGTCGCAGACAGCAGTACGGTATATCACGATGACAAAAATTATGAGCCGAAATTGACATCGTACGATCAACGGTGAATGAAATGGCGGCGATAGACATAGAGCGCTTAGCAGTATATACATTTACAGTGTTTTATACCGATTACCGATGGATTGTTGATTGATGTCTGCGGGTAGCGAAAACGTTTCAAACTAGGGAATCACATAATATTATGGCACGACAATCCACGATTGTATATCAATATGTAGTATAAAAAAAATTGTTTATGAATTGTGGAATCTGTGAAAAAAGATCCTCAAAAAAAAGCCCCTTACCAACTAAATACATTATACTTTTTTTTATTATAGTGTAGATTTACATAATATACTTTTAATAATATATACCTATCATTGTTTTTCATTAATTATTAAACTATTTTAAATTATTATGCACCTAATTTATTATACTAGGTACTACATTTATTTTATTAATGAGGTAACTATAAAAAAACGCCTAAGTATAATATAGACACATAGTAATTTTCATTTTAATCGAATAATTAATTCTTAATATAAATACATTTTTAATATTATGTACAATATTGTAAATATTTATTAAATATTTTTTTTTGAATTATTAAATCACTATTATAACTAAAATTAATATATATAATTATTTTTAATCATTGTTAAATATTTAATGTTTATTGAATTCAATATATTTAATAGTAATCAAATATAATATTAATTATAAATGTTAAATTTTGATCACTGATTAGTGATAAGTGATTCCAGACTTTCAAGTTTCAGTACAAAAATAATAACAGAATACCTTATATAATAACATTCATAATTATTAATTTTATTATATTGGTATTTATAGCTATAGGTGTATCACATGATTCACACAAAACTTATTTAGTATTAATAGCATTATTAATATATTGCACATTATATTATTTTTGTGATAACATTAAAAAATATATTGATTCGTTAATTTTTACTTACAGATCCTTACGTATTTTTTGTTTTACAAAATAAATGTTTTTATTCTTGACTTTTTATAGAAAATCAATGCTTTGGCCGAAATCGTTTATTGGATATAAACAAAGGGGGATTAGATCACCAAAAATTCGGTAGTTTTCCAATACAGTGTCTCGTATGCAAAAAGCTACTCAGTTGTTGTTAATTTTACAATTTTACTTTTTTACTGCGTGTCTCTATTTAGTATTTATATTTTATCACAATTGTAATTTTTTTTAATAAAAACGGCATGTTACTATGACATAACATAATAATATGTTATAATATATAACATATTCTATAATTAACTTCTTAAACCAAAAATATTATAATAACTTAATTATTATATTTGTTAAATAATATTATTATCATCATATATAAAAAATATTAATATGTTATTAATAATTAAATACGATAAAAATATTATAACAATTATGTTATAATAATATTATATTTTAAATAATATTTGTGTACTGCAATAATAATAATACTATATTATTATCATTACACAATTGCTAACTGGGATAGGTTTATAATGCATATAATATTTTTAATTTATATCCTAGGTATCCTATTCTTAATTAATAATATTCATTGATATGTTTTTATTAATGTACCAATATTATTATTAAGTACCTATTTATTTTCTTAGCAAAGCTAATGATCATTGTATTATGTATATCAAATAATAGGCGTGACTTGAATGTGCATTTTAGGTTTTTGACTAGGTACATATTCGATTATAAATCCTATTAGCATTGTCTATGATTTATTTCTCATTGTCAACAATAATTGAAAAATATGGAATCGAAAATTTACATACACTTGTTACCCAATAATATAATAATCAGTCTTATGTCCTGTATATTATATAATATACTTATGCAGTGATGAACGATTGTTTATACGTTTTAAATTTCACCAAACATATTAGAAGACACCAGTTATTTTGCAAAAAGATAAATATTAATAATAATAATAATACGAGATCAAAATTAATAGTTTTCTTGGAATTTCCTCGTAATTTGAAGTGAGCCAGAATTTGGAACGCGCAGAATTATTCTCATGGGTGAACGTCGTTTCGTTATTACTATTATTCTTTTTAAATTAAATTAAATTCGTGTGGTTTATTGAGTTTTTAACATTTTCTTAGGTTTTGGAGAACCGAATTTTTAGAAAAATGTAATATTAGGGAATGAAATTTCGACCATAATCTACCAGTTTAAAACTTACTTTAACAATATTAAAATGTTAAAATAAAAAAGTCAGTGTGCGTGACTTAACCAGTTGGAAAAGTGTTTGGTTGATAAGTTGAACGTTAAATTCAATATAAATAAATTTATATAGTTTAACCAGAATTATTTTTTTATATTGTTTGAGTTTTTCTAATAGAAACAAACATATTTTCATTTTATGTTTATTTATTTTTATTAGGTAGTAAAGTAGCGATGTATATAATATTATTATATCACCGGAATATTGTACAATACAAACTAAAAAATAGCATTATTTAAACTTATGTTAAAATAAATTGTTTAGGGCATTTATACATTTGTTTGTCCATATAGCAGCATGAATCAATTATCACCTTTGTCATTTGTCGTTGCCAACTACCAGTAATTTAAATCTCGCTTAATATAATGATAAAGATGGATAGGTCGAAATTCGAATTTTCATTGTTTGATAATTTATTGTTGTACGTGGGATGCAATAATTTTGATGTAAGGTCAACATTTACTTTTTTGTTAGTCTTTATAATATTAAACGGTTTAATGCTATACTATACTGCTTCATATTAATTTGAGCCGAGTTCATTTTTGATTATGTTTGATACTATTCAAAATTTAATTTTTAACATAGCTTTATTTTTGGACTGGGTACAATATTAATTTTTACTGACATTTTTTTCTTTACAGCACTTAGATTGCTCTTAGCAACCGACGCATAGTATAAAGACGTTACTATTATAGCAACTTAATTTGAAAACCAGATTTATAGACAATTTTTTGCATAAACATATAAATATATTATTATCTATTGATAATTGAGTTGAGAAATCTGAACATTCTGTTATTATTTGTTGTCAAGCTTTCATTATACAAAAATTTATTTTAATACAAACTCACCTAACACCAATATTTGTTATTTTTATATAAATTAATGTATTTTTCACTACCACTTGATATGTCTTAACAATTTTTATTTCGTTTTATTTAAAAATTAAATCTAATAATTTTAAATTTAAAAAAAATTACACAGTCATTTAAGCACACTAAACTAACTTTTTGGTGTCAGCGTAAAATTGTAATCGTAGAAATGTTCCCAATCATGTTATTCCAAAAAGAGCTTACAACTGTTTGTAATGTAAGTACCTTTTGGCTATTATTTTGTGTTGTTACATTATTACTGCAGACAACTTTGCTGGTTGTATTATTTTAATATGGTCAATTATTTAACTTACATTTTACACAAACAAATCACGTGTAATACATACACGTATAATATAAATTGGGAAAAAATGCTTCTTATAAAATGACTAAAAATGGCCAGGTACGAATGTTTATAGTAGATATACTTTAACATATATAGAAAATATGGAACTAAAATATTCCATTTGAAGAAAAAAACTTTCAGAATCATTATAGGACAAACAATTAGATTTTCACATAAATGTGTAATGTGTATATTGGCACGGTAATACTGCAGATATGCAGATATCTATACTTATAAAAATGTGTTAAAAATATTTTCAATTATTTTAATGCATTTTTCTTTTTTATTTGAAAAAACAAAATCATAGAAATCAAGCGAGAATAAATGAGTTGTGGCGTATGTTAAAATGAACCATTCTGCAGTTTTACTAAAATAAACCTAAACAGCTACCCTAACCTTCGGAGAAATGACTCTCATGTTTATAGTAATGGTGGCTTGGGCTGTGCGAGAGTGGCTATGAAAGTTTTAAATTCAGCGAGTTTAGTTTTTTTTTTTTTTTTAAATAACATCTGCGTCGGTACAACTATTCACAGAGGTTTGTTACGTTATATTTACTTTAGCAAACAAATGAGCAAAGGAGGGCTAAACAACCCGACTAATTGCAATTCACCCGCGCACACCTTTATAATAATAATTTTGTTATTATATGTATATTATAACCTAACCTATAGGAATACGAGAAGACGATGACGAATACTGTGTTGCGAATCATGTGATATATTATTATAATACATTTATACCTACAACAACGGCACTGTATAATAAAAATAATATAATAGTATATTAAGGTGTGCGTGTTCGTTGTAAAAATTAACAAAAAAAAAACTGTATCATTATTTATCATACTTGGTGGCGGGGTCGGACGGCCACTGTGCGTATACCTACCATAGCAGCTACTACCAATATATAATACGATGACGCGTGAAATTTATAACTCGACACCTTCGCAGTTACAGCGGTGGCAATGGGTAGTAGACTGAGGAAAAGTCTGAGGGACCCGGAAACGGTGGAAAAAAAAAATAAATATTATACGGTTTAAATCCTCTATTAAAAACTCAACGGTTGGATTAATGGTCGCCGAAATAATTTCCGAACCTCCACCAGCCGGCCCCACGTAGTGGTATTCCAGGAATCTTTACCCGGTACAGTATATACATAATAATATATACTATACAGTGTACATATATTATATAAATAGTCATATATCAAATAGGTATATATGCGATGCGATACGGTGGCTGAAATATTTTGTAGTAGATGCGTTTCGTCGGAACTGCGCGTAAAGTCCATGTCTGTTGGCCGAGGGTGCAGTTGGGGTATATTGTACCGCACTTTTGCAGAATCGTGGGAGCCAGTTTTCGCCACGCTCGCGTTTATAATATTATGCTATACATAGGCACGTCATATATTATATTATTATTACATGATATAATAGTACTACGAATTTACAAGTGTGTTCGGTGCGTCGACAAAAGCATTTTGGCTACGGATCGGGAGGAGTATTAGTGTAAAATGGAAAGGTCGGAAAAGGATAACAACATTTTCCTTAAGTAGTAGGTAGGTGGTACCTACTTATATATATATATATTTATACACCGACAATGGGAGCCTGCACACTTATGACAGCTGGAAAATTGCCACGTAATGCCGCCGCTGCCGTCACCCTGTAAACGCGCATACGATTTGTCGGGATTTGTATATTGTATGCGATGATGACGTAAATTGTTATTCCTCCGCAATAATGTCTTATATTAAACAACGAAAATGGAAAAATTTTGTTCACAAATGTTTTTAATAAATAAACTTCTGGGCACTGGGCATGACAATCGAATGCATATTATATATTATATATACATATAATTTAGGCCAGTCTGTTACAGAAATTGAAAAATACAAATAATAATAGATACAATAAATATTAACATTAAAAAAAGAGTGAAGATGCTTTCTAAGGAGGTAAGTGCTTTGTTATAGTTACTATAAGTATTAAATTTTATTTATAATAATGATGGTTTATAGTTTTTTTTGACGAGACTACACTATCTTTTTATACATTTTGGAATCGATTGTAGTGTTCCTTAATACGTCAAGAAGATAGTTATTTGAGTATAAGTCACTTATCGTTAAAGAATTCGACATCAGTTTAGGAATGATAGTGGTTAGAAGTGCAAGCAGATGATTAATATTATAAATTTAAATTAATTTACAAATTTAGAAAGATATTGTATTTTTGTCATGTTGAGGAGCATTAGTTGTTTTATTTTATGTTGTGTCGTCTATCACATGTCATTAACTTTCGAGTGTTTTTAAATAAATCGTTGAATAGAGATTAAAGAATGTATAATTTTCAAAAAAATTATTTTTTTTTTTTTTATGTATAATATGTTACAATTAAATCTTATACATTTTTTATTATCAGAATATTTATTTTAGGATTTCTGAATTCGATAAATCTTATTATCTACGTTCCAATGTTATTAGTTTGTTATTGATATATGCATGAATTAACTATTATAAATACTAGTCGTCTCATAGTATGAACTATAATATTTACCATTGCGATTTTGATATTTATCCCTCATTATTGTACAATAATATGTTTTGTTCGTTTACTAAGACATCAGTTTTTGTGGTCGGTAATTTCAATACGAAATTTTGTTGATCGCATTGGTATCGATATTATATTATTTTATTATTATGATATGAACTGTGAAGGATAATAATAAATAATAATTGAATATGTTGAGTATGAAGAATGAAAAATCATAATGTGTGGCATTTTTATGTGATATATATATACAAATATAACGTCGAATACATATTGTTATTTTTTTTCGTTTAGCGATATTACAACATAATAGCAGTTGCGTTTAGACGTGTGGTACAAATGTACAGTTTAGTTAGGTAAAGTAAAGAAACTACTAATATCGAATAACTCTAATAATATTAAAAACCGTATGTTAAGTACCTACACTTTATTCCGTCGATGCAAATGATGCGTTACATTATTATTAGGTATACAAAATATTCTATATTATTATTGTTATTAGTATTATTATTATTGTTATACCATTGTATTATTTGAAACGTTTTAATAAACGGAAAACCCATGTAACGAAATAATTAATATCAACGGAAAACAATTTCCGTTGTTTTGGTCCGTAAAATATTATTCAGGATAAGATTAATTACAGCGTGATATTGTATACCTATAGTTTAAAATAATTAACAGTTTCTGCGAGTGGATGTATTATTATTAATATTATATTATACATATTCGCAGTAAACTATAGGACTCGGTCCGTGTACAATGCATGACATAATATTATACACTGAATACGAACCAACATTTACCCTCAGAATGGTCTAGTTATTTCGTCTACCCCTGATCTTTATTTGTTGATTCACCAGTCAGACCAGTCAGCACAGGCTTAATTTGCGCGATATCCCTAGTAAAAGATTCCAGGCTTTTATATTAACAATACAACGAAAATAGATTGAAATTAAATACAATTATTGTTATGCGACTATGGTTTTATAATAACGACCTAGATAAGATATATTGAATGGTATATTGGTATAATAATATGTTCATACCACGCCGTTTCTATAATATTGCATTAAATCAGAATTTTCGCTTATACATATTATGATAATTAACGTTATGCCTGGTAACGTAGTACGTTTTAAAATTTTTCAAAACCTTCTTTTACGTATATCAAGTATACAAATAAATTGAGCAAGGCCACAGTTCTTAATAAAAAAAATTAAAAAAAAAATCAATTTAACATAATATCTATCAGAGGTGTTCCTAATCGGTTAGTGTAATATATTTTTTTAAATTTACCTTTTGCTCTATAAGTATAAATTGTAAATATTTGTTTTAATATATTTATATCTATAAAATATTAAGTTCAAAAATCAAAATTTAAATTAATTATTTAAAATAAATCATTTTTAATGGATAAGTTTGTATAAAGGATCTATGCATGTAACTACACTGGTCCTGTTAGCTATTACTAAATTTAAATTTCAAAGGAATTTTCGGCCGAGGTTAGAGGCATTTAAAATTGTCTGTGAAAAAGGTTAAGGTAAACGGATTACAAGTGTCTCCTGCGTAGTTTCCAGTGCTAATAGATTATGTACTCTAGTGACTTACGAAAAAAATTAATCTAGAACTTTTGTTATTAATGTATAAAGTATTTTACATTTAATGAATTTTCAATAAAAGTGTTACATATGGATCTTTTTCGGCGGATCGCGTAGACCGGTCGGTGTTCTGTTCTACGGTTCATGTATTATATTGATTTGGTGTTTCATGAAATTCAAGTTTACTATGTAAAAGTATTGAGAGAACTTGATGAATAAGTTATTTATAATATTATAATAAGTTTAATATTAACAATTTAATTTATTAAAACATTGTTTTTGTGCGTAAGATATAACTATATCTTAAATCTATTATACCTATACAATTGATCATTAATTATGTTCATCGATTTAATATTCAAGTGTGTTTGAAAGGTTAAGTAGAATTTCTTTACGGAAAACTTCATATTTGCCTAACCATACACGCACCCGTTCGAAAGTGGTAAAATGCAGGGATAGTGGTGCTGGAAACTTTGTTTAAGTGAAACTATGGAGTTACAATTAGATACTTATCAATTTTTTTGAGTGTTTTAAATTATGGTTTATAATACGAGTAATTAACATAGGAGACGACGTGGTGCATAAACGTATTTTTTTGTTTGCTATATTATGTAGGTGGTTGACGGCGAGGCAGCAATTGAGGCAATTGTAAGTCTCGATCAACACGTCACCCACATAGGATAATATTCTAGGCTTCATTTTGTGATCAAAAGTAGGATGAACCATAATTCATTGGTTCGTATTGATAATTCTCATATGGAAGAAGGTATTTTGTTGGTCGAGGAAGACCTATGATGAAATAATTAACTTACTATTCAGTTAAGACTTCAACGTTGTAGCCGCCAGGGAAGTTTGTAAAATTAAATTTGTAAAATAATGCGATACACGTACTTATTGTAATGCATGTTTCTACATAGATTAACCATTGTTAATAAGGTCAAGTTAGTATGAAGCGAAAGTCCAACAGTTAGCCTCTGCTGAAGTTTGGTTCAAATAAAAATGAAAAAAGTCGATGTAGCTTAATTGCCTAATTAAAACGCCGTGTAATCGTAGTTTTATTATTGAAATATACCCGACCAATGAAATAAATAATAATATTACATAGGTTAGGTAATAATATAATTATAGATGTATATATAATTACAATATTATTACCTCATCATATTATTATGACTGTAAAATATTGGGAAAATAGACCTTGTGGACTAATTTATTATTAATATTTCTTATTTTATGTTTTCTGTGTTGGTCATCATAATTTTTTTTTATTATATCTTTTAATTGCATTTTAATATTTAAACTATTACATTTTTCTTGTAATATTATCATTGGGATACCATTCTGTACTATTAATAAATAAATAAAATATATAGTCCAATATATGCTGTGAAAACATTCTTTGTTCCTCGGTCAAAAAGCTTGACAATTATTCTTTATGCGTTTTTTTTTACATTAGATAGTTACAAAATTAAAAATTAAATTCAAAAATACGGTCATTATATTCACATGGTATAAACTAATTTTGAAATAGAATTTTGGAATTTATTAATAATATACCAAATAAAAACCAATGTTAAATTACTTAACGAAAATATTTATTTGTGATAATCATAAATATTGATATTATAAAATATTTATAAGACATACAATATAATAATATAATATTTAGCTTTTATAGTTATATCACATACTATAATCTTTATATTATCGTTGTCGATTGTATATCTTTATATGCATGGTATATTATAATAAACTTTAAGAGAACGCCTCACCCACATGTGTTGTTTTCATCTTACAAACGTATAATATGGCAAATTTTCGTTTAGTAGGATGAATTCTGTGTGCTTAGCTTAAATATTAGAAAGAAATTAACCGTTTTCAAATTGAAGATGAAAACATTATCTACGCTCTATAGTCAGCTTTTTATGATATTTTAATTTTTAAGTAAATTATGAGCATTTTCATACTCACGACTTGCTTAAAAATAAAAATATCATAAAAAGCTGACCGAGAGAGTAAAGATAATGTTTTCATTTTTTAATTTGCTTATAGATCATTTCACTCTAATATTAAGCTAAACACATAAAATTGACCCTACTAAACGAAAATTTGTCATGTTGTAAATTTGTAAGACGAAGACAATAACATGTGGTTGTAGTGTCCTCATAAGAGGACGCCGTACCTAAATATGTTATCTATCTTACACTCGTATCACATAGGTAGCAAATTTTCGTTCGCCAGTTACGATAATGTATATATGTGCTGTATTTTGCCACGAGGATCTAAAAAATTATAATCGGAGGACGGAAGATTAATTTCGCAAAAATAAATTTGGGTTCAATATCCGTTATCCATGGGTTTACATGGTAATTCATTAAGCATGCTTACCCCTATTTTCATTTAAAAATGCTTTTATTGAAATATTCTGATTTTTAGAATTTTATTTAAAATTTATATTTTCAAATATTTGATTTCTTGTGCCTAACCTTACTTTCAAGAGCGTACTGTGGTAACTCAAACTTCTGTTTTTTTTTTTTTAAAGGACTCCCTTTTTAACTGTTAACTATTGACATGGTACGCAACGGTAGTCAGTAAAAAGTACAAGTGCCGCAGACGACGCGACACTGTTGAATTTCCTTCCTCGTCGCAAAGGCATAAGGTGAGAAGGGAAGATAAGTCGCGCAAAACAAGTACTAACTGGTCGCCGGCGATCTGGCTCCCATAAGGTAACCATCACACAGACGCGACAACCAGGTTCTTTTTCATGACTATTCCGTAATAACAATCAACTAACCACATCAACGATAATATTATTGTTTATCGTCGTTAGACAAATTTTAGTTTCTGTTGAATAAAGCAACAACATTCATATTTATAACCAACAGATGGAGTTTCTGTGTTTTCTTTTTGATATTCAACTGCAGTACCTCGACACTCCTCTAAATTACGATCGGCCTACCACCGACAATATCAACAACACATACCTCCCTAGCCTTTTGCCCGCGTCATTATAAACTGAATATTTATTTTTTTGAATTTAATTTATTTATATAAAAGCTTGAACGAGTAGTTTTTAGTTATTCAAATGTGTATATTAAGGATAATAGTCTTAAAAAATAGTTTTATAAAAATATAAAATGTATGTTTTATTAGATTTGGAACATTTTATAAATTATAAATATTAATAGATTAATTTAAATCACTAAAATATTCAATTCACCATATCTCCCATATCTTTCAAACATATAATTATAAACTAATATTATCCTTAGTACTTTAAATTGAATAATTGAGAAACTACTCATTTTAATTTAAATACATAAAAATATTCAGAAAGATTATCTGCTAAATAATTGACTGAATAAAAGAAAAGGGGAAGTTATCATTTGAAAAATAGAAGTTTTTAACTCTATAGGACACTCTTTATGTAGAGAAAAAATGTCTAGGATAAAAATATTGTATTTAAGTACATTTTTAAATCACAAAAATTAAAAATTTGAAAAAATTGAAACGGCATTATTGCAGAAGGAAATGTTGGTGAATCACTCTCTATAGTGTATACTGTAAACACTACTACTGTACTATAATTATATTATTAATTCATTTGTTTGCAAGCACCGCTGAAATAAAGTATTGGAAAGCGAAAAAATATATTGATTTTAAATAATATGCACATAAAAAAGCAATAAATTCGTTTTATAATTTCCTAGAAACTCGTAAAACCCGAGATCAAAGTACGAATAGAAACTACGCAGAAGGTCCTTGTCAGTATGCTTATATGCGCTTCTTCCCCAAGAGAATAATATGTATATAAAATTCACTTTTTATTCCTTCGAAATCTGCATTAAAATATATTTGATTACTTTTAAATGTGCTTGAAATTTTTATCTTAACCTATTTACGTGTTACTCGTACTCTAATCAAATGTGTTATATAGCAACTTAACTTTATATTGGGTTAATTTATTGCTATACGATATTCACATTTATATAGTTCCTTTTTATTTATTTATTTGTTTAGTCTTCGTTTAATCACAAACTCCAGGAAATTCTATTACTGTGTTCGACTGTTATTTAAATGCATATATACATATCTGTAAAAATGAAATGTATACCTAAATTATTATTTTACTCACATTTTTGTGGATCCAAATTGGTTTCCATGCTAACATCAAAACAATGCAAATACCCCATATATAAACACATAATATTAGCCAAACTACCTGTAGTTATTATAATAACTATACGTATTTAAAGTATTGATTCAAATGTTATAGTTTCCTTTATGTAGTATATTTTGTCGATTGTTTGATATTTACCTAACTTCATGATTGGATCTATTTTCAAATTTTCAAACTTACACATTTTTCTCATAATGTACTTACTTGTTAAACGAAAATATTAATATTTTTCTTTTAATAATTTATTTTATTTAGCTTGAGATTATAAAGCATTTAAATCATGTATCTATATAGTAAATCGTAAAGTAATAGTTAATCGAAAATAGTAACGAGAAATATATTTATTAGTTGGAAGCGTATACCAATAGTAGATTAATGAGGTACCCATAACAAAAAACTGGAAGCCAATTATTCAGAAATTCCCTTCGAATAAATCTATAGGACAAATTTAGACATTTTGGAACTAAAATAAACTCAGCGCGTTTGGGTATATATGCTAATTGCTAATCGCAAAAAAACAGAAATGATGATCTGTCTTTATAAGATATGGTTTGTGAAACTTACTAAGTGTTTCATATTTAAACGTTCAGTTTCGATTTGTATTTATAATAAGCAATATTTTTATAAGATTATTTTAGTCGTGGTAATTATTATGGACTTGAACACTAACCAAAGCAACTATCGATAAATAAACGTATACGACAAGAACTACATAATTGCCCAGTTAGAGTATTTAAGTCATTCCAACGTTAGATTATTCAGAAAAAGCGTGTATGAAGCTAAACGAAAAATATTTCTTAAAATACCAAAATCTTTGGAACAGATGACACTGTGAATATTAAATAAAACGATTATGGTTTAAGGTAATCAAGATTTTTTTTGCATATTTTTTATTTTTAAGGATATATTTCTGCAAAATAAGGGCATAAATGCATATTTTTATAGCATATAAATTTGGGCCTTAATAATGATGCTTATACATTTTAGCAACAAACATTGAAGTGGCCGATACATATGTCTGTAAAACAAACCACAGTACACTACAATAGGAACAGTTTGGTAAAATGTTTACTCGGATATAAAAATATTTCAATCTAGAAACTAATCAGTTGTAAAAAGTATTGCACTACAGCCATATCATAAAGCGTTTATCTTCATAATTTATTTTAAAAAAATTATAAAAATCAAGTTTAAGTTGTGCACATAAGTGCATCGTACATGATAAATAAACTTGTGGATATACGGCATGCAATTTGGACATTTTTTTTTGTATGCAATCCGGATGCAGCCATTTATTGTATTTTATATATTTTACATTATTCAGATTGAAAATATATTTTTATAAATTAAAAAAAGTATGTGCAAAATAAATGAGCAGATGTTTTCACATTGTATAATAAATTTATATCACACTGTATGGTAAGTGTTTTATATTTAAATGTTTTCGTACGCGTTTTTAAGTATTTATACAATATGTTCTATTCATTGTTCAATAAAAATGAAACGCATTCTTTATATTTGTAAAAAAATTTACCTACATCTCAACGAGAGACCATTAAATATTGTCTTATTAAATGTTTGCAAAAATAATTTATTATTTATAATTTAGTTACAAATAGGGTCTAGATTTATATGTTTTTTTTTATATTATTGTTGAGTATATGCAGTCTTACGAGAGTAAAAATTACGGATGATTCATTGGACTGAGTTCATAGAAAAAAGTTTCTTTTAAATATTTGAGAATATTTTATCGATTATTGAATATTTAGCATGTTTAGTATATTTTAAGAAAAAATATACCAATTTCTTAAATTTCAATAAAAAGTAGGTACCTGGAAAAATTGTTTGAATTATTTACGGCAAATATATTTTATAATTATTACCATAATTTTTTTTTTGTATCATTTTGATAAAAAAAAAAAACACACACACATATATGATAGTACCGCAGAATAACCAAAAGCTTACTTTTCTAATATTACATAGGATCTTATAATGGATAGATTTGCTATATTAGAAACATAGACTTGCATTTACTGATGGTCTATCAATATACCCTGTATAAATATAGTAATACAATAAATATTGTACTAGAACAAAAATTTAACTAATTTTAAAATTCTCATTCGGTGAGCCTTCTGATTACTTTGTAATTATTTATCCATACTGATGAAAACACGTATGTGAAGTTAGCCCCCCAACTATATAAGACCTATCAAAAAATAAGGTTAGAATAATTGTTCGATAGATCTTATATAGTTGGAGGGCTAATTTCACACCCGTGATAAGAACAAAAAATTTGTTTATCGAATATTTAAAACCCAAATACTTTGTTTTGATATCATGTCACGTTTGAGATAATAAAATAAAATGAACAAAATAAAAAACTTGTCATAAATTAAATTATCAATAATTTCGTTACAAAAGTATATAACTCACTTAAATATAATTAGATATTTAACGAATAATTTAAAAATAAATAGTAAAAATTTGCGTTATTTTTACATAATTTTGCATATTTTTGAATATTTGCAGTTTTTTTTAAAAAATATATATATCCGGACCTTAGTTATAACTTATATATGCAATTTCTAACATAATACCTTTATGTGTATAAACATGTAATTGTTATAGTGTACCCCTTCTAGCTAATACGCACGGGCTGTAAATTTAACTAGAAAAAAAGTTGGTTGGAAAACATTTAAACGTCATTATATTTATGTATTATGTACTATATATATATGTGTATGTGTGTGTGTGTGTGTGTGTGTGTGTGTGTGTGTGTGTGTGTATCTTGGGTATTCGGGTGAAGGGATGAGGACGGTGGCTATATCTTTCAAGTCACGTATGGTCCCGGACGGACCTCAATTCGAGACGTGTTCAATATATTTAGCTGTATATAATGTATATATTATATATATGTGTGGTAGGGAAAAACTGCGACTTTATATATTTTATATATAAATGTATACGAGCAATACCTTGGCCGATAGTTGTGCAGTGGCGGTGTCGAGAAGGGGTGAAAAGAAACGAGACGTTGACTCGAACCCCATTGGAAGTGTATAGAGGGTAAGAGTAAGGTATAAGAGATGGTAACAAATATACGAGTATATATATACATATTATATATTTACGGGAAATAAGGATAATTTTCTCGCACCATCACTCTTCGGCGGCGTCGTCGGCCGTATCAAAATTGAATGTCGAACAAGTTTTTAAAAGAAATAATACGCGACCAAGTCGGCGGGGGCGCACGTGTTTTCTGCTGTTACGTGAACGGATTTTAACGACAGACTTTCCGATAAAAGAGCTAGCAAGGGATGCCACCCCCTATCAACCAGCCTCATAATACTTTCTATCATCCGTCTGTGCAGCAACTTCTCGATAAGTCCATTTTGAGCACGCATATTGCAATTTTGTTCACGGCTGTCGGTTTTCTATTTTTCAATTTATTTTTTTTTCACCTGCGTCCGACACATTAAAGCACTGCTGCCTGTTGATTTTCACTAGACACTCAAAATCTTAATATCCCATCCGTATCAAATTATATTAATAATAATATTAATATTAAATGAATTTGTTTGTCGTCGTCACATCACACCGCTTTGTTTATTATTTTTTTTCGTTCATCTGTAAACTAGTAAACTGCTCGCGGTGTTCTGAGTTTCCTACGGTTATACTTATCTATATAAAAGTTATACATTATAAATATAATATTATATTATCATATGATAACTACCTTGGGTTAACCATCGCAGCGATGTGTGTGCATTGGGTTTTAACCATCCGACGGAAAAATCCTTTGACGTTAAACGGACGATTGGTAATACACCGTTCTCATCTCAGCCATCTCCGTTTCCTACTCTCGAGAGATGTAACTATGACGTGAGTTGTGAGTATATTTATTTAGGTATAATGTATCGATGTTATAGTTGGCACAGACAGTTTTCTGTATATCGTACACCGCTAGATCCACCTATTATACCTATACTGTTCTATCAACGTTGTCGTTGTGGTTTATTATTATTTTTTTATCTTAATATTCTTATCGACGATCCGCTCACACTTCACGCACCAGTAGTTAGTATATCAATATAATATAAGGGTATACGCGTTGACTTCATAAACAGTATATCCGTCAAATTGCACATGGCCGACCACAGGGATTACCTATAGATTTTTTTTCCTTTCTACATTCGGAATACCGAATAATATTTTCGCAGTAAAAATATAGCTGTTTAGATATAATATAATATTATATTTAATTTATATTATACTAAAATAATACTAAAGAAAATATTATACATGGACATTCGATAAAAATTTAACTAAAATGAAATACATCAATATATATTATTATTATTTTATAAACATTTTTACTAATATTTTAATTATTTATTATTTATATTAAAGTTTAGATGAATGGAGTGGATTGATACCGTATGGTGATAGCTGTATAGGTATCCCGCCAAGTTGGTCCACTTCTTCGTTCATTTAAACTTAAAATATTTATAACTAAGAAACTACTTGTATGAAATTCGATTTTTACAGATCAAAATATTCTAAATATTTTTCTGTTATAAAATGTGCAGTATTAGAATTTAAAAGAGTAAAAAATTTAAAAATTAAAACGATAAAACATATAATTTTTTATAATGATATAAAATTATAAAAAAAAAAAAAAAAATGTTAAGAAGTTAGTGTTTTCTGAAATAATAAATGTAGTCTTACTTTAAATTTGATTGTAAAATTGTAAAATTTGTGTATCGTGTATTGAAATGATACAATATAAGAGGTAACAAAAATATTTAGGCTTGAAAAACATTGGAGAATCATAACTCAAGTTATAATTAATTTTTAAATTAATATAATTTTTAATATATTATTCAACATCTGAAGTTCATATGCTTACAAAATTAGATATTTAAATATATAATAACTCATTTCGTTGTAACTCAAGAATATTCGTAAGGACTATATGTTTAACTACGTAGGTAGTATTATATTTTATAATACGCATGCCGAATGAAATTTACAAAACATTTAAATTGTTTATTTATACCGCATTACTATTTAATAGTAAAATAAATTACTTTAATAGCAATATAAATAAATGATAGAATATATTTAGTAATATAGGCCGTCTACGCTCAGTATTGTTTTTCGTATGTAATGAATAATGATTTATTTATTCAAATTTAACACATACATTTCAACGACGAGGTATATACTAATTATACTGTACAATAGAGCGTTTACTTCAATTTCACTATTTATTCATTAAAATATGCTAAAATGGGGTGGTGGATAATTATCTTATATTCCTAGACCTACATATAATAGATAAATATATCGAATTCTTTAAAAAATTCAAAATAATAAAAACTAGTATAGATATTTTTAGTATAGCCTGAATGCACGAGAATAATATAAAAATATGGGTACTTATATAAAATTTAACAACAACTAATAATATGTTTCACTATATTATAAAAAACGTACTTAAAAAGTACGTTAGAATGTAAACTGTACCGAATTCTAGGAAAATAAATAAATCATGTATATACGTGTAATACTATAAATAGGTACTTACTATAGTATTATATACTTAAAGTTAGGACCTTAGAAACCGGTAAATTATTTTCTATCAATAAAAAAAAATCAATCGTTTTTCTTGAGCCAAAAAATCTCTTGTGTAAACCCCTCATTAAAACTCAAATTTTTAAAAATTTACTCCAAGGTACACATCCTCAAATATAGATATAGGACCTATGTATAAAATTTCAGAATTACAAATGTGATATACTTCGTTGTGTATCACTTATATATACACCCATATACATATATTGCCTTTTATTAATATAAATGTACTTACTATTTATGTATATAATTTATAATTCAGAATTCATGCACATTGCTATTCCATCAAAATGATTGTCAATTCATTGCACAACATTATAGCTATATAATATATACAATACCTAATTACCTATATATTTTTTAGATTTTCAAAATTTGAATAAAGACAGTATTTTTTAAGCGCTATATAACATAGTTATTAAAACTTATTATATTTTTATAATTAGCATTTAAAAACAATTTTTAATTAAAATGCAAAAGTCAAAACTAAAATGTTCATATCAATATGGAATACTATACTTAAATTCGTGGACGCGTTTTTTAATTTTATATAGTAAGGTTAAAGGTAGCAATATAAAAATGTTTACTTTTTACTATTTTATTTATATTTATTATATTTAATTAAAATGACAATATGACACAATATGTATTAATTGTTTTTGAAAGAGTACATGGCCATTGGCCACACAGTTAATATAAAAATATATATACCTCCTAATAACATTGATTACAAAATAAAATTTAAAATCCTCCTTTATATTTTTAACAAAAATTTTTATTTTGTAATCTATTATATTTCAAATAATTCGATAAAAAAGTTTCTCTAAAATCAAAAATGACGATGTTAAAATAAAACGCAGGCTTTTAGTCATCGTACATAACGTTCTTAAAAAAAAAAAATTATTTAAGTGTTTATATCCATTTAGTGAATAATATAGATGATTGTAAGTCTTATTTTCATGTGAAATTTAACTGCTGTTGTTCATTAAGCGATGTGTACATTTTTGTAAAGTATTATCAAAGTATAGAAATGTATTTGTAGCGAAAAAATGAAGCATTTCAGTAATTGTATGTATCTAATGAATAAAGTTGTGAATAATAAAATGAAAAAAAGGATTGAAATATTTTTTTTATTCGAGAATCTAGAAATTGTGTTCATATTTTTATTACATAGTATGAAATAATATGAAATGATTATTCAATTATAAAAAAAATGCATGATATTAATATTTTATCGCAATTTTTACTTATTTTTTGTATTATACATAATATAATGTTAAACATTAAAAGTGGTATTACACTCCACACATATTTTTATTTTAATAAGAAAATACATTATGGTAATTAAATGGTATGTTAATCTTAATTTATTTGTTAATATTATATTAAAAGTACTTAAAAAATGTATTATATTTATAATAATATATTTTTTCAAAATCCATTACATAATATTATGTTTAATTTAAAACTACTGATTGGTACATATATATAGGGTGGCCAGATACGAAAATACGGGACAATGATAAGAATTTTTTTATTATGAATAAACATCTATTTTTGATAAAACGCTTAAATATTTAAAGTCTTAAATCTTAATAATAAATGATAACTAACAAATGTTACTTCCTAAAATAATATTTTTTGGATATTTAATCACAATTTTAAAAATTATAAATATTTTTTTGTACTTATAACTTTATAAGTATAAACTATTACTAATTGTTTATTATAATAATTTAGCAAAAACATTATTATTCTACAAATGCATAATTATATACGACATACATTTACTCCGTAAACCGTAATTGATATTTAGTACAGATAGATGAAGATTATATTTTTAATTTTATTTACATGTTTTCTATTATATGAAAATAGTCATATTTTTAAAAAACAATATAGCGTCCCGGAAGCATATGTCGGAACAACGAGACAGATTTTTGAAATACGGTACTTTCCCGTATAAAACGGGACGTCTGGCCACCCTAAATATGTAGTATATTATTATAAATAATTTGATAAATATTTTATTTTTATTACAAACATCTACAATATACATTCATATTTATGTAAGATATTGAAAATATATTAATATAAAATTTATATATGAGATCCCTGTCATTGTTGAGTTACAGTTTACTCTAATCTACAATTATATTACACATTGTATTGACATTTTCATTATTTATTAAACTTATACAATATTATAGTATCTTTCAAAATAACAAAATAAACTCCCTTGTTAAGAAATGTTGCGATCGTTAGCTGCAGCTACTAAAAAAAATGTAAATATACTTATTTCCTGTTTCAATATTTGTAATCTATAATTTTATTTTCATTTGTGATATGAAAATTCGTTTGTCATTTCGCGTACAACGTAAAGTTAAAAATAATAATATTTCTACTGTTTTATTAATTTTTGTTTTTGTTACTGTTTTGAATTCTATTGCTAAAAATATAAATAGATATATCCGATAAAATGTTATGTGCGCTCAACATCTTTATAGCACATGGTGCTACCCAAATCAGGATCAATGGTTCAAAGTAATTCGAGTCTTTAAATGTACCTATATATTTAATTGTAAGACTGAAATCAAAAAATTTAGAATAATCATAAGTTATTGTAGGTATTTAAAATTTGCTACGCTAATAAACTATTGTAAAAGTATTAACGCTAAAATTTCTGAAAAATTAGTTGAGGTACTCCGTCGGTGCATCCCTTCCCCCAAAAGTCGAGCACTGAAACTAACGAAGCATTTTTACAATTTTCGGTTTCATATAAGTTGATTTTTTGAAAACTTGTACCTATATATAATACTGGTATAAAGATTTAGTGTAAATTCAGTATATTCTTCATTGAGTATTAGTAAAGATGGTTATTGGAGGCTTTTCATGTTTCAGTGTATTTAGGGTAGAATAGTATTATTTTATTAAATAATTATTTCTATATATAGTATTTAGATATATTGATGTAAACAACTCACAAATTTGTTAAAAAAAAAACAAAATAAATGGATCTGCCGTTCATTTTAAACTATATTTTGTCGCTGGATAATAAGTTGAGCTGTTAGATGATTGTATGAGCATCAAATTATTGAATTTTCAACTTATTGTGTAGATGTATAGTTGTATATACTTAACTGCGTTTATACTGTTTATAGGTATTTTAAATTTCCAAATCAAACTATGATAAAATATTAACAAGATAGTAGTCGAGTATACTAAATAGAGTAAACAAATTTTTAATGGACTTATGGTCTCAACACTAAGTATCTATCTAAACTTTATTCTTAAAAAATATATTATTTAATGTTTTAATAAATACGTAATTTAAACATAACGATGAGTTGAGTGCGTTTAAAAATCAATCTGCAGTAGTAGCTATGTTTCACTATAGGACTATATATTTCACTATATAGACGTATTTAGGATCGTTTATGTGATTTTTTTTTAAATAGACATTTTTGCATACATAGTTTATAGTAAATATTTTGAAGCAGAAAAGCCCCGTATCTTGAGTATTGTAATCATATTCACATCATAATCACATTTTTAAATATCGACATACACAGGTTAGGTTAACATAGGGAGAGTACCAATAATATCACCAAATAAAATGTTACAGGGGCGCGACAATTCTGAATACGATAAAATAATACCTATTACCCACACGCTTTGATATTTCATATTCATATTATTTTTATAGCTACGATAGTCCTGATAGTATAGACAAGACCTTAATATAGATAATTTAAATATCTGTGTCAAACAAAACAACGCTATTCACATCATAACATTATAATATGCATAGAAATAATTTTGAGTATCTACTTAATTATACATCAAACTAATGACATTTAGTATGGACATTGGGCCTATTAAAACTGTTTAGGGTGGTGGTCACCTGATCTTGCTGAAAAGGTTGCACACCCCCGTTGATGTGATAATATTATACTAATAGCAGCTCGCAGTGACATCGACGCGTCGTTATAAATGTTTACTCTTTTTAGGAATGCCATGATGAACCAATAAACCTCTGCGATCTACTGATCGAGTGGCGGGCGACATCATCAGTGAATTCGAAATATCATGTATCGACTGACTACTGGGTATGTAATATACATTGTTAACATTTTTTTTTTTTTATATCTCGGCCAAAATACCAGATCACCTATATGAGTATCGAGTTTAAAAAGCGATTTTAATATTACACGAATCCGTGAAAATATTAACCTTTTTGGACTACCTATTTGTAGGTAGGTACCTAACCTAAATATATGGCTATAATATGCTACGTGTATCAATATTAATAAATACTTTGATATATGAAATCTTCATTATTATTACGTAAATGGCAGCTGTAGGTGTAAACAGTTTGACATTTGTTCACGTCGATAGACGATAGATAAGGTAATTCTAACAATACATAATATGGAAGAATACGACATTGGTCTTGTTGCAGTTATTAGGTAATGCAATAGTATTATTTCATTATTGGGACGAGTTAAAACATATTTATTTTCCCACTTCCACTATTGCGATAATTAAATTAAATTAATTTTATTAAATTGTGTTGTATTATAATATATAACCAGTGTAGACATTTGAATTAATTACGATAATATGACATGACTGCTGTCGTCGTTATCGATTTTCGTCATGGTCGGAGAGTCGTTTGTATTATTACTCAATATATGGAATATATATATGGAATCGTACCATTGTGATATTTTATTATTATATGATGATGTTCTATGTGTATTATGTTTGTAATTAACATGAAATGTAATGTTATACGCATATATTGTTCATATTTTATGCATATAGTAAATTAATAATCGAAGTTTCTGATAACTTTGTCGAAATCGGCCTCATTTATTACTATTATATACTGTATAGGCATAATATACGCGATGGCATACACGTTTACGATTTATATTCACTTTCTGTTTCATGTTTGACTTAAATCTACGGTAGAAAAGGAAACAGCATAGGTAAACTTTTGTTTTATTTATTTATTTAAGAAGATTATGAGCCTCACTGAACAAATGCATATGGGGGTCTATGAGTTCAAAAAGTACTATAAAGTAGGTAATTATATTATGTTAAGTCTTAAAATTATAAAGAAAGTACGTCATCCAAAAATCATAGAATTTATACTATCAGATATAGTAACTATAATGTTATTACACTAAACTTATAAAACTAAAATTATAACTTAAGCTAAATAATTAAACAAATACTTTGTACAAACATGTTAACATTTATTACTTTAAATACTTATATTTTGTTCTGTAAGTCAAATTGAAAATTTTTTTTTTTAAAACTTATGAAAATTACAATTTTTTACATCAAACGGTTGAATCAATGTGTAAGAAATCTAATTGAATAGTATTCTATGCATAAAAGTTCTGAGTGGAACGACGAATGTATTGGTTTTTCAATGATGAGTGAAAAATGTCTTAGAAATTCAACTTTGAGGATTGTTTCTGGTAGACAATTGAATGTTATTAGAAAAGGTAAAAGGTAAAAAACGGCGAAGTGTTTGACCAAACGAAACAAACGATTTGCTATAACGTCGAAGTTTGTGAAAGTTGTTAAATTGCTGTAAGAGCTTTGATTTTTTACCTACTGTATTATAGATAGCACCGTTGATATCCTACCACATCCTCCTTTATGAAATGTTTAAACGATATCAGTACCTCTCCTCCTCTCTACCTAATGTATAATTTTAAATTAAAGCAATTTGTTTACCCCTGTTTATCAGTGTATAATGCATTATGTGTATATAAATGGTTTCTCTACAACTCTACTTTAATGTTTTTGTTTAAACAACAGAAAACCGTCTATATGGATGTCTATATGCATCAAAAGCTAGGAAGCCCCACATTAATTATAATGTGTTGTGGACGGGGGGTGATTAAATATATGTGTACCCTAGAATGGTTTAAGAAAACACTTAAGCGTATGCATTAACGACACGAAACGAGCCATTACATATAGTAACTAACATTTATTATGGAGAATAATTATAGTTATAAATTATTATTTATTTTTATTTTTTGCACATTTTGTAACGAAAACAAATTATTACTCCTGACGAGTATTTCTATCCTCATGTTAAATAGATTTATATTTTAAAACACGACGGATGAGTTTTTTATTTTAATAAAAAATAATACAGCGGAACCCTGATTAAACGAATCGGTCAGTAGCGAAAATATAACATAGGTACATATAGTTGTAGAAAATATTTTATTTTACAACATAAGGCTTTATATTATATTAAAATATTCAAAAATGTATTGTATATTTATTATCTACTATAGTAGATAATAATTAGTTGTATTAGTACTTAGTAGTATGATTAACAGTAGCAGCAGTAGCAGCAGTAGTAGTAGTAATAGTAGTAGTAGTACCCTTGTGGGGTAGTAGTAAAGAATGAACCATTTTAAGAAAAAATTAGTCATTTTTGATTGTTTTTTATTTTTTGATGAGGACCTACCTGGAACATTTTCAACCACGTTAAGTGCAGAAAAAAATCTCTTCTGGAATATTTGGTTGAATATGATGATTGGTCCATGAATATAATATTTATGCAATACCCGTATGGCTCTATATTATCTAATAATATCTATTGGTCTAACTACAATCGTTATTTATGTATATACACACTCGTTATTTATCTATGCTATCGTTATTATAGATAATAACCATTCAATAAATACGTATCATATTACATATTTCAGTGATTTTTGTTAATCTATGTAGAATGATTCAAGTTAAATATAAGCCATAAATCAACTCATATGATTTCGGCTTATGGAAGTTTGAGTTAACAAGATTCCATTTGTTATATGTGAGCGTAGCATATAGTTATTAGTAATATGATATGTATAGTGTCGTACGTGACCATGGGACCGGATGCGCCACCAGGAATCTGCCAATCCAGCAATTCCTACACTGGCCGTTGCACAGAGAGGCCCACTGGTCACGACCGCCCCAGCAGTCGTTACGCGAGTGGCACTCAAGCCAAACCTCATTTTATTAAGCAGAAACTTTATGTATTAAACATCTTTATAAGTTTATAAAGTAAATCGTAGTTCTAAAGTAATAAACCTATCTTATAATCTATTATTTTCGTTTTCTTGTCTAATTCTTTTGCAACGTCCTGGCTCTCTTCGACCCACGTAATTAACGCACCGGTACACATCACATTGTATTAAAAATTTGTAAATTTGATTTACGTAGTCGAAAGAAATGAAAGAGGTGCATTGTGCATGGACAGTTATTTTATTTTTATTAGAGACAAATTGTTTTCAATACCAATTTTATAGCATCGTGTGAGAAATTTAATAGTTGAATATTATTTATCTATAATAAATTATACAAAAGTTAAAATATAATAATAATAATGTATAACGATAATATTAATTATAGATGCAGTTAAAAAATAAAAACTACATTATGAGATATTTGTTTAGTCGATATGGTTGAAAATAATGAAAACAACGCGAATGAATTAGAAGTGAGTGAATAACTGCTGTACGAGCAGTTTCTCTTATTTTACTGTGTAATAATATAGATACATTATATTATATCCGTATAGTCTCAAAATTTCCTCTCTGTGTACCATTGGATCGATATTTGTTGCTTATTCAATATTGCATAATATGTGTTGCTTACCGCGTAAGTATATTATTTATTATATACGCTACAAAGAGAAAAAATGGAGATTGATTGACACGATATTCTGTATTGAACGTTTAAATTCTACTGTTGTTTTCTATTACCAGTAAAAATCTGTATGGACAAAAAAAGGGAAAATAACCACTATATAAAAATTTCGTTTTACATCACAGAAAGTGCGGGGGAAGAAAAAAAATTTTTTTTATACCGATTTGACTGTTCAAGTCGGTTAACAATCATTTCTCTTGATAAATAAAAAATAAAAATATAAACTCGCAAAAATGTATTTTCCTTGTTGGATGTGCAATTTTATTACGTGTCAAGGACTAAGTCGCAAGTTTCAATGCGTGTGTATAAAAAAAAAGTACGTGTAACGACATCGGTTGGTATTTCTTTTGATAACTAAGGAGTAGCGATCATTAAAGTTACGTCTCCGATTTCAGACGTTATATATTCTATATAGGTACCTATATAAGTATATTTTTCATTAAGAACATACAAAAATGAAATACTTTACATTTCTATCAAATATTTTACCTTTTTTTTAATGTTTGGTTAAGGATTATGCAATCTGTTATTGTTATAATTATAACACATGTCCTTTCTACCTAACCTAACCATACATGATACGTTATATATGAGTATTGCAGCTTATAGACGCACACATACAATATAATTTTAAACATAGATTGAAACGATTGATAATGCAGTTAGAAATAATAAAATGGTCTTAAATTAAAATTGTAGTTAAAAATATAAGAATAAAATAATAGAGCTATTTTCTAGTCTATGCAATATAAGTGCAGGTAATAAACGTCCCTACGACTCATTATTTATAATCATTCATTATTGATTTTAAACAAGTGATTAAATAAACAATTTAAGAACTTTAACTAGGTTTTTGGTTTTTCCATAGAGATATAAAAATATTACTTAACCATAATAAGCAACGCTGCACAATATTGATTTGTATTATTATTTCGTGGTTAGTACAAGAACAATGCCAATTACGAATAGTGTGTGTAATACTTTATGTTTGGTGCCTTAATTGGCTGCCGATAAATTAACTGTAATTGGATTAAGCTCGTGTAAGTTATTCCTTTATCATAAGGTATACTACAATTGTCCACGATATTATTGGTTAGGTACGGCCGTACTGGATTTAATATTTTAGCTTATGTGTATATTGTACTCGTTGTTTAATATTGATATGGCACTTTTATGAAATTGCATGAAAATAATAAACGTCGTCGAATTAACCTTTTTGTTTTAAATGCGAGATTCTTTATCGATTTTGTTCTACATACAATAATGAATAGATACCAATGCTATTTATATATTTCAATATTTTGTGTGCAATGTATATATTACATTTAATATAAATAATATATTATATTATAAATATTAAGGTATTTTTATTTTTACTTGCACGTTAAAATTATATTTCAATTATAAAAATAAAAATAAAAATGGCACATAAATAATATTATATCACAAAAAACTAAATCACCAAAATTCATGATATATGTAATCAAAGAATTATGATATTTCGGTGATTATATTAAATTAAAATGTATTATAAAAATATGTGTTATTATAGAAATGTTATGTGTATAATTAAAATGGTAAAATACGCAGTGTATTATTATTATGTAAATATTAAATTCATATAATATAAAGATCGGTATCTAAATTAAAATTATTAGACTAAAAAAAAATTTTTTTCCATAATATTAAAACATTGTTTACAGTTCTTTGGAGAAAGACCATATTACGTGTATTTTTCTTTTTCTTAATAATTTATTATTTTTAATAACGTTTATTTGTATTTGTTATATATTGTATTTTTCTTCAAAATTTTAGATTATTTTCAGTCACTAAATGTTCATTAAAAAAATATTTCATCTTGATTGAATAAAATACTTGAAATAATCTAAATGCCCAAACACTAGGAAGCAAGTTTATTTGTAAATTAAACCTTCCCTTTGGTTTGAAACTTCCATGATGTTTATTAGTTCGTTTTAAATTTTATTTAACTCGATTGGAAGGATTAAATATTTAGGGAGGAAAGCCTAAGTTTTTCGTCCTATAAGGTTGTGATTTTTTCTGCCGATGTAGTATTTTTCAAACTAATTTAAAGGAAGTAAAATTAATCTATAGTACTTCTTTCAATAAATCGTCACAAATATCCAAATTACGGATAAGAATTAATGCCAAGGTTTTGGTATATACATGATAATATGCGTTTAGTAAGCAATAAAGCAATTGTAGTAAAATTTACGTAATTAATTTAAATTTACTATCGTACAATTTTTTTGTTGGTTGTAAATAAAAATAAATTTTAAAATTTTAAATTAAATTTACAAGATAAAATATTGATCAAAAATTGTATTTAAATAATTAGTAGTAATTTATCATACATTATTAAACCGAAATAGTTTAAGGTAAGCATAAAAAGGTATCAATGTGTTATACCAAAATCGTAGAAAATTTAGCACAACTAAGTTACAAAAAACTGTTTTGACATGAATATATTATCGTTCAACTCATTTTACAATGAAGTGCTCATGTTTTTTAAATACATTTCATTTTAATATAATAATATACCTTTTTCTTGGAACGAGAGCATTTATATTTAAATCTTTTATTCGCCATAATATGATTTGACATTGTGTAAAAAATGTGGTATAAGTATCCAGTTTTCTTTATACATTATTATTTATTATTAATAACGACTTTTATATTTTATACGGTAAAATATATCATATTATAACGTAAGAAGTATTCTCAAAAACATTTTATATAGTGTATTTTATAATGTTAGTGTACTAATTCAGTTTGAATTCTTGTTGGATAACTCGTTTTATCTATAATAGCTTGAGTATAGTTTAATGTACAATATATAATATAAACATATAATTAACAGTCATTGTAAGTAAATTGATAGTAGCCGAAATATGTATTTTATGGTTGAATATACACTATATTAGAGAGTGACGACTGACGAAACCTTGAACATAGCGTTACACTATAGTTATATTATTTTTTGTTTGAGAAATAATAATATCACAACTTTCTTTGTCCTTCTTTTGGTACACTGTAGTATACTACATAGTAATGTAAAATGTTGAGTTTTGTAGATAACAAAATATCGACATTTTTATTTTTATGTATAAAATTATCTGGATATTGGAAAATTATAAGTTGAAGAAAAATATTTGAATTTTTATAACGATATTAGCTTGATAAATATTTTTAATTTTTTGTTTTAAATGTATACAAAAATAAATATGTTTTATAGTTCGGATTGTCATTATTTTATTTTTATTACTTTATAATACATATAAGGTATATAGGTGTACTAGTTGCAGATAGGCTCAAGTGTGATTACCCTTGGTCCGGAATATACTTATACTTGTAGGTACCTAATCGAAAGAATTTAGTTGAAAGTCTTTTAAACGGGAAAGTTAAGTCTTTTAATGTTGGTAGTTGGTACTAATGGTTTAGCGTTCAGGTAAATATCTAGTATATGTTTTTTAATATAGAAAAGTTGTAGAAAACTGAGTGTTTAGTTAGCAATTTTTACCGGTGTAATTCGAATCTGTGTGGACTGGATACGTTCTCCCGTCCTTGATTTGGTGTTTATTTTTTTTTATAAATCCAAAAGTGTAAAGTTGACAGCTGAGTTTGAGTACCTGGTTATCAATCTTCTCCAGTGGATATCGATGTCTGTTTTTGCAATTCAGCTCCGGCAGATTGGTTACGGCGCCAGTGTATCTCGGATAAGTATAAGTCGGTTCGTGTGCAAGTTGCGCGTGTTAAGGCCATCACGTATAGGCAATCCGTTTTTGGCGAATTTCGGACAACGGTGTACGTCTGGTATTTTTTTTAATGTAAAAAAATTTCTAAGTTTAAAGATAAGTATGAGTGTAGTTTTATTATAGTCAATTCCGTAAAAATCGATTCCAGATTGGGGTAATCCATTTGCAACGAATTGGATACGTTGCCCTGGAGTATTTTGTGTGTAAAAAAGGGTTAAGTTATCATTCACCACCGTTATAAATCGGTTAATATCATGTACTTCAGCGCATGGGAAAATCGGTAATCTAAGTGAATACAATCTAATTTCTCCGTGATTATACACTTATTATTTAATATATTAAACTAATATTAGTAACCAACAAATATAATATATTAAATGATAAAATAACATAACATAACTACAAAATAATGCAATGTATTTGACCAATAGAATAGTTACATACGTATATAATAGGGTACTATATTAATAATAACATTTGTCGGTCTAAATCGAATGCATATATCATATCATCGTGGTCCTTGCTCCTGGGAATATAACACAAAACGACTAGCCCAAAATCAAAAAAAATTACCAAGGTCCAATATGAAAGAAAAAATTGTCAAAACTTATCCAGCCAAAGATGCATTTTACCACCAACGTATTATTGTCCATGAAATGAAATGTTCCAAAAAAAAAAAAACAAATTGCCTATGTATGAGCAGCACTGAACAGTTTAGATTTATTATTACAACTTGAATAGGTTAGATTTATTATTTTCATAACGCTTAAAAAAAAACCAGCAACTTGAATAAGATAAAATAAATGATAATGACTGTGATTCTGATAGGTGTTAACTATTATAATATACAATATACATTATACTATGTATATATGGTTTACATCCACATAGATACGCGATTTCAGTTTCTCTAGGTAATCCGTCGTACCAACGTTTTTGTTATTACGGGCAGGTCAATACGATAAAATTGTTAGTATTGTTTACTCAAAAAAAAAACGGCGACTACCGTACCGAAATTGGAGTATCGTTTTCGATATTGTTCACGAACATAATAAACAGTAGCAATAACAATAATATACTATTATTATGTTCTCTGTACGTCTGTTTTTTATTTTTTTATTTAGTATAAATCAGTCAATCGCCTAAAAGTTGAGTGTATATTATTCGTTGAGTGCGAAATGGGTTATTTGATAATATCATTACTGTCGAGTTTATATTAAATTATTATTTACATTAATTGTACTATGTAATTTAGGGCGTCAGTCGACAGCGACGAGTGGTGATAGCGGCACACTGAACGTTTTATTTCATCTACAATTTGACCATTGGCCGTACCTATGTGTTCACTGTACAGTGCACATTCGATCCACTTGGCTTTTAACACTACAAAGCTATTAACGATGATTGCTATGGATTATAGGTAGGTACGTGGCTGCAGACGCGGAGCCCATCGATCGACCCGTGTATATAATATATAATAATGATATTTACTTATAATTTAATTTAACTTTACTAAGTCAGGTGTAAATATAGTATCATTATTGCAGTACTTATGACTAGGTGTGTGGTTATTACATTCCTTGGATATTATTACTATTTCAAGTACAAAAATAAGAATAAAAATTGTATTCAAAACTTCCACGACACCTTTCCCTCCTCTAAAAAAAAATAAGATATAAAATAAAATTCTAGCAACGTCTTTGGTTATAATTTATGATTAGCATCATTATGGTGATAGTATTATTAACCATGATTTTAAAATATAAATGAATAATTAAACATAAAACATATTAAAAATTAAATACTGGTAATATAAACGGATAACAATTATATATATTTTAAATATATTCCAAAATGCAGTCTAAGTTAGAGAAAGTTACGGAATTATTTATGAAGTGTATTTAATATTATAGTATTTACCTATTCAAAAGGTGTAAAAAGACTAAACACGGTATATCTGTATATGTATAAGATTACCAAAATAGCCTATTAGTATATATCTTAATTATAGTTATTACGCATGTAAAAACATTTAAAATAAAGAGTTTATTGATTTTAACATTAGCAAAAAAAACTTAAAAACCAAATTTTCCGAAATTGTCTTGCAGAAAAGATAATACGTTCGCAATCGCGTTTCATTCTCACGAGACTGCACCTTTAATTATCACAATATACGTACCTAACTCGTATTATGTATGGAAAGTTTGAAATTCCACCGTCATATTAATAACCGCAGTGATGTGAATGCACATGATGGCATATGCGATGACATGGGAGTGGTGCTGCAATCGTTATATGGATTCGATTTAATTCAATCAACGATCGATTTAATATAATTTATTATTATTATATTATTATCACCGGTGTTATAGCTGATCGTCGCTCGCACCGCCACGACTATACAAAATATTACGTGTGGAGTTTATAAAGTTTTTCGATTCGCGTTGTACTTATACGTACATGTATTTCGGCGAGACGATGAGTGAGACGAGCGTGACGGAAGTGGTCGGAAAAGTGCGGTAAGGGATCGCATATCCATATGTATACGTCGACGATGGGCGATATCGGGCAAAGGAGTGACGTATCGTGGGGAAGGTTTTCGGCCGAGAGAGGTGTGCTTTTCGATGAATGGGAGAGGGCCTACCGCGCGTGTTGTGACTCTGAGCAATTAAACACCATCGTCAACACCACGCATGGCTTTCCGGGTGGCTGTGAAACTTCCGCTAATAACACAATGGATATAATATAATGCGCATAACGCGGGGAGTTCACCTATATAGTATACTTTATAGCGACTACATGGAGTAGCGTTTGGGAAGGGAAACCGTGTAAGTTATGATATGACGCGTGCTCGTGAAATCGCGACGCCACAGAAAATGTTTGACTTTGAAACTTCATTAGACGTGACTTTTAATATATATATACGCTTCAGTCTAACCTGCTAACGCGCGCTGTTTGTATAATTTCGTATAAGTCCAAACATCATTTGCATTTTTATTGAAGCGACTAGAGTCACCCACAAGATTGACATAAAAAAAAAAAATCAATCTGTACTCCTATGTTGAATTTATGTAACATAACGATTAGATTAGCAGGATAGACTTTTTGAGGAGTTCTTTTTTGATGAATAAGAACATTATATTATTTTAAAAATAGTAAATATGACATTTTGTTTTTTTGTTTATCTAACTGTTTAAGTATTATTGACCAATAAAATTAATTAATTAAAAATACATTACTATTATATAATATTACATATAGATACATATTGTGTATATTATATACATTGTTTAATAATTGTTTTGAATTACAATTGTAGAGTCTATACTATAGGCCCTATAGGTTAGATGTAAATAGAGATATGTCTACTGACACATCTTTATTTCATGAAATATATATTTAAAATTTTGTTTTAGAGTAGTTACAAAAATTAAAGTATAGCATATTGGTTAGGTTATTAATTTTTAATGATTTTTTTCGGATTGCACAAATAATATTTTTCCCACTCTTCTGAAATTTAGTAAGGAATTAAACTGAAAAAAATATCGCCCATGATACAACAAAGTAACAATTACATGATACAACAACCTACACAATTATTTTTCTCATTGCACAAAATGTGTCTCACTGCGCACTAAAAAAAGCTTGACTTGAAAAATATAAAGTTATAGTTTTATTCTACATTTTTATGACATACAATTTACTAATTTCAGTATTTAATCTAAAAATAGTGAATAATGTTCAAAATGTATTTTACATTCACAGTCTACACTCTATTTTCAAGTTTCAGTATACTATTTTTTAATTAATAATCACTGAACAGTGAACATTGAACATCTGTAATTTCTAATTTCTTATGAAACAAATACCACTTTATTCACGTGACAGGTGTGAAGTATATAGTTTATATAGTAGTACACGAATTTCATAGTAGTGAAAATACCACAAACCCAGACTTGTGTTTAAGACCACAGTACGTACTTGACATATTTTGTGTAGGTACCTATACCTTCTTCAAAATCGATTATTTTCTAGTGAAAATTATCTTTGATTGTGTCGTGAGTAGTAAGGAAGAAAAATACCATAACATATTTTGTCTTTGATTTGATGCAATCCTTTATCAGAGAACCATTCAATTATTCAGAGAATAAGATTCAATTTTATCGAGTTTCGAGAATAATAATAGCCAAAAGTCATCACCGAAAATCATTACTCTATGTATTGACAGTTTAAATACGAATTTAAGTTAGCAAGTTTTGTTCGATCAATAATTTGAATAATTTGATTAGTATACATTATCGTAACTTTCAATACTATCATATTAAAAACAGAATAGGAAATGACAAAGTAAGTTGATTGTTTTATTATCTTATACTAATAAGTAATAGCTAATAAATAGCAATTAATATCACAAATTCACAATGAAATAAATGTCTAATAATGATATTGTCATTATAAAGTTTGATTTATTATTGTTGTCAGCGTATCCATATTCTATCATAATATAGGTATAATAGTTTGGATAACATTCCTCGAAAAATACACCAATTTTAATTGTAGGCACACAATGTGAATCTAAAAATAAAATCTAAAAAGTAATTCTTCGCAGGTAGTAGGTAATAGAGAAAATATCACACCAGGCAACCAACAACGGGTTAGTTCACCTAACATTCATCCTAAATATTAATAAATAATAACTGACAATATGAATTATTTTAAATTGAATAATGTTCGTCAATATTACGTTTGTTCTTAGTGCTATTAATAAAATTAATTTAGCTGTGTTAGATTAGGACAACAATCAAATAAATTTAGATAGTATAATATTATACACGGATATTTTTATTTTTCGTTGATAATATAAAATTCAAAAAATTATACCATTCAACATTCATTACAGCTTATATTACAAATAAGCTTTGTACTAGTTTGTAATATAGACATTTTTCAAAAATACTTTTATAAAAATGATTTATTAAGAATACATATTTGTAGAAAATACACTTAAAGCTGTTAAAACCTCAACCGACCTTAATTCACTTAGATAATAAGCACTGGTAATGAATAATTAAAGTATTCAGTATTATGGAAGATACATTATATTTAATTTTAAATATAGGAATATTTGTAATTTAGTTTATTTTTAACTTTTACATAAAATTAAAATTAAATTGAATATTTTCGTAGTTTTCAATATATTGTTTATATAAAACACACCTGTTTTTAACGGATCAAAATTAATAATTCAATTCTATTTAAAACTCAAATATTAGTTTCAAGATCCTACTAAACTTTTGATCAAAAACCATTTGGGTTTTTTTTATAGACCTTGGAACTGAACTATTTATTTTGAATGCTGTGCAAAAATTCAGTCGTATTGGCCTGAAAACATTTTCGTTAAGGTGAGTAGAAACTCATAAACAGAATCGACTTTTTAGTTTTTTGTTAACAAAACCAAAACTCTATTTCATTTGACCAATAACTCGTTTCGTTTTTAAGAATGACTTTTATCTCACTTTTTTATCTTTAAATTTCCATAGGTATAGTTCAATTTTATTTTTATCAGTTTTAACTTTTAGATACCTATTGTAAGACATCATAAAAAAGCCAAACTTTGATATTGAATTTATTTATAATACATATATCTACTATATTGTATATTATTTTTCTTTACACATCAATATAATAATACAGATTATATTTAAATTAATAAATTAACATTTAAATTTATATATATATCTGTGTGTGTGTAAATTTATAATAGAAAAAAGGATAAATTGGGTATAGGTGTACTCGTATGGCTGGTACTTTAAAAACGTATTTTTAGAAAATCATGATTAAATATTAAAATGCTGCAACAGTCATATTTACACACTTGTTTCGAACAATAATGATTTTGGTTATTTTGTTGTTTACTTTTGTATTTTTAATCGTTCTATGGACTTTTAGCATTATAAAAAAACTAATTAATAACTATTTAATGAATAGAAAAATCATAGGTACGCTTATAGTTTGTATCCATTTGATAAAAATGTAATTCGAGGAATTAATATTCAAATCTAATAAATTGTAATATTCTTATCAATTTAAGCTATAGGTACATGTGATTAGTTAGAAAATATAATATTAATATGTACATGGTTTTCAGAAACATGGTTATTTATCAGTAATTATTAACGTGTGATTGAAATTTTCTCAACCTTTTAAGTTCGATTGACAAAATTATAAAAATATTTGAATGTTCTAAATCATAATTTGTTGTGTCTTGTATAATTAATATTTTATTATACCAATAGAATTAAAAAATCCATTATGAATATAATGTTAAACGTTTACGTGTGGAATTTTTAAACAAGGTCATTACATATGTAATAGTTAGGTATATAAATATTATTATATATGATGTATTATGTAAACTATGTACGGCCTGAAAAGTCAGATAATCTATTAATATTTTCTTCTGCTTTCTTAGTTTCTTGTATACACCATCATAATATAAAACACAGTGTATAAATACTTAACCTATAAATACCTTAACTACTTAAGAACATAATAGTTTAAATACGCAATAGAAATAGTAATTTAATTCTTAGATATTTGTATGAATTATTTCAAGATTTTATAAACACGTAAACAAACATTAAATAAAATTTTATTTGATTTAACTTAATATACTATATATTACCTTTAATTGTGTTACTTTATCTTATGGTAATAAACTTCAAAAAAATAAATTTAGAAATAGTTATTGGCGTAAACAAATATAATAAGAAACTATTGAATATTCATAATTATATTGATAAAAAAAATTATTATTATATTTACTATAATAGGAACAAGACAATGCAAAATGAATTTACAATGTCATAATGTGTAATTACTCTATTTTTAAATGAAAATAATTTCTAATTAAAAATGGTAAACAATTTAAATTTACAACTATGTTATAATAGTTCTCATGAGATGTAAGAAAAAAAAACTAAAATTAAAAATACATTATTAAAGTTTGATTTATTGTTCTCTGATTACAGTTTCAATAAAATGTCTTTTACTATTTAAAGTTTTTGTTGCATTGATATTAATATCAACAGTCAAAAATCTGGTGAGAGATAGAAAATTGTATTAATTCAAAAACTATACTTACGTATATCCTTACGATAAATATTTTTTGAATTTTAAAAAAAAAATTAAAACATTGAATGTGTTATTTTTGGTTCAAACATTCAATTTTTTCAAAATTTCAATTTAAGTTATTACAAAAAAAAAAAATGTTATAATGATGTATTTTTGATATTCTTTAATTAATTTAAAGAAGTAATTATGAAGAAGGTTGTATTAAATGTTCATGCATTTTAACTTGCAAGTTATAATTGTATTATGCATAAATCGAAAAAAACAAAAATTCAAATTGTCTATTGTAGAACGGTATTGATATTAAAATAAATTGTCCAATATCGATATTTAAATAAGTATATCGATGTTGATATGAATACATTAACATTTTTTATTTTAAATTTAAATTTTGATAGAAAATACATTTTACGATTTAATACCCGGGGTGGCCAACATGAATATGTACGCGATCCACATTATATCAAGAGCCAAATTATCTAATCTGTACTTTTATACCACAAAATTAATGAAGTTAGCTAAAATCTAATAAACATATCAAATTACGAAATATGAAATTATAAAATAATAATAATAATATTAAAAATCTTTTTTTTACATAAATGTATGCAAAAAAAATTAAAATTTTGGTTTTTGTAAATAAGACCGCGAGCCACATATGTCGATGAAGAGAGCCGCAATTTGGCCACCCCTGTAATATACCATCAAACAACACATTAGTTTCAGATTAATAATTTGACAGATTATGTATAACATTGTAACAATAGTTTTACAGTTTATTCTTGTTTTTAAATTGCTGTAGTTTTTTTATGTAATTATATATAAAAAAGATTGTTATGATTTTAAAGAGTGTAAATAAATACTTTTATCAATTTATTTTTGATATTACGATATTGATATACATAGATAATAAAAAATATCGTTGTAGAATGTTTTTAATTAATAAATAGCACAAAAATAGGTGAAATACTTCAAAAATTATACCATATTATCTAGAAAATTTTATATAAACATTTGACAACAATTTAAAATCTCTATAGTAATTCATTTTTGAATTACTACTAGAAAACATTGTGAAAACAATGAACACTGGTTTTACGTGGATATTACCGTTTTTCCGTTTTTTTTCTTTTCACTTTCTCCGATTATGCTGAAAAATACTATAGGAACTATTTATCTCCCAAAGTACATTATTGATCCAATTTTCTACCAGTAACCACTCGCTAATCTGAAGATTGAAAACCAATGGAAATCGCTGCTTATTTAATAATTATAAATCACTATAGTAAATGATAATAATAATAATTATTATTATTTACTGTTATAACTATTGTCACCGGTAAAGGTCAATGCTCTTTAAACATTTAAAGTTAAATTGTCTCCTACCATAATAGCATAGAATAATATAGAAGCGACACTCAACCAGCTGATCGGTTTACTGTATCCCTACGGTATGAAGTATTGGACTCTAAAAGCTAAAACCGTATCCGTAATCTGACTAGAAGTTGGTAATGTGTATCCCTATTTGTTACGATATTATAAAAACGGAAACAAATTATTTATTATGTTTATTATTATTATACTATTATTTATTATGTATTTTAATAAATCTTAGTAAAATGAATAAGTGCTACTGTTATATAGTTATTTGACAATAAACCAGTGTCAAAAAATTATAACAAAATATATTTCTTTGTGATAATATTGATATTATTTATTAAATGATAACGTATGTCACGCCCGCTGGAGACCGTGTTCAAGGCCAGAGACACCCGATTTGGCCAATATCAGACAGTGTCTATAGCCTGATAATAGTCACCTGTTACCAATTTTACATTGATATAATAAAAACATATACACACTGATCACACACACACACACAGTTTGCTTCCATCTGGTTTTGTCGGTAGTTGTTATATTCCTTTATTTTAACACTCGTTAATATTGAAAATATAAGTTCGTTAATGATACATTTGTTAACAATGAACATAATATTATGTTTTTTTTTACCGAAGTATAAAGTGCGACTCGATTTTTAATGGCTTGATTTTTTATTAAAAAGGTATTGGGGGGCACAATACAAAAAAAAAAAAATTGAAATGATGACACAATGTGTGCTTTAAATAATTACATAATCTCACTATTCTAAAGAAAATTTGATTTCCTTTTTTTCCAAAGTACCTATTGTAAGTATTCTTTAGGGTTAGATTTATTATAGTTATTTTTAGGGTTTTTACAACATTTTTTCTATATTTTTTATACTTTATATTATATTATACTAGTTAGGTTAGATTGAATAATACAAGTTAATTAGTGTAACCTTGCGTTAGGGTAAATATATTATATAATATAATGTATAATAATTTAATATTTTTAATTTTTTCGGTTCCTTTTTGTATTTAATGGCTTTAGACAATTTAAAACATAATTTATTTTGATTTATTAAATCAATATAATATTATGAAACTACTAAATTTTAAACAATTATGTATCTATTAGATTTTATTAGATAACTGTTATTAGATGATTATAATGATTAGATGTAATTTAAATGAATCTCAAGGTAATCATATTTGCTGTTGTACACGTCTTGTATTCTTAAAATATTTAAGCTATACTGTATTATACGAGTATAATATATACCGTCTACGTTTAACTAAAAATATATACTTCAACATTAAATACCATCATTTGTATACAATTTTTTATTAAATAATATTTCATTATATTTATTCTACTTATAATATCTGTTATTGCTTGATATTAAATTAAAAATATATAACTATTTATTTAAATTTAATAATGTTATTTTTTTATCTTATTCAATCAACATGAAACAAAATAATTTACTATTGAATACCTACTACAAGTAGGTAAAATACATTAATAATATTTTATTCGTTTTATATGCATGGAATTAAGTTTCAGAATATAGTTAATTAGTATCCATGTAATGTAAATAAATAATTTGAATTAATTTTATACATTTTAGCCAATACGGGTTTTACAAAAGCAAACTAATTGCGTTAAATTGAAACTTTTTTTTTTACATTTGGTAATGCTTATCGTTGATACACGCGTATGTACTTAACGGGATTGTAGATTTTTAACCTTGAATACAGTATCATGACTATATAGATACACTAGTGTATATCATCACATAGAACTATTCAGAAGTGTTCATTATACGATCAGTAACTATAGTTCCATAACCAAGTGATTTAGTGTGTGTGCGCGAGCGTGTTTTTTTAGTTCTTTTTGTTAACATTTAATATAATATATGACTAACTAACAAAATACTGCAATAGTTTGTATGTTTTAAAAGCGTGTGTGGTATAATATCTAGTATGGTTGAAGTGTACTAAATATAAACCTAATATAATAGTGTGTACAAAAAATATATAGAATCGTAAAAGTAATTTTCTATTTATATACCTATATTCTATAATATTACAAAAAATAATTATACATAAGCATTATTAGATGTCGCAATATCAATTTTTATTTTATGTCAGTATATACTAATAACACGAGAACATTTTATTTCTAGTTATTATTATCTGAGAATAATACTGTTATTCTAGTTTTCAAACTACTATTCATTAGAGCGTTAGTAGTTAAAAATGATTACTTAAATTACTTCAAAAAATGTTCAGAAAAATATGTTCTTTTAAAAATATGAAATACAAAATAAAGTTTGCCGTTAAAATAAGTAAATTTAATGTAGGTACAATATTAATTTATTTAGAGAATATAATTATAATCCCAATAAATTTTATAAATTGAAAATATTACCAAAATTGAAATGTATTAAAGCATTTTTAAATCATTAAGGTTTTTGATAAAAAAAAAAAAAAAAATACAGATTTGTTGATTGTACAAAACGGTTATTAGATATTAATATTATTCATTAAAAATAATAGTTTTAATTCAATGGTAACAATGATTCATTAATGCATTCAAATTTATAATTTTTCTAATAAACTATCATCTTACGCTGAAAAGAGTAAAATTAGCTCGCGTGTAAACATCCTGTAAACATAAAATATTTTCCTTACTTTTGTTATTGACAAATAGTATTGTTAGACATTGTATTTTAAAATAGGTACTAGTAGCTAATATTCCTTGTGGGGTACCATCTAGGTATATACTAATAACATTAATAAATGTACATATTACATGTGGTTATAATGCTTTCAGGTTGCACATGAAAACTAAGAACATAAAATAAAATACAATTATGAAATACATTACGATATTGGCAATTTTATTAAATTTTTATGTTAACGCGATTAAAAGCTCGAATATACTTGTTTTTGTGCCATCGCCATGGAAAAGTCACATCGTTTCTTTCCAACCATTATTTTTGGAATTAGCAAATCGTGGCCATAATGTTACAGTAGTATCAAAGTTTATAGTTAAAGATCCACCACCGACATATACACAATTGATTCCTTCTTACGTTTTTGATATTGACGGAAGTAAGTTAAATTTATTTTCTAGGATGTCTATTATTATTATGATTTATTAGCTGTTAAATTTTAAAATATCATTGATAAATATTTAAAAATATAAAATATAATTAATATATTTAATATATTAATAATTAATATAATTAATATTAATAAATAATATAAAACATAACTCCGTCAACATTTTTAAATTTTTCAAAAAAATAGATTTAGATAAAAAACTGTAAATATTACAAATTTTTCATTGTACCCCTACAATAATAAGACAATGTCTCCTTTTATATTGTAAAACTATAACTTTTTGTAATTATAGGCTAATAATCTTTGTAATTGAAGCCTTTTAGTTAATAAAATATATTTATATATATAATTAAATTATGGTTTTACATGTTTATATAATTGATTTTTAGGGTCAGATTTCTTAATGCGTGAACGGAGTATAGATTACTCGTTTATCGAAGACCCAATAACACGTAGCACCAGTGGCGTAAATTGGGCTAAATTGTTAGGGTTGCAATCAGTTTTTAGGTTGGGCAGGCTTCAAATCAGCTGCCATTTATATTTTTTGTATAACACAATACCTAATACAATATAATATATATATATATATATTATAAGTATAGATTTAAAATATTAAACTACTTAACTATTAACTTACTAAATTTATTTTTTAGTTAACGAATTTATCTTTCATTTTAAGAAATAAGTTAATTTATTTTTTTTTACATTCACTATTTCAGTCGTTTTTTTGTCAAAAAATATTTTCATTGTGAATTTATATAATGATATAAACAACTGAACTGTTTTTAATATGTATATTAAATACCTTGTTATCAATTTAATAAAATATTTTGTGGTTCTTTATTAAAAAATACACTAATACTCTATTACAAACACACAAATAATATCTGTATGAAAGATTTTATTTAATAATGTAAATTAATTATTTTCAGCTTTTAGGCACCTTAACTATTATTTAGATGACTATTGTTAGATAAAACACAATTAAACACTATTAATTAAAACACATACTATATAGAAATACTGTATGTTGTTTGAAATATAAACATTATAGTCTATAATTTAGTTGTGTGTTGATAAGAAATAAAGTACGGTAACGAATAAAAAAAAATATTTAACTGAGTTAACCAAAAATTGTATTAAACTTTTAACTTTTACTTTTTCTTATTGACGCATATCAACTTAACTGAGTTAAAAAAAACCATTAACTTGCCGAGCCTTGGTTTTTTACTGAAGGAATAATATCATTTACTGCAGTAGTAATCGGCGGCCTCTGTAATTATTATCAGCTACCATTGAGACTCGAGTCGGCCGATCACAATAAATATACATATTGGTATAATAATAGAAAATGATTAATAACAAAACTATAAATAATTGTGGAAAGGATATAAATATAATAATAATTCCAGTGCTTCAAAACAAAGTTAAACATTGGTTCTCAAAATATAAATTAGTTAATTTATTATTATATTGATATTTCAATTTTTTGAAAACTGAAATCGTGATTTTTTTGGAGTCGCAAAAAGATACTCTTGCGACCTTTTGATATTTTCAGGGGTTGCAAGTGCGACCCCGTGCGACCCCCAGTTTACGCCACTGCGTAGCACGATACTTGTTGACACAACATTTATGTTTATATCAGATCCAGAAGTACAGAAATTTATTAAGTATGATCAATCAAATTTTGATTTAGTCATTATTGAATCATTCTTTCAAGAGTGTACTGTAGCATTGGGACATAAATACCGAGCGCCAATAATTTCAATCGTACCAGTACCTCCTTGGACAAGTGTATCTCAATGGGCAAAAAATCCTTCAGATTTTTCATACATTAAGGACTTTATGCTCGATGGTGGAAAGTCCCTGACTTTCTGGGAACGATTCACTAATAGCTATATTGGGTTTTACTCTTTATTTGTCGAACTCATTACATATCTTCCAAAATTGGAAAATATGATGGATACCTATTTCCAATACCCGGGATACGAAAACAGACCTACGATGGCGGAGATGCTAAAAAACATATCGCTTAGTCTAATTGACTCTGATGTAACAATTTTTAGTCCTCGACCCTATGTTCCGAATTTTATTGAAGTACCAGGTATCCACGTTCAACCGTTTAAGAAAATGCATAAGGTATTGATTCATATTTTATTTTAGTATAATTATTTTTTGACTACCTATCAATTGTTATTTATAGTTTTATACAACATACGGTATTTTACGTATATAGAGACTACAAGAATTTATGGAAAAAGCTAACACGGGTGTTGTTTATTTCAATTTTGGCACTATATTGAATGTGACAAGTATACCTAAACAGTCTTTGCGCAGTTTGATCAATGTATTGGGTCGATTAGAACAGAAGATTGTATTTAAATGGATTAATAATGACACTCAACAATTTCCAAACAACTTTTATGTCAACTCTTGGCTCCCACAAAGAGAAATCCTAAGTAACACTTTATTTGAGAATAATAATTATTTATGTTTTGAATTTCCATTATTATAGATCATCCAAATTGTAAAGTATTTATTACTCATGGAGGAGTCCACAGTATTATCGAAACGGTAGATGCTGGGGTTCCAATTATTGGATTTCCTGTTTTTGGAGATCAGTTTCAAAATGTAAAAATCAGCCAAGAAAATGGGATTGGTATTATGAGTAATATTTTTACAATAACTGAAGAGATATTTGAAAAAGATATTAAGCATATAATCAATGATAAGAAGTGAGTAATTGTGAATACAACTCAAATTAATTATTAAATATAATATTTGTTTTTTAATTAAACTAAGTTAAACTTAAAACGTATCAATTAACATAAATCACTTAAAAAAAAAAATGAAAAATAATGTTTTTAGATTAATTATGTTGGCGCCGCAAAATAGCGGCATAATCATATTATTTAGTGGAATAGGTGGTAACTGAGCTTGATGGACGTTCGTAGCTGCGAATGAAGCATTGACGGCTGTTGAATTATGAGGCCTTTTCAAGCTAGTTAGTTCTTGAATCTGAGATCTGATCGCAAAGTAATCTTGTTCAAAATTATCCCTTTCTAGCTCAGTATCCTCTTCCTCCCCAACAAGCAACTTTATCTGTAATTGTATTTCATCAAATTTTCGGTTGATTTGTGGTAGCTTCTCTTGCCTGAATTCAAGTAACGATACGGCCTGCTACGTTGGATCAAACTTGTATACAAACGTACGAACACGTGTGAGAGAGGCCTTTATTACACCCCTTTTTCTCTTTAAATTTGTCAGAGCCTTCTGCTCACTATCATCCAGCACCATATTGCTTGGAATAATAAATAATTGTATGCTCACGCCTAATAGGGAGTAAACTAATGAAGCCTTTCAATATTAAAAAATATGTATTTATATAGGTGTGTATATAACTTATAATTGCATAAATATTAATTGCCACTCCTAAAAGAATTTAAGCAATATAACATAGAAACAGCTTGAATAATATATAAAAATTACGGTTCAGTGATGCAACACTAAATATATACAATATTATACTAATTTAGACTTGAAGAACTGCGGAACATACAATAACTTATATATTAATATATACGATTCGCAATAATAAAAATAATAATAATAATACACAATATACTACGATAGCCGTAACAGAATAATTTTACTATCAAATCAAATGTTTGCTAAATAAAATAAAATAATAAGAGTTTACAATAATAGCAAGTGACTGAAGTTCAGAAAATTATTATTATATGCCAAATAAGCCACACACAAATATTAATACTTCAATGCTTATAATAATTATAATCGTTCCATTACTCTAAGATAATACGATATAACTTATATTAAAATATTATGCATAATCACGTCGAGGTCACCAAATGTTGGGGCTGGGAACGGACAATAATAGGCCTTCTATTAAAATTAATAATTATATGTATGTATATAATATATAATATATACATATATATATAGCTGAGTTCCTGGGTTGTATAATAATACAAATAACTAAATAATGACTTGCTAAATAACATATATACAAAGTATAAATAAATAAATAAATTAATATTTTAACTATTACAATAGAATAATACTCGTGTTTTAAAATATTTAACTGGATAATACCACAGGTATAATATTAAAAAGCGTGGGTGTTTTATTTATAAATATATTATGACGTCTACTTTAAAAACATCAAATGTATTGTAAAATTGTTATTATTGTGGAATGTTATTAAAGATTTTCGGAAAATGTTAAAAGAATGTCTTCCATTTTTCGTGATCGGCCCATGTCAGCTCTCGATACAGCGGTATACTGGGTGGAATACGTAATCAGACATAAAGGTGCTCATCATTTACGTTCTGCAGCAGTTGATTTAACGTGGTACCAATATTATTTATTAGACGTTATTATATTTCTTATTATAATCGTATTATTTTTTATATGTATTTTATATTTTATAACTAAACGAATTATGCGATTACTGTTTAATTTGTTCAAACAGAAAACTGATTAACATTTTGTGAAATTTTAAGATATACTTGTTTTACATTTCTACGTAGAATATTATATTGTTATTTGCTTTCAATGTTAAAGATGTCATAAAATATAATAGTCACAACTTATATGGGTATACCTAACGAAATATTTTTGAGAACCAAATATATTTAATTCTATTCGATAAATTCAACAAATCTATGACTTTTTGTTGTTATCTGTGAGACTTCGTAGTAAAAAAGTTTTACTACTAAATTGTTTATCGTGCATGCGATCCACAGTCACTTGGAAAAAGTGCATCACCATACAGGTAAAGAGAAATAGCTAGATTTCTGTTATAATTCTTATAACTTTTTTTTATTTATTGATTGTTATTATTACTAAAATATTTTTATTTTGTGCGTTATACATGTATATTAAATCGTTATTATTATTAATAATATTTTTCGGCGTGGGATTGTACAGTTGTACACCCATACAAAAAATATGAGATATATAAGTCAAAATCGTATTTCAAAAATATTCAAATTAAGATGATTGAGCATAATATCATTGATTATAAATACTATAGATCGCTCACGTCAATACAAAATACGCTGCGCGGAAATTATTTCCTATAGAGCGCGTTAAGGTATTTTGTCTGCAATAAAATTAAATAATTAAATATTATTTATAATCGTCCGCCGCTGAATCGTCATCGTCGCTGACCACCGTCGTACGTAATCGTATTTCTGTATTTATAAATAACTTATTTATACATCAATATTAAGAAAATGTTTTGTATTTTTATTTCTTTGATTGGAATCAGTAGATTTGAGTACACGGTACGAGTGTACGACGTACATAGATTAATATTTTTAGTATTATATTCTTTAATAATTTTTAAAATGTCAGATGATAAATGTGCTTTTTATAATTGTAAAATGAATAGAAGGAATTCTAAAAATGTGATTTTCCATGCTATTCCGAAAAATACTGAACTTCCTAAAAAATGGATTTTAAACTCTGGTAGGAATAAATTAATATTAATTACAACATTTTGTATTTATTCTTCGTATAATTTTGTTTTTCAATATTTTATTCCATATTATAAAGGAAATATTAAGCTAGAAACATTAAGTCCAAAAAAGCTGAGAAAACGGTATATTTGTTCTCATCATTTTGATGCATCTATGTATATGAACTCCAATGCCTCAAATTGTAGACTTACACAAAACGCTGTGCCTACAATGTATTCAATTAGTAATTACTTTAAATAAATTACTCAGCTATAATATATATACCGCAGTACTAGGGCTGGATTTGACGGAAGGTTTTAAGGGCACTTGTCGAGGACAAGTTTGAGGGGCATCCAGATGCCAAAATACTAGTAAAAAAATGTAAAACATTTTGACCCTCTGTATAGGAAATTTGTATAAAAATATATCACTTTCAAAAATATAATATATTGATTTGTATTTATATAATTTGGGGTTCAAAATTAATACGTCAAGATATGTCACTTGAGTACAGTGCCGCAACTAGCGGGGGGCGGGGGTTCTCAGCATAATCAAGGGGCCCCAAAATGTACAGAAGTCTTAAGTGTAAACTTGATAGTAGGCAGTAAATAAAAAAAATAATGTAACTAAAATTATTAATGATTTTGCTAATCAAAAGGCTGTAAGAAAAAAATTGTTGTAAGTAAATGTTATTTTGTAAAACATATTTTTAATTTTAACTACATAGATATGTCGTCTTGTAGTAAAGAGAGAAATCAGACTATGCGCGCAATACATGCGTTTACCTTTTCTTTATTAATTAAGACTCGTTATTTGTATATATTGCGCACACAACCACACACCTCAAGTTACTACCTTCTTATATGTATATATATCCACCTTCGTCGATATATATATATATAAGGATTTAATTATATGGTAAATTGACTTACCTTAATTTGATTGGAGACCCGCTTGATATTAGATGGACGAAGGAAGAAGAAATGGACTTGATATTGAAATACTTTGGATTTATTTTTAATCAACAACACAACTTATATATTTGAAATATTTATTATTTAAAACGTAAAATATAATTTATTAAGTATGACTGCCACCAAGGGCGAACGCGGAGAGAGTGAAGCTCTGGGGATCTGGCCGGTGGTCAAAGGGTATCATCCGAGCACAGATTATAACGGTTCTTGTAAAAAAGGAGTAAGGACATAACTATAAAAGACCACAGATGTTTATTATAATATAAAAATCTGTGTGACCGTATTATACAATGTTATAATATAATATATTATATTGAGGGACATAATGATGACACTCTTCTTGTATTAACTAGCTGTGAAGAGTGGCTATCATTACAGTGTGTATAATATTTTTATTATTTTATGAATATTACTGAATATTTACTCATATGTCCATACATTTTATAATTATGTAAGTCTCATAAATTAAAAAAAAAAAAATTACGATTTATGTTTTTTTACCGTTCAAAAAGTTGAGCGACCACTTTATTTGTATGTTATTGTACTTTTTTATCAAGGTATTAGATTATAATACAAATCAGGATTTTTATAATGATCGATAAAATGTTTTTTATTTATTATACTTTATTAATAATGTCTAGTTTCTACTTAAACAAAGAATATTATGTTTGATATAAATTAAAAAATGATTAAATAAGTAAAAGATTATTGATAAAAATTCAAGTACATACCTAACACAATGATATTTATGTAGATTTTCATAATTTAAATCTTAGTTACCAATTAAATATTAATTAATTTATGTATTTAAATAAGGTATAGATACTTAATTTGTATCAAGATTTCACCCAATGACCCAACACTAATAATATAGCGCAGAATTATTCTTTAAATGGTTCTTAAATTTGATTTAAGCATTGATTTTATATTATAAAATTATTGAAACCAATGATTTAACTGATTTAAGAAAAAGCAATACACATGTAGATAAAACACACACGTGGATTATCCATCATTTTTTTTATAACTTCTTAGATATTGGGTATTTTAAATTGTTTTACTGCTTGGGCATCTGAAAGACTACATCCGGCACTATAGACCATAGTACTAGGTGCAAGAATGGTTATTTTTAAAATTGTAATTGTTTCATTACTAAAACTATAGAACCAGAAACTTCTAATAACGCATCTTCAACTAAGACTTCGGCTAAACGAATGTCACCTGTTTGTAAACAAACAGTATTCATCGAGGAAAATATAACTGAAGGTAGCATTAATTGTAACAAAACCTATGATACTACACCAGTAAAAAAGGCAAAAAAAGGTAAATTAGTTTTTAATGAAATCCGTTTTAATTATTCGATTGAACTTAACTCCAAAAATGATAGCCAACCATACTTAAGTGCAGGCTGTAAAAGAAGTTTTAAATTTTTCTTACTATAATTATAAAAGTAGTCAAGCGTAAGTCAATTAAAAAATGTTTGACAAAAACCCTAATCAAAGGCCGATGAGTGTTCAAAATCGACAAATATTTGAAAATATTAATAAAACAATTTCAACATTCAAACTAGCAAAAAAGATTTGTCACAAAAATAATGTAATATCAGTACCACCCTGTTTTACAGGAATGATATTGTCTTTAACTGCTTTAATACAATTATTCGAAAAAGAAAAAAATATATTTGAATTATCGGACAGAAAAACATTTTTTTTTATTCACTGGAAGATTAAACCAAGACCCACTTGAAAATATGTTTTCAATAGTAAGACAAAAAAAATGGATATAATAGAAATCCGACTGCTTGACTTTTTCGGACCTGTTTTGCCAGCATCTGTTCATTTACATTAATGAAAACATCAGAAAAATGTAACTGTGAAAATGATGATGATAAAAGTTTAACTGTTGACTTATTGTCTGATATTAAAATTGAAAAAAAAATAAATGATCAATTAACAGACAAAAATGAAGATACTCCAATTTTTGAATCACTGAGTGATTGTTCGAACTCTTCATCAAGTTTTTCTATTTTAATTAATAAACTACTACCTGTATCTATGCTCTATACTTTACTTTGCTGGTTACTTAGCTAAACACTGTATTGACAACGTTAAATGTCAAACTTGTTAATTATCAATCATTGAGCAAGACATTTTAAATGACCTTAATCAATTATTGATAACCTTTAAAACTTTTGGAAATATAAGTAACCCAAATACTCAAGGCCTGAAGAAACCATCTAATTATTTTGTTTTTCTTTGTAAAATTGGACTTAATACTTTCGCCAGAGTGTTTAATGACATTAAAAGTGAAAAACGGTTATTATATCAGATGTTGCAGATTAAATTGAAAGATATTAATACAAAATATTTAGAATTTGAACAATCGGAATGTAAAGATCACTACATATTATGCTTAAATTGCTTCTTGTCACTAGAATAAGCAAAAAATGTAAATATTTAAGTAATGATGAAAAAACCTATAAGCAAACTAATAAAATTCCAGCAAAATTAAGATTTTTAACCAATAAGTAAAATTATATGATTTTGTTTATTATATCATTATATAAATATAATATCGTATATTGTTTATTATAATGTGTAACTTTTTAGTTTTAGTATTTATTTTGCGACTCAATACAAAAAAAATGTACCTAATATTTGGTAATTCATAGGAAAATTAATTTAATGTAAAAAGTGTATAAAATAAAAAAAAAAAAAGCTTATGTTGTTTTTAATATTGTATTGTATTTAAAATAATGAAATTGGTATATTGGTAGTGTACCAATAAGAATTTCAGTAATAATATTTCAGAAATAACAGTATTTATTTACTATTTGATCATAATTCAAATAGTACTTAATTTATTGCTCTTATTTTTGTACAACGGACTTAATTAACCGATTTTGAAAGAGGATAAGTTCGATTGAAACTCAATTTATCTACGCCAAAGAATTTTAGCCCTCTCAAAAATATACTGTTATTACGTCCATAGTTATCAGTTATCACTGTTAGCAATTGACGATGATTATATATTTTTTTTAAATATTGTTGGATTCGATGGTTGACGAATATGTGCGAATACTGCGAATGTGCGACGGCGGTCGACGTCAATGACGAAGCGGTTACGATACTAGCGCTCGGAGAGAAATCTGCCAGAACTAGGCAGGTAACGATAGCGCTGCATAGCGGCATCCGTCACTTGACGCGCAGCGTATTTTGTATTGCAATGAGCGATCTATAGCATTTATAACTGATGATAATATGTATATCGTAGAATTTCTTATGTAGTGAGTAAAAAGATTTATGACTATAACTGAGTACTAAAGATATTATTATTTGATTTTAAAAACTATTTATAATTTTTTTGTATAATGTTAATGAAATATACATTGGTTTAGATGAGATTTCCGATTCTGTGCAAATGAATTATGGTTATACATGATTAGATGCCGTAATATTGTTTTTAGTAATATTAATCAATTCATTTGGTACATCGTGTGGGGAATTAATTTTTGTCATGCCGTAGACTCGTGATTCATGTCGATCAACGTTTACGTCTTTTGATGTAACGATAGCACTATCGTTATTAGGTTCGGACATATGATCAAACTCCGTATTATTATTTTTAATAACGTTTACTGATTCATTTAGCTGCATCGCGGGTTCATATTTTATTGACGACACCGGTGTTGTGAATCGCGATTCGTGTTGGTAATTTGAGAAATCGATTTTTACGCCATCTGGAGTTGTACGACTGTATATAAACTGAGGACGTTCTGTGTTTAGGATATTAAAAATACCACTAGATCCCGATAGTATATCACTAGTATTTAAACCAGGCAACGAGTGCCCGACTACCGATACAATTTCTTTGGTTCCCGCCAACATTACGCCCAACGATAGTATACTGATTATTATGAATTTAATAGTTTTCAAGAATTTATTAACACATATCAAGCAACGATAACGAGTTCCGTTCATACGGTGTTTACGTTTTTCGTTTAAAATATCCTGTTCAATATCATGTTCTAAATCATTTATCACGGACGTGATTGTATTTTTAGTATTTAATGCTAAATCTTGTTCCGGCATGTCTATTATCGTATCTCGTTTTTGTCTACTATTGTAGGTCTCTGGTTTATATATATCATTTAATTTAAAATTATTACTTCGATACGTTACACATGGTATCCCATTACCCATACCGGACAATACGTCCGCGTGACATTTATCATCATCCATGCGTATATAATTATATTACGTAACGAGCAGTTGTAGAAATATCTCCCGGAATTTTAATACATTTGTTTAGTAAACATTTCATGATATCACCCAACAAAATAGTAACTCGATGCGTCGACGGTTATGAAATAAATACCGTGACCGATGCTCGTATACTCGATACGGTGCATTTATTGTCTTATGTTAAAGATTGTTTCGCCCGTATGGGTTTTTTAAACGTGTACGGAGCTAGTGTTCGACAATGCGTAGCTTACGATTCATATTGTACGGCTGTAGTCGGTGAATATTCAGACGTAAATGTATAAATATTATTTTTTTTCAGTCAAAACGACATATTACTTGCATACATTATAAACGCTCCGGGACCAAAGAACGAGCAAGTATAAATATTGAATTACGTGATGTGTATATATATATGTTTTATTTAAAAAGTACATAATTGTTTACAATCAATAATACATGTTAAAAACATATAAACTATACAATGTTTGTGTGTGCCATCATGATTGTTTAGTTGACTGGTACGTATTCAATACAGTTCTCGTTCTATTGAACAAAAAAACAATCATAATTTTAATTATGTTATTGTATAACGTAAATAATACATTTACCGAATCGAGGTGTATGGTTCTTGTTTTATTGTCATCTTAGTCTGATTTTGATTTGATAAATATAAATATCGTTTTAAACAACTCCATTTAGAAACACTTTTTGAATACAACTGTGGTTCCGACAAGTTTGCGAACGCTGGATATTTTTTCAACATGATGATGTATACGTACTATAAACTGAGCAAATGCGACACTTGATATCGGGTATCTGAACTAAAACTGTCATACCGTTTTTAAATTTTAGGTATATTTAATGTTGTCGATTTTTTAGGTATGGGTACTTTTATTGCTTACACTGGGTAAATATTAATGTGACAGTTCATAACGAATAATACTGATACGTGAACATTTTTTATGATGTGGTGGGGATACCGAACTCTGTATAAATACACGTGCGGGCTCGCGCGCGCGACAGACTCTGTCCAGTAGTTTGGTCGAGAACAGAGTCTCTCCCGGGTCGGGTGACGGCGTCCTCTGTCCATGTATAATATATATATATAAAAGAGAGGAAAGGGAAAAGATAATACTGTAATAATAATAATAATAATAATTTTCAGGAAAGTTTTTTCCGACGAGACCCACGAACATTCACGTTATGTGGCACGTTGTATGATATACGGTGTCTGACCGTAGAAACTATCATGTACCACTTGATATTCATGTCCACGAATGATAATAATAATAATAATTTTCCACAAAAGTTTTTTTCGGTTACGCCGATCGTAACATGCGTTATGTGGCATGTTTTATGATATACGACGATGATACTAATAATACACCACCGACACCGTACCATGCGCGTTATGTGGTACACGGTGTTTTGTACAGTCATATATCGTAAAACGTGTCACATAATATCACTACACATGTAATAATACCTGGTACAAAATAATAATTTACGTACGTAATAATTTTTAGGAAAGTTTTTTCCGACGAGACCCATGAAAAATCCACGTTATGTGTCTCACGGTCGGTTTTGCGCCATCGGACCGTAGGAACCACCGTGTACCACTTGACGTCAACGTCCACTGTAGCCGTGCGCGTTATGTGGTACACGGTGGTTCCGACGGTCCGACACAGCATATCGTAAAACGTGCCACATGATGCGGTAACCGATCGGTGTAGCCGAGAAAAAATTTTTCTAAAAATTATTATTATTATTATTGAACGTCAAGTGGTACACGGTCGGGTTTACGGCGACGGGCTGTAGAAACCACCTCGTATGGCGTAACGTGAGTGTTCGTGGGGTCTCGTCGGAAAAACTTTCCTGAAAAATTACTATTATTATTATTACAGTATTATCGTTTCCCTTTCCTCTCTCCTCTCTCTTTTATATATATATTATACATGGACAGAGGACGCCGTCACCCGACCCGGGAGAGACTCTGTTCTCGACCAAACTACTGGACAGAGTCTGTCGCGCGCGCGAGCCCGCACGTGTATTTATACAGAGTTCGGTATCCCCACCACATCATAAAAATCAGTATCCCTACTAAAATTATAAAATTAAATTAAAAAAATATTATTATTACGTTTACGAGCGCGTTTTACGATATACGCGTATACAGACTACGTACGTTCCGACGAATATAGTATTATATTTCTTACGTAATATAGTACCATATTCAATTTCTATACCATTGTTTTAGAGTAAAATAATAATAAAATGTTGAAATTGGCATTCCTTTTGATTTGTTGTATCCATTATTTCCATCAAGCTTTTGCCGACGATTGTGAAGTATTTGTGTGGAAACAACAAGATGAACAATATTGTTTAAACGGCACTAGAGTTGGAACTTCGAACGAGTGTCGTAACGAAAACGGGACGTGTGTGTCGAATCCGATGGACAATTTCAATACGGAGATATTATCGGTTGTAGAACCGGATCGCCGCATCATGATATGCAGATGTTTATCGATTTAGGACGTACCGGTAAAGTTATAAGCGTCACGCCAAATAACGTTGGTGTATGGCTGACAAACGGGAAAATGCCTTATCGTAAATGCATTTTAATGAACGAATTTTATGAAAGGTTGATGAAATATGACAGTCCGATTTCCTGAGATTGCTATAATATGTGCTCGTTAAAATATGTCGTCGATACAAAGATGAAAAAATTAAAATAAAGTAAAACCGCGTACTTTGATCGTTTTGGCTCCAATGACTTACGTATTTCCGTTGTACGATACGTACAACGAACTATTTTTTTTTGCCTTTATTAGATCATTTTATTTTTCAACTAGATTTTCTAAACACCATCGTGTAATGTCCACTATTATATTACTACTATAATAATATATGTTTCACACCGTGCACGGACCTCCACATTTCCAACACCCATTACATTCATCGTCGCGTGTACAAGATACATATGCATAACTTTGAGAGTATGTTTTGGTTGTATAGCACCATTGATTTCCTATGCTGCAATAAGACCAGCAACGATTGTTATGACAACCAAATTCACGACACGACTGATCGGCTGCTCTTGAAATCACTGATATCAAACCTCCAGAGGCAGCGGTTATTCCTCCAATTGACGCTACAACTGGTGCAAATGGGCCTGTAGCCAACGATCCTGCGGCTATAATACCACCGGTAGCTGCTATTACATCTCCGGCTGCAGCAGCTCCTTGAGCTTTATAATCCGTTTCTGATTTTTGCTTTTTTATGATATGCCCGGATACCATTATCGAAGGATGGAGAGCTTGGATGCTGTATATCAATACAGCAACAGCAAACATATTTTCAAATTTGAGGAGTGCCATTTTTTATATTTGTATACCTATATTACTATGATATATTATAACACGATCGAACTTTCCTGAAAAAACGGGCGACGACCGAGACCGCGTGAGATTTTTTCCCCTTCTCTCTCTTATATATATATTATACTGGACAGAGTACGACGTCACCCCGACCCGGGAGAGACTCTGTTCTCGACCAAACTACTGGACAGAGTCTGTCGCGCGCGCGAGGCCGCACCGGTATTTATACGGGTTTTCGTAGTCCCCACCACGACCACCACCACCAAAATTATTATTACGCTTACGGCACATTTTTTTGATATACGGTTTCGAGCCGTACGAAACACCATGTACCACTTGCCGCGCACGGCTACTGTAGACGTTGACGGCAACTGGTACACGGTGGTTCCGACGGTCCGATTCCGTATTTCGAATCACGTATTCATTGAACGATATCTATAGTAACCGGTTTTGTCGTTAGGTCACGCGCTGGTGTGCGTATATGCGTCGGACCGTTTGTATATAAAGCGATCGTGTTCGACGATCTCGCATCAGTGTTCGTTGCGAGTGTTTCTAGAAAACATGTACGCACACACCTATATATATGACACTCGTTCATCAGTCTGTTGTACGCTGTTGTATATTGTTACCATGATACATGCGCTAGTGTTTTTCATGATCACAGAATGTATATTCGTAAAAATCCATGCACCGGATTACGTTCCGCAGAAGTGACTGAACGTGTGTACGTTTGACTTAGTGCGCAGATGGCATGGTTCCAGAGACCCAAGACTGCCTTCGGGCACGCGGGTCCCGTGTTACGGGTGTATCGCTATTAGCTGCCCGTCTCACGTGCCACAACAATGGTCTTACAATACATACGTTCAGATCCGAATCCGATCATGTTCGGTGGCTGCGATGTCGTTGAATGACATACGTTTCTGTTATGAAATCGTGCGTTACATGGTGTACTATACAATTGTTGCGATGATTGGTGCTCGTACGAGGCGATGATGTCAAGATCATGCGAGCGAAAAAAATTATACATTAGACATTGCCGCTGTATCTATTATGGCTGTAAAACTGGGTAATTCGATTAAACTCATCAAGAACATTTTATCGAAATTGTAATACATTTGATCGTGTATTCGGTTTTCGAAACGTTTTATGAGTTTTTCGTATTCCGAATACGATATAGACTTTGTAAAATTACCATGTTGTTTTATTTGATCGCACAGGAATTGAGCCCGTTCCCGTGCCGTTTCGAATTTACACACCGTGACCAACATATTGTTTTTATTGTAATTTGTAATTAAATCAGATATCAATTGTCTTGTACACGGGTTGTGTTTCCAATGACTCAATATACGACTACGGACTATGCAATCTATCATAAAACTTATAATGTTGGTATCCACGTACGATAGATAATTACCACGTACCGGTATACCGTGACTTTCCAACACTAGGTATAAAACGCATATATTGATCAACTTCGATGTATAGTTACATACACGATTTGGTTTAAACAGCAGACTTTCTTTAAATTTTTGCAATATATAATACATTTGGTTAAGGTCAGTTTCGCCCGTCGTTTGTTTTACGTACAAACGTTCGTCTTCGTTACATATTTGTGAATAAAAATGATATCCGTTTACAGGTTGTTCGTACGTGTTTACTAGTAATCCCGTATTTGGATCTGTTTCATAGTGCCGGATCGTGTTGAACGATATCGTTTCGTGCGATATGTCTATAAATATATCGTCTACGTCCAATTGACTTTGGAAATTTCCAAATTCCTGTAACGTTGACAGTATCGCTTTTATTTGTTTGTATATAACGTTATCGACATTGTCGTTGTTTTCTAAATCTGTGTTTTCCATACCGGTTTCTTTAGATTTTAACAATTTTACTAGTTTCGGACAGATTTCTATTTGTTTGTCATTGTCTCCGGTTTCTATGTCTATAGACAATTCCAAAATCTCTAACAATTTGGCATAAGACACGAAATACATGTTGTCCACAATACGATGTTCAGCGAATTCATCACAGTTCACGTAGAACCGCGGTATGGTTATAGGTACATAATCAGGCGGACATTCGTATAGAGCCAAGTCGGTTATTTGTTTTTCAGGTTTATCATAATTCGAGTTTGTCGTTTTGTCTAAATTGTCCGACAATAATTTTTGTCTCAGTTGTACATAATTCTGAATTATAGAACTCGTTTCGAAATTTGAGTTCGCCATATAGTTGTCGGAACTATGCGTATTACTTAAAGTGATTGTCGGTCTACAAATTCGGTTACTATATATATAACATTAAAAATTAAATACATTTAAACCGTGTGTGCGTCTCTTTAGCTAATCGAGTCGTAAATCATGAACAAACTTTAATCACTTCGTTCGAGCCGTATCTTCATAATAGTTGTTTTAATTACTTTATTATATAATTTACAAACGTGCGCGTATACATATACATGTAAATTATTATAAATAACTATTATAAATCATCATCGTCATTGTTGTTCGAGGTGCCGTCATTTTTAGAAATAGTAAACGGTGAATACGGGCTTTCTGGCATTGTATACGAGCCAATTCGATTGTTAAAATATGTTTTTTTGCCGGTTTCGGCTTGCCGTAGTTCTTCCATCAGATTCAGAGGTTTTGTTGTTGGTTCTATGGATCCCACTAAATCGTTCATTGTTTTTTCCATACTCGTTTTAGTACCTATATCGTAATTTGTTAAAGTAGTGTTTACGGAACTGTGCGCGTTTATGAATTGCGCTAAACCGTGACCGCCTCCGTCGATTAATACGGACGTTATGTATTTTCTAAACTTGTTAAAACCCAAATTTTCGATGTCTAGTGAAAACAGTACGGCCAGTTGTTTAGCGGCTCTTCGCAACTGTGAGACGGACGTTATTAGTACGTAATCGCCTTTTATGCGTGATTCTGTGTAATCCGGATATCGGTTAGATCGTTCGTGTAGTCGGGCTCCTTGGATTATTTTCTCTCTATTTCTGATTATATAATCAACGCACGCTACCAGTAATTCGTTGGGTATTATTTCGCAACGCGTGGTCGACGATTTATAACCTTTGCTGTGTAGGAAAATCGGACGGTGCTGTAGTATGTCTTTTAGATTTTCAATAGTTAACTGGTGCAATTCCATAATCCGATGACTGGTCGCACTCGACAACAGTATAGCTAGTGCGGCTTCGTACGAAGATAAATCTACGTTAAATGAATTGTTTATATCGATTTTACGTATAAATTCGGCGGCGTGGTTTATCAAGCGTTTTATTTTTTCCATCATTTCAAAGTTTTCGGCGTGTGGTTTGTGTCTGAGCAAGTCGTTGCGGTATACGTTCACGTCTATCGTCATGTCCGTGCCGTATAATCGGCGTAGCGTGGCCGCTATTTGTATTTTATATTCGGGTTTTAAGAATTGACCTTTTCTGGTTTTTAGATTATCGAGCATATCGTTCATATCGTTTTTTTGCACATAATCTCTCGTCAATTCGACACCGTTATATCGTATTAGATTCAGGTGCGAGCGCATAGACGTTTGTGTGGTTTTTCGTATTTTCGATATATCGAATTTTGATACATCGCCAAGATTGGCTAAATCTTCTAAATTCATTATTCGTGTTCACCGTCTATATATAACTAAAAAATAATTTGTTATAATTCGTGTCGGAACAAAGTGATCACCGTTTTGACAAAACTTTCTAAATTACGTTTCGTTAACATTACGGTTTTCATTATTTTACCGATATTCATATGTGTTATCAAATCGACAATTGCGATTTCGGGAGTCCATATGATAAGACGGGTACTGTTTCCGTGATTCCATACATCGATTTCATTGGATTCCAATGTCTTTTGTAATACGGATAGTGCTTCGGTCTCGGAACCCAAGACATCGTCGTTTTCGACTGTCGTGTGTTTTGGCCAAATCCAACCGGACAGTTCGATGAATTTATCGTAATCCACGTGTTGGTCCGGAGTCAATAGATTTAGTTTTTGTAATTTTGTTTTGTAATCAACGTCGTCTCCGTTCGAACCCGTTGTTGGAAACGTGGTTAATTTTTTTTTTCGCCGTTCCAGCGAAGCCTCATCAAATTGTTCGTTGCGCGCTGTTTGATGTGGTTCGGCGCGTATGTCGTTTTCGGAATACATGGACACTGCTTGTTTGCGTGTTTGCGGGTTTTGACTTATATCGGAACTATTGGTGGTCGTTATCGGACCGTTTATGGGTAATTTACTAAAATCCGGCCAATTGGACGGATAGAACGATATGTTTTTAAATATGGAATTTACGGGTAACGACGGTATGTAACCGGCAATGTTTGTAATAGAATATCCCGAGTTTTCAGTTGTAACGAAATCGTCCGGCAAGTATTTCAAAAGATTTTGTTTGAATACGTTTTCACTGTGTTCAGTCGCGTCTCTTTGGATTATCAGAGAACAGTGTAGGTTCTCCAAACCGATAGGTAGCATTGCGCAAGTCGTATTTTTAAAAATTATATAAATACATATACTATATAGTAACGTGATTTATCGGTCAGTCTTGTTTTGTGCGTCGCTGTTACAACAACCTTTCGATGGATACCAATGATGCTAGTGCCGAAACGGTCCTGGGACACAATGGCGAAGACGTGTTGGATTTGTTTTGTACAGAAGACGATATCGGACCTTTACTACCAGTTGTCGAACGTGGCGATAATAACGACGACGGTGATGATGACGATGATGAAGAAGACGATGACGGTATAAATATTATTATCGACAAGACGTTAATGAGTGATAATTATACTACATTTATGGACGATGTGATACAAGAGGATTTGGAATTAAATATCGAAATAAAAAAATTGATACAAAGCAGTATCGAAAATCGAGGTTATTACAACGAACCTGTTGTAACTCTGTACGCACAAGATACGATTATACCTATTTCGGTTAACAGCGTCATATCGTCTCGTTTAATCAACCATGTATGGGGTGCGGAATGTCAGTATAAAAAATTTGATTTAAAAAATCACGAATGTTTCGATTCTATGCTGAATAAATATAAAAAAGCAACGAATCGTAACGCCGTTGATGCGTGTGGCGGGTTTGTAGCGTTTTTCGCTACGATATATGAAAACATGCAAAAAAACGCAAACACCGTAGACCGGCGACGTGTTCAAAATGACAATAGCGGAAGCAATGATCGACATTTTAGAAATTTACACTTTTTCAAAAGATTCGCGATCGTTATATTGAAAAACGGTGTTTTTGTAGACGGTGCCATACACGGATACTATAGTAGTGTGACCGAAGTGCTCAGGCGTTATAAACCCGAACATATATATTGTATAGGTAGCGAACGCGATACAATAGACACGTTTTTGAGATTTAAATATCAACCGTTTTACAGCGAACTGAACGATAAGACGGTCAGTTATATCGGTACCACGTTTATAAGGAATCAGACGTCGGTTATGTTTTGTCCTCAAAACATACGGTTTTGTGCGTTTTGTCGAGCGATTGATACGATTTTAACGTATTATGTAAATTTTCAAAAATATGGGATTTCGGAATTGTTCGAGTCTCGATTGGAACCTGAACGTCGATTAAATCGTGCAACCGGATCATCCAAAACTTTTAGAATACAAAAAAGATATAGGAAACGTTATGACAAAATTCCATATATTTCACAACTGATCGATAGCAGAAACCATTTGATCAACGGACGGCGGTGGTCGCAAGACATTCCGTATCGAGTCATACACCGTAGGCCGCGCATGTATTGTGAAAAAAATAAAAAATTACAACAACTTGGTATGCGATACAAAATGATCAATTCGCTTGGAGCGTACACCGTGTAATCTGTGATATTTATTAAAAAAATAAATATAATTTTATTTTAATTTTTTTGTTTTTATTTTCATATCAATACATCCTCTTCCATCTTGTTCATAGAATCGTCGTCCTGTCCCATTATAGCGTATGACGTGTAATCGTCTTCGTTCTCGTCGTCGTTTAGGTACGTTAAAGCCGCCGGTACCGAATACGGCGAAATGGTCAACGACATCGGTATCGATGGTAACGAATATTCGCGCGTAGTTAAATAGTGTGACACGGTTACTTGCAACTCTGAATTTTCGTTTATGATATTATTTATTTGTTTGATGTCATCTAACAGTATATCGATTTCTTGACTATTCTTGTCTGCGTTCAACATTAAATTTGTAAAATTTAATAAATATTGAGAAAAAAAACCATTTGTATCCGAGTGCAGTGTGCTTATAATCTTGTTTATACGCCAAGCGATACGATCTTTTTTGTTTTCCGACTCTTGTGCGGATGACCAACAGCTTTGGGCCATACGTTCTGTTATAGTTTTTGTATCACGTAACGTTTGTAATTCATGTTCAACTCTGGTAATGCGTTTGTGCAATAGATTTATTTCAAAATCTTTTTTATTTATATCGTTTTCTAATTCTTGATTCTTCGTTTTATACAAGTCCGCTGTTTTTCGGTTCGTCAACACGTCGCCGTGTAATTTTATATTTTCAAACGCGTGATCTTGTAACTGTTCGAAGAACTGTTGCCGTGTTTTTTTTATTTGTTCGGAATCGTACGACGGGTTTCCGGTATTTTTTAAAATATGCAATGTGTCATTCAATGTGTTTAACTCTATTACTAATTTCGATTCATGTTCTTGTGAATTTTTTAATTTTTCGGACAACTCTGTGTTTTTTTGTTCGGTTTCTCGAAGTATGTTTGTCAGAACTGTATAGTCGTCGATTAAATTACGAATTTTTTTAAATTCAGATTTCAGGTTATCCAAAATACCGTCTACGGGTACGGTCGGATCGACGGAGTTTACCGTTTCGATCAGATTCCATAGGTCGCGTATTTGATTTTCTATTTTAAATAAATCTAATTTATAAATCGTGTTTTCGGATTCGGTGAATTTTAACAAATCTTTTTGGTTGTTCAGATAACCGTCGAGTACTAGAAATCTACCGACGTTGTGCTCTATAGCAGATATCAACTCGCGTGTCAGTTTTTCCGAAACTGTACTGTAATCTGACGATTCTTTAGATAATGTTATAATTGTCGCTAAATTCGGTATTATAGCGTTTATGTTTTTGGTTTTTATGGACTGAAGAATATCGTTTGCGTTTTTGACGTCGTCCGAAGTTGATTTTATGTGTTTGATTCGGTGTCGGGTTTTTAGTTTTTTTATTTTTTCCGTGTTGGCATCGTCATATATATCGTTGTAAATATTTTTGTCGTATCCTAAATCAAAATTGTCTTCATCTATAGACGATTGCGATCCCGAATACGTTTGTTTATATTTTTGATTGGTCTTGCTATTATTATTGCGTTTCGTCATGGTTGTATTTATCTAAGCGCACACGCGCGCATTTTCTATATTAAATAAAAAAATATTGTACACGTATTTGAACTGTGTTGTTTCGCGATCCGTGACTATAATATTTTTTTCAGTTTATACGTTAATAAAGATATTATTTCGAAATTGTTTAAAGGCACGTTGCCAGTGATTACTAACTGACGTAGTCTGCGATCCACGAATTCGTAATCTTCTAAAATACCCCTTGTTGGGATTTTATTTAATAACGATTTACGCATATCCGTAGGTAATACATTATGGAGTGATCCCAAGTCGATCGATGTTTCTACGTCAAGCGGCGCAACACGTACGTTTACGTTGAACGGGTGCATTTTGAAAAATTCGGTGTGTGATAAACCACCGGTCCATTCGGGATGTACTTTTTCACGATATTCTCTATAGGCGTTCAAATTTGTTTCTTGTATGGCGATTGTGAGAAACACGTATATCTCACTTGTCGTTTTTAATTTATTATATAAAATATTGTACAAGACAGGTGGTACTGTATACCGAGAACATATAAAAGAGCAATCTAAATCAGATCGAGCTGTTTTTGCTATATTTTTCAATAATGTATAATTGTCCGTGAGCAGTGTATTTGTAATGTTTGTAGAAACGTCGGGCTCTCTTGGAAATATAATGAAATTATTTGTAGATTTATTATCGTAATTATAACTTATGCACTTGTGACCGTAACAATATCGTTTTAACCAAGCCAAAATTTCGTTACAGTACGGTAATTTTAATACACTGCCCGTGTCGTTTATTTCAATATAATTTCCGCGCATGGCGCGCAACACAATCAGACTTATGCCCTGGAGGTCTAAATCGTTGTTGTACGACGCGAACATTAATAAATGTTTAAATTTATATAAATTGGCACATTCGTATACGGCAGTTTCCATATTTTTAGATTTGTAAATACGACGTAGTGATTCTATTAAACTCGTAAACACCACTGTCGGTTGTCGGTTAAAATTTATAGCGTGTACGCGGCCGTCTGAATCGACATAGTGACCGTCTTTGAACGGGAATATTGAAAATATTTTTAAATAACGTTTCGGGATTATTTGTATGGTTTTGACATCCAATTGATCTCGGTACGCAAACATCGATTCGTTGCTCAGGTGTTTTATGTTTTCACAAGATTTGCTATTGCATATATTTTGTATATAATTAATTGAAATGGTGTCGCGACTGCTGTTGAAAGTTCCTGGCGGGTTCGTGGAATCGTGTTCGATTGTTGCGGCTGTTCGTACGTCTGATGCTGACAATGATAGGTTTATGCTAGTTCTATAGATTTGTCGTTTCAAGTCGCGTACTCGATACTTTGGTACAAAAGAGGTATCGTAAACAATACCATTTAATATTATAGAATTTCTGTAAAACGCTTCAGTTGCTATGTATTCTGAAAACTTTGTGTGGTACAATAGCGTTGCCAACTTTGATTGCCACCGATCGTCGTATTTTAAATCATTTATCGATTGTACATTTAACGAATGCAAAGTGTTTTGATAAAAGTACGTAGAAAACAAACAATCGGGATATAATTCAAATCTCGTCTGATTGTCGAATGCTAGTTTTTCGAAATTATATAAAGACACGTCTTCGTATATATCTTTAGTCGGCACACGCAGTCTGTACAAATATTCTATATTTTTAGGTATTGTCGGTTCTTTTGGTTTTTTTAATTGTACATTCGCTTTATCGAATGAATGGACTGTAATTTCGAAATCATTTTTGTTCAGAATGAGTTTGTTTATTTGATTCAATAATACAAACTCTTTGTTGCCGTAATCCGCGTCATCTCCATCGTTTGGATATTCTATGTAATTGTATTCGTGTACTAGTCGCAGTACGTCTGCGGAACAAGCTTGTAAGCGTTTGAACAATATCTGGTCTATATCGAAATATCTGTTACATAAAGCTATGGTATAATTTTGTAACTGATTGATATCGAACGGACTCAATATATCGTAATTGTAATATAATTTTTTATTATATAAAGTGTCGTATACGACTAATTGTCGATTTTTTTCCAATGCTGAAAAAACGTCGGTCGTGCTCCGACGCCGCAACAACATTTTTACGTATTGTATTCATCTATATATATGTCTAAATATAGAGAACGATGTTCAGCCTAAGAGACGGGTTGATTCCGTCGAATACAACAAGTAATATTTCAATGTCTTCTGGTGCGCGTTCGTTTCAACAATTGACTGGTAATTCACAGATATTAAACGATACACTGAACAGTGACGAGTTTATAAATATAATAAACGCGTTTACGAATATCACAAATACTAATTTTACGTTGGTCGATGTCGCTGAATACATTACAATGTTTCAGAAATCTACGATATTATCGAATATAATGGACACGTTCGGTGTTGAATCTTCGGCGTTGACTTGTTTACGGGCATTTGTACAGTCTAAGGAGCCTATGATTGATCGTATGTTTGTACCACGTTTCTTGGCGTTGTGCAACGTTAAAATTTCATTAACGCCTACTCGATACACTTCTGTTAATTCTATAGTAGCTACGGTCACGTGTAAACGCACGATTCCGTCTAAACAGTTGTCTATTTCGTCGGCAAAAACGTTGGTCGATGCGCTGAAACGTGATATGCAAAATATGGAAACATATACGGTGATACAGAATCCGTTACGGGTACCTGTAAAAATAAAATTTAATCAAGAATTAATGGATCAATTGGTTAACGCACATGTTGACCTCTCTCGTGCTATAGAAGAAGGGAATCGTCGACACAATATAGAAGTCGTACCATATAATAAACGTAAAACTACTGCAGAATGATTATATAAACAATTTTTTACTTTATCCAAAAACAACAATAAAATTCAATAAGCGTTTGTATACGATAAATAAATAATACGCGTTTTATTAAAAAATGGTATTAAAAGAATAACCGTTCATAGTAAAATTAATAATATGCGTATAAAATATTAAAAATCATATTTAATTTATTATAATAAATACATTGTTAAAATAAATAAGAATTTGTGTATTTTGTATAATATTACTTTTTTCGGAAAAGAGCGCGCATCACAACAAGTCGGTAGACCCTAGCAACAGGCTCGCTGTAAACATATATATATTATTAATCGTATATATCTATAGCAGCATCCGCGTCTAGACACCATACGCGCTCAACAATTCAAACGTGGTGCTAGTCCCGTGCATATCTCAAATTTTGTACTTGTGTTTACTTTTATATATATTTTTTGTTGATACTATGTCAATCAAACGATCCGTATATGTTGCTGGCCCGAGCGGTGTTGGAAAGACCGTTATACTTGATAAGATTATGACAGCATTTCCGAATATCGAGGTGTCTTACATTACTTATTCGGCCCTGTATGCAAATTGTTTGGATCATAAGCTGGCTTCGGAGCAACTGTCAACACGTACCGGTGTCGGAATTTTCGAACATTCGGTGGCCTGTCCGATTTTATATGAAAAAATACATCGAGATTTTAAACATGTTGCGATAGAATATAACATAAAAACGTTGAAAACTGTAACAAAACTAAGGCATCCATCGATTTCATTCGAATTTGGTATGTATTATCAGGCGTATTATCGGGAGTTGGTCGATTGGTTTAAAACCGTGTCGCATGAAACTTTGGAAAATTTAAAAAACACATTCTTGCTTATTGATTTGACAAATAATTACTATAATCGATACTATAATCGTTTGAATGAAAAATACAATGGTATAGATACAAATGTAGACGTTTATTTGTATATTCAGATTATCGCATTTTTCGCACTCGGGAATTTTCTCATAGACACGTTCGATGATTACAATAACGTATACATTATAAAAGACACGGACGTCGAAAATTTACAATTGTTTCATGGGCCCGATTTTGACATATTGACCAATGTACCGACGCGAGCCAATATAATCAATTCTGCATTTGACGAACGAGTCGTTGCGATGCTTGCCGATAAAATTGTTAAATGTTCTTATTGATATAGATTGATTCATATCATGTTTGTATGTAGCTATTTTATAAATTTTGTAGTAAAAAATTAAATGTTATGATAAATGTATTCTATATATAGATAATAGTTGTAAGTTTAGTTGTATTGTATGAACATAAACTCACGCTTTGTGGCGTGCTTTCAATTAGAAATACACATATAAATTGTATTAAAATTGTTGTGTTTAAAATATGTCCAGTATACCTTTTCTAATAACAGTTGACAGTAATCTTTTGGGATTTGCTGAAGACGTGACCAATCGTGTCACTCGTCATTCTTTGAGTTATGTTTCTATGACAGAAACCGAATCACAACCGGTGAGTTTTGAAAAAAAAATTATTACAGATAATGACTCCGGTGTTGATGTGAATCAACGATTGTTTACGTTGAAAAGTGTATGGCGACAAAACATTATTAACATGTGTTCTTGTATAAAAAATTCTTATAAATATTCTGATATTATATTATACGATACTCCGATTTCATATGATATTAATAAATATGTCGAGAGCCCCAACGGCGTCGACGATACGAAAAATAATATTAAAACTTTATTATGTAACAATGATGCGGATCACGATGTTTGTAAAAATATACATAAATGTACATATGGTGACCACGGTAGCAATAAAAATAATGATGTATTACTAACGTCGCCTTTTAAAGAATTAGAACTATGTATAAATCGTAATCGTATGTCGTTTATATATATAGATGTTCGTTATAAATATGAATTTATAAATAATAGTTTAAAAAATTTACGTGGTGATCGGTGTACGGTCGTTGTAAATAAATCAGAAAATCAAACTCCGTTTAAAATCGATGTCGATTATCTAATAATGTTAGACGTTAATAATGCAAGTGACGATCATATATCGAGATTTATCGCGTTTTTGATAAAGTCGTATCAAAAATATGGAAATATTATAGATGTTTCATTTGGCAAAGAATCACAAACATTTATGAAATCCAAAACTTCAATAAATTGTAACATTTATGATTTTATAAATGGTTTCAATTACTGTTACGACTGCGTTAAGCAAAAATATATTTTATAAAATTAATTACAGGTATATGTTTTAATTTATGTTAATATTTTTTTTCATTAAAAAAGTATCTCGATTCGTTAAAGCGTATAATAATATTTATATTAATTAAAAAATATTATAATTTTTAATAAGAATCGTGGTGCATTGCGTGTGCGTATACGTTTAATGTAGATTTTTTTAGTTATACATAATTGGGAAAATTAGGTTTTAAAAAATAATATATGTATATATAATTTTACGTTATTATTCTTTGGATTTTCTGCTTTTAGTGATATTAAATGTTTTATAATAAGATTTTCCATTATCCATCCAAGATACTCCTATGCTTTTATTATCATCAATGTCATTTAGCTGTGCGCCTGTATATTCTCTAATTACTACTTTAGGTGTAATTGTAATCTGTTCCAGTCGCTCTAACCAATTTTTATCATAATATAATTCGTTTTTAGTACCAATTACATCAAATATACAATTTTTGTAATATTTGACTTGGAACATTTCGTCTCCGACTGTCTTGTATGCTATACTTACATGGCTATCAAAATGCATAGGACCTTCAAAACAGTAATACGTTATATTGGGATCAAATTGACTTTTGATATTTTTAGAATCTAACCGGCGTTTGTCGGCCAATTCGTCGTCTCTGAACGATTTTAAATTATTCAAAATCAACAACATTGTCTCTGTGGGATTTACTTTGAATTGGTCTTGTATCTCTTTGCTTTTTTTAGATTTATTACGTAGTTCGACTCCCAGTTTCAAGAACATAGCTATTAACGCATTGTACGGTTCAATAGTGGTGTACGCCAATTTATTTACGGCGGATATTGCCGTCGACAAATATAGATCATAATCCATACGTGCTAAGATATATGTAATATTTTTATCGCATAACAAGTTAGCAATATCTAGTATGGAAAAACACATTATTTTACGGAATTCAATCGGCAGTTCTTTGAACGATTCGACGTCTATGGATTTTAATTCTTCACCGATATGGTAAATGGACTTTGAACTTAATTCTATAACGTCTTTTACAGATTGGTATTTGTTGTTGTATATAGCAACAATTGCTTTTATAATTATTTCTTTTTTATAGTCGTGTAAACAGAATAAAGCCGTAGCTAACATGGCACCGGTAGATTTGCATTTATACATATTTGCAGGTACTACGGATTGACGGGTTTTTACTTTATCATAAATCGAAGCTTCGGTTTTACTCATTTTATTACGTATTGCAAACGAATCGCTACTGCTGCAGCTGCTGCTGCGACGACGACGTGTTTTGGTTTTTTTGCACGGTGGTGGCTCGTTATCGTTCATCGAATTGTTGTTATTCAATTCGAAATCATCTTCAGATAATAATTTACGTTTTAAATTTAATACTCGTTTTTCTTTAATTATTTTTTGTGATATACTGTTCAATAACGATGTAAATACAATAAATTGTTTTCGCAACGAGATTTCGGAACCGTCCGCTTCGCGTATCAGAGTTTCAATGTTTTCTGGAACGTCTATGTACCCTTTGTAATTTTTCATACGTTTTGAAGCACGCAACGTGTTATGATAGTCGTTCACTATTGCGTTTTCAACGGTACGCCATTTATTTGTCGGTGTAACCGACACACCAGCGGTTCGTTCATCATCATTGTTCAAGATTAACGACGCAGTCATTTTTTTTGTTTGGGTTTTATAAACTTTGAAATGTAATTTTCTATATATAACTATATAATAGTCGTATTTTATAATATGCAAAAACCACAATGGAGCCCTCGGTCTCTCGAGATTTGTCTGTTTCGCCGATGAATAACGATACTATATTAAGATCGAATTTACCAGGAAGCACTTCAATTATACGTTTTATGAATCCGACACAACGGCGGTTGGCGTCGGCTTCACGATCGATGCGAGTGTTGGAACAACAATTTATAAACGAAAATTTAATAATGAACCCGAGCCGTAAAGTGCAGGAACTACGAGAACAATTAAAACGGCAATACACGCCGGACGAACAGTGCGATTTCACTATGAAAATATTAAAATGTGATTATATACCAAATAATTTAGAGTATATAGACACACGCAGAGTCGTGTCGTTAGCCTGTCTTAACGATATACTAGACGAGAGTTTGAGTAACGATGTTTCGTTTTTGGAAAAATATTTCAGTAAAATACCGTTGATGTGCATAAATTCTAGTCGTTTGATTTATACAACACGGGCGTTCATTTTCAGAAACCGTTTAGACTGGGACAATACCACAGAGTCTTTGAACTTTTATTTAAAAACAGATTCGGGCTATTTGGAAAACAGTCGAGACGCGAATGTGATCAGACAACCTAATTTAGAATTTTCGAAAATATTGCATTGTTTGCGATCCAGCGGTTATATAGAATATATATTCGAACTAGCTCGTCATTTGCAGTATAACGTCGAACTGGTACTGAGTAATAACTCCAATTTAGTGTACGTGTACAAGTATACAGCCGAACAAATCACATACGGCGTATTAACGGCATTTTATCATGAAACCGACTGGTATGTATATATTTCGTATAATAGTATAGTCCGAGACAGGCCCAGTGTAATCGATTTATGAATTTTAATCGTAATAGTTACATCGAGTCTCAACATATTTTACAAACAAATCGTCGGGACTGACGAGAGCGATAACCGGGGACGAGTCAACGATTATAGGATATTGATGCAGACCGGTTCTCGCGATTTACCGGCTCCGAATTTTTTTTTCGAAGAATCGCAACCCGGCTCCAGTGGCAGTAATAATGTGTCTGGTTTTGTTTATCCAACGGCGCGCACCACGTTCACGTTCAACACGAGTCAATGTATTCACGTTTTTACAAATACAGCAATACAATTACGCAGCGGAGACGAAGCCGAATCCATAATAAGTGTTTGTGAATTGTGTGGTTTTAAAAAAATAAAAAATTAACTTATTTGATATATTTGTCTGTATTCTTCATACGTTATATGTGAATCTAATTCTTTTACCGATTCGTATGTGGGTATATCTAATCGGGATTCGGACACGACCTGCGATACGGGCGACTCTTGACTGTCCGTAAATCGTAACGTTAGTTTTGTCAATAAATCGTGTACCGGTATAAAAAAAGGTTTCAATGTATAGATCATGTTCAGGTTTTCCAGAGGCATAGCATCGTTGGTGTATATTATGTCAGGTTTAAAAGTCTGTATTTTTTCATTGAACTTATGCAACGGCGTGTATTGAGTTTTTAACGGAAATTTACCGCGATTGAAATCTCGCCAGATTTGTATCGGTTCGTTGTCGTTATTTAATTCAAACAACAAGTAACCACCGCAATATTTATATAAAATACATATTTTGACTTGATCCGGTTTAAATTTTTTGTTTTTTGATAATTTTATATACGATTGATTGACCGAGATACTGCGTTTGTTGCGTTCGTTTATTCGTTGTACGTCTATCGTTTTAGTGGTTAGAATGGAACGAGATTTCATCATCATTGTAGTATCACTGCGTTCGAGTGGCGGTTCTACGCGCCTGGACGTTAACTTCTTGTTCGAGGTACACGTTTTTTAAAATGTTTTCTAAAATAGCATCTTCGATTTTGTTGCGTTTAATACTATTTAACGTTGGGTTATGTCTCGTTAGATTATTGTGTTTTATAATTGAATCGTGTTCGGTTTTTTCGTTTTTGTCTATATCGTAATCGTAAATATCTCGTTTATACGATATATAGTTACCTACACGGTTCAACGTAAATCTATTGTCTTTCGACACTAGGCTATTATTGTAAATCGTACGTGTTACATTGTATTGCAGCAAATCGCGTTCCAATAATCGGTTTATGGCATCCGTTATTTTAAACACTTTAGTATCTATGTTATACGGTATACGACGTACGGTGATGTCTGTTACGTTTAAAGCCATATAATGTTTCGTTATATAATCGTAAGATACGTCCAAGCATGTTTCATAAAATTCATCGTACAACATGTGTATAGCTCCCGCGTTTAAACCGCTACATTGTATATCTCGTTCAGGATTCAATACGAACAGATTCCGACGAGTGTTCCACAACACCCAACCAAAAGGTTCTATTACGATAAGTCGATCGCAGTGGTCTTTTGAAGATTTGTCGTATATTATAAATTCACATTGTTTAAATTCGCTGTCCTTGGCGGCCGACTGTAATAGTCCGTGTTCATTGGTCTTTTTTCTAATTCGTATTATATAAAGCATCAGGAACACGACCAGTAGTAAAATCATAAAAATCATATTTAAATTGTACGCAGGTGCATACGTATATATATATATGTTGAGACAATATCTATATAAATATAAATACAGCGGATAGCTCGTTTAGTCGATGTCGCGTGTTTGGTAATAACGGTTCATATTTGTATATTATACAAGTAATATATGTGCGTTTGACTATATCGAGTGTACGTATATGTTTTAAATTTTAAAATGACTACGGAGTTGTTACCTATAGCGATGTGCGAAGTTACAAAAAATCTCGAAATCGAATTTTTGAATAAACACCATTTTAAAATATATGAATCCGATAAATATATAAATCGTGAACCGTGTGTTTTGTATTCACAGTCTACGCGTCAGTATTATATTCAAAATGATGATGGTCATCCGATCAAAGCTCGTGATTTACAAAAAATGTTTAATAAAAACGGTCACGGACTGTCCATAGCCTACGAATTATCTTACGTACGTCCGTTGGCGTTGGATCTTGATTGTATGCATTGTCATGGCAATCATTCGGAAATACATTTAAGTGAGTTCAAAGCGTATGAAGTGTGCGGATATTTGGAACCGATACTGAAACGTTTCGATAAACATGCTCATGTATCTTTTTGGAATTTAAATTGTGGCTATCATATATATTCTAGTACAATGGTTTCTATACCATTACAAGAACATATAGTCAATTATTTAAACGCACGATTCATGAACGACGTTGAAATAGTGATCGATTTACCTAAATTCATGCCGTTGCCGTATTCGGCAAAAAAACCAGGAAGTTTTTACAGACAGACTATGCAAAACGACATGGAATTGGACCAATTGATAGTGTTCCCTGCTACTAGTAAATATACGTATTACGATAATTGTAAAATTTCAACGACCCAATGCAATGATAATTATATAGTTTTGAATTCGATGTGTAAAAAGTTTTTGATATTTGAATCAGATATTTCGAAAAGGACAGACACAATACCAAATTTCAAAGATACGTTGTCTATAGACGTTGGAAACGAGTCTTATAAAACCGAACACACTCACCTATGCGCATATATTAATAAAATAATTTCTGTAATATCCAAAATACCGGTTACGTTGATAGAACCAAATTCCGTAAACGGGACTGGGGTGCTGCAGACTACGCCGGAAACAGATTCAATTAACATAAACGGTGCTGTATTGGACTACAACAGATTGAACAACGATTCATTATTCATGGATATTGTAAATAGATTCTTGTCCGAGTTTGAAGATTATATGTTACATTTTAACATTTTGTTTTTCGCGAACCATAATTGTTTAAACGTTATCGACCGATCTAACACTACGCTGACGCCTGGAGTATTCGATAAATTCATATACTGCAGTGCTGTGCATTCCGGTGGGTTGAATATTCAACATTATGTGGTCGCGTTACAAAAATTATTGAAAGACATAAGCGACGGTGATTTTTATTATTTCATACGAGCTTTATACGCAGACGTTCAAGACGCCAGTATACAACATTTTACTGCAAATTACAACTGTATCGTGGAACATATGTACGTTCACGACGCAATATCCATGTTACTGTATTTGAGATTATACGTAATAGAAAAAATAACGCTGGATATGTCTACGTCGGAAATATTCGATCTTTTAGCGTGCACCAGATTGGGCGTGGATTCACCAGATTCATTTTTTAAATTATGTACAACAAAACCACCAAAAGTCCAAAAAGATTGTATTGATAATTTCATGAACATCATGGTGGATATATGTAAGGAATGTCATTTTTTACAATATTTCAACAATCATTTGTACATATTGGAGGATAATATATTTCATTACGAGACTCTCGAACGTGTTTCATTTCTGACCAATTGGTTTAACAAAGATATAAAAGATTTTGTGGTAAAAGATTTTCTGAAATCAAAATCATCTAAATTCAAAGTTACTAGGTTTTGCGAAAGTAACGAATTTATGATAGCTACATCGGTCGGCATGTTCAATACAATTACCGGTTTGTATTCATCAAAAACGCCTTTAGTAAAATTCAATAAAGGTTTATTTTCATCTATATGGCCAATGGGTAGACCGTTAAAAGCTTATAATGAACAGAATTTAGACATTTTGAAAATACGAACAACGGTAAGACGTGTAGTTCATACAATACGTGATAACATTGATTCTATATTCGTGGAACTATTATTGAAGCCAGCGCTATTCAGTATACGACATGTATGGGATATTACAAACATTAAAGAATTTCTAGAAAAACTCGAACAACATAAAACTTTACCAAATATTAAGAATGTAATCGAATATCTACCGTTTGATCGTCAATTTGTTGTGTATTTACTGGAATTGTTAGCATCAAACGGATTGACTATTTTATGTAATTATCAAAAACTTTGTCAAGCTCTGTTTAGGCATAAAAAACATGTAACTTCTAAAGATTGGTTAGATCATTTTCGTCAAATTTTTAGATCGACGTACAAACAAAATGACAACGACAGTGAACTTTTCACGTGTAATGATCCTGACGCCGTTTACTACGATCGATTATCAAGTTTTTATTGTAAATACAATACTTTCGAAAAAATTGACGAACGCACGGCCATAGTCGGTGTTACATTGGCGGCGTCTATATTAAAATGTAGATCGTTTAAACTGTTGTGCGAAGCTTTCGGTATTTCCAAAATGCCAAAACCATCTAAACATTATACTGATTGTGATAATTTTAACATGAAAATTAAATCGGTACCAACTATTAAAAGTTATTGGAACATATACAATCGAGTTATAGAAAATTTAATGATTGATAAAACGGATCAATTTGAAAAAAAATTATATATAATGGGTCTACAGATATGCATGTCTACAAATTTCAAAGAAGCCGCCACACGTGAAGCGTTAAATATATACAGTACACTTATGGTACCCATAAATGTATTGAAAAAAATTTATATTTTTTACGGAAATCAAAGTACGGGCAAAAGTCATATTTTAAATATATTGACAGAAATGATGCATCCATCTGGGGATTCTTTAAACGATCTGGAAGAAGCACAAACGCGTTCTGGGCTCGCTTCTAAAAAACTTTTTATACGATGCAACGAATTGAAAACATTAAATCCGTCACTTATAAAAAGTATTACGGGAAACGATCCGTCATCCATGAAACAGTTTTATACTCAAAAATACGAGTTGCCGTTAAGCGGACAAGCCATTGTGTTTGCAGCGACCAACGTACACGTCGAATTCAAAGAATTCAAAACACAATCGTCTATAGACCGTGCGGTCGTCGACAGGTTTCATACGATCCAATTGCGAGGCCATCAGATACACGAACAATCTAAAAATTCGTATGCTGATAGTATGTTTGCCATGATTGCGTCTGATCAGTATTTCATATCGACCACTACTTTAAGTCTACCAGACGCCGCCAACACTATGAGATGGTTGATTTTTGAAAATTATATGATCACTCGCAATAAAGAAAACTATAAACCGTACATAGACGTGGATTTCGAAGACTCGGTGAATTACAGAAATATGGTTTACAAAAACAATAGTATTGTATATGATTTCCTGAGTCAATGCGGCATATGTGAAGAACCTGGTTTTTTCATGATGAGCAATACGTTGTTACGCATAGTTTCCCGAGATTTTGTAATATAATAAAACCACGTAAGCCCGTGGTGGACAAGAGCGCGCCGTTGCGAAAGTTTATCGACGTGAGTCGTCCGCCAACCATGAGCGCTATCGATTACAAATCTATCGTAAATCCCGATCCTGAACAGTACATCGCGTTATATGAGATTTTGGCAATAGTCGAGACGAAACTGAACCGTGCGTTGAAGATTATTCCGTCTAAACTGGGAAAGATGTTGAAACGGGTGCACACGCATTCTGATATTTTTCCACAAGAAACGTTGCCCATAATAAACAACAATTCCGAGTTGCGGTATTTTAAGATATTGTACGGCATCGTGCCCAAAACGTACGTGTCCCATTTGGAAGTCTTGATCGGACGGTTGCTGGACTCCAGACTCGAAAAATCGTACGACCTGATAGAAGGTGAACTCGAATTGTTGCTTTTGGGCGTGTGGCGTCTATCGGCACAGGATTTACGATTCTATAACGAGCGCATCAACAGAAGACACAAGAAGGAGGTGTGTTTGATGTTGTATCACGATCTGGTCAAGAGATCCAAAGCGCTCAAAAGCAATTCTACGGAAAAAAAGGACGAACTACCTGCTGCGATGCAACCGTACGAGGTGATGACCAAGGCACTTTTGTGTTTTAAAAGTTACATGTTTTTTTCTAATAAATGCAAGATACCGACTATGGCTTTGGTTTCACTCAAAAAGTTGATGATGTACGTGTACATGTTTATAGGCGACGCGGGCGTACAGCCGTGGGCATCCGTGTTTTTCGATTTCGGTTTGCATAGTATTTTGTTTAACCACACTTTTAACCATTTGATGAAAAACCGTGTACACATATATACGTGGTTTGCGCAAATGATCAACACGTATTTGGAGACCGAAGAATCGTGTACCGCGCACAGCGTGTGGTATCGATGTCTCAATGCCGAAAAAAACGATTATGGTGCACCCGACAACGTTACAACAAATGACGACGACGACGACGACGATGGCCAAGCGACGAAAAACAAGACAAAACCATGTACTATTTTTACGAAAAAAGATGTGCGCTCGATTTTTTCGAAATTTTTTAAAAAGAATGCAGACGTCCCGTTAAAATTATTAATTAAATTGGACAATTATTTTATGATATTTGTACACTATTTTATACAATATTTAAAAGATACCGGTCTCGTGTATCAAAAACATATAACGATACTGCATATAACTTGTTTTTTAAAAATGTACAGTCATCACGTGTGGCCGCGGTATTCCGCGAAATTGTTAGACGTGAATTTGAGGGAGAAAGTGTATACCGATTTTTCGGAATGTATCAAACGACAGCATCGACAATATTGTAATTTTGAAAACGATCGGTTCGTGATCGATAGATCTGTGATTCTGGTGTTGATGGAATTTGCGTTCGACGTGTTGCTCTGGATACTCGGGCCGTTATTGCTGCAGAACGGGAAAACCGTGTGTATACCGACGACGACATGTGTTAATTTGATCATCAGACACATAGACCTGTTTGAGACTAAATACGTGTTGTTGAACAAGAATCTGCCGTGTCCGTTGAACTATCCGCCGTGGTTGTGTAACGGGACCGGAGACAGAGATTATAACGAATTCAATGATAATGTGGCTTGTTACGAACGCGGAGTGTTCATGTTCCCAGAAAACGGTTCCGATTACGATAGCGACGGCGAAGACGACGATGACGACGTAGATTTGATAGGTGAGAACAGGAACGTCGTCGATTTGAGCATACCAGCTGGTGAAATGACCGATTTTAACGACACCGACAGCGAAACCGACGTATGGGATCCGTCTAAGGATTACTTGGAACGCAACAGGCTCATGCAAAATTTATTGAAACACCAAGAAGAAAAAAACAGAATAGTGGATTGCGAGAAGATGAAAGCGCGATCGAACGCTTTGGAATTGGAAATAAAGCGAATTAATGAATTGTTGAGCGATACGACGTGTGCGATAGAAAAAAAACTGATTGTAGGCGAAGTGAAACGGAACCGTCTCGAAGTCGAACGTATGGTGATATGCGGCGAATATAATGAAACGTTATTCGATGCCGGTATTATACCGGGCGACGTCGCCAAATACATTAACCGCACGTCGTTCGTAAAACCGAAAAAACGTAAACGCACATTGGCCGATCCGTACAAACAGAAAAAACCGAAACGGGCGACGCCGGTCGATGTCGTCACCACAACCGTTCCGAAAACGTCGTCAAAACGTAATTCTATAATTATGACAAATTATAAAAACTATATACTGAACGAGGGTGAAGATTTTAAGACTGTCGACGGCGTCCGCACTTTTGGTTTGGTCACCAATGCGTCGTTGAATCGTAAAGGACGCGACAAACGCGGTTGCAATCTATGTAATATGTCCAAAAGCGGAACGCTCAACGTCAAAATCAACGAGTCGTACGTTATCAGTGCGTGTGTCGTTTGTATGGAAAAAATCAAAAACCTCTTAAAAACCGGCACCGTGAGTCTGAAATATATTCAAAAATTTTTAATCACTCGTATAGACTGTCACTATAAAGCGCCCCTGTTGTTCGATAAACACGGTCAAATGTTTAAAGAAGTTACTCCACGTGTCGAATTGAAAGAACTAAGTATGTTTACATATAACAAGATGGACGAAATGTTCGGAAAAAGGGCGACACTGCGACCGATTTACGATTCCATGTGCGAAAAGTATAATTGGCCGTCGAGATTCGCTGTAAAAAAATCTACTAAAACAAATAAATAAGACTTTTTATAACGCTAGTCACGTGTATTACCATGTCATTATTTATATATATATTATCATTATACTCTTCAATTATTCCATATATGTTAATCAGTTATTATCTATTATATTTATTTTAAATTTTTTATGTCTATGTGTAGTCGTTTCATGTTATTAAATTATATACATTTATTATTATCTTATATATGATTATTTATTACTTTATTATGCAAATAAACTATAATTTTTTATTATATATTTTCTCAATAACTATTCATTGTCGGTAAAAAAACGATGGTGGTATTAATAGTGATAAAGTGGTAAAGAGAGAGAGGCGGTATAATACTTGGGCGTGTACTCTGTGTATATAACTACGTTTATCGAATATGTTGTCGTCATAAACGTACGAACGCCAACGTTGCACGTAGCACTTGATTTTAATTCGTGTCTGTTCGTCAAAATATCGTGCGTGCGTACGTGTGTGTGTTTAATATATATAAAATGAGTAAGAAAATCACTAAAGACACCGGTGGTAAAGGCATTAGTGGTTGTGGTAAAGACAACAATTCTAGTTTATTTGATAAATATGGTGGTAGTAGTAATAGTAGTAGCGGCGGCGGTAGTGATACGAATAAATATAATAACACTAGTAAAAGTTATACGACAAACAAATACGGCGGTAGCAGCAGCAGCCATAACCGCACTACAGATAAATACGGCAGTAGCAGCAGTAACAACAATCGTAGCCGTAGTGGTTACACCACAGACAGATACGGTGGTAGCGGCAGCGGCGGCGGCAGCAGCAGCAGCAGCAGCAACAACAACAACAACAATAGTAGTAGTAGTCTAATAGCACAAATGTATCACGGCTTATCGGATCCGCGTATATTGGCAATGGGTCGAGAAGTTCGTAGACGGAGAGAGGAAGAAGACAGGGATTCCGGAATCGAAATGTAAAACATTTTTTTAAATAAAAGTCTACAAGACTTGGGTTTTTTTGTAATATCGGTTATGGGTTTTTTATATATATTTTTTATAATTGTGAGTATAAAGTAATAAAATAATACGTTATTGCATTGAAATAATAAATTGAGTTTTTTTATTAAATCTACGCACGTGTATACACATTTGAAAAAAAAAATACAGAGTTAAATGATCTTTCGACATTTTTTTATCTTTGGAATGCCGAGAGACATGTTGAAACTAGACAGGTCCACTGCGATTTTTTCATGTTTACAGCGTTTGTGGTCTCGACAAAAAACGGGAGAATTTATACATTTACGGCATTGCGCACAGGTTTTACACATTCTGTGTTCTTTGTGCCCTTCGATTGTGTTTTTATTGATATTGCCCATAATTACGTAAACCGATTCCCAAGGAACTTGTTTTAGGCAATACGTCGTTTTTGGTAATATAACGTCTCGAGCACTTGTCGTGGCTGACACGTCATTCAGAGTCAACACCGACACCCGTACACATTTCGTATTACAACTACACGCGCAATCACGTTTCAAGTGAACGTACAATTTACGAGGCCATACGTGTTGTACGTTTATTTGTAAGGTCACATGAGCTCCGTAAAAAGAACGCGCGTCGAACATGTTTTCGTCGTCGTCGTCGTCGTCGTCGTCATTGGCAACGACGTCGGTGTTGTTGTCGACGTCGTTATTATTGTTATTGACGGTGATACCAGTGTCGAATTCGTTGCGTTGCAGAGATTTAAAATTTAAAGTAGGTATGAATCCATAATATATGCAACGGTTACCTTCGATTGAACATTCTTTATAATGATACGCTAAAATCTGACCACTGCACACGCGATCGCGCAAACGGTTTCTCGTTATCACCGGACGTGAGAGATTAGGTATGTGCGCCACGTTTATCCAATTGTTTTGTTTTTTCAAACGTATCTGTCTCGGGATGCATTTACCGGTGGTATTCCTATCAATTGTCGGCGACCCTTTCGAGTTGCGTTTCTGTGTCTGTGAGGCGTCCGGTGGTTCTATGTATTCGGTAATATCGAAATCGCTTAAAATCGTATAATCTTCCAAATCGGTAACAAAACATTCAGATCCACTCGTCGTGAACACGTTATCTTCGAAAATTAGACAATTGCTCGGATACCGATGACTTTTAAACAAGTGCTTTTCGGTAACCGTTATCATGTTTATTATAATTCTTTAAACAGTTCCACGCACTTTACAAACTCCAACGACGCGGTTTCCGTTGCAAACTTAGGATGTCGTGTACTAAATTTTTGCAAAAAATTTAATAAAATACAAGATTCACTGGCTCTGTTAGTGATGTTATCGATGTGTTTGACCGCCTCGTCGAGTCCAATATCCAGAACTTGGTTCGCGTTGTCGATCTGTCTACGTGGGTACAAGTGCAATTGTCTCCTACGTTTATAAAATTGATATACGCTGTGTTTGAGGCATTCGACACGAGCCTTCTCACCGCTACGTTCGCACGCACACACGTCACGACAATTGGAAACTTCACGATCCGTCATCGCACAACGACTGCGCATTCGCACATATCGTATTTCAAATAACGAACGAAAAACGTAAAACGACGACACGCGCGCGTGTTAATTGTATAAACACTGACGCTCGTACCGTATGTTTTTTGTTTTATACTGATTATGAATCACGATGACGACGCATGTGCAACATTAATAAGGAAATAAAAATATATATATATATTTTAAAATGTTACAAATTTATTACTATACATAAATCTACGTACAATAATGTAATTGTTCCATAAAATTTGATAATATAAATCAATTTATATAATTAATAAACAAAATGTATGATAACAATAAAAATACAATACATATAATATTAAAATATAACAGCTCGAGTGTTTGACAACAAATACATAGTATTCGATACAATATATATATATAATTAAAAGAAATCATATTCAAGTGTTTTGATCAAGTGCTCGTCGTCTACCATTAAATCTAAATACTCGTAAACCGTGTGTTTTATATTATACTTATTTATTTTTTTGACGTGAACGTCTATACGATCGTGTAACGAATTTCGATTTTTTATATTTAAAACATAAAACCAATTATCGTCGGCAGTTACAGATATATAGTCTGTAAACAATAACGCCATAGGTCGACCCAACACGAACAACAACAGTTTACACGAATCGATTAAAAACAATTTATTTAAATCCACAGTAATGGAAAGGTCTATATTATAAACGTCTATAAATCTAGTGTCCGTACGATATATGTTTTTGTTTAAATACAAATCGAAAACATATGTAAAAAATTCGATAAAATCGGTATTGTTGATTTTATATATACACAAATCGTTGTAACTAAAAGCTCTCCTACCGGCAGAGACGACGTTGTAATGATCCTGTGTTTGTTGTTCGGCGTCTTCAAAATAACCAGACTCCAGAATACCGTCCAAATTGGTTTGTGCGATGTATAGAAAGTCTTTTCCATGTACACGTACAATAGATTCGTACAATACGACTTTCCAAAACGCGTTGCCATTCAAAGCCGTATCATTATCGTACGTAAACGATTCCGGTAGTATATTATCAACAAAATACGAATGTCCCGGATCTTGATGTTTTATGTATAATCGTTCGTAATAATATCTCAAATCGCGTTCGACGTTACCGACTCCAATATCACACATCTTTTCGATCAAGTCCGGTGAAACTTTGGGGAAGTATCGTTGTAATAAGAAATTGAAATTAAAGTTTCTATACAAATGATACCGGCTACACAATAACGATTTACGACGTTTGCACCGTTCGCACATATGACCCATCGTGCATCGGGGACTCAAACCGATTATTTGTTTTATGAACTTTGATATTGAATGATCGTACGATTTGATCGGCATCCCGCATACGGTGTTATAAGTCTCAATCATGGTGTGATTGACGTCTCTGCGATTACTACAACAAGATTTATAACCATTTTTTATTTATACACATTAATACCAATTACCTATATACCAATTAATTGATTAATATAATTAAAATAAGGATAAGTTGAACATGGCGTACGATTTACGAACCCGACCGTGTACCGCATTATTATTATTTAATGTTGTCGATTTTTTAGGTATGGGTACTTTTATTGCTTACACTGGGTAAATATTAATGTGACAGTTCGTAACGATATAACGTTATGATGTGGTGGGATACCGAACTCTGTATAAATACACGTGCGGGCTCGCGCGCGCGACAGACTCTGTCCAGTAGTTTGGTCGAGAACAGAGTCTCTCCCGGGTCGGGGTGACGGCGTCCTCTGTCCATGTATAATATATATATAAAAGAGAGGAGAGAGAGGAAAGGGAAACGATAATACTGTAATAATAATAATAATAGTAATTTTTCAGGAAAGTTTTTTCCGACGAGACCCACGAACATTCACGTTATGTGGCACGTTTTACGATATACGGTGTCGGACCGTGTACCACTTGATATTCATGTCCACGAATAATAATAATAATAATTTTTCAGAAAAGTTTTTTTCTCGGCTACGCTGACTGGCTACCACGTTATGTGGTGCACGGTCGGTTTTACGTCGTCGGACCGTACGAAACACCGTGTACCACTTGACGTCAACGTCCACTGTAGCCGTGCGCGTCAAGTGGTACACGGTGTTTCGTACGGTTCGACACCGCATATCGTAAAACGCGCCCGTAAACGCGATGACAACCGATCGACTAGCGCGTCATGTGATACGTTTACGGGCGCGTTTTACGCCGTCGGACCGTAGGAACTACCGTGTACCACTTGACGTCAACGTCCACTGTAGCCGTGCGCGTCAAGTGGTACACGGTGTTTCGTACGGTCCGACACCGCATATCGTAAAACGCGCCGTTATACTTAGATAATTAATAATAATAACAACAGGGTCGGCGTTGCTGTTGTAATCGCTGAATTTATAAAAATAACTTTTATCATAATCGTTGTCCTTGTTTAATGGATTATATTTTTTCGATTGTCACCGATTCTTTATAGGGAAATCCACTGACGTAAATTCTAAAAGGTATGTATCTTGATGTACGTGCATTTTTATAAAACGTCAATTTTAGAATTAGTATTAAAGTCGAAAAAAATCGTAAAACCATAAATTATAAAACACAACGGTCGTGTCGAGCGAAGCGTCAAGTTATTTTTTTTACGAGAACCTAAAGTATTATATTTTTTTAATAACGATGTTTAAAACAATTATGATTATCGGTCTTATGTCCAGTGCAAAAGCCGCAAGTGTTGAAAATCCGATTTTGTTACGTTCGTCACTGTCACCGCGATCATTGGATTTTGGTTTAAAAAATAATTTCGTGTACAACACCAGAGGATTTGCGAACATAAGATTACCGACTCTTAGGGAATTTTTACGATCAGCGTTCGATCGACTTCACGGGATGGATGACACAAAACCGACCACTACAGCGAAACCCGTCATCACGGAACCGCCCAAGACAAATACGGTATCTGCAAACAATGGACAGATCCTAGTCAATACCAGATTGACGAACACGCGCAACGGTCCTGTTTTTGAGTTTGTTTTCGCGCACGTCAATGGATTTTACATTAACGCCAAATCGGATTTCGTATTAAACGACGCTGATTTATTGAAAATTGTGGAAATTTTCAACTCGGTCCGTTTGGGATATTTCAATTTGTTCAATTCGACCGATAACCGAGTAGATACGAGTCGTGCGTTTCACAATAACATAAGCATTATTATAGCAAACACGCATTCGTACAATAAACTACCAAACACCTACGGGACTTGTGGACAATATCATTCTAATCACACGATATGGATTTTGTTGTCGAAACTGTGTCCGGACCTGTTTCATACAATGGCTCACGAATACGCTCATTATATAACGCACATCCACGAGGGAGTCGCGACGCAACCACGTTGGTGGACTGAGGGACTAGCACAATATCTGAGCGGTTACTGCGCGCACCAGACCCAACGGCCCGGGACTTTGAGCGAACTGTTGTTTCGATTGCAGAGCGATCCGTACACATTGGGATCACAATTGCACGGATTTCTAAACTCGAAATCTCTTATGCGGACCACCCATCGTCAAATGCGAATCGCGTTGAAGAATAACAATTTGTTTGAATACAACAGGTGTTATGAAAAAATTTTCAGATATTCCAAATATTACGATCCGTCCAAACGATATTGTTCAATCTATAGCACAATGTGATAACGATTTTTAACTTATTACTATTGTTGTAACCCACCGAAATTTTTATATTTACTAACATTATACATGCGTTTATTATTTGTTATATAACTACCAATCCTATTGTATTGTAACTATTTTGTATTTATGTGTGTGTGTTTTTTTATAAATTATTATACGTTAATTATATAATTTTATATTTATGTATTTTTAATAAAAAAACAACGAATCGTTGTTGTCTGCAATCCGATAAAACCAAAAAAATAATCAAAACAACGACCACATGCCGGTGTTGTTGGATTCGTACGAGTCTCTGTGATTTTGAGAGACTTCCGGATTTACATATATCGTTAGATCCAACATGGCGTGCAAGGTAGCGCCGTTTATTGTCCACGAATCGTGTATATCGGTATGCGATAGTTGTTCACGATTATTTGTGTAATCATGTATTATGTGTTGAGCGACGTGATCGCAAGCCATTATACACTTAATTTTGGCCATGTCTAACGGACCCACTATGGGATCTTGTTCGGTAGAATTGAATTTATCTAAAGGTATGTTACCGCATTGCCACAAGACCGGTACGTTGGTGTTTATAGCAACGTACGATTCATACCAATTGTGACTTACGAACAGATCTAGTGTCTCTAAATCAAATGTATACCACAACGGTTCAGGCATGTTGAATTCCTGTTGTACGTCTCGTACGTTTATAGTTTGGAAATGTATGTTATTGTATCTCAAAATACTATCTACGATATTACCCATGTGTTTAAAAGCTTTAACTTCGTCTATTTCCGATAAACGGCGCATCAACGAACCGAAAACTTCGTCCAAATACCGGACAATGTTACGCGTAACGTTTAACGGTACGTTGTTTATAAAATGTTTATTTAACAAAATATTGTTAGCGTCGTCGGTGCGACGATCCATCGTGGCTTTATTTGAAATGACGTCGTCGTAATCGTCGTCTGTTAAAATACGGGCACCCGGTAACGGATGTTCATCCATCGTATATGTATGTTAGAAAAGACTATATGTTTTTTATATTAATATATTTATTTCAGCATCTGTATATATATACATACAAAATACATAAATCGAGTGACTCGCGTTCGTACAAGTAGACGTTCAATAATCTAAATTCACACGGCAACACGTCGTAAATATCAATACGAACGATTAACACGTTGTCGGTGAATTTAGATTATTGAACGTATACTTGTACGAACGCGAACATTACTATATACATATATAATTTTAAGCGTTGTCCCCGACATTGTAGTTATTATCTTCGGACAGCGCCTTTTCCAGAGTCTGAATGCACACGTCCTCTTCGTCATTATCATTCTTGAATGGCGATTTTGATCCAGTGGCCCGGTCGTCGCCGCCACCGTCGTCGTCGTTGGATAGTTTTTGACGTTTCGATCCGGTTTGTCGTCCGCCATCGGCTCTCGGTAAAAACGTCAGACACCTATAACTGTCGTATTGTTCGGCTTTTAAAAATACATGGTAGACGTCTAGATATCCGCATAGCATTAAATAACGGACGTGCGTATCATTCAGAGATACATTGAACGGTGCGTTGTTGCGTTTAACGTGGAAATTTAACAGATTGAATATGGTGCTAAACGAACTGTAAAAAAATTTGAATAAATTTATTTTTTGTAGACGAGCGATCCTACGTGCGTGCGGCGGTTCCGTAAGTCCGGAAAACATTTCGTTTTCACGAGCGCACGTCTCGACGGACGGTCTATAAATCGTCTGAGTCACGTCGTTTTCGTTCTGATAATAGTATACGTTTTGTCGAAACGTTCCGACTAAAGATGGATAGAATCTTTTTAGGTATTCCTTTAGATCCAAAGTGCACTCTCTGGTAGTTATTTTAATATCATGGGTGAGCATATTGAATCCGTGAAACTCGTCCTCGCCGGCATTGCGTTCGCAATCCTCCAACACGCAATCGTAGACGTGTTTGAAAAAATCACGAAACGCTTGCAACACGTCCATACTAGTGGTCACGGCGTCGTACCGTTCGAAATACTCTACGGCCTGTCTCCAGATTTGTGGTCCATTGGTGTTCGCTCCGTATTTAATACGGCCGTCAATATAACGATAATAGACTTTTGGTCGTACATACATACACCGTCCCTTGTCGCTCATCTCTAATTCAGTGTACTGATATTTCGAGTTCAACACATTTGATAAATCGGGTCCGGCGTTCATTTGTATGCAATCCGTATCACAATAATATATTTCACGTCCCGTAGATATCGCGTATTTGGCTTCGTTCAAAAGAGTCGTACGTATTATACACGTGATAGTGGCGGCCATTTCAGGTTTCATGGCGCCAATGACTCCGTATATACTAGCCACTATCGGTTTTAACGTCAGATACAAATTATCCAAAGCGTCGTGTTCCAATTGTAAATCGGCGTGTATTTTTTTCAATATAGTTAAACGTTCCGATCTATCGATGTCGTCTGGCACTAAAAACTCTAAATCTCCGTTGGTGTGTTCCTTTATAAACGGATTACTGTTTAATAAATTGTATTTGGATTTACATTTTTCGGAAATTCTACATTTTTTACTGATCGGACCGCATTCGTCGCCGTCGTTTTCGCTCTCTATCGGACCGCATTCGTCGCCGTCGTTTTCGCTCTCTATCGGACCGCATTCGTCGCCGTCGTTTTCGCTCTCTATCGGACCGCATTCGTCGCCACTGTCACCGTCGTTTTCGCTCTCTATCGGACCGCATTCGTCGCCGTCGTTTTCGCTCTCTATCGGACCGCATTCGTCGCCACTGTCACCGTCGTCATTTAATCTCATAACAATCACTTGATTTTCGGATTGTGTTGTTATGAACTCATTTTCAGTGTCCGGTACGATTGATTTTTCATATTCTTCGAATGCTAGTTCTTCGATGTTTTTATTAACCGAGTCCAATAGATTAGACAAGTACGATCTCTTGTTTTTTGCCGATTGACGTTTAACGTTAAACGATTTTATTATCTCTGACAATACGCCTCGGTACACGTTCTCGGCATACCATATTACGATTATCGGAGCGTTGCCGCGATCGTATAAGTTTTCAAACGTGAATTCGAACTCGGTTCCCGGGTTTAAATCGTCGTAAAGATATCGATGTAAAAGTATCCGAGTACCCGTTTTACTGTCACCCGAATGGGTGTTGTAATCGAACACTCTATACTCGTTTTTGTTTTTGATAAACGGATATAACGAGAGGACGTCGATCGCCGTCATCACCGCACACGTTTCGTCCGAGAGATTCAATCGATCCATCAACATGGGGTACGCTATTCTATAATCGTATTCCTGAACGTCCGGCGCGTCGTATTCGCCGCGACAATAATTAACACCGCCTGGATAGCTTTTCTTTGTGCCGTTTGTCGAAAGTTTTCCCAACAACATCTCATTATCTATGTCTCGGCAAACGTAATCGTGCGGCACTAGACGGTCGTGATCTTCGATCACCGGCAACTCGTTTATGCGCAGCGGTACGACCAGCGTTTGTTTACTGGTCTTTAACGTGGTTAAAAATTTCCCGGTTTCCAAACCGGTTACTTCACACTGGTTCAACAATCGAAATTTTATTTTATTGTAATTTGTATTGATCGTGTTCAACGGTATACGACTGTTGTGCGAATATTCGATAACGTACGCTATTGTATCGGTTTTTTCGACGAGCTCGCTCACCAACAACGTGTCTCTATTATTGTAATGTAACGTGTCTCGCAACGACGGCATATTGTGTTGTCGCATGTATGCGTCGTCGTGTGCAAACAGACGCTGCTGTCTCCGGATATATTGAAACGTAAACCGCAACGCTACGGCGTTTACGTTTTCTTTTTGACTGTTCAATATCTCAGAACTCAACGTGTCCAATTTATAGTTTTTTAGTTTATAACGCATCATGGCCACACAAAACAAATCAACGTGGATTTGTCCAAAACCGAAAGAATAACCGTTTTTATAAACGAATTCTCCGGGATGTATACCGTAAAATTGACATCGTAACAACAGATATTTCATGTCGTACCGCATCGAATTGTATCCGATTAAGTAATGTAATTTATTGTTTGTTTTGGTGTATTTTTTATAATTCGTTGTTGGTGTCGTCGTCGTCGTCGTCGGATATCGCAATAGTGCCATTGTACGTTTCAACAAGTCCAATTCGTCGATGAACACTTCAATCACGTTTTTCTGATTATTGTATTCATAGTACGTATCGAGTTCCATCATTTTGTTCAACAGTTCATCGGTTCCGGTTTTTTCGATAGGCAGATACACCAACGTGTACAAAACACAATCGTTTACATGATGTATAGACGTAGTGAACAAAACGTCGTCTTCGTCCTCGCCCGTGGGCACCCGATACGGGTCCGTAGACACGGTTTCTATGTCGAACGTTATCATCGGTATGATCGGATTTGGCACGACGTACGGTTGTAAATCCGCATCAAACCAACGATACGTGATTTTGGGTACCTTTAAATCGTTTGGATCGTTTTTGCGTTTTGCGCATATCAATTCAAACATCACTTGTTTACTGGCGTTCCAATAATTACTCACGGCCGCGAACTTATATTTAGCATCATTGTCCCGTTTGAAAATACTGTGCAACCGTTTACTAGCCGCTGTTGTCGGCGTTTGTATTTTACACAAATAGTTTTTGTCTGTTAACACCCGATCGTGATCCAACATCACGTCTAAAATAGTAAAATTATTAGATTGGTATACCGCGTGCTTGTACACGTGCACAGTATCGTAACCGTACAATGACGCTACTACGCGTAAAATTTTCACATCGCCGCTGAGTACGAACAGACCCGGCGTTATGTTCAATGTTAAACGTATCGTAGAATCGGGTTCTAAATAAGAACAGCCTACGCCGACTATGTTTTTCGAATCGTCGTACCAGTCCACTACAAAACATAAATCTTGTTTATGGCATTCGTCCAGTTGCGATTCCAGTTGAACGATTTGTTCGGAATCGAGTTGATTTTGATATTGGTATCGATAGCTGTCGAAGTTTTCACGGTCCATCACATTGGTTATTTTCAAGCTTGTCTGTATCGTTGTCGTCAGCAGCAGCGGTAGCGACAACAGTAGCGACTGGACCAATTGTAGACCAACGCGTACTAGTCGGTTCCACTCGGTGCACGGCTATACCGGATCGCAAATCAAAGTTTTCCGAAACCAATAGACGGAACGTAACAACGGGTCCGGATTTACAAATTTTTTTATATAAATACGAATCGGTATTGTTAAGTGCTTCACGAAAATATTCGTTATCACGATTTCCATACATGTTAAGATGCAAATTTAAAAACACGCGCATCAGTGTTTAAACACATACTGACTGCCCGGCATTCGAGATATCTTTATTATATGTATACACACATATAATTATAAATAATATTGGTGGGGATACCGAACTTTGTATAAATACACGTGCGGGCTCGCGCGCGCGACAGACTCTGTCCAGTAGTTTGGTCGAGAACAGAGTCTCTCCCGGGTCGGGGTGACGGAGTCTTCTGTCCATGTATAATATATATATAAAAGAGAGAGGAGAGAGGAAAGGGAAACGATAATACTGTAATAATAATAATAATAGTAATTTTTCAGGAAAGTTTTTTTCCGACGAGACCCCCACGAACACTCACGTTACGCCGTACGAGGTGGTTCCTACGGTAAACCCGACCGCGTACCACTTGACGTCCAATAATAATAATAATTTTTCAGGAAAGTTTTTTCCGACGATTTATTATTACGCGTTTACGGCGCGTTTTACGATATACGGTGTCGGACCGTACGAAACACCGTGTACCACATAACGCGCACGGCTACAGTGGACGTTGACGTCAAGTGGTACACGGTGTTTCGTACGGTCCGACACCGTATATCGTAAACGTAGCAATAGTTTTGTCCTAACATTACCTTTACGGGTGCATCGTTATACTTAGATAATACGGATAGATAATACGCTGAATTTATAAAAAATAACTTTTATCATAATCGTTGTCCTTGTTTAATGGATAATAATAAACCGCCGTAAACGTAATAATAATAATAATAATTTTCAAAAAAGTTTTTCGTCTCGGTTACGCCGATCGGCTACCGCGTCATGTGATACGTTTACGGGCGCGTTTTACGCCGTCGGACCGTACGAACCACCGTGTACCACTTGACGCGCACGGCTACAGTGGACGTTGACGTCAAGTGGTACACGGTGGTTCGTACGGTCCGACACCGTATACCGCGTCATGTGATACGTTTACGGGCGCGTTTTACGATATACGGTGTCGGACCGTACGAAACACCGTGTACCACATAACGCGCACGGCTACAGTGGACGTTGACGTCAAGTGGTACACGGTGTTTCGTACGGTCTGACGGCGTAAAATCGACCGTGCGCCATATAACGTGGTAACCGATCGGTGTAGCCGAAAAAAACTTTTCTGAAAAATTATTATTATTATTATTATTACAGTATTATCGTTTCCCTTTCCTCTCTCCTCTCTCTTATATATATTATACATGGACAGAGGACGCCGTCACCCCGACCCGGGAGAGACTCTGTTCTCGACCAAACTACTGGACAGAGTCTGTCGCGCGCGCGAGCCCGCACGTGTATTTATACAGAGTTTGGTATCCCCACCACACACACACTATTATTAAAACCCCATTTGATACCATAGCCGTTGTATCGATTTATAGTCATAGACCAATAAATGGTCGTATAAATCAAATTGATAAGTATATATATAGATATAACTCGGTACATTTATTCATTAGTTGTTGAAACGTCAAAGTTACCGGAGTCATTATGCAGAATTACGATCCGATCAATACTTGGTGTTGTGCGTCCCATTGTTGTAAAAAATCGATACACCGCAATTGCAACGAGTGTTCCAAATGTGGTACAAAACACGTGGATTTGACAAAAATCGATGATTTACAAATGAACCGTAAAGGTTTTTCGTATTACGAGATAAAATTTTTATGCGCTACATGTATCGAATCTCGTAACCTTGAAGACGCGATTCGTAAGCAGAACCACGAAAACCGGAGACATGCTGTAAAACAAGCATTCAAAACGTTATGCGATCATTTGAAATTGCTACAAGACAACAAACCAACATCGGGCGATCGATTGATACGCGTTGGCGAATTGTACAAGAAGATGAATCTCGAAGCACCGGTAAATTTTCAAAAAAGTTTTTTCAATCAGTTGCCTATTAAATTCGAAAGAATCAGAAAACGTTATTATTGTAGTAAATGGGTTGTCGACAATTTCGATGTATCTTTATATTATAATTATATTAAAACTTAATGTATTTAAACCATTTGTTATTAATAAATACAATATATATAATCGTGTACTGTATATGTAATTTTATTATTTATAAATACAATATTTTTTTGTTACAATATATCGGAAGTATCTAAAAACAAATCTTTTTTATTTTTCTTAAAACTATTACAATGCAATACGGCGCTTATTTCAATCATGTTCGATCGGACACCGATGTCGGAAGCCATGTTCATAGATTGCATCGCTCTGGATCCTTCGTTCACAAACGTTTTGTTTTGCATTTTGTTCAATAGCGTTTTCGGTCGTTCACTGGTGTAGGCGATCAACGGTCCGTGTGTTCGAGAAGACATGTTTGATAAGTTAGTACTCGATATGAACAGACAAGCCTCGCAAACGTAAATGTTTAAGATTTTAAAATCATTATAAGTTTTGGGATCGAATATATTTTGATTTGTAGCGTAACAATACATGAATTTTATGAAATTGCTAATGAATAACAAAACATTATATTTGAAAAAAGCCAGTTCTGACGAAAATATCAGACTGCACGAGGGTCTCGAATCGTAATAATGTACCAGAGCTTCTTGTTTTATAAGATTACTGCGTTTAGTAGTTTTGTATACATACGATTCGTATACGTTTGAAGATATTTCGAAAACTACAACTTCGTGATATATCATTACCAAAAAATTTATATCGTTACTTTTTTCAAAATTTAAATTGTCCATAGTGGCTTTATTTTTTGTACACACGAATCGTCCATCTTTGTTCTTTATAAACGTGTACGAATTTTTAGATTCATAAAAATCGTCCACATCCGATTCTATATCATGTGTCATGCAAAATTTATAAACGGTTTTTTCGATATTTATAGCACGTTTGTCTATAGCTATTATTTTATACGCGTACACGCAATCGTGTTCTTTTATTTTCAATATATTAGCGAAACGTTGATACTCTACTATAAAAAAAGGTTTAATGATATCGACGTCATTGATTTGTCCATTTATGGCAGACGATGTTGCACGCGACGTATCGTTGTAGTCTTCTAACGGAGGCGTTGTCGATTCAAATTCATTGTTGAAATACCTATAAATACAAAATCGCTGTGTGAAAAAAAATTAAGATTTTAATACACCAAAAAAAAACACACACCATCTTAACCAAATGTATTCATTGTCATTGAACAATATATTCGGTTTTATTTTCGGAATTTTTCGACCAATGCATTTGTATTGTTTCTCTTTTTGATAATGTTTTACGTCTAATGATTGTTGTATGATCTCCGCCGTGGTGTACGATACCAAATCTATGCCCAACGAGCGCGGTTCTATATCCATAAACGCCGATTCGCAAGCCAAAAGTTTATTAAAAATATCACGTGCTTTTTGTTTGTTGTTGTTGAACAGTCGCAAGCATTCGACCAGTGCCATGGACTTGCATCCGAGCATATATCCCGCCAAAGCTCGTGCTTGCGTGCGTATAGTCACGTCGTGATTACACGTTTCGATTATGCACGATGCGAGGCAGTCTATATCGTCGGCCATATTTGATTTTGTATTCAATAGACGTGACCGTTCCATAATGTAGTATCACGGATACGTTACCGACAAGCACGAATCTGGAATCGTTCGGGTTCTCGTGCAGACGTTGTTCGTTTTGAATATGCGATAAAAAACTCAAATAATACGTTAAATAAGCGTCGGCTTGTTGCGAGTGTATGATAAAGTCGGGAATCACTTGTACACCGTTCATGATCCAACGCTTGTGCGCAACTAATTAAATCGAGACGCCCGCGTCGATATTTAATCGAAATCGAATGATAGCTCGGCATCGTTATTACTCACTCTCGACAGAAAAGCTTCTGTCGAGTTTATAAATTTATCGACATTTGTATTTTTTTTTAAACGACTCGGCACAAGTTCTATGGAACTCTTACTGACTACGTCGTACTCGTCGTCGTTATCATCATAGTCATAATCAATAGGTTTAATAGCAGTCACTGTGTTATTATTATCATTATTATCGGTAACGTTCAGATGATGATCAACGTCGTCGGTATCGTCTAGAAAAAAATCCTCATCGTTTTCTCTCGCGTCGGTCGCATTCACATTATTATCAATAGTCTTGTCCAATAGATTGGTGTAATCTATGATGGATTCGGTATTATGACATTGTGACGCTGAATGCGACGGACTTATGCTTACCACAGACCCGTCGTCGTTGTCGGGTACGCCATCATCATCGTTTTTAGGATTTTCTAAATCGTATTCTTTGTTTGTATAACTTAACGTATTTTCTACGTATTCGTGAATCCGATCCGTCGTCGTTTCTTTTAATCGTTTGACGACGACGTCGTCATCATCATCATCATCACTACCAATCGAGATGGAATCTGATTTTCGTTTAGTCGTCGAATTTGTTTTCTGTTGTACCACCGATACCGATGGTAATGATTTCACGACACTCGGATTGTTCAATGTATTAGATTTATCGTTGAACGTATTGGAAAACGAATTCGAGAAATGTTTAGGTGAACTTATCGACGCTACTATGGGTATATGATGTTGTTTTTTATTTATTATTTCGATTTTTTCTCGGACGTTGTCCGGTTGTTTTTCAGAATCTGTAACATGCGTACCGACGTCGTTTAATATTTTTTCCAAACTATCCAACGAAAGACCCAATGCACCGGTGATTATATTTTTGGTCACCGTGAATATTATATTGTGTTTTTTAAAGACGCTAGAAGACGGAGACGATTCCAAACACGCTATTTCATCACTTTCTACGGTGATTTTTATATTCTCGGGTTTGATGTACTCACAGAGTACGGGATAATCGTTTTTAAACGTGTTTACGCCTAATTGCAAAGCGGTTTTTATAATAAACTTAGAAACTAGTATAGGCAGATATCGCGTCTGAAACGAACTGTTGATGTTGACCAATTCCCGTAGTTCCGAAACTTGTAGATCTTCTATTTTTATTTGTTTTAATATAGGAGACTTTTCACAGGCCGCGTACAACGCAGCTCGTGCAAAAGCATCGTCCATGCTACGAACGTGCGTGTGTCTACGAAATGATTTTACGTATATTTTTAATAGTGATTTTAATTTTAATTTCGTTTATATTACTATATATCAGATTTGATACCGATATATTGCAAAGAACCGTCAAAAACGCTAGACATTTAAAGGAAAACGACGCCATGGCCGGTCTGATAAACGGTTCGGGCATTAATAATATACCAGAATTGAACATAATCACAACAAACGCTGCCGTAAATTTTGCAAACAAATGCGATAAAAAACCGATATTTTACGGAATGTCCGGAACCGATACCGATTGCAAAAGAGCATGCGCCAACGACACGGCGCACGTAGTAAATGTCACAAACGACGATTCTATGTATTTCGAAAACACTAAATTGGAACCCGGTGTGTACTGTGCTATTGGCCGCAGACCCGCGTGTAACGTAAAAACGACATCTATACTAATGACGATTAATTCGGTAACATGTCGGTCCAAATACCCACGCTTGTTTGGCGGCGAAACGGGAAACGACGTGATAGCTTGCAACGATGTATCGATAAACGACCCGTTGAATATTTTATGGGATTATAGAGACAATGTCAGAGTGCGTGCCGAGACAATAGATATGCACGATACTGACGAATTGCTGAATAACGGAGCGTATCGTTTCAGATGTCGTTATTTTGGTAAAGATTCCAATGGAAACAATTTCATAGAAAACCCGTACGATAGATTGCATCCAATGCGTAACTATTGTTCCGAATATATTTACGGAGCACACCCGTCGATACGACCGGTCGTGGACGTAGAAGCCGGTACCATGTATTGCGATTGCGGTGACCCAAACGTTACGCGCGTGCGCAACATAAATATCGACGATCGGTCTACACGGTGTTCCGAAGAAACGTACGAATACAAAACACTGTATCCAAATCAAAAAAGTATAAAAATACCGTATAAATGTTTTACAATAAATTCTCCGATAGAGGACGTTGGACGATACATGCCTTGCCCTCCGGACCAGTTCGTACGAAATGGTAGCCGTATGGCTAGCGTTAACGTTATTTACAGTGATTTGGATTCGGTGCCCATCGAACACCCGTATTATAAAGATTTTAATTTTAAGGAAACGATGTTGGGTGACGCTAAAGGAATACGATTTATAGACTAAAAAAGTTTTTTATTATTGAAATATTGCTAAAAGAATTCAAAATCATCGTCGTCTTCGTCTTCGTAGCTGTTGAGGTTATTGATCTTGTTTTTAAAATTTACGACATTATTGCAATTCGTGTTTTCGACGATGGCCTGTGTAACTGTTGTTGAACCAGCTCCGACGTGTTGTTCGGAAACGGTGTTGTTCATACTCCGACAATCGATGTCCATAAAATGTATCGGTTCCACGTCCATTAACATCTGAACGGGGGCCTGTGTAAAAAATCAAAATATTAAACATAATCGTATACGTATGCATAAACTATATTATAATATTACGATTTCGTTTTGAAAGATCTTATTCTTGTTCATGTATTTTTTTAAATTAATTTTATAATCCAAGTTCATGATAAATCGCTTAGATTCGTATTCAGATTCTCCGTCGTCTTCAAACAACCGTCGTCGGACGTTGCCTTCATTAAGCAACGGAGCTGATACCGAGGTCTTTAAAACGTTTTCGTATTCTACACAATTTCTCAGACATTCGACCAGTGTCGTATTTTTTGACCAGTTGTACAGACTCGATGCAACTAATCGATCGTTATAATCGGCTAAAGCGCCGTCTTTACAGATATGCACTATAGTCTTTACATAGTTATACGCTGTATTTTTTAACCGTGGTACATCTACCGGTAACATAACACCTAACGAAATATACATATAATATATGCGCACTATATCGTATAACTCGTTTTTCAAGTCGACAATGTTTTTCAATTTACCGATTTCGTGAATTTTTTTTATCTGTTTCATACTTCCACGGTTCCGAAACCCCGATAATAAAATCAATGTCACTATTTCAAAAATACGATTTTTCCAAACGTCCGTGTTTCGTTGTGCGTCTATATTGCAATCCAACAAATCCATCTCGTAATGATTGACTATGTCTAATTCTTCGGGTCGTATGCATGTAAAAAAACCGCCGACCATACTGGGTGTCAGTAACGAATCCGTAAAATCGGTACCGGACATGGTACAAAACGTGCGAAACACCAGCTTTGAAAACTTTAAACGTCCCACAGTGTCGTCGAATCCGTATATCCGCATCGGTTTACTATGAGTGTTGCACTCTACCCAAGCGCACGAATCATAGACTTCTACAGATTTATCGTAATCATCGTTTTGATCAATTATGTTTAACGGACAATCGTCAAAGTTGTAGGTTTTCGGTATTATAGATACCTCGTTTTTTATATTAGGCGTATGTCCGTATAGAATTGACAACATGTCACTGTCTTTTGTGAGAAACACATTGAGGTTTGACGATTTATCACGATTCAAATACATCTGTAGTTCACCTTCACCAGAGACCAATTGAACGACCCGATACCCCTCGCGTTCGCACATTTCTTTGAAAACGTCCCGGATCAAACTCGTGCATATGTCCACGTCGTAACTGCGTTGTTCTTTGTTTTGCACTCGTTTCCCGTCCATGTACACGTATACAACATCGAACGTTTTACCGAAATACGACTGTAACACGCTGACCAGATTTCGTAAATATTTTGCACTTTCTCGGGCTATAGCCTCTTCGGCGTTTCTCTGGGTTTTATTGTGATCGGTCATACCTTTGAATCGTATCAACTCACCGTCGATATAAATATTAGACGTGTTGCAATGTGTACGTTTATACAGACCATTGTTGAAACGATCGGTTATGAGATCACGATTCAATATACCCATTTTCTCTAAATTACTAGTTATATAGATGTTTTACGGACGAACGTGCGGCACTGACTGGTCGTACAGTTTATAAATATTCTATATTTATGTCAGATGTCCGATTTTTATCAACGTATTTCGTATGATCGGCGCAACGCCGGATCAGAACATAATAACAAATGTATGTTTCAGGGATTGTCGCCGTGTAGCGATCATGTATCCAGATTCATATGCAACGCACACGCCTCGACCATATTCGGTCTAATTTATCAATACACGCATACCACTGACGGTAATAACGAAGTTTCGTATTCGGTAGTCACGTACACCACAACGTCCACATGGAACTGGTATCTACCCCTGTTCAAAGACCACGTAACCAACGTAGTATCATGCGATGAGATTATGGCGTACGCGTCCAACATATCTAGTCTTACAAACGGGAAATACGACGCTTTAAAACTGTTCGATATACTTACTCATTACATGAGTCTGAACGCTTTTACGGAAAAATGTTCACCGAAAACTTGGTTCGATGATAACCCCGCCAATTCTGTAATAATGTACGACGAGATCGATAATAATATTAAATTCATTACCGATTTACCACAACTGCACAGATATCTGTTTGCGTACATGGGTAGTTCGTTAGTGAAAAACGGAAACGTTAATAAAATACAAATAGACACAGTTGCGTTGTTGAGAACCAACAACGTGTCATCTGCCACGTTCACATTAATCAATAAACCACGTTTGCTGAAATACACTACACATAAACACTGTGTGGCCACACCGTTGGTCTTGGCTTCGTTGCGGTACATCACCAGTCAAGAAACTCGCATGACATTCAACAAAATATCGAATTCGACAATGTGTTGATATAATTTTTTTAATTTCAAAAAATTAAATTTGAGATGCTATATAGTTGTTTAGTCTTTTATCGAGTACGGTTATGTTAAACAAACGAGCTATCCGACATATATCTTTTATGGAACCTCGCATGTTAACGACGTGTGTGTATCTTTCGTTGTACAGTTTTTCGATAACGTTGTATATCGTGTCAACAGTTGTATCGGAATCGTCGTGATAGATCTTTACGCGAAATCCCGGATTTCTGGGTTTTATACTATATCGATTTACTAAATGCTCTTTTAGAGGTAGTGGGTTATAGTCCGATGTATGATAATTAGCAAACGTGTACATTATAAAAACCCGATATGGATGACGACAAATCAATAGTGTCTATCGATGATACGAATAAAATGTTTTTGTACAACAATCAGTCCAATAAAGCTAGGTACATTTATACTTTATGTGAACAGCCGAAACCAGAAATCGATTCATGTCTGTTGAAAAACAATCTGTATTTTAGTAAAGAGACAAAATCCGACGAAAAATTATGTCTCACCGAAACTGATATATTGAATATCGTTCGTACCGTGTTCTTCATCCACGTTTTTGAAATATTACCAAAAGAATCGATGTACGATATTATATATAGTGGTAATGTGGAATTTGTAGTAGATAAAGATACGCGAGTACGAGAATCTATAGATTTCGATGAATACGTGCACGTTTTAGATCAAGTGTTTGGCAAAAACTTTTGTAAAATAGCTCAACGTCCGATAACTCTACTTTATTATATATATTTAACGAAATGGCGATTTTACAATTACGGAAAACCAGTGTCTACGCCGTCTGCTGATGACATAATCAATACGTATAGATTTCTGAAATTGCCGATATCGCAATTGTCGCGAGTTAGCGCATTTATATTATCACGTACCAATACCGATAATAAAATCCCGTTACAGCAAAAAATAAAAAAGTTACAATAACATTATGAGCGTATCTTTAGATTCATGGGAAAGTATAAATTACACGGTGCAACGTTTTTTCAAACCCGATTTGTGCCCGTATTATAATAACGAATACGTTAAAATATTATTAGATATCATAGCTCAGAGTATAGGTAAAAATAGTTTTAATTACGTGAACACGATCGTGTCTTTAGCCGAACCGATATGGCATAACAACAACACGGTGATTATATCGTTGCCGATGATACAATATTTATTAGATCAACCTGTAAAATTGCCCGAAACAAAAATCGTACCGGTAGAAAATTTTGATATATTTGAAAATTTCAACGTCGTATGCGATCAAACTGGCACAAACTACGGAGCCGATATATATAAAAACGATGTTAAAACCGAATATTTGGTTCAGTGGAACGATTTCGACGATCCGTCGACCTACGATAAAAACAATTCGTATACTCCTATAACCAATAGTCAGATAATATCGTTGGTAATGGTTATGCGATTGACGTTGTGCGTGTCTCATTGGTTGTTTCATTACAAGTTAAAGAAAAAAATCACAGATCATAAAGATTTTCCGCAAATAGAATTCGCCAATGTGGAACCGTCTTCGAATTTCGTATCGACCAAATTCAACGAGATCGAATCCGAATCCGAAGACAGCGATTCTATCGATGTCGGTACCGTGCACAAACGACGTCGTAACAACTATGGTGCCGATATAGACAAATACAATCCTAGTAAAAAATATAGAATTTAATTAATCCGTATCCAGATTTGGTGGCAACACCAACATAGGTGATTTGGTTTTTTTTACAAAATCAGCGTACTGTGAATCTTTGTACGACGTCATACCGAACAATAACATTATAAATATAATGAACAACATCAAATATATAATAGACATAGTAGTGATTAAATTTAGTCCGTTTGTACCGAATTGTTTACGTATTATATCTTGAAATATAGTATCTCGAGCATTGTTCAATCGTTCGTGGTCTGATTGCATTTTTTATGAAAATATCGATTTCTTAGCAAGAATTAATACATTGCGTTCTAACCAGGGTTGTTTCAACAGTTTATCGTATATATGTAATTCTCTATTTATAAAACCGTCCTTAGATAAAAGCGTGAAAAACAAACTAAAAGCAAATATCAAAATAACTAAAAAGTACAACATAGTTTTGATATTTGTAAAAAATGGATAATTTCAAACCTGGATTACGCGCTATAAACGAACGTGCGTTAAATGATTTATTAGATTCTATTCCAAAAGACGCATCTAAAGAATTTATACGCAAACAACTACCTATCCCCTCTAATAAGCGAGTGTCGATAAAGCTAAACGATTTCGTTAGTTTACCTAGATTTCTGACGACCATGGTGTCCGAGTTATCGTTACTGGACGAACCCGACATTGTGCGTCGATTCGATATATGTTTAGGTTACATGCGTGTCCGTGATTATTCCATACACACCATAAATCGATATTTAAAATTATTACGCAAGCACGGTGTGTTTGGTACGGGCGAGGAAATCGAACATTTGAAATGTGATCCCACGTTGTTTAAGCCACAAAAACACATACGTATAATTGACAAAGAATCATTTATTAAATTCATAAAATATATGTCTTGTAATTTTACAAAATTTATGGCACCATTATTGTTGTCCGTATATACGGGTTTACGTACTACGGAACTGTTACAGTTTACAACGTTCCATTTAAAACAGTTAACGGAAAAAACAATTGTAGTAGATATAAAACGTAAAAATACATCACCCCGAAAAAAAATCATATTATGGAAACCCAATTACATTAAACAATTTAATGATTTTGTAATACAATTAAAAATCTTATATATTAATGAATACAATATGTTTGAGCGTAATAATTTAGATATAAGATTATTTAACATCACTCCGCGTACTCTGGTGAATCGCGAACAGGCCGTGTTCTTTAGAGCCACTGGAAAAAAACTGCCATTCGGATACGGTGTACATGGTAATCGAACTACTATGTCTAGTATTATGTACGACACGACTCCAAATCTCATAGCTGTAAAAAACTTTTTACAACATGAAAATGTAGCAAGTACACGTAATTACGTACGAGCCGATATAAATTTATTAGAAAAACAATTTAACAGAATAACGGCGGAGCATTTTAAAGATACGTTAAAAAAACTTGAATGAAAAAAAAATCAATATTGTGCAGCAAAGAGCACGGGTTGAAATCTGGTCAATAGTTTTATATTGGGCTTCGGTTTCGTATAAAACATCATATTGGGTTTTAGTTTATCGTGTAACGCCGTTTCTATCAAAGAACATTTGTATTTTCTTATAGTCGACACTACGTAATTCACGGATTTGTTTTTGAAATATTTTTTACATAATACGACCACACGCTTATCGAATCGATTTTCTTTTAATTTGCTGTGCGCCGTACTCCAGGATACGTTATCGAAATTTTTTGCATTAAACGCCAAAAACATCATAGAAGCCTCATAAGTCTCCAACAATTTCAGTACATCGTACAAACGCTTTTCATCGATATCACTTATGGAACATTTTAAAATACGAACCACACTGTCGCTGATATTATGTATATATGCAAACACCTTAGACATATCGACATTCGCGGATTTGGGAATTTTTGACGACGCTCGAGCAGTTACGGACAATTGCGTTTCATTACTATTATACACGTCGATAATATCGGAATTTATTTCGGTGTCCACAGTGTCAGTTCTACTTTTGGACAAAGCTATTATATTATTTACGGCTTCTTCTATGTGCAACAAGATATCAGTTTCACACGCAGTATCGGCAGCGGATATAGAATCGGCCTCAACACCATCATCATTGACGTGGACCACGTCGTCGACCGGTTCTGACATAGTCGCATTCGTCTGTACATCGGGTAACGTCGGATCATCAGTTGTAACATAAGAATTGCCCTCAACACTACCAGCATCGTTAGTATTTACATCGAGATCGTTGTACGTGCACGCCATGTTGAACAATTTAACACCGTCCACCAACAGAGAAAATGAATATTTACTCAAATTAAAGTTATTCATTATATATAGTTAAAATGAAATTGACTATAGATGAATTTAAAAAAATACGAACGGTACAATGGACAAGCAAAATTATGGAAAACGGTATAATATATTACACACCTATAGACGCGGTTTCAACGGTTCTCTTCAACATGGATCTGTTGCGACTTGTAATAGCACCAAAGTTCCAAAAACAAAATGCAATAACGCGTATACCAAATTTTGATTGTTCGCAACCGGTCGTAATGCTTCCCAATCTCGAACTGAGACTTATCCCCGAACTGGAAACTGCAATGTATTTTTCTGATGCGTCATGGTATAACGAAACACGTATCAATCCGTTTAACTCGGTGATTAATAATTGGCAAATCTCATCGGTTATGATTCTAACATCTATATTATATATAATTGTATTTATTTTATTAGTGTGTTGTTATAAAAATTATTTACCAATTCGTTTAACGAAAATATTACAATACCGTTTTATATAACACGTTGTTTATAATGTCGGAATGTTACATTTCAATCAAAATTGACACTGTTTACGTTGTCGCATTTGTCAGATTACTGAACAATTTATTTATGTAACAATTCCGAATGTTTTTTGTAATTATCTACGTCCAATAAACGTACAATACCATTGTCCAATGAATCGTCACTGTCCCATAACTGCGAAACCAGTCGAAATCCGTAATAATTTAATTTTTCCTTATACCGGTCCAACCGATCGTTTTGTAACTCTAAACCCGAACCATTGTTACGTACACCCATCAAAAACATGTCATACGCGTTTTCCCATTCTTCGGTACCCCAATAGAAATAACCTGGTGGATGATCGTCGTTAAGTGTGGGTATACCGCGTACCGTGTTATTATAATTCGGACCCATGGAACACGTGTATGTGGTAAGATACGCTGTGCACACCGGTCCTATTAGAGATCGTTTCGGTTTCATTTGTAAATGTCCAGGTATACCGACTTTTGTGTTTTCGGACATCGCCACGGTATAAGTTTTAAATGGTAAAAAATCACCCAATTTTGTTTTAGCCGTTACCGCGGCGTACTGTCTTTTTCCTACCACGCCATCTAAAACACGAATCTGTTTATAATTTTCGGAAAACAACGCACCGTCGATCATATCGAAATCGGAATTGTCTTGTTTGGCCAACAGTCCAGTACGAACCGGTATTCCGGAACCTTGAAACACGCACGTTTTATATAATAGATCATAGTGCCCGGCTTTTATTTCCAGAGATGTATCGTGTAGAGCGTGCTTGCACGGATTCAATAGTCTAGAAGTATTTACGTTTTGGGCGACCGTCTGATTAAAGTAATTTTTAGACAAAAGGTTGTCTGAAATCCAAGGCACTAAAAAATGCCAATCTCGATATCGTTCGTTGGCCGTTTTTACTGTGATTGATTTGCACGTGGGTAACAAATCGTTGTATCTATAATTTTCTTCGTAATTAGCGCAGACGCAATTTATGTTTTCCAACGGTTTGTCAATGTTGTCGATTTTTCCGTTACAGACGCGGACCGTGGTACAATTCCCGGTAATAGTATCGTTACCTATGTATCCGTCCATCTTACATTTGCATACGAACATATAATCAGACGAACCCACATCAGTGGATATTAGCACCAGATCGCCATGAAACGGATTACACGCTTGGTCGAGATTTGTAATCGCCAGAGCGTACCCTTCGTCTGTAGAATTATTTTTCGGTATAACGATATACGTATCGTTGTCGTTTTCGTAATATTTAGTGTCTTCGCTGAAATGTGTACAGCGCACCAGTAATTCCCGACACCCGAACAACGTCGTGGGATCGGTCATTGAACATTTTTCTAAACCGTGGACATTACACTCTCGCTCGTTTTCTACATCGATAATCGGGTTCTCGTAAGACGGATATCGAATGTCCATTTTAAATCTAAAGAGATCCGATCGATCACCCGTTTCGAAAGTTTTTATACGTTTTTCACTTATATATATAGAACATATAACTAGTATTAATAAAAGAATCAATAACAGCACAGTAATTGTACGCATTTTTACTGTTGTCTAACACGATTTTACGTACACAGAGTACTATGTTTACGGACAAAACTAAATCACCAACGGACGTTTATAATTATGCTATAAACGATAACACGTATTATCCGAAATCGTCGAAACTTGAAGTCGGATCGAATTACAACGGCGACGGTTTAACGTCTTCGGATAAACTTACAAAGTGGCTATTGCGCGCCGAAAACAACAAACAGAAAATTTACCCCTTTGCTATATTGATATTGGCTACAATACCAGTGTTGCTGGTGTTATGCACTTCGGCTACCGGATTTTATACAAAATCGTTGGTCCTTTTAATATATTTAATGATGATAGCGATTACGGTGTTTTTATTTAAAAAATAACATATACATTTTAAGTAGACGTGAAATTTTGTTTTATTTTTATTAAATGATAAGAGTCTAACGATTTTAAACATATACAATCCGACATATATAAACGTACATTATACAAAAAAGATAAATCTACATATCTAGTAAAAATAGGTATACGTTTTTCTATATCATACATCAAAATATATCCAATATTATGTAAACGTGAAATATTTAATTGTACAATACCCGTACGTGTATTTAAATTCTTAATAACACCTAAAGTACACAAGTCGTCGAAAGCTTCATATCGTTTGTGCATTGTTCTAACGTGATTTTCATCACAGCCGGTGTCGTCAATTTTCGAAAACGAATTGTACAAAATACGAAAATCTCGTCTAAACATGTCGGAATCTAAAGTGGTCTCAGGTATCGTCGGCATCGACAGAGAACAACCGTCTTCTAAACTGTATCCCCGGGAAACCGGATCCATAAAGTCGTCGTCGTCGTCGTCGGCACCAATTGAACGTACCACTTTATGGTTGTTCATCGTGTTCCTGACCGTGTTGCTTGTTTTCTGCGCTGTAATGGGAACAGTAATGTTAATATGGTCGTGTTACGCAAACTATATGCAAATGTATAGAGTCAAAATAAATAAATCTAATAGTGACGCAGACGTAGCTCTGTCGTTTTACGAATCTCTAGATCTACTAAAATACTTATACCAAAGCGCCTTTATTTAAACACTCACACGTCGATCAATTGAAACCCGTGCATGCCGATTACGCGCTTGACTTCGGGCAATACCGGTACCGTGCGCAACGCCAGAGTCGTGGAACTAAGGGCTTGTGAATCGAAACCATTGACGTTCACCAACGTATCGGCTCGTATGTCGAATATTTTTAGATTCGTGTACGGGTGCATGGCATGTATGACGATGTTCTGCGGAGCTATGATCTCTTTATTTGGTCCCACAGCACAATCCGGATGGGCTAACATGGAACGCACTTGACCCGCCGGTATGCGACCGATTAGAGAAACGTCGCTGAATACAATCTGCGCGTGTACGCGGCGCCCGTCTCTAGTAATGCCCCAAAATCGCGATAAATCTTCAACGGCAGCGCACACGTTTTTTTGTCCAAAAGAATTGGCTATTTTACTACCGACTCCGAATTTCCCTAAATGTTGACCTCGTATCAACACCGTCAGAGCTTTATTGGTTTTCACGCTGTCTATTTTTAAATTATCATATTGACTCTTGGGTTTGAAATGAATCAGATGATAATAATGATTACCTATTACGGTGACCAATATATTACAATGTCTACTGTGTTTTGTATAGACTTCGTTGTTGGTCACCACGCAACCGATTAACGTATCGTCGTCACAAGTGTCTACGTACACGTCTATAAACCGTACGTCTTTGGCGGTTTTTGAGTTTTTAAATGTGAATTCTACGCTAATACAAGCGTTGTAGTGTATCGGCGGTACTTGTTCCACGAATTCTCTATCAAAAACCACACCGTCTTCTACACAGGCGCCCTGTACGTTTCCAAACATTACCCAAGCCGTCAGATTCCAAGGATTAGGCGGCATGTACGAATCCTTGTTCATTATAGTCTGTACGTACCGTATCACGTTGCGTCGCAGGTGCGGAGCGTTATTGAACACGTACGTTTCGTTTTTGGTCTCCTCGCAAGTGTATTGTAATTTACGCAAATCGAACATTCGCAACAGCGAGTGCAGAGCCTTACCGGCGTCAGTGTCTTCGATATGAGGCAGGTCTTTGACAAACACTCGATCTATTTCTGCAAAATAATCGGTGAACGGAGCGTATCCACGACCGGTTATTGCGCTGTTCGATATACGAATACGAGCATCATCATCGATTTCGATATAACAAGTGATGCCTAATGAGGACATCATCAGTTGTTTGTGAAAATTCGAAGTGACATTGGCCACGCTGCCTTTGACGTTGTTTATGGCTACCGTAGTCTTGGCCGGTGGATTTTTAACCAACGCCCACGGATCCAGAATCTTCGCCGTAGTAGAGAACCGAGCGCCGGGTTCGTACGCTATACCGTATTTCGTGGTTTCGGCCGGTGAGAAATACACATCGTATTCGGCACTGTATTTGATAGGTATCGACGATTTAGTATAACAATATATGTACGGTTCATAGTATTTAGTAGTAACGTTCACACAGTCCCGATGTCGTTTTACAGACAAAAAAACGTCGAACGTCCAATCGCACCGACAGTTTATGAGAAACCCGTTCAATATCAACACGTTCCGCCCGTCAGGTTTGGATATACTCTTCAGATACTGATATACCAGTATTTCGTCACTTTCCTCGGTCATCATCACAAAATCGGCCAACACGTTTTGTTCGCCGGCGGATATCAAGTCTTTAGTGTTCACCGCACACAAATAATTAAAAGCATCGTTCGGGTATATCAGAGCCGTGGAATTACGAAAAGCTTCGTTTGAACCACGTATCACGGTAGATAGATAATGCGAGGTTTTATTACTGCGACCGTCGTGCAGCGTACTGTCGAACGATTGCGAATACGATTTACTGGACCCGTCGTGATCGTACGCGGTTTTTTTGCTAAGAGCCGTGTACAGATTACCGATTTCAAAATATTCCGACATCTTTACGTTACACGACGTGTTGTTTTTTCTTAACATTTCTATTCCTTTGTTTATGACCGTACCACAATTCAAAAACTTACGATTTTTTAAATCGTTCATATCGTACGGATAACTCAGAATAACGTTAAACATGTCCAAATACTCGCTACCTTCGGAAACCACGCCAAATGGATTAGCCGTATTTATCATTTGTATCCACAACTGTGGGTTATCTAGACTCGAAACAGTTTCCCGCTTGTACGTAATAGTTATTACTCGATCGCAATAACTCAACGCTACACCGTCATCATCTATGTAAAAATACCACTCAATGGACCGTTCGTTTTTGCTCTCGCGCACGTGCATAGAGAGTGCATCAAACGTAGAAAACGACATGTATACCTTGAGCACTCCTTGTAATATAACTTGTCCCCATTGAGCCCTAGTCCGTTTGACTGCCTCTTCACCACGTATCAAATAATCGATATAAGTACCGAGTATGATCGGAACCGACGTGTGGTTTATGCGTTTGCGGTTGTGTTTGTATGCCAAACACGCCATATACGATTGACGTTTAAGCGTCATGGCATCTATAAACGCATCTTCGACCCTATAGTCATCGTAATGATAGCAATTGGTCATGATCCAAGAATCCTGTTCTTTCCTCTGTCCGATGTTCACGCTACATGATAATAATAAATAAGATTCGAAAAAACCCATAATATGGACAACGTTACCGATCGACGACGGCTACTGTTGCAGTGTCGACGATTGTTGGTCAAAGACTTGTTGAAAGTATTCGAAAATTACGAATCGTCAAAACTGTTACTATGGGAAATCGTACGCACCTTACATCCGACACACACCGCGGCTTTGCTGTTTACTCTGGAAAATATAACACGGTCTTATAAAATCGACACGTTGTCAATCAACACTGAACCAGAAGTCGTTGGACCGTCGAATATAAACGAAAACGATCCCGCGATTAAAACTAACGACGTACGTTTAACGGAAATCGATATAAATACCACGGTAGCCGATAACGGTGTAGTTTTGTGTTCGGTAAAACCGACATTACATTTGGGTTCCTGCGAACGGGATCACGTCATATTACCGGACATCAACAGATTACGAGACGTTACCGCGACGCATGACGGTCGCGACAACATGACTATATTCGGTCTCATAAAAATGATGCAGTCCCCGCAATCTTCGGATTATGAAACATGCAGTGTATACGAGCGTATCGCCATGCATAACTTGCGTACAAAACAGTACACGCAGTTTTCGCAAAATCTATTATATCACTTGTTGCCCGAACATATGCATTATTCAAGATCTGTAGCACCGGCGTTACGCGATCACGTGATCGCGGACGCGGAACCCAGTATTCATTTAAAATTTATGCAATATTACGAATCATTTTATATACGGACCGCTATTGGTTCTTGTGAGGCTCGCACGTTCCGACATATCAATCGGCCACGGGCAGTACGACTATACGAAAAACCAATAAATGATTACGAGTCGATATGCGTACAACCCAGATACGCGGGCTACAATATTGTAATAAATTCCACAAAAACCGGAACGCGTTCATATAACCGGTACGGAGAATTATTGCAATCGGTGTTGTACCAGAAAAAATTTCCGGAACACGCCACATTTGAAGCCGTACTGTTACCGATAGACGAAAAAAATAATGCGAGATCCTGGCGATACATACGTCCCGGTGCATCGTGTACCGATCGTACCGGGATATCGGATTGTCAAAACTTTACGATAATGATTGTAGACGTGTTTCGTGTACGTGGTAAATTACTAACACACGAACCTTTTGAAAAACGTATCAGATACGCTAAATTATTGATATGTGAAAACGTAAAAGTATGTGAAACGCGTTCCGGCGTCGGTGGCATGACCATGTGGGATGACTTGGAACGCAGACACTACAACAACCAAACGATCGATTGTTTCGACCCAATAAACGGGGTGTTCGTACGACGGAATTACGATTCCGTTAACGCTAGATCTCGAGACTACGTTTTTCATCCAAACGCCGTTTATAGTTTTCAAAAAAATGCAACAGACCGAGTGTTTGGAGATTTTTCCATACGGTTGGCGTTGGATTCATATTTTTCTCCGACCATGTCCCAGCAATGTACAATTTTACCTATTTATGCGCACGACGATCAATTTTATTACACTTATACATTTGATCGTAATAATTTCTCATTTAGACACGACGTATGTTTAGATCGCGTGTGCGACGTATGGAGGACACGACTACGCTACTCCAAAAACATGGTATACGTACACGACGCACGCATCCCTCCAATGGGTATACTCTTGTTACGTGTGTACCATAACGAAAATTTGGATTTTAAAAAAATCGGACATGATTCTCGTAGAGTTATTGTTTCTTATGAAACTAAAATAACTACATCTATATACGATATACCATTCGAATCAATACGTTGGTTTTAAAAAACCCAGACGCACGAATATATTGCACATACATTTATTATTAATAATATATATGAAATTGTTATACATATAAAATGAGTTCTTTACAAAATTATATATTAAATTAAAAATTCAAACAAACGGATCCATAAATAATTCTACATCTATCTCTTCTATGAGATCTCCGCCGTTGTCGAATACGTGTTCCGTGTAATCGTTTATATCAAACGTTTCATGACAAATGAGATCGTCAGTGATTAGTGGCGGTGACGATGAAACCGAACGATTGCGTTTTATCCCACGTTTACCGCGCGACGTAACGTCTACACTTGTGGATTCTTCCAAATCTATCGGCCATACGAGTGGTTGACATATCAATTGAGCTATTTTGTCACCAGGATTCACAATAAACGGTTTTTTCGAGTGATTGAATAACAAGACATGGACGTTTCCTCGATAATCGGCATCAATAATACCAGCTATATGTAAAAACATTAAATTTTTATACAATTAAAAAATATTTTATAATACACAAACGTACCACCGACATCGATTTGATATTTCCAAGCCAGTTTTGAAACCGGTTCTATTTTACCGTACGAACCTTCGGGTAAACATATGCATAAACCCGTGTCCAATAGTTCTTTACCTTTAGGCGATATGTTGTATCTGTATGCACTGTATAAATCGTAACCTGCCGATTGTAGAGTGGCTTTAGTAGGCAATTGTGCGTGTGGTACAACTCGAAAAACTTTTAATTTACGAACGTCTGTCATAATTAATATACACGTGACGCACATACAGTATTTAAAAAACTATTAACAATGACAAATGTTTTAAAATCTATCGTATTTATTCTAAGTCCACACACATACAGTATCATTTTATCTAAAAATATATATGTATTAATATAATAATGGGAGGGAGTATTTTAAGAAATGGTAACTAGTATAAATACACGTGCGGGCTCGCGCGCGCGACAGACTCTGTCCAGTAGTTTGGTCGAGAACTGAGTCTCTCCCGGGTCGGGGTGACGGCGTCCTCTGTCCATGTATAATATATATATATAAAAGAGAGGAAAGGGAAAAGATAATACTGTAATAATAATAATAGTAATTTTTCAGGAAAGTTTTTTTCCGACGAGAATCCACGTTACGCCGTACGAGGTGGTTCCTACGGTCCGACGGCGTAAAACCGACCATGTACCACTTGACGTCCAATAATAATAATAATAATAATAATAATAATTTTCAGAAAAGTTTTTTCTCGACGATTTATTATTACGCGTTTGCGGGCGCGTTTTACGATATGCGGTGTCGGACCGTACGAAACACCGTGTACCACTTGACGCGCACGGCTACAGTGGACGTTGACGTCAAGTGGTACACGGTGTTTCGTACGGTCCGACGGCGTAAAACGCGCCCGTAAACGTATCACATGACGCGCTAGTCGATCGGTTGTCATCGCGTTTACGGGCGCGTTTTACGATATACGGTGTCGGACCGTACGAAACACCGTGTACCACATGACGTCAACGTCCACTGTAGCCGTGCGCGTCAAGTGGTACACGGTGTTTCGTACGGTCCGACACCGCATATCGTAAAACGCGCCCGCAAACGCGTAATAATAAATCGTCGAGAAAAAACTTTTCTGAAAATTATTATTATTATTATTATTATTATTGGTACGTCAAGTGGTACATGGTCGGTTTTACGCCGTCGGACCGTAGGAACCACCTCGTACGGCGTAACGTGGATTCTCGTCGGAAAAAAACTTTCCTGAAAAATTACTATTATTATTATTACAGTATTATCGTTTCCCTTTCCTCTCTCCTCTCTCTTTTATATATATATTATACATGGACAGAGGACGCCGTCACCCGACCCGGGAGAGACTCTGTTCTCGACCAAACTACTGGACAGAGTCTGTCGCGCGCGCGAGCCCGCACGTGTATTTATACAGAGTTCGGTATCCCCACCACATTATTATTAAAAAACTGATAAGACCTTGTCGTGTACAACTCATAATCCATAACCCGCAATCTGTGAACTTGAAAATCAAGCGATCCGTTCACGTATATACCATTCATTACATAATTTCAATGTTATATATAGTGATACGATATAAAATAAAAAATAATGAAAGCCACACTGGTTGTACATCCCGTTTTTCGTTTGTACATATTCAATCCTATAGTGTACGGACGTTTAAAAGACTTGTTTTCGGCTATTTACGTTTGCGATCGTATCCCGACGCGAGACACACGCGCTTTGTTAGTTTACAACGAAAACACAATTTTGAAAAAATCTTTATTTTTAGAAAATTATCATCATAACACGACCGATGTCGAAACCGATAGAATCGTAGACGATTATGTATCCACTACGTATCGTCTACCAAAATCCGGTGTTAAAATGTATAATATACAAGACAAAGCGCCTAGGTTTTTATTATGGTTAAACACCGATATGTACGAACCGAACGTCTGTTGTACGGCCATGTACAAGTGTTCGAACATTGGACAATTGCCTATAGCTATTGAAGTTGCGTCGGACTGGGCCAAACGATATACGATTATACCTTCTTGTGGTTTGCGCAAGCTACGCGTGGTGGTTTTCGACTTGGATCAGACGCTCATAGATGACAACCCCATTGCTTGTAGATCACTTAAAAATTACAAAAAAGTTTTGAACACGGCTCGAGAACATTACGATTTCATAGTTTTATGGTCGCACGGTAGTTCGTTACACGTGAACAACCACGTCGCTCAGTTGGGTTTTAATTTCGATTTGATATTAAACGAAGACGAAAGTCTACACGGCGATAAATACGTACAAAATTGTAAAAACTTATTGAACATCTACAATCGCATAAGTACCGATTGTCGTATAGTGTACGCCGTTCTAGTCGATGATTCGCCGTATAATTGGACACCGGAGTATGACGCGCTAGTGGTGCCCGTGCGCGGTATAAACGACGTACTACCAGTAAGCCACGTGTTATATAAATTGAAGACATAATTCAAAATCGTATACTCTGTCGCGAACCGTTCTTGTGTGCACATCGTTTTTTATAATCGTTTTAATTGTACTGTTTATCGTTATTAACATGGCTGATTTGAATACAGCATCTTCGTCATCGTCGCCTTTATCGTCACCGTCATTTTTTTCGTTGCCAGTGTCGTCGAAAAGACGATCGAGAGAGTCGTGCGAACAAAACGGTAACAAAAATCGTAGATTGCGTCTACGTACACGTTCCATGGCCGTAATCGAAGAAACGGGTACAACGACCACTACAACAGAATCCCCGGAAACGACCACTAACACTGCAACAGGTTCTACTCTTGAAGATGTAATAAATTCTATTGATTTTTATTTACCATCTACATCTGTTGGATATTCAGCGTGCACTCCGGAACGCGACGATGACGACGACGATGATGACGACGAAGTTATCGATGTCGATGCGATTCCTTCGTCACAACCCGACAACGACTCTGTGAAAACTTCGATATTCACGGGATCGATCGAAGTGCTCGAATCACAACGTGATTTTTTAATAAATTCGTGCGCTCGTCACGAGGGTAAGATTACGGGATTCAATAAATCTATAGAAAAATGCAAAAAATACATAGACAAAACCAAGTCCGAGATTGCTGATTTGGATTTCGAGATCGAGCGTTTGGTGTTGGAACGAAAACGAAAAGCACGCGAACAATTGCGTTTGCGTTATATCGATAACTGTGCTTGGGCGTTCACCGACGAAGTCTGTCCCATATGTCTGGAACGGTATAAACCCAATGTTATTTACGATAAATGTCGACATGTCGTTTGCGAGGATTGCAACAAGTCTTTATTACAAAACAACGAATCTCCAGTATGCCTGTTGTGCCGTAATCGGATTTCCGGTTATTGTAGATTCGACGAAGACAAATTGTGCAGCGTACACAAGAGATGTAAATTTCGCTTCGATTCAATACCAACGCCATTGATTTTTCATAACGCTGCATAAACGATAGTTACTAAAAAATACTTGTATACGTTGTTGTTGTTATTATTATTATGTTTTTTGGTTAGTTACTTAAAATATATATAATACTTTAACAAAACACGCATTTAATATTATTTGTATATTGTTAAGGTTTGATATCTAAGACTCCCGATCAACGGGTATCGATACTTTCCCGTTTATAACGAACAGGTATAACAATTTACGGTTTGTTGCTGGACGAAACGTGTTATAATTTATATAAGTCAAAAATCCAGGTTTGTCTTTGGGTCCGTATGCACGAAATCCCAATATATTTTTTTCAGATTTAATGTACGTCATACAGTTGTCGATTTCGTTATAATTAAAGGTATAATAAAAACCATCGAGGTATCTTGGCCAATAAGCCATAACCGTGTTTTTAGTAGGTGCGGTCTCGGCAGTTGTAACGTTTACGGGATAATCGTACATGATACCGTCGTCGGCAATCGGTTTCGACATATCGTCTGATGACTCTGGAAACAGAGCATCTACGTCTTTTGTATTTACGGATTCCGGTATCGGAACCGCGTAAATCAATGGAAACACTGGTTTTCCGTATTGTTCAATCAGTGCACTATTATTGTTCAAGAATCCGGCGAATCGTCCGAATTCCGTAGTCTCGAAATAATTTACAGGTGAACGTGTGGTCTGACACGGTACGGCGTAATTTATGAATTTTCCTGTAACGTCCAAGTTGTTGGGCACCAGAGCACCGTTTACGTAGTCTATTAGAAGGAGTTCGTCGTCGGGTTTGCAGACAAACGTTTTTTTACGTATATCGAAATCATGAAACGTTTTCATGGCTTCGGTCCACCGCACTTTTAAGTACGGTGCGTCGGGTTTGACTATGCCGTCTATAGATGGTTCTATACACTTTTGCTGGTGTTCGTCGAACACCGTAGACGGCCAATTGGGTATGGTTATGTTTACCGGACTTGTGCCCCAAACGTATTGTAGCTTTTTGTCCACGACCCGTTCGTCGCATAGCATTTCGGTCGCTGTAGCTGTACCGTCTTCGGTACAAGTGATCTTACCGGTCGCGAATTTCAAAAACCCATCGTCGTACTCATAAGTACGAGGCACGCATTTTGGACTCTCGCAGTACGGCGTCCCGTCGTGTATTTTTACGCCGTGAATGCATCGTTTTATCTGGCCAACGTCGTCGGCACATTGTAAATACGAATCACCGTCTATGGGTATTCGATCGTTTCCGCGACCGTAACATTTATTTTTGTATACACAACCCATATTGACGGCACTGAATACCGTGTCGTTTGTGCATTCGTACAACACGCTTTTGTTGTTTTCACACACGTAATATTGATTAGATTTTAATGGATCTGTATTATCTTTAATAGGCATGTTGTGCTTGTAACCGTCCAATTGATCGTTGCACAGATCGTAGGTAACACATTTTACAAAATCGGGATTTACTAATTTGTTATTAGCACATGGTTGTATGGTAAAATTTCCGGCAGCGTCGAGACATAGAATACGTAAACGTTCATGATATCTAGACTTTGACGAACTCGTTGCGTAAACATCGGGTCCCGTATAATCGTATAAATTCAACGTTTTAAAATGATCCCGGGACATTAGCTTATAGCGCCCGGCATCGATAGGATCGCATATCGGCATCAGTCGACATTCCGGACCAGTGTACCCGGACGGACATTTAAACGATATGTCTGAATTTATACCAGAAATCGAAAACCCGTCGGGTTTAAACGTGATCGTACCGTGAGTATTTGTTATTGTTATAAGTTTACCGTCGAACGACACTGGATGGTTTTCATATTTTATGCTGATGCTGTAATCTTTTGTAGTCGGTGTGTTATCAACGTACGCGTTCTTGTAAGCATTTTTGGATTCTATCCAACCGAACGTGAACGACACCGTGTTTGGATTGTTTTTCAATAATTTTTTATAAATTTCTGTTAGATCGTCGGTGCGTTTGAATTTTTGCGCGACGCTCAACAGTGCCACGATTAGAAAGCACACGATCATTAATATCAATAATATCAAATCCATTTTTTCTGTTCACAGAAATGCGCAACAGTTGCTGAACGAGAATTCAATCGTCATGAACGCCGATCGTGCTCATGAGATTTTGTCGGACTGCAGTGTTCGATTTTTTTACGAGTACGCCGACGGACGAGCGGACGTGTCTGATATCATTCCCGCGGGCGTTGATACGAAAACGGATCCGAAATCAAAAGACACTTTATTACTGTTGGATTACTCTATACGTATAACTCCGGAATTGTACGCTGGTCTAGCGCCACGATCGAAAAACATTTTTCCACATGCTAACGAACGTGAATACTCATCTAAACTCAAAATGCGAAACGTGCGACTACCTCGGGATTTTGTATTTACCGACAGTTTCCAAAGACAGTATTACGAATTTCCTAACAATTTTATCGGATATCAATCAAATGCGAAAAAATTAATGTTTGATGTTAACTTCGAACGCGCCATGCTTAACGATTTATTTAATTTTAAAGTTATATTTCGTTTAGACCGGGCTATCTGTAAAACCGATATTCGTATGACGTCGAAAGTACGGCTTTTTCATAAAAAAATCCAACACCACCGTTTAAAAACGATGGTATGTTCTTTGGCTCATGAGAACGAGATGAACGAGTGTTTCGATTTTATAAAAGATTACGATATTCGTGAATTTGCAACGAAAACCCGTAATATTTATATTTATTTTTTACAAATATCGGACGAATGTAGAAAATATGTAATCCGTATTGCTTTTCGTATGAAACTGAACCACGACGGATCTGAAAACGGATCTTGCGAGATCGATATCGAATGCGAAGATTCCATCCCGTTCGGTTTTTTTGCGACTACATGCGAAACTATATTCGATTACTTTACATATCAATACAACGAGTACGACGGATTGATTAAAAATTTATCGTTTGACGGATCCGTATGGGAGTCGTTTAAATTATCAACAACCGTGTCGTTCGATAGTCTGGTGAAATCTGAACGCGTAACATGTACCAAACCTCGTGATTACGATAATCAAAGAACCATTTATAACGATTTTGTAAATTTTATCGTTATAAGAAATTTATATAATCATGACGATAAGATCAAAAGTTATATAGATGCTCATTCGGAATGTTTGTATCCATTAATCCGTTCTATAAAATATATATAATTTATTTTTTTTTGATATTATCATTTTATTCGTTTGTTGTATTTTATTGTTATATAGACGTGTTTTATGTATATTTGTATGCGTGAATACTATAAATGTTTTTAAAAAAATGAATAACATTATACAAATATTTATTATTATTTTAATTACAATGTGTTTTATTTTATTGTATTTTATTTATAATATACCACAATATCATGCAAACGCACAGAACGTTGTTGTCGATTTGTTAAATAAACCCGTACCGGTTAATCAATTCAAGCGCAATTGCGAAATAGAACTGGTGTATGCTATCGACGACGAACAATGTCGATCGATATGCAAAGAACCCAACGAATATTTTGTACAAAACGGTGCGTGTGTTAATGTATTGATACGCGGTGAACACGCGACTGGTAAAACCGCGTGTGACCCTCGTAAAGGTGTGGTCGCGTACATGTCTGGAGATTCACAACTGGGTACCATTGAACTACGATGCATGAGTTTGGATCCCGGTATACAACCAGATGACGTGAGACTACCGAATCGTATAATAAGAAACGGTTTTATAAAGTCCGGTATAGATTATTTGAAAAAATTTCCCGATTACAATGAGGCCGAATGCTTCGACCCGGCTCATAAAATCATAACCATACCTAATACGGAAACCGTACGAGCTATGGGCGTATGCGTCCCGGACGTTATAGAAAAATTATTTCGTAAATGACGAATTTTTAAATATCGGATTTTTTTCCGACGTGTCGACGTCGCTTTCGATGGACATCTGATTGTCGCGTATCGCTATAGTTTGACCATTGTCCAATACGATTTTATAATTATTTGAATTCACGAGCATCGACCAATAATGGTGTGTTATATTTTTAAATATGATCGTGTCTTTAAAGTATTCGGATTTACATTCGGGCGGTGGTCGTTTGTGTGTAAAACAATAATCCACGATCCGTTGTAGTTCTTGAGCGTTTGGCAGAACAAATGCCCCGTCGCGGTTGTCGAAATGTATTACGGTTTCGTACGCAACCGGTTCGTGTTTATTGTACATTCGCATCAAGAGATTTGATATATGAAATAGATTGATGTTGTAACAAAAACTTATCATTAACGACAAGCGCACGTGTTCCGGTGAATGAAACACGATCTGTTGTTTTATAAAATTAAGACTAACCGTATTGGTGGTGAGACTGCGCGGGTAACAATGGTACAATAGAGCAAAATCCACGTCTCGAAAAATATCGGTTTCCACGACGTCTCGATTTTTATTTACCAACGTGTGGAATCTGTAAACGCTCAACACCAACAAACCAAACGACGCGGTTTCGATTATTTTCATTACGGGTTCCGTGCGTTTGATGTTTTTATAATGTTCTATGCACACGGGACACGGTAAGATTATATCAATGTTATACAACAACGCTGGAAAATTAATGAAATCGTTTATTCGATTCTCGTAATAGGCGTGTTGCAGTAAAATCGAAGATAAATGCAAGAATTTCCAAAATATATTACCCCACACGTTTCTGGTCATACGTCCCGGATCGATGTACGTCAATCGGTATTTCGGAATTTCGTATAATTTACGTAATGAGTCCATCAGATATTGTAAATCTTTTAAATAACTTTTAGAATGATCCGTGTTCAGTATCATGGTTTTTACTAAATTTTCAAACACATCGATGGTATCGCGAAATTCATTGACCGTCGTACGTAGACCATCGAATGCCGTTGCTTTTTTCTCCACGTCGCGTATGCGCAACGTGCCATTATCCGTATTCAACGTGTTCATGATTTAAACTTGTGACGTGTTATCGTTTAAAAACACTATATATAAGGAAGGGGTTATATTGAAATGATTCAGTTTGATTTGTACAGCGTTCGTGTCAACAGTGTTTTGTTTCGCTAATATTATCGTTTTCTTTTGAATCGTGTTATTATCGGTTACATCATAATGGAACAACAGCAGTTCATGCAATCGCAACAACAACCAACATCGTCGCCAAATCAAATGAATTTACCTAACGAATATCAACAACAACAACAGCAGCAACAACCAACATCGCATATACAGCAGCAAATGAATTACAACAATCCGGGTACCATGATGAATCCATTGTCTACTTATATGCAACAATTGCCAATTAAATCTCAGATGACGGGTACGTTAGCGGATACCGCGAAATGGACTAGTATGTATAACTGTTCGTTGGTCAAAGGACTGGACGACATCAAAGAAACTAACTAAACTAGACTACGCTCACATCATTTAACACGAAATCCTGCGAACATTTGTTTACGGACGATTATAAAAAAGATTTTGAAGATTTTAAAAAAATGACAATTATAGACGACGATGAACTATTGGACACTCTCTATTCGTCTATAAACCAATTCAATGATAGTGCCGTGGCTACAAGTACGATTATAAGCACATATCAAACCAAATACACACAATTGTTTGAAACTTATCCGAGTCTGTGTTCGTATATAATATTTGTTGTAATCGTTATCATTTACGGGTCTTACGAGAATTTTCCAAAGATATTTAAATCGTTGTTTTCCGACAACAAAATAGTTATAAAAAGACAAGAATCGAGATTGTGCAAATTTGCCCTGATACACAAGAGACGTAGAATCGATGATGGTTCATCTACGACGTCTCTGCAAAATAAAAACAACGTGAATTTCAATAATACGAAAGCTCAACGATGCGATCATCCGTTGTTTAAAACGGATTTTTATAAAAAGCATTCTGTATTATTCACAATCGGTACCGTATCTAAACACATGTTGCCAAGCGACTTTGGTATTTTTTCGATTCGATTGAATACAGGACCTGTCAAGATGTACGGTGCTAATCCAAGAACCGTATCCGGTATTATAGCAAAATTCGGTACCCCGATTTTGTTTACAACGTATATGCGTATGCGTGGTAAAGACCGGTATTTCGATATGGAAAACTCTGAACGGATTCAAGAATACATGAAATGTGCAGTTTCAAGAAGCCTGTATACGTTGAATTGTAGCATCACTCGTAATCAGAATACTGTGTCTCTGTTGAAACCGTTTGTCAACGGTTCCGAAGACTTAAACGATAAAGACTATATGTACGTGTTATTAAACAATATACAGTTTTGGCCTTCGGATAAAAATCCGAACATTGTTACGGCTCGTGGTTTTTCAGAAACCGTATACTGCTTAAAAGAATATGAATTGAAGCAGTGTACGGAGACTTTGCCAGAAATCGATAAAGAATCAGACGAGGTCGTAGAAAATCTGTACAACTATTATTTAAAATATAATCCTGAATATTTAAACACTTCTAACAATGACGAAGACGACGACAATACTTGTGAAAACAAAATCGGAAACATTGAGAACGATGGTCAGTCGGACAACAAAAAAAGGCGTATCGACTAATTTTATTAAATTTATGTATATATAACTATTATATGTAGTATATAATGTTTTCTGCTTTTTTTATTGTTGTACTGTTGCTTATATTAATTTATAATAAAATTAACTTATTATTTAACAAAAATATTGATTTAAAATATGTATCCGGTATCCGAATTATCGGCTTTGGTTAAAGAATCTGAAAATTCTTTGCTGATGGATCGATTGATGGAACCGTTTCGATCGTCTAGGGTCGATGGCGTGTTACGAGACAAGCGTAAAATTATAGGATCTAATGTTCCGAACAAAGCTCTAAACAATTTTAAAAACTTATTATACGACATTCGTAATATGACGGGTATAACGGAAAAATCTGTAGACACTCTTAAAAATGTATTAAATTCATCGGATCTGGGTATGGATATTGTCGATAGTGCTTTTAAAAAATTGAACATTACTAAAAAAGCGCCAGACGATTTTTTAAAAGTAAACGACATGCATTTAAATAAATTTGAATCGATTTTAAGATCAGGAGACCTCGCCGGACTGTTGCGCTTAAGTAATAGCTCGGTAAAAGTCACGCCGTCGGATAAAAAACTCTTTTCGGATCTGGCGAAAGACTATCCAGAAAAAATTTTACATGATATCGACGAAGTGGCGAATATCACGAAACTGGAACGACCGCATTTAAATGTTACAATAAACAATATAGACAAGTTGTCGGAATCGTCGGTACGCGAATTAAATCATTTTCATAAAAATTGGAAAAAATACGTGGGCCTAGGCAGTGTAGCTCTGGTTATAGGTACTGTAGTCGTTAACGATACTTGGGTTAAAGATTCGTTGGCCGGTCGCATCGGTTGTTGGATGGTGAAAACCGTAAACGGGAAATCGACGTCGTGTCGTGTTTCCCGATTTACATGCGGCACGATACCGTCTTCGAACACGGTAAACGTCAAGTTGTGCACGACCGATGATATCGAATTCTACAACAGTACCATGTATTTCATATATATTATTAATTTATCGGACACCGACGAGTTTAAACAAAAATTGGCTTTTGAATTGGACGCGTCCGTAACCGAATTGTTACCGAAAGCCGGAGACTTTGTGAAAAACAAATACGACGTAATAGACACGTTTGTAATTAAAAATTTTGATAAACTACCAACGATTAATGATAGCACTATATGTACAATCACGCACAACGATATAGAAGACGGTAAAGTTCCGTTTTGTCGTATATGTGATACTACTGTGGATCCCAAGTCTACACAATTTATGGATCCCAAACAATTGGCCGATAACATAACGTTTAAATGTGTATCGAATCCGTCGTTGATTGATCTGTTGACCGATATGGCCGTCACTACGGGACAAAATTTATGGGACGGTATAACTTCGTTATCGTCTACCATATTCAAATACGTAAAACACGTGGCAGTCGTAGCGATAATCGTGGCTCTCGTTATAGCTATATACGTCGTATTTACAAAATTTGTAATGAAACGAAAAACCGATGATTCGGGATCGTCGACAAAACAAAAATACAAGTCATTGATAGATGATAATGATTTATAATTATAAGATACATTTACATACATATACATTGTAAAGAATAACAATTATTACACAGCGTTGGGATATCGTTGATGTTTAAATACATCGTAACGTAATTTTTTTTAGTTTTTGTGAATTTGAATTTTTTATATTTATCGTCTTCAGCGACTCCGTTGTCGGTGATCGTGAGACTATCGATCGATCGATTCGTTAAATCGTAATCGCCGTCTGCACAATTTTCCAAATCACGAGTTTTATCATTACCCTCTTCGTTGTTTACGATGTTTGTTTTTTCGTACGCTGCCGCCGTTGTCGTTGTCGTCGTGTTGAACGAATCATTGTTATCGATCACTGGTGCTAAAACGGGTTCGGGTTGTTGTTGGTGCAACGTGTCTATTTGATAATTGGGCGGTACATCGAAATACTCTAGTACCTTGTAATCGTAACCGTAATTTTTGTTTTTGTACGATGTTTTTGTGAAATCTACGGGTACGTCCGATACGTATTTTTTTAATTCAGTAACGCTTGTTTCGTGCGTCGTAGTTATAATAACCGATGATACGCCACAGTGCTGTACATCGGATTCGTGAGTCTTTTGTTTTTTCACACAGACAGTCGATAAGGAATCGGTGTCATCGTTTGGACGTTTTTTCGTTTCTATAAATATAGAAACACCTTCGGTATCGTGATCAGTATTATTGTACATTGTGTCGTGAATGAAAAACAATGTCAAAACGAAAAATGTTAAATATATCGATAAACTCTATGGATGATGATGATGATGATGATGAGCACACCACGACGATACCCGATTATCCGGAGATCGAGAACCCGACGTACTGTGTACCGTTCGATGTGTCGGATTCGCGTACACTGACCGTGCCGAAATCACCGATGTTGGCGTACCCGTTAATGGATTTTGTAAAAGTCGACCGATTGTTAAGTGGTCGGGGTTACGAACACTGCGTAGTCGAATCCAAATACGATGGCGAACGGTTATTGTGCGTTGTCGTAAACGATCGAATCAAAGAGCGCACGGTGTTTTATTCACGTACATTGAAATCGTTTTACAATCAACAACAGCAGTTTCAAGTTTTTCTGATTAATGGACACAAATCCGCGATTCTGGACGGAGAACGAGTGTACATTAAACCGGAATACGACAACGGTCCGGAGATCGATAAATACGTAATACCTATATGTGATACGGGCACCCGATGTTCTATAAAACAGATATATATGATATTCGATATACAAGCGTGTGACGGAGAGTACGTCGTGCACAAAAGCCTAAAAGAACGTCAATCGTTGTTGAGAGACGTCGTTTGTGAATCGGACACGGTGAAAATCGTAAAATCGCGCAACGTCGGAACGTACGGAGATTTACGTCAGATGTATGACGATGTTTTAGGAAACGGTGGCGAGGGTCTGATCGTCAAAGATTTACGAATACCGTATACGCCGGGAGAGCGAAAACATTGGATAAAATTAAAACCACTACATTTGCACGAACACCGATCGGAATATGATTTATACGTGCACCGTGCGCTATTAGACAAAAACGGAAATCGCAGTATATTAGAATGCGGTTATTACGAAAAATGTAAAAACGCATTTGTACAAGTGTGTCGGGTGTCTAGTGGTCTGAACGATACAGCACGCAATCGTATAAAATTATTGATAAATCCAGACGGGTTGTTTAAACGACGGACCGTGGTTACCGTGAGTGCAGATAAAATAACAAACAAAAAATCATTAAGACATCCCGTGTTTTTACGGTTTTCGTTCGAGAAACATGCGATCGACGACACTTTATTTATATAAAAAATTTATTCATTCGCGCATGCGCCATTATTATATATATATACGATAAACTCTTGTTACGGGTTTCAGTATCGTTCTGATGTTTTTAGTGTATGTTCGTGTGTATGTCGATCGTGTAGAATTTTGTATAGCGCTTGTTCTCTCAAACATGGACAATATCGCGTTCGACGCTCTGGACAGTAACGTTCCTGTAAAACCAAAAAACTTGATGGATCATTTTAGACAAACGCAGTCTGAAGCAGTGGTTGTACAGCAACAGTCTACGTCGTTTACACAATCCGAACACGGTGTCAGTGAACAATGTGACGACGTAAATCAAATGGGCGTCACTGCTACTACAACACCAGGCACAAAGAAACGCGGTACTCTAAACTCTAGTATAAATTTGTATACTTTTGTAAAATTGTTAGAAGAGACGTGCGCCACGTGCCAACGCGATTCAATCGAAATTATTCCGGAAAACTTGATAAAATTCGTGCAAACATATCGTTTAAATATTAATAAACTCAAAGAACAATCTCCTGAACAAAAGTGCGATGTTGCCGATCGTACAAATTCCGATGTACAACACGTCGTACCGTCCGATGAAGATGACGATTGTGCCGATTTTTTCAACGGCATCGATATCCACGGAAGCACCTCGGACACGAACAACGACAATGGTGGCCGCAAGCGAAAACAGTTTAATGACTCGGCAGCGTTGCATTGTCGTCCGCAAGCATCGAAAAAACAAAAACAACAAGATTCTAATAATTTATATCTGAGCGTGTTTAATTCTCTGTTTGTCGCGTTGGAACGTGAAAATATCAGTATATCGTTTTCACGAGAACATTTACGATATTTTCTAGCCACTTATCGCAAATTTATATCGTTGGACGATTTTAAACATACCAACAGACAAAATAACAATGACGATACGTCGATCAAAAAAAACAAAACCAAGAACATATTGAACAATGGTAATATTTTATTGGAATACGTCAAGTCTCCGGCTAATTTTCAAAACAACCTATCGCGTTGCAGCAACAATGATGCCGACGCGTTGCGGCATATAACCAATGCCGCAATATCTTTACCGGAACATATTTATAAACCGCTGATGTTGACCGTAAACGATCAAATCGTAATAAATAAAACAAATGATTCGTACGAAGGCTACGTCAAACTCATGTTCAACGGCACGAAGCACTATGTCATATGTTTCAACGAAAACGTATTATTGATTTGGGACGGTATGCAATTTAACATACCCACGGCTCTCGTAGAAAAAGACATAACTGCAACACTTTTATACGATACATGTCAGTCTAACGATTTATATATTTTACAGACTGTAGTCTGTAGTAACAAATTGAAAATCGTAGACGTGATTTACGCCAAATCGGATTCAAGCGACCGTGAATTTGTATCCGGATTATCGTATAACGATAGACAAAAACGGTTCAAGGCTTTATTCAAAAATTGGAATGTCGCCAAAATCGAAAATAGTAATTACGGAAATTCGAATATACAAGTGCCCGACATATATCACTCGGATAAGGCTGCAAACCGATATATTTTCATGAAACCCGGACAAATTGTGGCCGCTGTTGGTATAGATAAACAAAACGTGTACATAGCGTTTAAACAAAACGACAGCGAAAACTTGGAGTATAAATTAAAAATAATAAATTCGGGTCCGGCTTCGGCTGTACTTCTGTCTCAATATATGAGATTCATGTCAGAAGAACAGGATCGTGAATTTGTACATATACGCGATCCGAATGGAAAACAAGTGGAACTGCACGAATTATCATACAACAAAGACGTGCGCATATTTAAAAAATACGTTCCTGTGGAATTGCGAGATGGATCCAAACTCGGTTCGTTTATGGTCGGTCCTGTGGACAACGTTTCGGAATACAGGCAACAAAATATCCAAAAGGGCAACAACATGTCAAAACTGTTTGAAAAAATCATAAACGATCCAAAACATTTACAAGATTTTATGTCATTTTTTGATAAAAACGTAAACGATTCGGCTAAAGAACGATTTTGTAATGTAATTAAAGTTTCAGATCGTATTATGGACGTAGATTTAAATTTTAAAATATGAGTGTATGTGTATATATAAAAACAAATATTATAATTTAATAAATAATTACATGTGTGTGTATTGTTACAATAAAAAATAATAGATAATAGTGTATATGTGTGTTTTTTATACGTTAGATCCAAAAACCCGTAGCTGTACAATAATTTAACGTTTCGTTTAATAACGATATATGAATTACGTTTATATCGTCCAGGGTGATTGTATACGAACATGTCGTCTGATTGTCTATGCTTTTGTTGAACGAAGACCGTACGATAAAATACAAATCATTTTTGTATTGAAGAGTGTAAAAATCGGATTTTGGTTCATACGACCAATTGATTGCAGAATCGCTAGAATTATATATACTATCATTGTCGTGAAACAGACTAATGTTATATCGATTATAATTCGATATTTCTAGAGTATCGTTAAACGCTTGTAGGTCACGAATCGGCGTGAACGCAAAAACGAACATAAACACCAACACTGACATTTTTACAGATAATTGAGGCATTTTATTATAATCTACGGTGTAATGTGTGTGTGTACATATATACTATTTATATAATAGTTATAACAATAATTCCGTAAATTCGATAGATTCGTTTTCTATAAATTTAATACGTATACGTATTACATTGTTTTTTTTATAATAAACAGTACGGGGGTCTTTTAAATCCGTTAACGTTTTCAAGTTTGGTGTATACAACAGTAACACGCCGTTTGTGCTTTTCCACAAAGAGCGTTCTGGCATTTCGTACGGCCATAGACAGCGCTCGAACGTTGCTACGCGGACATTATACCATGTTTCGTGTATCCAATCGGTCCACGTAGTCCCGACTATCAAGTGTTTAAAATCAACGGGCGGTTTTATTGCATCGGGGTCCGTGCAGGTTTTATACACCAATACGGGATATTGTAAATTATCGTTGAGTCCGTGCAATTTGTACAACGGTTTTAAATACAAAATGTCGTCGTCGACATTCGTTTCCGACATTACTGTAATAGTGGTGGGGCGATTGATTTATAAGTGTGAGATTTTAATAAACGAATAACAGTCGTCAATGTGAACACTCACTCGAAACACTATATATTCTGCAAAAAAAAACATGGAAAACACGAACGATCGCGAAATCAATTACAAAAAACATTTAACAGATTTATGTGAATTATATAACGGTGATGATGGCATTCAACAAACCGGTAAGTCATATATATAATTTATTATTGAATGATTTTATATATATTTATTTATATTATACAGATACGAGAAAAAGACGCGCTTCGTTTGATAAACACGTAGACGATTTCAAACGATTATGTTCGTCCGATTCATCGTTATCATTAGACAGCGATGTGTACAATTTTAAGAATTTTAACGACTGCACGAGTACCGGGTACGTGCCTACGTTGATACGAACGGTGTTTTTTGATTTTCAATTGGGTTCGAGTATCACCAAACACGGTTATAGAATGATTGAGTCTGTTGAATCCGACACAACGTCGCGCTTTGAAGAAATGTTACAATTTCGTTATATGCATCGTTACATACAATGTCCGGAATTTATCAGCGACCACACTTTACAAAACACCAAAAACGATGCAATAATATACGCTATATATTCGGTGTTGTTGTCCTGGTCGTGTTCAAAACTCTTGAGGTTTGTTAAATTTTCAAAAACCAAAATATCGTATTTAGTGGAATCGATACTCGCTTCAAATCGAGACGGGACATTGCACACGTACCGCGACAAACCCATTTGTTTGCACACGTTCCGATTATTGAAGAACCATAAAAACTTGGATCGGCGATCACAAGATGACCCGACAATAGAACCGTCTGTGTTCGCCACCATGAACAGTTTTGACATATATAAATATGTATCGAAACCGTTACAGTTACATTTTCAAAAAATGATGATACGCGTTCAAAACGAAACATGGGATCAAGATTCCATAACTGAATTTATGGAGGCGAACGATCGGTTCGGTGTACCGTTTTCAAAACTATTACACGGAATCGAACTCCAACAACACCGTCCTAAATATATCACAGGTGTCGCTTGTACCGGTAAGACTTCTATATTACGAGAACTGACCAATATAGGTTGGACTGTGCGTAGTCGTGGACAACTCGGAACATTTGGCGGTAAAAGCAATGCCCCGGCCTATGTAGCGGCGTTACACGGAGCCGTGGACTATTCATGTCGACATTACGCTGATCAGATGATCGGCGATCGCGGCCCCATTGATAATCCGCTGTGGACGATAATCATGCAACTCTGCGATCCCAAATATAAAAATTGTATGGTACACGAGCTATTAACGTTTTTCCATAAAACGTTCAACGAGTTGGTTGTACGATATCACGGAGAATTCAAAGTAGTTGTTTTTTTGGATCCGTATCCCAGTCGGAATAGACGTAGAATGCTGAATCGTGCCGATTCCGGAGACGTGTTGCGCGGACGCATCGCTCAATACGTCGAAGCTCAGTTCATGGCGTACTATATGTTTGCGGTTTTATTCGGATTCAAAATAATATCAGTACCCTATACAAAAGATGGCGAATTGGACGGTCGGGAACAATCGAAAAACGCGATGTATCTGTGTGAATATTTCGGTGAACCATCGATCGATGAAAAAAAAATATCAGAGCTGAACATGATTTCAAAACTACCAGACGAGATTCCCGATATTTTAATTAAATATAATTATTCTAAAAGTTTAGGTATTTTTAAATAAATTTATGTATATATATATATATGTTTATATGTTTTTAATATAATTCATACAATGAATATGTTTAAAACAATCTGGTTCATTTTTTAAAATCTCGGCTATATGATTTTCGTAATTATACATTAATACATGTTCGTTGATATAATGTATCATGTAGATTTTCGCACAAGTGCTGACGATTATGACATACATGACGTCGGCGTGTCTGATAGCGTATACGACTACACCGTGTCGTTTGTCTACATCGGTATCTGGTGATACGTCATCATATGCATGTGCGTTAAATGACAGTTCTATAGATGTTTTGTTTTTAAATTCAATGTATATATGTCGCGACGTCTCTTGAAAAGTTAAATCTTTTTTTCCATTCACATTACAATTATCGAAATTATCAATTTCGTATATATTTTTGATTTGAAATTTATACATGTCGTATAGGTTTAACGTTACGCCGTCGTCGTCAATGGTAACGTTTAATTTTACACGACAATAGCGACCAAGCGTACGACTACGAAACACTTGATCATTGTGGTAAAACAATTCGAACAGATTTGTAAAATAATTATCAGACAAACTACGACAGACACCCAATACAGGCACAACTGGTGTATTGTACGTTAACATAGGAAACGTGACCATCGTGGTGGTGATTTTGTGCATCGTGTCATTTTCTAAATCACTTGTATAGTTATTGGTACCGACGCCATTAGGGTTTGCAATATTGTAAACTATATTTGAAACGTATACCCCGCTCATCACCATTACAGACAATAAAGTCTGTCGCACCGATGCCGGTATCATAATAGGTGTTCGCAATTGGATATTTTTATACGACTTAGCGTGTATTTACTGTGCCACAATAAAATCACCAACGCCACTAATAATAAAACAAATGTCAATAAAATCTTTCCACAAAATATGGATGTGTAGACAAACGGCAAACTCAAAACGAGCAACGATTGTATACTAATACCCCGGACCAAAGTCTCGCAATTTATAAACGGGAAAAACTTAAACAACTCGTCGTATTCACGTAATTCTATATTACGTATGATTTTTAAATAACAATTTCTACAGAGTTTACGTATTTCGCATATGTTAGAGTTGATCGTAGTGCCTTTTGGTCTTTCGACCGTACCTCTGTAACCGCCCAAGTGGTATTCACTGTCGCCAATTGCGATAAAATAATGATCGAACAACCCGAGACTTGATCGTATTATACGACACCGGATCTCTATTATATATTCTTCGACGCTCATCATCAGCTCATATCGACTCATTCCTATATATAAAAAATTAAACGCGAATAAATAGTATATTTTTTAAACGAATCTATACATGATTCTCGTGACGAGTTCTTATTATTTTTTAATAATAGTGTGTGGTGGGGATACCGAACTCTGTATAAATACACGTGCGGGCTCGCGCGCGCGACAGACTCTGTCCAGTAGTTTGGTCGAGAACTGAGTCTCTCCCGGGTCGGGGTGACGGCGTCCTCTGTCCATGTATAATATATATAAAAGAGAGAGAGGAAAGGGAAACGATAATACTGTAATAATAATAATAATTTTTCAGGAAAGTTTTTTTCCGACGAGATCCACGAACATTTACGTTATGTGGCACGTTTTACGATATACGGTATTGGATCGTATGAAACACCGTGTATCACTTGACGTCCAATAATAATAATAATAATAATAATAATAATTTTTCAGAAAAGTTTTTTTTCTCGGCTACGCCGACTGGCTACCACGTTATGTGGTGCACGGTCGGTTTTACGTCGTCGGACCGTAGGAACTACCATGCACCACTTGACGTCAACGTCCACTGTAGCCGTGCGCGTCAAGTGGTACACGGTGTTTCGTACGGTCCGACACCGCATATCGTAAAACGTGCCACATAACACGATTCGATCTAAAAAAAATTTAAATATAACTGTGTCGTTCTTGTATGTGTATCAACAACATTATCGTTATTTGATTTTAAAAACTATTTATAATTTTTTTGTATAATGTTAATGAAATATACATTGGTTTAGATGAGATTTCCGATTCTGTGCAAATGAATTATGGTTATACATGATTAGATGCCGTAATATTGTTTTTAGTAATATTAATCAATTCATTTGGTACATCGTGTGGGGAATTAATTTTTGTCATGCCGTAGACTCGTGATTCATGTCGATCAACGTTTACGTCTTTTGATGTAACGATAGCACTATCGTTATTAGGTTCGGACATATGATCAAACTCCGTATTATTATTTTTAATAACGTTTACTGATTCATTTAGCTGCATCGCGGGTTCATATTTTATTGACGACACCGGTGTTGTGAATCGCGATTCGTGTTGGTAATTTGGGAAATCGATTTTTACGCCATCTGGAGTTGTACGACTGTATATAAACTGAGGACGTTCTGTGTTTAGGATATTAAAAATACCACTAGATCCCGATAGTATATCACTAGTATTTAAACCAGGCAACGAGTGCCCGACTACCGATACAATTTCTTTGGTTCCCGCCAACATTACGCCCAACGATAGTATACTGATTATTATGAATTTAATAGTTTTCAAGAATTTATTAACACATATCAAGCAACGATAACGAGTTCCGTTCATACGGTGTTTACGTTTTTCGTTTAAAATATCCTGTTCAATATCATGTTCTAAATCATTTATCACGGACGTGATTGTATTTTTAGTATTTAATGCTAAATCTTGTTCCGGCATGTCTATTATCGTATCTCGTTTTTGTCTACTATTGTAGGTCTCTGGTTTATATATATCATTTAATTTAAAATTATTACTTCGATACGTTACACATGGTATCCCATTACCCATACCGGACAATACGTCCGCGTGACATTTATCATCATCCATGCGTATATAATTATATTACGTAACGAGCAGTTGTAGAAATATCTCCCGGAATTTTAATACATTTGTTTAGTAAACATTTCATGATATCACCCAACAAAATAGTAACTCGATGCGTCGACGGTTATGAAATAAATACCGTGACCGATGCTCGTATACTCGATACGGTGCATTTATTGTCTTATGTTAAAGATTGTTTCGCCCGTATGGGTTTTTTAAACGTGTACGGAGCTAGTGTTCGACAATGCGTAGCTTACGATTCATATTGTACGGCTGTAGTCGGTGAATATTCAGACGTAAATGTATAAATATTATTTTTTTTCAGTCAAAACGACATATTACTTGCATACATTATAAACGCTCCGGGACCAAAGAACGAGCAAGTATAAATATTGAATTACGTGATGTGTATATATATATGTTTTATTTAAAAAGTACATAATTGTTTACAATCAATAATACATGTTAAAAACATATAAACTATACAATGTTTGTGTGTGCCATCATGATTGTTTAGTTGACTGGTACGTATTCAATACAGTTCTCGTTCTATTGAACAAAAAAACAATCATAATTTTAATTATGTTATTGTATAACGTAAATAATACATTTACCGAATCGAGGTGTATGGTTCTTGTTTTATTGTCATCTTAGTCTGATTTTGATTTGATAAATATAAATATCGTTTTAAACAACTCCATTTAGAAACACTTTTTGAATACAACTGTGGTTCCGACAAGTTTGCGAACGCTGGATATTTTTTCAACATGATGATGTATACGTACTATAAACTGAGCAAATGCGACACTTGATATCGGGTATCTGAACTAAAACTGTCATACCGTTTTTAAATTTTAGGTATATTTAATGTTGTCGATTTTTTAGGTATGGGTACTTTTATTGCTTACACTGGGTAAATATTAATGTGACAGTTCATAACGAATAATACTGATACGTGAACATTTTTTATGATGTGGTGGGGATACCGAACTCTGTATAAATACACGTGCGGGCTCGCGCGCGCGACAGACTCTGTCCAGTAGTTTGGTCGAGAACAGAGTCTCTCCCGGGTCGGGTGACGGCGTCCTCTGTCCATGTATAATATATATATATAAAAGAGAGGAAAGGGAAAAGATAATACTGTAATAATAATAATAATAATAATTTTCAGGAAAGTTTTTTCCGACGAGACCCACGAACATTCACGTTATGTGGCACGTTGTATGATATACGGTGTCTGACCGTAGAAACTATCATGTACCACTTGATATTCATGTCCACGAATGATAATAATAATAATAATTTTCCACAAAAGTTTTTTTCGGTTACGCCGATCGTAACATGCGTTATGTGGCATGTTTTATGATATACGACGATGATACTAATAATACACCACCGACACCGTACCATGCGCGTTATGTGGTACACGGTGTTTTGTACAGTCATATATCGTAAAACGTGTCACATAATATCACTACACATGTAATAATACCTGGTACAAAATAATAATTTACGTACGTAATAATTTTTAGGAAAGTTTTTTCCGACGAGACCCATGAAAAATCCACGTTATGTGTCTCACGGTCGGTTTTGCGCCATCGGACCGTAGGAACCACCGTGTACAAAACGGTATATTTGTTCTCATCATTTTGATGCATCTATGTATATGAACTCCAATGCCTCAAATTGTAGACTTACACAAAACGCTGTGCCTACAATGTATTCAATTAGTAATTACTTTAAATAAATTACTCAGCTATAATATATATACCGCAGTACTAGGGCTGGATTTGACGGAAGGTTTTAAGGGCACTTGTCGAGGACAAGTTTGAGGGGCATCCAGATGCCAAAATACTAGTAAAAAAATGTAAAACATTTTGACCCTCTGTATAGGAAATTTGTATAAAAATATATCACTTTCAAAAATATAATATATTGATTTGTATTTATATAATTTGGGGTTCAAAATTAATACGTCAAGATATGTCACTTGAGTACAGTGCCGCAACTAGCGGGGGGCGGGGGTTCTCAGCATAATCAAGGGGCCCCAAAATGTACAGAAGTCTTAAGTGTAAACTTGATAGTAGGCAGTAAATAAAAAAAATAATGTAACTAAAATTATTAATGATTTTGCTAATCAAAAGGCTGTAAGAAAAAAATTGTTGTAAGTAAATGTTATTTTGTAAAACATATTTTTAATTTTAACTACATAGATATGTCGTCTTGTAGTAAAGAGAGAAATCAGACTATGCGCGCAATACATGCGTTTACCTTTTCTTTATTAATTAAGACTCGTTATTTGTATATATTGCGCACACAACCACACACCTCAAGTTACTACCTTCTTATATGTATATATATCCACCTTCGTCGATATATATATATATAAGGATTTAATTATATGGTAAATTGACTTACCTTAATTTGATTGGAGACCCGCTTGATATTAGATGGACGAAGGAAGAAGAAATGGACTTGATATTGAAATACTTTGGATTTATTTTTAATCAACAACACAACTTATATATTTGAAATATTTATTATTTAAAACGTAAAATATAATTTATTAAGTATGACTGCCACCAAGGGCGAACGCGGAGAGAGTGAAGCTCTGGGGATCTGGCCGGTGGTCAAAGGGTATCATCCGAGCACAGATTATAACGGTTCTTGTAAAAAAGGAGTAAGGACATAACTATAAAAGACCACAGATGTTTATTATAATATAAAAATCTGTGTGACCGTATTATACAATGTTATAATATAATATATTATATTGAGGGACATAATGATGACACTCTTCTTGTATTAACTAGCTGTGAAGAGTGGCTATCATTACAGTGTGTATAATATTTTTATTATTTTATGAATATTACTGAATATTTACTCATATGTCCATACATTTTATAATTATGTAAGTCTCATAAATTAAAAAAAAAAAAATTACGATTTATGTTTTTTTACCGTTCAAAAAGTTGAGCGACCACTTTATTTGTATGTTATTGTACTTTTTATCAAGGTATTAGATTATAATACAAATCAGGATTTTTATAATGATCGATAAAATGTTTTTTATTTATTATACTTTATTAATAATGTCTAGTTTCTACTTAAACAAAGAATATTATGTTTGATATAAATTAAAAAATGATTAAATAAGTAAAAGATTATTGATAAAAATTCAAGTACATACCTAACACAATGATATTTATGTAGATTTTCATAATTTAAATCTTAGTTACCAATTAAATATTAATTAATTTATGTATTTAAATAAGGTATAGATACTTAATTTGTATCAAGATTTCACCCAATGACCCAACACTAATAATATAGCGCAGAATTATTCTTTAAATGGTTCTTAAATTTGATTTAAGCATTGATTTTATATTATAAAATTATTGAAACCAATGATTTAACTGATTTAAGAAAAAGCAATACACATGTAGATAAAACACACACGTGGATTATCCATCATTTTTTTATAACTTCTTAGATATTGGGTATTTTAAATTGTTTTACTGCTTGGGCATCTGAAAGACTACATCCGGCACTATAGACCATAGTACTAGGTGCAAGAATGGTTATTTTTAAAATTGTAATTGTTTCATTACTAAAACTATAGAACCAGAAACTTCTAATAACGCATCTTCAACTAAGACTTCGGCTAAACGAATGTCACCTGTTTGTAAACAAACAGTATTCATCGAGGAAAATATAACTGAAGGTAGCATTAATTGTAACAAAACCTATGATACTACACCAGTAAAAAAGGCAAAAAAAGGTAAATTAGTTTTTAATGAAATCCGTTTTAATTATTCGATTGAACTTAACTCCAAAAATGATAGCCAACCATACTTAAGTGCAGGCTGTAAAAGAAGTTTTAAATTTTTCTTACTATAATTATAAAAGTAGTCAAGCGTAAGTCAATTAAAAAATGTTTGACAAAAACCCTAATCAAAGGCCGATGAGTGTTCAAAATCGACAAATATTTGAAAATATTAATAAAACAATTTCAACATTCAAACTAGCAAAAAAGATTTGTCACAAAAATAATGTAATATCAGTACCACCCTGTTTTACAGGAATGATATTGTCTTTAACTGCTTTAATACAATTATTCGAAAAAGAAAAAAATATATTTGAATTATCGGACAGAAAAACATTTTTTTTTATTCACTGGAAAACATTATTAACGAACGCAATACGTATTACTTTTACATGGATACGTCTTTAAACGATCAAATCACTATAAAAGACACATGGGACGTAGTAATGAAGAAAATTACGCATCCGACTATAAATCTGGGTCTTATCGGTATGTACGGTAGAACGACGAACAATGAAGCGTACGTCAACACGCAAGCGTCGTACGGTATAGAGATTTTACCGTTTTCCAAGTTCATAAGATACAATACGGAAAATTATCAATTCAGTGCGCGTGGTCAAGATACGAATATCGCGTATTTCGAGATGGATCGGACCACGCAAAACATGGCCAAGTATTGGGTGCAGTATAGACGTGTACACAAACGCGATGATGTCGCACAGAAAATGATGTATCCGACGCCCGGAGTGATATACAATAAAAAAAATCATTTGGACATAAAATTGGCGTTCCGTAATGAGAAAATGTAGTGGAGTCGTTTTTACCCGAACGCGGTGTATCGTTCGTATGCGTTACAAAAATTATGGAATATTATTCAATCATTACGAAATCATTGAATTGGAAGCATACGACGCTACGGAATACATAATAATAGATTCGTTGTTAAACACTATAACCATATACATGCGAATAGAAAATAAACAAACGAATATGTTGGAATACATTACACACGACAGCGAATCGGTAGACATACCGGAACGTAGTACGGTGTTAGTTGTCACTAAATACGATTTAAACAAAAATATAGCTAGTCATACAATAGAGAAATACGATATTTTCGAGTACCCCGGTATGTTTGGCGATGCTGATATTAAGATAAAAGCCGACGTTATCGACGGTTTATATTGTATGATGGCGAACTACCTAAAGTATTCTATCCAAAGCTCGCTAAAGAAGAATATCGAGCAAAAATATTAACCATAAACGGAAAATCTTATAATTTTAGCTTTAATTTTGTTACCAATCAATATGAAATAACGGAATGATATTAGTTTTACGCATGGTTTTTTACAACGATTTATCGTAATATGATACTGGCAAAGATATTGGATTATTAATTACGGTGTCACGATATATATATTCACCGTTAAAATTACGTACCAATAAATCGGTCCGATCGAACGTGAACCATTGGTGAGCGTTTGATTCAAACCATATTGCGATTTTATGATATAACGTAGCTGTTAATTTAAACATTGTTTGTGTTTATAAACATTGTTGTTGGTCAATTGTAAAGCGTAAAATTTCAACATAATAGCAGATTCCAAAGACGTGAGACTTGCATCGGAATCAAAAACTTCAATAGAATCGTCGTCCGTGTGACCTATTGATAATTTTTCAAAATTTATTATTCGTAGGTTTCCATCGATTACGGCACTATCGTGCACGACGTTAATAGGTTTATGCGCGTATATTATATTAGTACTAGAATGCCGGTTATCCAAACTATATATATTTACGCGAGCACACGGGTTGACGGGATTCAATGAATAGTTGTTGTCGCCGATCTGACAAGTCTCTATTGTCGGTATTCCGTGTACTTGTTTTAATATAAAATCATCGGCTCGGTTGAACACGGATACGGGGTATTCGGTATTGGAATTTTAAATATCCAACCGTCTACAAACACGCTTTCGTCGAAATAAGAAGTCATAATTGGTATATCTAAATTCATTTTATTTATCAAAATTTAACAATTTTATACTTTTTACAAATAGTTCGTATTCTTTAGTCGTACTACATAATAACCTATCTATACGTCGACGTATGATTGACAATTTAGAAGACAGTTCGTATATACTATTTTTTACACATGTTGTCTGCGTTTTCGCGTTCGTCCAGTTAAAAAAAATATAGGATTTTGTCGTCGCCCACTTTGAATGTGTTTTCGCCCATGTATTCGACGTCGATTGTCGGTTGTTTCCATTTGATGAACAGTAGTTCTTGAGCCAAAATGAATCCATCGTATGTGTCCAGAGGAAATTCTTTAGGATACGGTCGGTCTTCGTAGAATCGTTGAACCAATAACGGCATGTTGGCACCAGTTTTTTCGTTTATTATCGATATTTTTTTCAAATTATCGTATAAATAATTTAAAACGTCTATACCGGTGTATGGTTCAATGTTGTAAATTTTATCGAAAAATGATACCGATATAGCGTGTATGAGAACTATACAATCGGGCATGAGCTCTACTTGAAAATGATTTTATCGATCGGACTCAAATCACCCGTATAACGTAAAGTACGGATTGACGCAGCATCGGGCCATAATAAAATCCGATCGTTTTTTACCATAAACTTGGCTTTTATGCCGTTCCATTTGTATGCCCATTTATATGGCAATTCTGGATTGAAACATGACCACATCTGTACTTTAGGCACAACGGTAGCGAAACAAATCGTTTAACGTCTGCGTATCCATGGGCATCGTAGCTAATTTTATAAATTCATAATATCGGTCAACATGCGATGTTCGTTTTTTGTAATTTCTTTATATGTAGAGTTCATGGGATATTCGGTCTCGCACGCCATGTTATAATATACTCCGTGAACGTCGTCCTCTTCTTTGTTGAACGAAAATCTTATGGACACTCCGTCGGGCAATATCAAATCTCGTCGAGTTAATATTATTCGATATATCGATTTCACAATCATGGGTACCGATTTTATGGATTTTGGTAATTTTCTAGTTTCTCTATAGAATGCGTACGGACAATTGGATAAAATTTACCGTCATGAACGTGGCCACATACGTTTTAGATTCCGTCCTCTTGGATTGATACACTCTGGAAGCAAACGTGTGTCGTTGTCAAAAATTAAAATCACCGTTTTTTGTACAGTATACAAGTCCGGTACGCTTGTGTCGTTTTCGATTTACAAAAATCGCATAATATAGACGGTAATTTTTCGACGCATAAACACGTAGACTGTATTGGTTCTGCGACCGATGTCAGTTTATTGATCTTGTCAAAAAAATCACGAGTTATAGACACTTTGAATGTACTTTCGCGTTCGTGCGTGACGGTGTTCATTGTTATTTATGTTTGATTCACTGCGTTCCACAGACTGAATAGAAAATACGAGAACTGCGTATATTTAAATATAATAACACATCGGACGTATATACATATGTGTATATATAATTTAATAACATGTTTTGATAATATTTGTTTGTACATGAAAAAAAATTATTACGTTATTGTGCCGGACAGGACAAAACCTTATTTACATTAGGTAATGCGTAGAACGTTGTACCTAACATCAACATGGACAATCCTATGGAAAAATAAGTACCGATGTCTACGTATTTTTCTTTGCGTCTATTTCTTTTGTTTTTCGGTTTCGGGTTTAGACGCATCGATTAGTTTATATTTATTGTAGAGCGTATTACGATCAATAAAATCGTTATTACCGCGCTTAATATCAATAAAATGATCATTGAATTTTTAGCGGTTTTCCTATTTGTCGCAGTCTTGTACCAGACCGTTCAAACGCGATGTTCATATGTGGTTTGCATTGTAAAATTTGTTTAAATAATCGATGGTTATGTTTACGAAATATAAAACTTTATATTTTAATAGTAAATTAAATATATTTTAAATCACGTTAGTGTTTATCTATTTTTAAAATTTATCAATCTATAACTCTTGATCGGTATTCGCAAACGGACGCTGCAATGGTAGTATCGTCTCGTTGTTTGTTGTCACACGGTCCGGTCAACTTTTATGGCGTCCGGTATATCACAAACGGCGTGTTCTGAAAACCTATGAGATTATTATAATAACATTACTATATATATTATATAAATGTATACATTTCTAGGATCGATCGATCTGCTACCGACATCCGCGTTTTGATACGCAACAAGGTTCGTGAAACACGAGTTCGATGGGTTTGTGGCATGTAAATATAATGTTTGAGTAAATTTTGGGTAATAAATAATTCAATAGAGATAGATCATGTTGTCGGGTTCGTCTTTGTCCAAGAGCCGCAATATACTTTTTTCAAATAATCGCGATCCATAATAAAACAATCACATAACGGGACCACGCGTAATCACAAATGTCCGAGATCGTAGAGTATCCTATTAATA